>NC_140593.1:248372136-249572136 GCF_964204655.1 Triturus cristatus
CTCTCTGTCTCTGTCTCTCTCTCTCTGTCTCGCCCTCTCTCTCTCTGTCTCTCTCTCTCTGTCTCGCCCTCTCTCTCTCTATCTATCGCCCTCTCTGTCTCGCCCTCTCTCTCTCTCTCTATCTATCGCCCTCTCTGTCTCTCTCTCTCTCTCTCTCTCTCTCTGTCTCTCTCTCTGTCTCTCTCTCTGTCTCTCTCTCTGTCTCTGTCTCTCTCTGTCTCTCTGTCTCTCTCTCTCTCTGTCTCTCTGTCTCTCTGTCTCTCTGTCTCTCTCTCTCTCTCTGTCTCTCTCTCTGTCTCTCTCTCTGTCTCTCTCTCTGTCTCTCTCTCTCTCTCTCTATCTATCGCCCTCTCTCTCTCTATCTATCGCCCTCTCTGTCTCTCTCTCTCTCTCTCTCTCTCTCTCTCTGTCTCTCTCTCTGTCTCGCCCTCTCTCTCTCTATCTATCGCCCTCTCCCGCCCTCTCTATCTATCTCTCTATCTATCGCCCTCTCCCGCCCTCTCCCGCCCTATCTATCTATCTCCCTATCGCCCTCTCCCGCCCTCCCTATCTATCTATCGCCCTCTCCCGCCCTCTCTATCTATCTCCCTATCTATCTATCTATCTATCTATCTCTCACTCTGTCTCCCACCCTCCCTCCTCCGTTCTCCCTCCCCCTCCCTCCCCCTCCCTCTGTCTCCCTCTCTGTCTCCCTGTCTTCCCCCCTCTCCCTGTCTTCCTCCTCTCCCTGTCTTCCTCCTCTCCCTGTCTTCCTCCTCTCCCTCTCTCTCCCTCCCTCTTCCTCCCTCTTCCTCCCTCTGTTGCACTCTGTCTTCCTCCCGCTGTCACCTCCCACCCCTGCTCTCACTCCCTGCTGCCCTCCATCACCTCACCCTGCTGTCCTCTGTCACCTCACCCCGCGCTGAGAAGGCTTCCAGGGAACGCACACGGCCGCCGCACCCAAGTACTTCACAGGTCTTTTAAAGACCATTCACTTGTTAATGAGACTTTGTTGTATTTCACCTCTTCTTAGCGCCCCTGTATCTCCACTCAATGAGAGGGGAGATGCAGGGGTGCTAAGAAGAGGTGAAATACAACAAAGCCTCATTAACAAGTAAATGGCCTTTAAAAGAATCGCCCGGCCTCACAGCTCCGCGCTGCTGTAACCGGCGGTGTTCGCTGACAAGCACAGGCACTGTCTGCAAGGTCCGCGGGCCGCCAAGGAAGGCTTGCCGGGCCGCCAACGGCCCGCGGGCCGTACTATGAGTACCCGTGCTGTAAACTAAAAACAAATGACGGGATTTTGAGTGAGCAAGGTGCAATGTACTGCATGTGCTTGAGAGTTCATTTAATGGATGCTAGTACTGTTAATTTACAACATGAAGGTTTTACAATCTACATTAAATCTAAACTTACATTAAATGTAAACTTTTCAACGTGTGCTCATGGGACTGAAGGCTTGCTTACTTACCATGTGTTCTGGCCAGGCTCTTAACTGTTCCATTTCAATAATGTATATGTCCTATGTTTCCCTCTCTAACAAAGTACCTCTCCCATGCTGGAATTGTCTTTCTTTTCACTCTGTATACCCTCTGTAACTGTCTAATGGCCCATGCCAAGTGAATTAAGCGGCAGGGGAGGGCCAAATTATGCAGCATGGTTTACTAAATTATGCAGCACGAAAAGGCAAATTACATGGCATAATGCTGTACGTTTTGGGATAGTATTACCTCAATATTTTGTCATTTGTGCACATATTAGCACTATCTGGGCAAAGATTTGACCTCATTAGAACCAGTCTGACACCCACATACAGCCAGAAGCAACAGAAAGACGATCTCTCAACCTTTGAGAAGGGCCTTCCACCGCACAACATGCGTTGTTTCATTTTTAATAACTTTTTATCCTTTTGTGCCAGAAATTTTTGTTTTCGTTCAAATCTGCAGATTATGAAGCAGATGGTGGATTATGTGGCAAATGCCAAACATTCATAATTATGCAGAAAATACAGCAGCAGCAAAATCACATACCTCTAGTGGCCCTCCACGTGGGATACCTTTATCCATTCATGGCTATTTAGTCAAAAACACGTCACCTTCTGATACATGTAATTTAATTTTTAACTAGCGGTATGCAAAAATGTTATAATAACATGAGGAAAGTCTTGCATAGTTCCCCAATATTAGCCCTCTTTTTTCTTTTCTATGTCTATGGCCTGGTGTACTCTCTCCCCCAATCCCGCAATATTTCCTCTTGTGTGCTAAACTTGAGTCTGCCATTTTCTTGCAACTTAACTTTGAAACTCGACGGATGTTGGGATCTTTTTCTCTCAAAACAACTTACAGTGGGCACAAAAGTCACATTGATACTGTGACAACCCACATGCAGTAAAGTGTGCAAGTTATGGGTGGTAATCATGGTATTTGCAAGAAATATGGGGGCATATCTACAAGGCGGCGATAGAAAATTATTGCCGCTTTTGCGGCCGTTTTCGGCCGAAAAGCGGCGATAATTTTATCGCTATATTAGCAAGGTCACGCTATCGCGTGAAACCTTGCCTTAGCGCCTGAACTCCTAACGCCCATCTTTGCATCTCTAATGAGATGCAAAGTGGGCGTTCCTCCCCAGGATAACGGGAGATCTTAGCGACATTCTCCTATTATCAAGCCTCATGCAAAGCAGCATAGCGACAAGAAAAGTAGCGATAACCTCTGTTATCGCTACTTTCCTTACGCCTGCTTCAGGACTGACTTAGCCATGATACCCTATGTAAGGTGGATATCATGGCTAAGTATGTGAGGCCCTATCATCAAGCTAACGCCAAACTTCGTGAGATTATCGCTGGGTTTGCAGCGATAATCACACGTTTGGCAGTTAGCGCTAGGATTTTTATCGCTTTTGAGATAAGCGCTGCTAATAGCATGCTATCTCAGCGATAAAAATCCACGCTAGCCGCCGATAATTATCCTAGCGCTAAATGCGCTTAGCGATAATTATTGCCGGTTGTTGCTGATATGCCCCATGGTAACTAGGAGCTCAGAAATCCCACCAAACAAAGTGTTGTTGGCTAAAAAGTCAGTCAAAAGTGTCTGGAGGTGTTCCAAGTGGCAATATGATACCTTTGAGCTGCTAACTGTCCTACCCATTAGACTACTATAAGGTATGTTTCTCACCAAAGTCCACAGCTGCCCCATACCAGCATACCAGTATTTATCAATGAGCCTATTACTTGCTTAGATGTTGAAGCAAAAGTACCCTGAAACGGACCCATTCAAATAAATACATGAAGAATTAAATAAATAAATACAGAAAAAAATCCAAGGGATATCTTATCTTGTTAATAAAAAGTATGAATAGAACTTGAACAGGCAAGGTGGATAAGAGGCGTTTTAACATTTATGCATAGTGCACAATTAACTTCCAAAGGTGTACTATTTAGAAGGATTTAGAAATGTTGGCGTGACGCAAATCGGTGGCGGGTTCCTGTCAACAATGAAGGTAGGGAAGCCCGAAGAAAGATTCAGTGACTATGAGGCATATGTATCAAACCCTTTTCCCGTTCGCAAACGGGCCGATTCTCAGAATCGGCCCGTTTGCGAACGGGAAAAGGCCTTTTGGGATGTATCATCCCAAAAGGGCATTGCAAATTAGAGAATCGCAAAATTTGCGATTCTCTATTTTGCGATTGCATTTAAGGAATCGCAAATTGTGATTCCTTAAATGCAATGTATGAAGCCTAGAAAAATTGCAATTTGGCCGTAAGAAATCGCAAATTACCACCAACTTCAAGTTGGTGTTAATTTGCGATTTCATTGAAAAATGCACTTTTTGGCATTTTTCAAAGTGCTATGTGACGCACAGACATGCCCTTAGGGCATGTCTGTGTGCCACATGTGCATACATACATATTTCAGGGGTGCAACAGGGTGTCCTTTTGACACCCTAGCACCCTTGGAATTGCATTCTCATTTTGCGATTCTAAAATTGCGAATCGCAAAATGAGAATGTCTTCCCATTCATTCCTATGGGCCTCCTATCCCATAGGAATGAATGGGAAGGTTTTCCTTAATTGCGATTAGCAATTTGCTAATCGCAATTAAGGAATGCCAAGGAATCGCAAAACATTTGCAAATTTTTTATTACATCCCGTTTTGCAATTCTCAAATAGCGATTCCCTAAAAATCGCTATTTGAGAATTGCAAAAACAGAACTTGATACATATGCCCCTTAGTCACTAACTTAGCTAAAATGGCCGATGAAAATATGCCGGCAGCCATGATGGTCTGGGTGCTAAGGGACATTTGAGGGACAGCACTTAGAGCGAGGAAGTCGGCATGGCCTCCTTTCAGTCACTCTTTTGAATTATTTTAATTCCTTAGGACCGAAGACCTTGGCACATTTCTCAAGTCGCTGTCTCCCGGCCCCCTAAGTCCTTAGAACAGCAGAACATAAAAGATGCGCTGTTACAGTTTGCGTGTGGCCAGGCCATGGCATATGGGAAACGTGTTTCCTGCTATTTAATTTAATTACCCCAATCACGTGCCCGCCTCGGGCATGTCACTCGGAACCTCTGAGGCCCTTTGTCTGTCAAAGAGATGGACAATATCTTGGCTTTGTACGGCCGTCCAGCCGGCTGCAGATGAAACCGCCGATGCACTGACTGTTTGCACAGCCAAAACTTTGTTTTTTTTACTATTTGAGTTTGATTCATATCTTAAAAACATAAAATGGCATGCAGGCCTCTGAGAGAAGAAAAGGAAATATTAGCGATTTGATGGGACGTTGTCAAACTTCTGTAGTTTAGCATAAAATGAAATAGGGGCCAGCCTTTTGATTAGAAATGTATATTTTTAGCAGAAAATTGATGGAAGATTTGGCTAACGTTTATGATAGCTATGATATTGAATTCATTCAATGTACAAACGTAGTGTAAGTGGCGTCTGAGCTAATTTGTACTTCTTCAGTTTGGCTAGAATTATTATTATAATAAATAATAATAGTTAATAATAGCAAATCTTTAATTTTTATTTAATGCTCGCAGTGGCAATGTACATGTTTCATAACGTGTGAACTAACAGGTGTCAACATTATCCAAATCAGTGTTGCTGGGTTTATTGACCACTTATGGATGAAAGGTTGGTAGGCCATGACAGTTGTAGAACTTTTAATTTATGTGCACCAATATCACCAGCAATCCACGCAATTCATTTGTAATGCTAGTCTAGCACGTGACAGTGAACCAATTAAATTCCGGATTTGAACATGGATGTATATATTTTACATCATAGCAGTAGGGCATCTCAGTGAGTTAAATGCAGTGATCTGTGTGCCACAAGGTAGAATCTAGCAGGGCCGGCTGTGTCTGTCATCTTTCTGAGGTCAGTACATTGAGATGAATTCCATACATTTATGTCAGAGCAAGACCTACTGCTTGCAACACTCATGAATTGCATAGAGCTATGTTAAATAAGTGGTTTTTAGTATTAATAATATTGGGCCATATTAGCAAGTAACTGCGAAAAATATCGCAGAGCGCGCTCAGCGCGAAAATTTTCATCGCCAGCTATTGCTGGAATATATCGCCACGCTAACGCTGTATTAGCAACAATTAGCGCTATGGTGATATATATTCCAGCGATAGCAGGAGGGAAGGGCCAACATCACGACAAAACCTGCGATGTTGCATGGGGAAGGGGGAAAACCTTGCTGATACGACCCTGTGGTCATATCAGCATAATCCACCCCCCCATGTTAGGTATTGCTAAGTCATAAAATTAGCAGGTGTTAAAAAACCGGCGATGACCCCGGTTAGCGCGACTTTTCACGTCACTAACCGGGGCCAGGGCCTCCTTGCTAATAGGTGATAGGCCTGTTAGCGGCTGTTTACCAGGTCTGTTGGTCGGGAACGCCTACTTTGCATGTCATTAGCGATAAATATCGCTGACATGCAAAGCGGCACCCAAACCGGTCGATTTTGTCAGAAAGTTGTCGCTAACTGCTGTTAGAGACAGCTTGCTGATAGGGCGATAAAAAAATCGCTGCTTTAGCGGCAAAAAGTGCCGCTAAAGCGGCGATACAGCCCTTGGTAATATGCCCCATTGTTAGTAGCAGTACCAGTCATAGCAATAGTTAGTGTGAACATGGATATTCAGCAGACCATCAGTTTACACATTTTCTGCACCCCTTGTGCTCTGTGGTGGAGTTTTCTAGGCTGATCTTTCCGTTTCACTGGAGTCAAAAGGTAAGATTTTGAAACGAAAGCAGTGCTTTCATTTCCCCATGCTCCCTTCTGCATAATGAATAATAAATGGTCTGCGCTGATTGTTAACTGCCCTTGAAGCATTATGAGTAACCTATTCCTCGTTGCCGGGGTGCCCACTACAATGCTACACTACAAAAGTCCTCCTTTGGGCCTGTGGGTGGACATGTGGGCATTGACTGCACTGCAGCTGTTCCGAAGCGTCTCCATTAATGAGGATCAGGACTATCCTTGCCCTCTACTCTCTTTAGAACCACTCTGGGGCTTTGGGGAAAGGTGCCCTTATGCAGTGCTTGGGCCTCTCCTTATGTGAGTGATGCAAAGTGGGGTAGGGTTGGGCCATGCACCAGAGCTGCTCCAGAGACTGTCAGCATTCTCCTCCACCTTAACAACCACACTGGGGTTTTGGGGGAAGTTTTCCCTATTGCAGTGTTTATGCTTCTTCTAATGTGGGTGATGCAAAAGGGTGGTGGGGTTGGGCCACCGCCATACCCAAAAGCTGCTCCAGAGAGTACAGGAGCATTCCATCTTTGTCTGCTACCTCTTTCCGCCTGAAGAACCACTTGGGGGGTCTTTGGTGGAAATCTGGCCTAATAGTATTGAGGACCTCCCCTGTTTCTCCACTTATGTGAGTGATGCGGAGGAGGGCGTATCTATGAGCTGGTCCAAAGAGCACATGAGCAGCATATGTTCTACTACATCTACCTCCTTCAGCCTTAATGGGTTGGCTCATGTCCCAGAGCCTTTAGCAAAGCACATAGGAGCAGTAATCTTTGCTCTTTACTGTGGCCCTCCTTCTGAATTGAGGGCCACTGTGGGGCTTTGGGGGACATCTAGCCTAAAGCTGTACTTGTGCCTTTTCCATATGTGAGTGATGCAGGGTAGGCGTGTCCCAGAGCTGCCCCAAGGAGCACAAGAGCAGGTAAGACTATCTGTCCTCTGCTATCTCGATCTCCTGCCTTAAGAACTACTGTGGACCTTTGGCTGAAATCTGCCCTGATGCTGTATGTGTCTCTCCTCGGCACAAAGGAGGGAAACGTGAGGCATGCCCCAGAGCTGCTCAACAGGACAGAAGAGCAGGACAAAATCAATGGGTGGAAATGGGAGATTTCACTCCAAAAAAGACCATGTAAAAAGCAACGAAAACAAAGATCCAAGGGTGCGATACGGCTATTGTTGATCTGGTAATACGCTGAACAATAACAAAGTAGCAAGCTTGAGAGTTTTTAACAAAGGGCACCATTCATGATGAGGAGAAGATAATGACTGGTCCAATTCAAAAAACATTGTTTTCTCCTAAACTTCTCGGGTGCAAAAATGCCATGTGTGGCTTAACGCCAGATCCAGGTTCAAAGGATCAGGATTGGTGGGCATTAATGCTCGCAGCCGGAGCCACGTCCATTGAAAGTCCAGGGACCACCTTCCACATGTGTATGGTTTGTGTGGTAAAATGGGTCTTCCTGTAGGGGGTAGCAGATGAGATGTTGGGAAAACCTGCAACCCGATGCATTTATGGATATTCTTCAACATTCTGACATCTAGATCCAATTTGGTCGCTGAACTTTAATCTTTAAAGAAACTGGATCAGCTTCAAAAGGCATCTGAAAAACACCAACATGACCACGTTTTCAGGGAGTGCAAAGAAAATAGTTTTGCCACGTGAAAAAATATTTTCCAAGTTGGGGAAAAAAAGAAAACAGAAGTAAGGTGCATTTTCACCATATCCATAATTCTGGCTTTTTAGGGCTAAGCTTATGCACAGAAATGTTTTTTGTAGATTAAGGTGCATACGTTATGGCATTTTATTGTACATACTACAGAGAGTTTGTGCCAGTTGTAGTGTCTGCCAATTTTTATTCTGGCTCTTAGTTTACCTGCCTTCACAATGCGCTCATTGTATACCCTACTTCTTAGGATAATTCCCTTAATTGATTTTGTGCTGTGAATCATAGCTACAGTTTGTGTTTTTCTTAACAAAATAAATATCTAACAATACACTGAATTCTTTTGTGCACGGTCTTATACGGATGTTTACATATTTTACGAGCAGAAAAACCAGCGGTGGGCCCAAGTTGTGTTCGAGACAGGTTCCAGGGCCCCTTGCATGGCTCCCTCCCAAGAAAGGCTCTAGTCTGGGCAGCCCGCTCTGCAGGACTGAGGCAGTGGGAGGCTGGGCTGTGACTGACAGGCCTACCTAGGGCTAGGTCAAATATGCGGCACAGCCGCAGGCCATGTCAGTGGGGGGTTTCAAACAGGAAGTGAGGAGTCAGGGCAGGGGCGCGAGACACGGGGCAGCCTGGTTTATTTTCCACCACAATCCATTTTTCTCCATTATTTGTGATTCCTCCTGCTCGGATGTTAGAGGTAGAAGGGAAACACTGCAAAACATGTTATAAATATGGAAGTAGATGAGAAAATTTAAGTATATACTAGTATAAAAGGTCGTTCAGTAACAGTTTTTTTTATTTTGTGTCATTAATTATGAACTGTCTGCAGCATAACTAAGAAGCAGGCACAGGCAATTTGGTATTTTTCAAATAATCAAATTAGAATTGTTACTCCATCTTATATTACTAAGTTTTACACGTGAAGCATGCAATAACAACCTCCAAACATAAGATCCAGGAATAACTAATGACATTATCTTCAGAAGACTACTCAAGAGTGGACTCTTCCTCACATAGCCACCAGGCCCAAACATAAATATACAGCATATCCCTGTATATAAGGCAGTTATTTGGATTATATATGTGTACCTAGATATGTGCATTCCTTTGTATAAGTGTGTATAATCTTGTTTATAAATAAAGAGATTTTCATTAGTTCTGCTTCACAAACATACTACTTATGGTTACATTTTTCTATGTATATAGGTCAGATCATAAATAAGTACATTTTTATCATTATTTATCTACAATTGCTTCGCTACTGGGGGAATATATATATATATATATATATATATGTATATATATATATATATGTATATATATACATACATATATATATATATACACACAAATTAGCTTAATGTACAGTAACACTTGAAAGTCTGAGTTTATTTAATACAATGTAAATCTAGATAAATTACCTTACTTATACATACATACCTTCCATGTACTTATGTATCTTTATATTTATTACTTTACTCCTACTTCAGATCTCCAATGCACTACCCTATATCTCATTCCACACCTCTATCATTATACACTCTACCTTAACTCTCTGACTCTTCCCAAACCTCAATCTACTACTATCTCAAATACGCTACCCTATTTATCACCCTATAGCGCTCTCAATATATCCTCTTCCTCCACTCTCTGACGACTATGATCCCCAAAATAATCCTTTCTAATTTCTTTCCTACTCTTTCCTTACTATGATCCCCAAATAACCCTTTCTAGACTCCTCCCTCCTGTACCCCTCACCCTTATCATCTCAAACCTCTTTTACTATTCAGATCTCCAAGACAAACCTTTCAAAACCCTTTTCTCTGACTCTTCCCTCTTCTTCTACTCATCCCAAACCTGCTCCTGGGATCACCAAATAACCTCTTTCTAGACCCCTCCCTCTTCTATCCCTCCACTATCCTTTTCAATCCAACGAACAGACTCACTTGTCCACCGCTCAAATTAATTTCAGATTTCCTGATACTAAATCACCACTAATCCTATTTAGGTTCCAGAGTAGCATGCTACTCCTCGAAAAGCGCTTTTGATGCCTCATTAGGGGTACCAAGTGCCATATGAATGCAAATCTCTCCCTCTTCTATCCATCCACTAACCTTTTCAACCCAAATAACAGACTCATGTCCACTGCTCAAATTAATTTAATATTTCCCTATACTAATTCACCACTAATCCTTTTTAGGTTCCGGAGTAGCGTGCTACTCGACGAAAAGCACTTCGACACCTTGTCAGGGGTAGTAAGCGCTATCTAAATGCAATTACAATTCCTTATTTTCATGTGTTGCTCTTTCTATTGTGCTTTTCTAGCATCTGATGCATTCTCTTTTTATCAAGTTTAAGAGGATAAAAGTCATAGTGGGCCCCGCAGCCAATTTAGACCAAGATCCCCAGATAGCACACAGATATTACCAAGAACCACTTAACCAACTTATCTAGCTTATTCGCTGTGCCTCGGGATCCCGGTTTAATAACCTGTACCCTACATTTTAAAACCTGCCTGCAACTCAAAGAAACCACAAACGGTTTTGACAGCAATCCTAAAAAATAATGAAAACACTCATAACATGTTTGTAAAGCACTGCAGTGTTGCTATAATCACAACATACTTCCCACGAAGGCATCTGGAATTAAGGTAGCACTAGGTTTGACCTCTGTCCTTTCTAATTTACAGAAAGGTGGACTTCACTTTTCCCCTATTAAAAATGTCCACCTAGACTATGAGGTTCTAGGCAAATATCATCTCACTGCGGCCGCACAGGATAGTGAGCTTGCATTTGATAACCATAGAGAAACACGGGGCATATTATCAAGCACGGCGTTACAATTATCGGCGCTTTAGCGGCAGAAAACTGCTGCTAAAGCGGCCATAATGGGCTTGATAATATGCCCTTGAGAATTCCAATAGAAGCCCATGTTGACACCAGAACATGGGCTTCTATTGGAATTCTCCAGGGCATATTATCAAGCCCATTATCGCAGCTTTAGCGTCAGTTTTCTGCCGCTAAAGCGGTGATAATTGTAACGCCGTTTCTTGGTAATATGCCCCTATATTCTTCCTGTCAAGTCTTGAGTCCTGGACACAGAATGGGAAGTGGGGAGGCCAACAATGGTGTTGACGTAATACAGCATCTAACATGCGTATTTGCAAAGCACACATGCCCCAATTTGGATGGCTTGGTGCTGAATAGCAGATATTCGTTATTACCCATCTCAATAGTAATCAGCTGTATCAACCTCAGAAGGATGAAAGGCTGCATGGAAATACAAACCTGTGGCCATGAGGTCAAACGCAGACTTCTTGAGTGGATGGATTAATCATCTCATGCCATTCTTTCACTCTTCGGACGTTTTTTGAGTGTTTGACGTTCTTGCCCATCCTGGCCGTCCAAGGCTCCAGGTACCAGTGGGCTAAGTGTCAGAAGGAGCTCTAGAATTATTTGATGCCTTCTTGGAATAATTTATGGGAAGGCCAGGCTGTGTTAGAGCTCGGTGTACTAAAGTTGCTCAAGGCTGTTTGTGTCCTGGGCACCTGAAGCTGATGACTGTCTGCAGCTATAAAAGTATATCTGATAATGTTTCCCAAGAGCTTGCATGTTGCTAAAGATTTATCCTTCCAGTGGGTCATAACATGACAAAGTTCTTCTTGTTAGTAAAGTGTGGAGTAAAATCAAAAATTATTACTCCTGTAGCGTCAATGGTTGTAAAACATTGAAAGATGAGGATAGGGTCATCGATGTACAAAGTTTCAGTAATAAATAATGCATCAAGAACACCACCTCTACGCTTCTAACAACAAGATATATTTTGTTCTACCTTACAAGGCCTTTCCTCAACTTAGTGAGACACAGCCAATCTGGCGTGCCATTACTTTGACAGCGGCAATACCAAACACCACATATTATTTTAAGGCATGATATGTGTGTATTTTAATAAATGTGGTGACTAAGAATAGAATTCATACTGACTGGGGATACCACTGTAGACAGACGATACATCATCTGTCCACCAGAGCATGGGACATCTTTGAAAAACATCTGACTGGCCATCTAATGGAAATCAGTGTTTTGTTAAAACCCAACCTTGCACGTTGCCACCAGAATTTGCTGTCAAACTACAAATATACAACTCACGTTACTTTGATATTTGATGCCACGGGTGCAGATGAACTAGCAGGTGTATGCTGGCTCCTCTAGATTATGACAGTATGTTAGGTTGTTGTATGGTAATGACATTTGTATAGCATGCATTCTTCAATGTTCGGCTCGCTCTTAGAACTTTGTAGTCACAGGGACAACCTAGCAACATCAAAGGAGAGTTTGTAGATGGCCTCCCAAGCCTATGTGACTCTCTGGGTCTCTTGGTTGGGCAGTCAGGTAATGGCTGGAAGGAAGTGATATGTAGAGCCTTTTTTTGCAGGCACACTATTCCACTGTTCAACTACATGGAACTCGGGGGTCTCTCAAAGGGGCGTGGCCAATGTAATTAACGGTTTGGCTAATAACACATAAGCTAAAAATCTGTGCTTAGCATAATATGCCGCCCGACTTGTATTTTGCTGTTTCTGGCATTACATCCAGATATATGATACAACAAGTAACATCATACCTAGTCAGCACTATTAGCTTTGTCAATGGTTGTTAGTTGCATAAGATAAATAAGCAGCAACTATGGCTTGTAAATAATATTTAAAAAGCTTCCACTTAAAGTGCTTGTGACACCACGACAATGTTGCTGCTCCTGAGTTTCAAAAACAGAAGGGAAGTCCAGAGAAAATTACCCTCTTTAAAGGATTTCCCTTCCCCTACAACGCTCACCTGGCATGACGTCATGCGGTGATTTCTCCACTAGTGAGAAGTGAGCAGTGTGAGCAGCGCACATCCATGTGCCTTCTGTCACTGCAGTCCGGAAAAAAAGGACGGCCTGTGCCAGGGCACAAAACAGAGCCCAATAGAGACCCGTTTCGAGGCCCCCTTTAAAAAACTGCCGGTGCTCAGCACCAGTGACACCCGGCCGACTTAAAGCCCTGATGGTACATATTGCATTGTACTTCTGTGTAAATGTCAACTTCATCGGTGATGAAAGGTCTCATGCTCCTACTGCCCCCCAGGCCATTTTCACAAGAGAAACCCCACCCCTCATTTTATGGTGCACACTAAGTATCATCCACCTGCCCTTCTATGCTACAGTGCTGGACTCATTTCTAGTTATAGGGGAGCTTTATAAATATGCATACATACATCATATATGAATGTATGTATGTATTTAGAAAAGTAAACACAATGCACTACATTATGTAGGTGTGGGAGAATCATTATCAGTAGAAGAAGGATGGCCCCACTGCAGATTATCCAGAGGTAGATAGGGATGACAATGGCGGCCCACATGTTTATGCTTACAGCTACTGTGGACTGCTACACAAACCAAGTGATGTAATCAATATGCCCACTCATCATTTAACAGTAGGTAGGCCTTCAGTTTTTACTAACATTAGTAGAACTTAAATTGGACTCAGTGAAAGCGGTAAAAGAAGCATCCCCACACATCAATAAAGATAAGCTCATGTCCCTCTTAGAAATAGCTGAATATATGTTAAAAAAAAAGTTACCGATTAAGTTACACCCTGCAGAACTTTACTTATAAAAGGAGTTCAATTCTCATAGGACCAGTAATGTCAAACTGAATTGATTTGTATAAGGATATCATCAACAGCCACTCTGTATCTATTTAACATAAACCATAAGACCATGCTTACTACAGATGCTAGCTGGAGGGGTTGGGGGCTAATGTGAGAAATTGGGTTGTTGGTTGACTGGCGTGTGAGCCATGTCTAAGAAACAGCCACAATTCCTTGCAGGGGGAACCATAAAAAGGCACCAAATTACCCTGTGCTTAACCCTGAGTAGCTTGGCACAAAAAGCTGTCAGGCTTAACTTAGAGACAATGTGTAATGTAGTTATGCAGCACCCAAACAGTAATAGACTGAAAACATAACACAATAAAACTCCCACACTAATTAAGAACTCTAGAGTGCATTTTAATTCATTATTTGAGACCAAAACAAATCAAATCCAACCAGTAAAACAGGAGGTATTAATGTTTAAAGATTTAAGTTAAAATAGCACCAAAAAGCACAAAGCACCAACTATGGATACATGACCTTGCTGGACCATGTCAAGGTAAAAAGTTCTGGCCAACTGCGATGGAGTGCAAGTGGGCTACAGCCACCAGGTTGGTCCTGTTAAAAGTTTACCTTCTCAGATGAGTGCCAAAAATTCTGGTCGCAGTAGAGGGGGCAGCGAGGAGCAAGGAAAGCTCCGTGAAAGGCAGCCGGAGTAGCCAGAAGAGGAGGCCAGCCATCATGGACAGGCATTGCTGAAGGCACGCTTTGGTGGTCCCCATGAGCGGTCAATGCTGAATGTGAAGAGATAGCTGCTGGAGCTTTGAGTTGATTGGCGGCATGGGCAAATAGGTCTTGCCGGGCATGGGTGGGTTCTCGGTTGCAAAGAACCCAAAAACATCAATAAAGCTCTCTGAGGCCACAGCAAGGTTTCAGGACCTGAGAGGCACCACCGGGGTCAATAACTCACTTCAGTCAGGGTCAGGGTACTGGTGCAGGATGTTAGGGAGCCTTTTATGTCCCTAAGGCTCATATCAGGAGGCTAGCAGACTAGCCCTTGCAGTCACTCTGGTAGCCCTGGGTTCATTGAAGGTTGAATTCTTCTTCCCCAGTCAAGAAGGCAGCAGAGCAGAAAGGCAGCAATTCAGCAAGTCTACAGCAGGTCAGCATTCCAGCAAAGTGGCAGTCCTGTCAGCAGCACAACAGTCTTTCTTCCTAGCAGAGTATCCACATGTCCAGTAGTGTACTGAAGAGCTGGTGTTGGAGATTCCCTTTTTACACCCTGTTGCTGTCCTACTAGAAGGTGATAGAATCTTCTAGACAGTGGCTTTGAAGTGCATGGAATTTCCTGACTCCTCTGCCATGGCTCCGAGCTGGCTGTAGTGACAATGTGGAGGTGATAGGTCCTTTGTGTGAGGGCAGACCACTCCCTATTCAGTTGCTAGTGGGTCTGTGTTCAGCTCCATCTCCACCTCCTGCCAGCAGATGGCCCATTAAGGTACACCTAATCCCTCTGTTGTGTGACTGTCTGGGAGAAATTCACAAAGTCTGTCAGTTACACCCAGCTTCTAAACATGGCATTTTCTAAATGGTAATAAAAAACCCAACTTTATCATTAAATAGGGTTTCTCATTACAATTTCAAAGACACCAAATATGACATGGGCATCTGCTCCCAATTGGAAATTTTAACCTATTAAATATAATAAGAAATCTTCAATGACATCCTATGGGATAGGTATGCCCCACAGTAGTGAAAAACAAAGTTAGGGGGGTTTCACTACTAGGACAAATACAAGCTAAAAGTACATGTCCAACCTTTTAATTACACAGAACCCTGCTCTAGGGGCCTACCTTAGGGGTGTCTTATATGTAGTAAAAGGTGAGTTTAAGACTTGGCAAGGGGGTTTGAATGCCAAGTCATCATGGCAGTTTGAAACTACATATAGGCTTCAAGGGCAGGCCGGGGTCCAGTTTTATGGTGCTACTTAAGTGGGTGGCACAATAAGTGCTGCAGGCCCACTAGTACCATTTAAGGTGCTAGGTATATGATATGCTGCTTTACAAGGGATTTACAAGTAAGCTAAATATGCCAATCAGGTGTAAACAATTCTGACATGCTTAAAGCAGAGAGCACAAGCCTTGTACATAATCACTCCCCAGTGGAAAAAAAGGCCTTATATGGCTTCTGGGTCATAAATCATTTTGAATTCTATGTTTGGGATCTACCATTTACCTTAAGAATGGATCATAGACCACTAATTTCTATTCTTAGTTCCAGAAATTTGTATCGCACTACACTCTGTGTCGTCCAATGGGTGATGGGGATGTAAGGATGCAATTTCAAAATTTAGACTAGAAAACATGAAAGTGATGTAGTAGATGTATAAATCCTACCCATTTCTGTACCTTCTACATTGGAGAGTGAATAGGAGGAATGCATTGAGAATGACAATTTTCTTGACAAAGTTAAAGAATTGATCTGGAAGGGTTGTCTACAAAAGTACAATGACTTATTAAAGGAAGCTTAACCCATCTGGAAAACCAGCGATTAATTAAGTTTCCAGGTTAACCAGATTTGTAGAGATGATATAATTGTAGCCACAGTTGGTTTATGGGAAAGAGTTCCTGCTCTGACCCTTGAAGGTCATCTATGAAGGAGCTAAACCAAAAGTAAACCAGGAGCCAAAAACGGGCTCCCAGATATGGATTCAGTCATTACAAATAAAGCAAGGATTGTGAAGTTTGTAAGATGAGTGGTAAATCTAGTCACTAGAAAAGTCCCATTGTCTCAATTTAGCATTGGATATAATAGGTCCTTTAACTTTAACTAGTTTCTGCACATAAGTAGTGTCAAATAAATTTTTGTTTTAGTAGATCGTCATTCACTTTGGGTGGTAATAAGAACTTCACATAATATCAAAACAAAAGTTCTAAAAGTTTCAGCAACGTAGTACAGTTCTCTTTAGAGGAAAGGAAGAAGTTCCTTACTGATTTATTCACACACCATCTTAGAACCACCTTATGCTGTGCCAAGAACTGTTCGGTTGAAAGGATGAACAGAATGATTAAAAAAATGCCTTTAACTAGCAACTAGCTCAAGGAATGCAATTGAATTCTAGATTCCAGGCACGCTATGGTTTTATCACACCCTACCTAATTTTGTTACTGGATTGCCTCTTTTTGTTTTGCTTTGAGATAGACATCCAAAGTACCAAATTTAGATGCAATTGCCTGAATGTGACAATTCTGTGTAGGTTCATAGAGACACTGTGAAGGAAAGAGTCAAGTGACACCAGAGTAAATATGAAGAGAGATATGACACTAAACAGGGAAATGAAGGACCAACATTGGTCAGTAGGCGAATGCGTTGTTGTTGAAAGTCCTAGATCACATAACGCAGCATATTATCATCATATATGAAAATCTCACAGTTAAGTATAATCTAATTGTAATGGAGGCTGGTCGCAGGGAGATTATGGATGGATTCATGCAGTTCCCTAACACTTATGGGGACTGTTAGACTTGGCACCATTGGCGTGAGTCTTCTTTCCACTTTTTGCTGTTGCCTCATCTGTTTTTGTTGGTCTAGATGCTTTGGACACTTTGCCACTGCTGTTCAGTGCCAAAGTGCAAGTGCTCCCTATTGTAAAATAATGTAATGGATTAGTGAGTCCATGATTGGTTATTTGATTTACTTGTCAGACCCTAGTAAAGTGCACCATGTGTGCCCAGGGCCTGTAAATCAAATGCAGCTGGTGGGCTTGCAGCACTGATTGTGCCACCCACAGAAGCAGCTTGTTAAATGTGGCTCAGGCCTGCCATTGCAGAGCCCGTGTGCAGTCTGGGACTGCCATGTTGACTTTGTAAGTGCACCCACTTACCAGTCTCTAAACCTTACCTTTTCTACATGTTAGCCACCCCTGAGGTAGGCCCTAGGGCATTGTATGTGAAAAGTAGGACATGCCCTGATGTGTGTGGCATGTCCTAATAGTGAATTACAGCCAATTTCGTTTTTCACTATTGCAAGGCTACCTGTTCCCATAGGTCAGAATGGGAAGTTTGATTAGAACATCTTATAATCCTAACTGACCCAGGGAACATGGTAGAAAAACAAATTTAGTATGCCTGAACTC
This sequence comes from Triturus cristatus, assembly GCF_964204655.1. Classification (NCBI taxonomy): domain Eukaryota; kingdom Metazoa; phylum Chordata; class Amphibia; order Caudata; family Salamandridae; genus Triturus; species Triturus cristatus. The sequence goes on from NC_140593.1 coordinate 248,389,812, forward strand.
AGAATGATAAAAACATCTTTTAGTGAAGTTGGTTTTATCATTCTGTGTTTGAAGATACTACTTTTAGAAAGTAGGTATTTTCTTGCCTAACCATTCAGCCTGCCGCTGCTAGGTTGTGTATTGCATGTCTGGTTTGTGAGTCACAGAGGCTGGGGTGGCTCCAGGAGACCGGGTGAGTCAGCACAAGGCTGAATAGACCTATCTACATTAGGAGTGGTGGGAGGAGTAGCACCTGCGCCTGAATAGGGCTGTGCCTGCCTTCCACAATGCTGGCTCAACCTCCTGTGGTGTGTCTGATGACCCTGGCCCACACTAACAAAGGAAGAAGTTGTGCACTGGCAGAATGCACCCAGAACTGGTTTGGACTAGGTACAGACACTCTCTGCCTTCAGATACAAAGGATTTGTGTATAAAAAAAGGGGGACCTAGACCCCAGAACTTTAGATCACTTCTGGGAAATCAAGAGGAACCTTTGCCAAGGAGAAGAAACCGGAGAAGCGGAAGGAGGATTACTGCCCCTGTGCTGTTAGCTGTCTGGAGTTGGCCTGCAGTGGTTACTTGTTGCCAAGGAAAGGAGAAAAGGACTTTGCTGTTTACTTTATCATCTTGAGGAAGATCTCCAAGGCTTGAACTGAGCTTGCCTCCTGTCTGAAGTCTCAGGGACACAAAGACTTTACAAACAGCTCCCCCCGAATTTCCTTGCTGGAAATTCTAACCTACAGAGAGGTGCCTGGAGCTGTTCAGGACCTCTACAGACTGTTTGTCGCTGGGAGCTAGAAACGCGGCGCAACAAGGAGAAGCATGTCGCCGCCGCAGCAGCTGCCGTCGCATCGCCGAAGAAGCGTGCTGCCGCGCAGGGGTCACCATCGCATCACCGGAGAATCATGTTGCAGGGCCTGTCGCGGCTCCAAAGATCATTGCTTTTACCGCACGGCCGTCAGGCGTGCACGCATCGCATCCACGTTGTCGCATCGCATCCAAGACGCCATTCTGTCACATCGCATCAAGGCGCCATCTTGTCGCATCGCACCGGATCAGAGTGTCAGAACCCCACAAGTCTTACCTGGTATACTTGCGTTGTAGTCTCGCAGAGACGACGTGAACAACCTCCACCGTCCCCTACCTTTCCCTAGTAGGGATTGTGTGCTAACCAGGGCAAGGATGGGACCGGGGGAAGGAATCCAATAATGAAGAGCGGGGTGAATTCGTGAAGACCTGGTGAAGTGCTCCTATCGATGTAGTGGGTACTCTCCCGGAGTCACCAGCTGGAAGGAATACACCATATTGGTTAATCATCTGTCCTTCCTGTCTCTGGGAACAGACACACAACATGCACACCAAAACCAAGGCGCTGTCAAGAGATATAGTCACCTGAGAGATGGAATGAGAGCAGGAATAAAAGCTCTTCAGAGAAATAGGCAATCACAACCACGTGTTCCTGCGAGTGTCGCAATTATAGCCAGGAAAAGCGCTCCTGCGTTCTGTGGACCAAGGAAATGAAATGCGACAACACGCTCCTGAGTGTGTCGCAGTCAAAGCAAGGAAAAGCGCTCCTGCGCTATGTAGACCAAGGAAAGGAAATGCGACAACACGCTCCTGCGTGTGTCGCAGTCAAAGCAAGGAAAAGTGCTCCTGCGCTATGTGGACCAAGGAAAGGAAATGTACCAACACGCTCCTGAGTGTGTCGCAGTCAAAGCAAAGAAAAGCGCTCCTGCGCTATAAGGGCAATCAATATGGCAGATGGCAGCACGCTCCTGCGTGTGCCATACGGTAAAATATGCAAAAGCGCACCTGCCCTTTCACGACAAGAAGAACAAGCGGTAACACGCTCCAGTGTGTACCGCGACGAAAGAAAATCCAAGCGCTCCGCGCTTTACCCTGGCAGGTGATTAAGAACTCGACAACACGCTCCAGCGTGTATCGCAGCAAGAACAAGGCAGGATGAGACAAGCGCTTCAGCGCATGGAAAGCAAGGGGACACTCACGCTCCTGTGTGAGTGCGATTCAGGGACAAAGCGGGAGGCATCCAGTCAGTAGCCAGTACTCGAAGCACTGTCTGGCCGAGAGCCGCGGGTTTAAATGCGGTCTCACCCAGCAGTGCAATCTGTCAGCAACGGAGGAGTAGGCGGCGACGTGATGCGCCTGATCTCCAGTGCCGATCGTCCACAAGATGCGGACTGGATCCTCTCAGGAAACCATCAGGCATACGGCACACATATCAGCCCAGAGCAGTGGGGGACATGGCACAGAGTAAGAAACCGACGCATCACCTCCTCTCCGATCAGGAACCGACGCATCACCTCCCCTGTGCTGCAGTAAGGAACCGACGTATCACCTCCCCCGAAGCAAGGAACCAACGCATCACCTTCCCTGCGACCCTTTTGTTTGTTTTGCGTGACGCATCCAAGGTACTTTGAGAGTAAGGTGTTGCATTTACCATCTACATTGAAGTAAGCTATTTCTACCATTTTAAAGTCATATTTTTATTACAGTATTGTGGTGGATTTTGGTCGTTTGGTCTTGTGTTAAGTATAGTAAAGTTAACTTATTTTTCTAAACTGGTGTGGTGTCCATTTGCAGTGTTTTCACTGTATTACTGTGTGTGTTCACAAATGGTTAACACACTGCCTCTGAGATAAACCTGTCTCCTCGTGCCAAGCTACCAAGGGGGTGAGCCGGGGTTGTTCAGGAGTGTGTCCCCCTTTTCCTGACTAGAAGCAAGGGTCCCTATTTGGACAAAGGTGTTTACCATTGCCACATAGAGACCCCCATTTCTAACATGGACAAATGCACTAAACTATCAATAAAGGAAGCTGAATCTCATAGCTTCCGTTTAAGGGTTTCTAGGAACCTCTCATGCCTCAAGGACTATGTAATGTATTAAGATGTTGGCTGTGTTTCCACTATTGCGTTTCCCTGCAACAATCTGTTTTCTGCAAAACACAAAAACATTGCTCAATTGAATTGTATATTATGTTAATGGCTGGCTACCCCTTATGTTGCCCCCCTCTAATAGTGCTATGGTATTATGTTTAAATTAGGTTTTTCCTTCCTCTTTTATTTTTTTTTAAACGTCCCCTCTGGTATTTAACTTTACATGTAAAGGAGGAAGATGCATTATAATATGTTAATATTTTATTCGTTTCGGTACTGCCCATTCTACCTCTCTCCTTTCATGCTGTACATCCCTTAACCCCCCTACTTTCATGTCATCCACGGTCGCAGTTAGAATCTTGAAGTGTGGGTCTGGTGATAGGACCTGCTTGAAAGAACTGCCTAGGAGGCAATAATGTAAACATCACAAAATATTTACCTTATCCTTTGAAACTATTTCTTCAGTATTCATCACCCACGTGTGTAGGTGGGTGGGGTGCATGCTAGCCCAGGAGGTTCTGGTCCCTCTACACACTTGGCTCCTGGAACTCATGAATACTAAAGCTCCAGCCAGAGCCCAACACTTCAATATTCACAAAGGGCCAGCCATGAAAAGACAGCACACAACTTGCCCCGGCAGCCTGGCATTCGCCTCCACACTGGTCATTATGCGTGGGGAACATCTTGCACCAGAAGCATGCTTGCACATTTTTGATTTATCAATAGTGAGCCATAAATGAGAGCGCACCTAGGCATACATTGGGCATCTAAAGAGAGACACAGAGTCATTTGAGCTAAGAATTAGATCTAGCAGAAACTAAGCATTGGCAAAAGCCAATAAGCTTTGGCAATGTAAGAGGTATTGCCTTTTAGCCATGTTGTATAGCAGCAACAATGCTGTTCAGCATGGTTGAAAGTCATGGAAAAAAGTGCTATGAGATGGCCAGCTCTGGCTGTGTCATATAGATTTTTTGTCTGGCAGGACGGGTTGGACAAACAAAACAACATGGGGTTGGGTAAGGCAATGCAGCATGGGAGGGGGTGGATGGTGGGCGGGGGGGTAAATGAAAAGGCATTTCATATTTTCTAACACACTCCCCACACTTTGCATAAATGTTACCAGCCCTTTGGTTAGCTGTGTTACATTTGATCAACTGTGCTTCTTGGCCTCTGGAGTTAGGCCACACCATATGCACTTCCGAAATTGTAGCCCATGTCTTGTGGACGGCTTACGTGAGAGGCTGCCTCACCTCCTTTAATACAGATTGCCCATATAGATAACAGAGTAAATGCCTCGCGACAGAGATGGGGCCCCTTCTGCCTTTGGCTGGGGCCATGCACATTTCAATGGGCTGGGTTTTGAAGTACACATTTTGGAATCACCAAGAAAACAGAACACAAACGAGGGCAGGTGGGGGGGCTGAGATGAAATAGTGACAGGGGTGGGTGGGGAGAGGAAGAATTGGACAGGGCAGAGGGAGAAAAGCTACATGGATGTGGCCGGATGGGAGGGGAAAAAGCGACATGGGCATGTGGGAGCGGAACAAAGTGACACGGACGGGGCGAGGGTGGCATGGAAAAAAGCAGCATGGACAGGAGGTGGGTGGGAGTGAAAATAGCGACATGGGATATGTGAGGGGGGCTGAAAACTCAAGTCCTCATATGGAGTGCTTGAAAACAAATTTAAAAAATTGCTCCTAAAATGGGAGCAGTGGAAGGACACAAGTATTTGGACCTTGCTCCAGGGGAGGGCACAAACACGGGAAGAGGCATGCATACCATAACGAACGGAAGCTAAAAGTGAGAGCAAAATGAGAGTAATGCAGAAGCTTACCAATGGTAAGCTATGGGCAGGCTGGAAGCCCACTGATTGTAAACAACATGTTTCGAAGAGAGCTGAGACCAAAAAATGTGAACTCCTGAACATTTTCCTTGAGGCCATGATTGAGCCCTGCTGTGATTTCAACTTCGGCCTGTATTATTTTTCAAGTACATTGCATACACATTGGTAACTCTAGGTTCGAGAGTGCACGTGTTTTCCCTCTGAAGTACATGTTGCCATTCCACACAAGCTCGCAGTGTGCCATGGGAATTCGGGCATGCTGAGCCTTCAAACAGGTACCCGCCAGCCGACGACGTCACAGCGTGCTTTCCTCTGCGGCTTCGACTGTTTTAGGATTGGGTTTACATATGGCGATTGAAAACATATGCCACTAATGCGTTTAGAATATAAAGGTCACCGAGAAGGCCTGTGTGGAGTCGGGTCAACCCCCAGCTATGCTGCACTGAAATCATCATTTATGTACGTGTGGAGACCGGCTTGGAAGCACGAGGAAGGAGCTAAAATTGACAATGAAATTAATTCTCGAGCGCTTAAAGTCAACAGTGGCCACATGGCTACTTCAGACACCAAACCTGAATGCAGAAAGAAGTAAACGCTTGGGAAATCGCAGAAAATATGATTTTAAAGTACGAGCAATATTACACCGTTGAACGTGTTATTTAATATTTTGCAGCTTTTTGTTCCATAAGCGAATTACTGACTTTTTTGACTGGAGTTCGCAGGGCATTTTATTTTGTTTCATTCAGCTTGACTGACGTTTCTTTGAAGAGTTTTTGCAGAGCAGAAAAAGAACCTCGCCCTTGCTGCGGCTCACCACAGCCACTAGAAAGTTTAGATGCAGCACTCTTAAAGAGGGCCACAGGCAGACAGCAAACTCCCAAATGTAGCAAAGAACTGGCATTTGCCCCAGGAAAAAAATGTGTAAAGCATGCCACATAGAGAGTTTATTAGAAAAAAAGAGAACAACCTGAGAGGAAGAGAGATGCAGAGTAAATGGAGTGGGGAGAGAGAAATATAGAGATTGCGTGAGAAAGAAAGAGCGTGTTTTTTTTTGCATAATTCCATGTCTCACAGCAAATTTGGAAAGAATTTACACAACGCGATGCTGCAGATTCTATGCTGCGTTGTGTAAAAAGGAGAGAGCAGAACAGCGTCATCTATCATCAAAAGATGCTGGGGCTTATTTACAAGGGCTTTATCTCCGCTTTTTTGGCTTACAAAGCCCAAAAAGCGGCGATAAAACCAGCGCCCTATTTACAAGAGGGTGCTAACATGCATAATCGCATGTTAGCACCCTTTTTCTCCAATGAGATGCAAAGTGGGCGTTACTGGGCGTACCCAAGATGGACTACCTTGCAAATATCGCTGATGTTTACATCGCAATATTTACAAGGCAGCCCACATGATTTTGGCGAAAACGGCCGTTTTTGCCAAAATCTAACGTCTGCAAAAATCCTGATTTAGCCACCCCTAACATAGGGGGTGGATTATGCTGATACGACCCTGTGGGTCATATAAAACTAATAAGAGAACTACATACTAGATGCCAGAGGGGAAAGACAACTATGTAGAAACTAAAATAAAGACAATCTTTAATTTAGAAAGACCAACAGTTTTACACATTGTCCAAGTCCATCAAGCATAAAATATAACTTTATCTACATAGTAGATGGAAAATATCAGTAGAATAGATATATTTACATTAATTGTTTAAGGTTGTATAAGATTTAAAAATATAGATTTGATTACAAGATTTTTTGTAGAAATACAGAATTATTCCTTTACTATCTTTTTTTCCCGTCCAATTAGATTGATGTACATCCAACACATGTTTCACCACTTAGAGGTGTGCAGGCCTGGGGCTTTTTCAAGGCTGCAATTTTTGTATAGATGGATAGAAATAATATAATTCACTGAAGAAAACAAAGGTTACAGGGACGTTATAGTCAGGCTCAGATTTCACTCAGACATAACCAGTGGAATTCAGCAGTTATAGTTAACTGAGCTAACTATAACTTACTCCCCCGCAATGCAATGCTTATGACCTCACATATTACTTCACTCATAACATTATCAGAGCCATTGCTGAGGACATCATTGATGACATCTTAATGACATCACTGATGGCATCATCCAGTGAGTGTAAGTGTTTTCTAAGAGTTTATGAGTGTTAAAGATATATACTAAGCTACTAGAAAAGTTAGATTAGTATTCTAGGTGCACTACTAATAAGTGATAGTACTTCTAACATATATTACGCAAGTGGCTGTGTGACACTGTGTTTCCATGTGCGAGTGGGTGTCTGCTTGATTTGCACGTGATGTCAAGTGTGGGATAGTGTCACTGTGGGAGTGACTTGCTTGGGTCTGCTTGACATGGGGGTTTTGGAAGGGACCTGTTAGCCTCTGTGGCTGTTGACTAAGAGGGGCTGTGTCGTTTGAGCGGTCTAATCATGGGAAAGAGGAAAGTTCCTGCAGTAAAGGCATCCTGGCCACCCCCCACACTGCGAGTCATGACCGCTGGAGGTTCCCTAACTAGTGCAGTCTCAGTGGTGTCCAAATAAATCAAGTTAGAGGAAAGAAGGCTATTGCTAACTAGGGGTAGTCCCCCTCAGTCTTCAACCCGTCATGCCTTATTCCTGGAGGCCCCAGGAGGGTGGTGGGGATGAGTGTCAATAGTGTCTGAGGGGAGTTGAAAGTGTCAGGGGGATCATGGGTGGTCCTCAGAAGACAGAAGTTTATCAAAAGGGTGGGCGCTCAGGGGCCTTAGCTCTTGACTCAATTTCCCCATGTCCCATTAGCCTGAGCAGTAAGCGGAGGAGAAGGGGGCAAATGTAGAATTGGGGAGTTCCAGCACCCATGTAGTCTACCTGTCTGATCCCAAGCTACTCTGTCTGGCTGGGGAAGGCCCTCTTACAAGGATCTAATTTACAAGCTGATGGTGGTGTTACACACCTATCATGTCCAGGTTAAAGTTCATTGAGACCACAGTGTCTGACATTCTGGCTCAAATGAATGCAGGAGGGATTCACATGCAAGGCAGACTAACCTCTCAGAGCCAGTTGCTGCTGTGGCTCATGCCTCGGCAGGTACCACTAACTTTACTCATGGTGCATCTGAAACTATAAGCATGTTCCTCCAGGCCCAGGAGGGACCTTAAGGATATCACCACAGCCTCTCTGACCCTAGTTGCTCCCACAATGGGGAGCCACCATAGAATCATAGCCTTACCCCGTTTAACATCCAATGAGGATATACTTAACTTGCCATCTGAGGCAATCCCATATGCTGTGGTTTTGGGGAATGTCCCACCCCAATCAAATTCTGCACCTGAGCCCTTTCAAGAGTCAAAAAACATGGTGATGCATTGGCTCCACCAGCACTCCCATGTAGGTGCGGGATTGCTGATTCAATTATCATGGTTCCCAGAGTTAGTTGGGTGGGTACGGATCAGAAAAGTTGGGCAGGGGACTGCAGTGTGGTAAATTCAACAAACTCTTGACTGTGGCACACATCCTGGCTACCCTATCTTCTTCTCGGCTTCCAATCCACAGGGTATTTTAGCCCTCTCTCTAAGGTTGTTTTTACAAACCTGAGAAGGTTTGTGGCACCTATAGGCCTCAAGGTTGGCAAGTGCCAGTACCATTATGGTAGTGCTCGTCAGACTAGTGGGCAGCCCCCGGTGCTGAACTTTTCAAATCAATTTACTCCTCTGAGTAGCCTAGAGTCGTGTGACTGACTGGGACCTATTTACCAACTGTCTTCACCTCCCCGGCTTGCTAACCCTTTAGAAGTCACCTCACAGTCCATCAAGTCCACTCTTTGCCCCTCCAGCCCACTATCTCCCCAGTGGTGACCTCAGCAATGAACTTAAAGGGCCTGAATCTATTGTCTTGGAATATTGCGAGGCTCTCATCCAAGTTTACTGATTTGAACTGGGTGTAGATCATTAGATCCTATCAGATTATCTGTCTGCAGGAAACATGGGAGATGAATAATTGCTTTTTTATGGAAGGCTATAAGACGTATTTCTCACTAGCAGTGCCCTCGTCGGCAGGGAGGGCAAGCAGGGGATTGATCATCTTTGTGCCACTGGAGCTGAGTAGATATGTTGTTGATTTGTCGTGGGATATGACGGTGTTGTTGGGGCTAATGTTATCTGTACTAAGCTCGTCCCTTATCCTATTGGTAAAGTTTTATAAGCAGAGTTGGCCTGATGGGGTCTCTAGCTTTCAATGTTTAAGTTTGTCCCTGAGTTACCGGATTGAACATGGGGTGGGTCAGGAGATGATACTGTTAGTGGGAGATTTTAATTGCCCCTTATTTGACTCCCCCTTTAATGATTGATGTTTCTAAGCCCAGGTGTATGGTGCTAGAGGGGCTTCATTTAATTAAATCTAAGAAAGGCTTAGATCTTGGTGCGATACTAAAATCCCATAATCTTATGTTTGCCTTGGACAAGTTAGTTAATTCACCTAATCCTATTATTGATCCAACTTTTACAGGGATGGGCCGCAACTGTATCATCGATTTTACCCAAGTTTCCGTGTCTCTATTTTTGTATATTGCCAACTTTAACATCATTCATAGCCCATTAGGTGAACATAATCCCTTGTCCTTTGGCACTTGAAGGCTTCATGGACTCCATTCGATCACGGGGGGCCTCTTAGTTGGCTCTTCCTCATTGTCCAAGGCAAGTGACTAAACTGTACCCAGGTGGACCCAACGCACATAAAGCTTCCCTTTTATCTAATGCAACCGAGGAGATAGACAGCTGTCTGGACACAGATGCCCTTGAGCAGGATGTTTTGCAAGTATTTAAGGGTACTGCTTGTAAACCCAAGGAATTGCTGATCCCACCCTCAGGTCATGTGAGTGGGCAACATCCAAAATGGTTCGACAGGGCTTGCTCCAAGGACCTTCGGCAGCTGGAGGTGTCTCTGAAGCAGGTCCCAAGAGATAGGAGCCTGGTGGCAGCCCGAAGGCAGGCATAACAGTAGGCAGTAAGCAAACGTAAACACACCATGCAGGAATTAGCCTGGGAGAAGTTAGCCTGGCAAGCAAGATGGGAGATAGCTTGCTTTTTGGGAGGGTGGTGAATAGACCATGCTTTGCAGATGGGACAGGTCCTGCTATGTGAACGCACATTTCTGAGCAACAGTGGGTATACCACTTTGCAGGGGTCTACAGCTTTGGTGAGGTGGTAGAGGGCAAGGCAACTTTAGCTAAAGAGCTGGGGCAGGTTCCTGTGGTTTTTGCCATGGATAAAGTAATAAAGGGAATAAACGCGCTAACCAGGAAGAAGGCCCCTGGTCCGATGGGATTCCGCCAGATCTGTTGAGGATGGATGAGCTCTGGGGCCCCCCTTTGACCCAGGTTCTGAAAGAAGCAGCACATAGCGGGGTGACACCTTCATGGTAAAAGGAGTTGATTGTGCCTATGATCAAGAAGGGCGATAAAGATAACCCCAAATGCTACCGCCTCATCTCACTGATTGATGCAGCAGTAAAGGTCCTTGGGAGGGTCCAATGCAAATGACATTCTTACAGACGCCCAATATGGCTTTAGGCCAGGGAGGTCCACATCTGACCAATGTTTGAATCTTTACTTAATTATAAATACGTATACTGTAGCCCAGCCTGAATCCCTCCATCTGGCTTTCATGGACCTAACACACACATTCAGTAGGGTTAATCACACTAAACTGTGGGCCTTGCTGCGTGAGTTAGGGGTGAAGACCAACAGTGTGGCCTTGTTAACAGACCTGCACTCTGACACCTCAGCTTCCATGCATTTTGTGCACGGTGCTGTTTACACTCTGTCCTTCGTGACCAGCAGGCAGGGTGCAGCAGGGGTGCATCCTTACCATTCTTGTTTACCTTAAATGTAAATGGGCTTGAGCAAGCCCTTCTCTCAGCTCAGGCTGATTGCCCTAGGGTAGGTTTGAGGTTCCTGATGGCCCGCATTCCCAGTGGCCTTCAGCTCCTCCTGGACAAATTTGTCATTTTTATTGATAGCCTGGGCCTGGCTGTGAACTTTACCAAATTTAATGTCATGATAGTAGGACCATGGTTTACCAGCTCCAAGGTGGACCACCACACTCTGGGCTAAGTCTCAAAACTGGCAGCAACTGTTGGAGGGGAAGAGAGCCGAGCTTGTTAAAACCACTGGAGCTGTGGCTAGCTTTGCTCGTATGAAGGGTGACTGGTCTCTGCAATTATTGGCCAAGATTTACGATACTAAGTATGTGTCCCAGACCCGGTATGGTAGTGAGATCTTGTAGTATGTGAAGACTGATATAATCCAAGTGGCCGAAAATAAATTTTTAAGGCGACTTGTCCAGGTCCCATAATGTACCCTGGCTTTTTCAGTGCATGCTGAACTTGGAATTAGGTTTCTTGCTGACACAATCGCTCTTAGACTCCTGCTCTGCTGGGCAAAAGTCTGGACCAGGGAGGATCTTAAGCTTAACAGACTGATCCTCTCTGATTGTTTGTCCCTGGATGGCTCGCACAGAATTCCCTGGTTAGCCTATGTTAAGGTAGCATTTACAGCAGTTGGGAGAATGGATGCTTACCCTCATTTCTTGTCTCCTCGGGATCTGCAAGGTATAAAATAGCTGTATTTTTTGCAGGCAATATTAACCAGAGAAGGGGCTGAATTGATGGAACCCCTTGTGAGGGGTCAATTGCTCCTAAAGTCTGTTCAGGGTATGGAGCCTGACTTAATGCAGGTATCTAGCAGGCACGATCAGTTTTTCTTGGCCAGGTTTCGATCTAATCAATTACATCATCTTCTGGCCACACCCTGCGGATGGGTCCACTCTGGCAACAGGATGGCCTACAGCTGTGACAACAGGTCTCCGCAGGACACCTTACATTTTGTTATGTTTTGTAAGTACTATAGATGGCCCAGAAAGCTGTTTCTGTTACCATTGTTGAAGACTTTGAATTTTATCTAGGTGCAACCTGCTCTAATTTATTTACAATTGCTTCCTAATTACCATGTTTTATTTGCTGTGGTGAGTTCTGTAAGTGCAGTCCTGGTGTCTAGGTGCTCAAGACCTGACTGAGCTTTGTGACAATGTTTCTGGCCTCCACTTCTTAATCTGTGTTTATTGTATTTTGGATTCTTTTGTTGTACAGGAAGTATATGTGCTTTATCTGCGTGGTTTATGGATATTTATTTTGTTCTTTTATGATTGCTGTGTACAACAGAATAAACATTTTATGATGATGATGATGAGTGGGTGTCTGAGTGGCTGTATGGGTGTATAAGTAGGTGTGGGAGTTGCTGTGTGGAAGAGTGAGTGGCTGTGTGAGTGGCTGATTTTGTGAGTGAGTGGGTGTGTCAGTGGCTGTTTGATTGGCTGTATGGGTTGGTCAGTGGGTGTGTGAGTGACTGTATGGGGACTGAGTGGTTGTCTGAATGGCTGTATGAGTGAGTGACTGGGTGTGGAAGTGGCTGTATGGGCGAGTGAGTGGCTGTTTGAGTGGCTGTTTGGTTAAGTGAGTTAGTGTGTGAGAGGCTGTATTGGAGAGTGAGGGTTTATGTGAATGGCTGTATGGGTGAGTGAGTGGATGTGGGAGAGCTTGTATGGATGTGTCAATAGGTATGTAAGTGGTTGTGTGGGTGTGTGAGTGAGTGTCTAAGTGCTTGTATGGGTAAGTGAGTGGCTGTGATGAGAGGTTCTATGGGTGGTGAGTGGGTGTGTGAATGGCTGTGTAGGTGAATAGGTGTGTGTGTCTGAGGAGCTGTTTGGGTGAATATGTGGCTGTGTGAGTGGCTGTATGGGTGAGTGATTAGTTGTATGAGTAGCTGTATGGCTGAGTGAATGGTTTTGTGAGTGGCTGTACAAGTGAGTGGGTGTGGGAGTGGCTCTGTGGATGAGTGAGTTGTTGTGTTAGTATTTGTATGGGTCTATGAATGGGTATATGAGTGGTTGTGTGGGTACATGAGTGGGTACATGAGAGGTTGTATAGGGGTGTGAGTGGGTGTGTAAGTGGTTCTATGAATGATGTAATCTATGCTGAGATTTGAGATGTCATCAGTGATGCCACTGACCATGTCATGAGTGATGTAATATGTGAGGTCATAAGCAGTGCATTGCAGGGGCGTACGTTATAGTTCGCTCAGGTAAGTATAACTGCTGAATTTTTCTTTGGTTAGTACGAGTGAAATCTGAACCTATCTATTATGTCCCTGTAACCTTTGGTTTTTGCAGAGAATTTCTAAGCTTTTTTAAAATTCTATTTCCTAAATATAACATCGCTGTAACCTTTGATTTTTTTCATTGAATTTCTCCAGTTTTTTACATTCTATTTCCAAACTATAATGTCCCTCTAACCTTTGTTTTTTTATTGAATTTCTACAATTTCTTTTTTTTTTTAAAACCTAACTGTAACCTGTCAACTTTGAGAGTGGCTGAGTGGGTCTGTGAGTGCCTGTATATGTGTGAGTGTCTGTGTGTTAGTATGTGAGAACCTGTGTGAGTGGGTGTATGAGTGCCTGTGTGTGTTTGTGAGTACCTCTGTGAGTGCCTGTTTGGTTCTGTGAGTGGGTCTATGAGTGCCTGTGTGGGTTTGCGAGTAGGCGTGTGAGTACCTGTGTGGGTTCTTTGAGTGGGTGTGTGACTACCTGTGTGAGCGTATGAGTGAGTGTATGAGTGGGTGTCTGAGTGCCTGTGTGGCTCTTTGAGTGGGTGTGTGAATGCCTGTGTGGGTCTGTGAGTGGGTGTGTGAGTGCCTGTGTGTGTTTGTGAGTGGGTGTGTGAGTGAGTGGTGCTATACATTTTGGGCATTTGCAAAATTAAATTATTTAAAAGGGAGAATCATGGACTCTTTTCTCACCAGAAGACGATGAGAAAGAAATCACTCATCACAGTCATCTCAGATCAGATTGCACTCCAATAGACCAACGATGCAGTCGCCTCCATTAAGGATTTCAGATTGTTTTTCAACATGGAATGCAAGAGGAAAAACACTTGCTTTGCTTTCGCCAAGCCCAAGAAGTTAGGATTGTTTGTTGTGCTTTACTGAAGTGGGGATTCCACTGGGGCACCTGCTATATATATATTTGTAAGTGCTTCCTGTTGAGGTTTAAGTACTGTGAAATGCACACCAGGGCCTGAATGGAACTTCATTTTTTCCCAAAAAAGAGTCCCCAGGTGTGCAGAAAAAATCCACCCAACTGGAGTACTTTGATCAGTTTAATTAGTAAGTGCTCATGCATACTCTGCACTACAACTGCATAAAGGACTACAAGGTAATGTTTCCAGTGACCTTGTGTGCATGTAATTTCAGCAATGTGATTGTTTCTCTTGCGTCTTCATCCACAAATCTATGATAATGTGAATTGTCATCAAGAGAAGTCGCCGAGACTATAAAGAGGTAAATCTCCAACAGACAGAGGAAAATTGTGGCCACCATTTTGTGCACTGGTACCTGGATCCCAGGGAGGAAAATAAAATATAAAATTGATAGAAGGGGGCAGATTAGAGGTACCCAGACCCCATGGGAATGATGGTGGGATCTGTGACGGATACCTCATGGGCAGTAAATTGTCCAAAAATTATTTTTATTGAGCGCACGAGGTTCTGCGGATCCACCGCAGCCCTTAGCATGACCCCCTGTTTTCTCTGTGGTGGATCTGTAGATCCAGACCCTAATAAAACATTGCAGACACCCACTCACAGACTCACACACCTACTCACACACACACACACACCCACACAACCCACTAACATATCCACACAACCCTCTCACACACCCACTCAGAGAACCATAAAACCACTCATACATCACTCATAGACCCACACAGGCCCTCCCACATTCACTCACTCACACACTCACTCACACACCCACTTACACACCCACACACCCACTTGCACAACCATACAGTCATTCCCACTCCCACTTACAGTCCCACAAAACCCCTCACAAACCCACTCACAGACACACACTGCTACTCACACACCCACTTACACACTCACACAACCAATCACATACCTATGCAGCCACTCACACCCACTCACAGACCCACAAAACCACTAATACACCCACACAGCCACTTGCACAGCATTACACCCACTTAAACACCCACAAAAACACACACACACATACAGAAACTCACACACCCATTCACAGATTTTTTTAGTATTGAATGTGTGCTTTTGGTTGGGAGTGGATCAATGGATCCATAAAATGAATTTAAAAAAAGACTTGGTGCATTGCATTTATATAGAAAGACTACACAAGTTACCTTACCTTCATTTTATAATTTCTACTTTTAAAATATATCAACTTGAATGTGTGAATACATTAGATTTATAAACTTGTGAAAATATATATTCGTAAATTGAACTTATGAGTCAAATTGTAGTACAATTTATGAAAGTAAAATGGTGAAGTTTACTAGAAAACCAAAGGTTACAGGGATGTTATAGTTAGGAAATAGAATTAAGAAACCTTAGAATTTCATTGAAAAAAACCAAAGGTTACAGGGACGTTAGAGTTAGGTTCAGTTTTAAAAGCACAAAACCATTTAAATTCATCAGTCATAGTTACCTGAACTTATTCTAACTTTCTCCTCCCACAATTCACTGCTTATGACCTCACATATTACATCACTCATTACATGGATGGGATGAGGCCCCTGGGTAGGCCACACAACCCCTCCATTAAATATTTATATGCGCTGTCCTACGAACCTTGGCCCGCCCCGTTTTTTTTTTATTGTGGCCCAGACTCAGGTGTCTGTGTGTGTTTTTTTTATTTGGCTGCAGATGCTTTGTGAATTTGTGGCAGAACTGTAAAAGGAAATGTTGGCTTTGGGGGAGGTCCCTCTGGGTCCCCCCACCAGTTCTAGGAGAGCAGGGTTTGCCTGTCCTGCCCCTTTATCTCCATTTTTTATGATTTTTCGATGACTTGTTAAGGTTGCGGCATCCAATCAGATCTCATTTTGAGATCTATTGGCTCTGAAGATCCCACACAGTTTGAAATATGCAATGTTTTTCTTTTTGCCAAATGCAGTGTAAATCTATTCAACCGTTTGGGCTGAAACTGTGTCTAAATTCCCCTTTGAAAAAATGAATGGGGAAAATATGTTTTGGAACGCCCCCTTTTTCTCGGCCCCCGCTTGATGGATATCCCTCGAAACTTTCCAGTTTGTAGCTTAGGTGGATGAACATTTGTTGTGAAAAATTTTGTGAAGATTTGTCAAACGGCACCAAAGTTATTAGAAAAAGAAAATATGGTTTTCTAATGGAAACACAAGTTGCAGTTCATAATCTAATTCACTGATTTTTGACTTTCATTGTGGTTGCTGCAAACTCATGCATTTCATCTAAGGTTCACTCTGTGCAGTCACTACAAATATAATAAGAGGTGGGAATGGCCATTGATATCCAAGTGAAAGTGGTATTCTAAGAATTGACTTTTCCCATATGTGAACACGAGAGGACACTCTACAGGAGTTACCTGGACTGGGATGTGTTTTGGGTTACATATTTTCTTTTAGTTACTTTTGTCCTCTAATCAGTAAGCTATTTGTAAAATAATAAGTGCCAGGGTCTTTTCAGGAGGCCACTGTAACTTGCAGCACACATTGCCCTGCTATGCTGCAATGATAGTAACAATACAACTACTAACCATCACACTCCTATAAGTGTGACAATTCGGACTATTCCAGGCCTCCAAAGCTATAAGAATGGCTTGGGCGGCAGGTAACAGTAATTCTTAAAGTACATTGCATTAATAATTAGCTGTTGTTGTGGTCATCTCCAAATTAGCCAGACAGCGCCACCTAGTCGCAGGCTGTTACAAGCACCAGTGCTGACAATTAAGTGCCAGTGCTGCACACCGAAAACCACAAGCTCAAACTAAACACTGCTTCTAATACAACATATCTGGTGTTCCTCCAGTACTCGTTCACTGGGGAAGTGGTCAGGAAAAAACATTGGGACAAGCCAACAATGTGCTGATCAGTGTGGTTAGGAAAGGATAGAGCAAGCGCTCAACCACCACACAAAAGGGGAAAGAGAAGAAAGGACCTTTAACTGTGAACATTTGTTCTGATGATAATACTGCAGTCAGCATGTGAGCAAAACAAATATACACTATGTGTACAGTCTTTAACAGTGTCTGTCTGCCCCTTAGTGAACCAGAGCCGCACTCCGACTGTGGCAGTACAGGGGCAGATGAGTGCAAACATTCATAGGTTTAGATGCAAAGCCCAATCTACTATGTTGGTCATACCAAGCATTTTAAGTCAAAACAAACTCCTGTTTGAAGCAGGTATAAACAAGGGAAAAAGTGTTAATTTACCAACAGCAAAATAACACATTGCATGTGTGCACCAGAGCTCAGCACACATCCAATGCACTGGATCATTCTAGTTTGTCTAGGCATGGGAAATTGTACTGGCAGGGTATGCTTCCATTATAAATCCTCTGCTAAACAGTGCATACTCACCTCTGCTCCATGGTGCGAGGGTACTCGTCCTGCAAGGCAGCCTTGTTAGAACACCGGCACAGAGGATATCTGCAGAAGTAGGCTAATCATACTGTATATAGGGCTCTGTGCTGTCTTTTCCCCCTTGCACAAAAAAGCACAACAAATCTGGTTGCTGTGCTGCATTTTGTGAAACATTTGTAAATCCTGGCTCTTGTAGCATAATTACATTTTAGGTAAAGTACAAAGTTTATAAACATTATGCTTTGCTTTGTCCCTCTACAGCAATGCTAACCAGGCTTCAGGAGAAATTCTCATGGAACTAATACATATTTTAATTTGCCACAACAACCCTTTTTAGGTCTCGGGACCATCCGGTCTGCCAAAGGCAGAACCGGAAGTCCGGAGAATTAATGTTTTGGAGAAGAGGGGCTTGAACCCGCCCCTCTTCTCTCCTCTTCTCCATTGGCTCGCCTCTTAAATGCTGGCCAGCCATTGGAGAAGAGGCTTTGTCTCTCCGAACAGGCCCCGTCCTTTTCGGATTCTGGGGCGTGTTTTTTTCAACTTTTCTAATTATCTCCTCCAGCCAATGGCAAGAGGAGAGAAAAGAAAAACATGCCCCCGAATTCGAAACCGCCGCTGCGTTTCTCCGAGGCATTTCTGCTTCGCCTCGGAGAAAGGCAGTGGTGTGCTTGTTGCATGGTGTGTCTAAGCTTTCTTATTCTCTTTATGGCTGTCTTACTTGACTGCTTGCCTTGCTCCTTCTGCTCCCTCACTGTAGCCTCTCATTAGTCACCATTCCTTACCTCTTCCCTGCCTTGACACGTTTAATCTCTCAGACTTTCTCTTGCCTTGGAATTTCTCCTTGCCCCTCTGCCCCCCACCCCAAACCTTGTCACCCGATCACCCTACTAGGTCGTAGAGGCCGAGTTTTGTTCCTACGCCCTTTCCGCCCTCTGGCTGTTCTGTCTGTATATCTTGCTGGCTGTGTTCTCCTCTCTTCTCTCTTCTAAGTTCTTCCCCTGTGCGTTATCAGGCTCTCTTGGAATGCAGACGGCCGGTCAGTCACACGGTCCCTTCCTTCTTTGCTTTACGAGAGGTCTGTCTAAATGTAGCTCTAGTAGCCGCCCCCCACCCCGGGTCCCAGGACGTGCCGGCAGGAGCCGGGCGACGGCCTCGGCCTTTCCTACTGCTCTCACCCCAGCAAGAGCCTCTGCCGCTCTGGCCTGTTCATGCTCTGCGGCCTCGTTCTACACAGAAGCCGCGACTTGCCTAGTTATTGTTCCCTAGATGGCCTGCAGCTCCGCGGCGACTCAGCAGTACCTTGCCTCGGACATATGCGCTCGGGTGTGCTGAAGCAGCAGGCGGCTCAAGGTTCTGGGGAAGGCAAGGAGAGAGGCGTGCGGGCCTGCGATGGTGAGCAGGGTGCAGGCATCTCTCGGCGTGGGTTGAACTGGGGGAGGTTTGACGCCACAGGAGGTGTAGATGTATCCGAGTATGTATGGCTCCGCTTCAGAGAGGGAGTGCAGTGCTGTGAAGCTGGACACAGATGGGGTAGCGCCTCAGAGAGGACAGCAGGGTTGGATGGGTAGGTTGAGAGGGGTGTAGAGCTACCTGGGTAAGAGGATGGATGGATGGCTTGTTTGTGGAGTGGGGCGCGGGGCTCCTACCGTGAGAGACTTAGACTCAAGGGATTTGGCCTCCCAGACTTGAGGGTTCAGTCCTAGGAATGACGCACAGGGCTCTCAGTGGGGACTGATAGGCTATTGAAGGGTGAATAGGAGCGCTCTCTGAGTGAGACAGAGGACGGAGGTCTCAGGCTAAAGGAGTGATTGGGGGCTCAAGGTTTTAAGGGAGGGGTGAAGGACACACAAAGTGGAAGAGAGGGCAGGCGCTCCTGCCCGATGAGTAGGAAGCGGAGCCCCTACGTGAGAGTATTGAGGGTTCAAGCCAGGAGAGTGGGGGTAGGACTACCTGAATGAAAGAGGGGATGGGACCTCCCTCCTGGAGAGTAGGGGGCAGGGAACCCAGGGTTGAAGGCTCAGTTTATGGCAGAGTACAGACCTACGAGGGTGGGGTTTTGTGATGGAGTGATAATATGGGTGCAAGGAAACAGCTGATTCAGTCTTAGGAGACAGCGACGTATACTGCAGTGAGTTCAGGGTCCCTGGGGCCCCTACATACGCCAGGATATTATTGTTCCTCCCCGGGCTCTACATCAGAGCAGACACTTTACACCCATAACCCTAGGTCTCTATGCATACTATTACCTCTTACACCCTACATTACCTGATGCACACAGTTCACTATTTCACATTGCATCCTTTCCAAGCCTGCATTCTTTCACCCTGGCAGCCTGCAGTCCCTGTCACCCGTTATCAGTCTGGGACTCCTCCCTGTCAGTCTAGGAGGATCACTCTGTTGAGCAGTCAGACATCTCTCTCTCACTTTAGGGTCTCCCTACAGCTCGTATGCACATATAAGTTATTTCCTTCTAATCAATGCCGTTTCATCTCTGGCTTTGGACTCTGTTAGTCCGAGATCTCCTCCCCCGAAAGACGTGAGAATCTCTTCTCTTTCACTATCAGTTACATCTTTCATGCAGCCTTCCAGGAATTCTCTTATCTCACTGTCCTGCTGCTTTCACAGTTAAGAGATATACCAGCCCAGAATTACTCCTACCTCTCTGCCCTACCTCACTGTGCGTCAAAGCATCTACCCTTTTTAAATCCATCTGCTTCACTCACTGCCCTGCCTCACTTCGAGTTACGACTAAAACCCTCCTGTGATTTCTCATACCTCAAATAAGGAATGCGTCCTTCCATGTGTTGTTTTCTTGTCCATTTCTCTGAAAGGAATCTACCTTGAGGCTGTCTCCCACATCACGGCCCTACCTCACTTTTAGTTAAGAACCACACCCTCCAAGGATGTCCCCTGCCACTATCGCAGACAGGGGAGAGGTCTTTCTTAGGGTTGTTCTCACTCACTGCCCTGCCTCATTCTCTGTTAAGGAATCCACCCTTCCAAGTCTCTCCCACCTCACAGTCCTGTCTCACAACTTCTCTCTCTCAAAACATCACTACTTCACTCTCTAGCTCACAACCTCACAACTTCACTCTCTCGCACTCACTACCTCAATCACTCTCTATCTCACTACCTCACTCTTTCTATCTCACTAACTCACTTTCACTCTCTCTTTCACTACCTCTATCTCACTACATCACAACATCACTCTATGCTTATATATCACTACCTCACAACATCCCTCTCCCTCACTACCTCACTCTTTCACTACCTCACTCTCTCTATCTCACTACCTCACTCTCTATCTACCTCACTCTCTATCTCACTACCTCACTCTCTATCTACCTCACCCTCTCTCACTACCTCACTCTCTATTTCAATACCTCACTCTCTCTCTATCTCACTACCTCACTCTCTCTCTGCTAATGCAATAGGTATCACATATGCAAAAAAAAGCTAATGCCAATAGAAATGACAATGCCATTTATTTAGGGATACAAAAATGATAAAAAAATAATGAGCAATACCAATAGCTCTACCTATAATGTTGCCGAGACCATTGCATTGTAAATGCTTGTTAAAGTTGCTTTGATTGTAATGCACAATGACAATTGTGCATTATTAGATACTCATTGGAGCTCTTGACAATATTCACAAGGATGCATTCACTCTTGGAGACCCCTAACATCATGAAATGAAGTAAATATTGGCTAAAACACCCATCGTTGCGTCTTTCTATGGATTGAAGTGAGGTGAGGCCAGACTTCACACGAATTACAGAACCACATTGGAACTGTGGTTATAGGAAAAAAAAATTGCAATGCATATGTGTCGTTCTTTAGAGTGTACATGACAATAAGCTTGCCTGTTGGATGTCTTTGTGTATATTTTTGTTGTATTACAAGTTCACACAAAGCTGAAAATAATGTAAAAGCTCACCCTTTAGCGTTGCTAATTGCAATTTGATCTGCTAGCCAAAAATCAAGATTCTTATTTTATTTAGGGCATTTGATATGACAGGAACTGGCATCCAATCGCTGGAGTGATTTGCACAGGGCGCCGCTGGTTTGGTAGGTGGTATGCTTATTCTGTGGTGAGGCTTTATTAAAACAAAACCTTTGATGACTCAGCCAACAGTAACTTCACCCATCTCGAGGGCGAGAAAGAAAGCAGCGTGTAGCAGCGAAAGACCAGAAGGGTTCAGGAGAGTAAGAACACATTCCACGATGACTTGAAGAGGATTAATGCATGGGGCATTCATGTGGTTTATCACCTTAGAAAATAATTATTGACACTAGCTTGTGGTATTAAATGGCATCCAGCTGACTTTTTCTAAGGATGAAGCTGAATAAGAGGGGGCAAGAGTGAGTTTGGAAAAATACTGTGGCTCTGGAGGTGCTGGTTTGGCTCGATTCACTGCAATACTGCTTTGTAATTCAGTTAATATGGCCTTAGCAGCCTGACAACTAAGCCAGTCACCATGAAGGTACTCAGGGGCATATCTACAAGGCGGCGATATAAAATTATCGCCGCTTTTGCGGCCGTTTTCGGCCGAAAAGCGGCGATAATTTTATCGCTATATCAGCAAGGTCACGCTATCGCGTGAAACCTTGCCTTAGCGCCTGAATTCCTAACACCCATCTTTGCATCTCTAATGAGATGCAAAGTGGGCGTTCCTCCCCAGGATAACGGGAGAAATGTCGCATATTATCAAGCCTCACGCAAAGCAGCAAAGGAACAATAAAAGTAGAGATAACCTCGGTTATCGCTACTTTCCTTACGCCTGCTTTGAAACTGACTTAGCCATGATATCCTATGGAAGGTGAATATCATGGCTAAGTATGTGAGGCCCTATCAACAAGCTAACGCCAAACTTTGTGAGATTATCGCTGGGTTTCCAGCGATAATCTCACGTTTGGCAGTTAGAGCTAGGATTTTAATCGCTTTTGAGATAAGCGTTGCTAATAGCACGCTATCTCAGCAATAAAAATCCACGCTAGCCGGCGATAATTATCCTAGCGCTAAGTGCGGTTAGCGATAATTATTGCCGGTTTTTGCTGATATGCCCCCTAATGCTGTAATGGTGCCCTGAAAAGGTATATGAGCCAGATTTATTAACGCTTTGTGTAGAGTTTGCATTACTTTTTAACACAAACCTAACAGAATGTGTTAAGGTGGGATTTACTATCCAATGCAAATCTGGATTTGCTCGGATAGTATCCCAAAGTAACCCAAAGTTGGCAATGCGCTGTCTTGTGTTACTTTGCATCAAGAGGTCAGTCCACAAGGGGTGCATGGGAGTTTCTATGCAGCCATCCATGAATTTTGACACAAATCCCTATCCACAAAGAAACGCATACAGGGATTTGCGTTGAACTCCTATGCCTCCTCCAGGGATGTGCAACGCGGAGAAATGGTTTGTCTGCGTGCTGCATTGTACAGCACACATACAAAGTAGCAAAAGCTTTAAAGCATAGTGTTTGTACTGGGAGGGACCCACTCTGGTGCAATCGTGTCTGTTTTGATGCATAGCTGCCAAAAGTGCGCCAGCACAGGGAGAAAGGATAACCGAGCCGCATCATAGTAGGTATGCAGCTGTGCTGCTGTCTACCTTTCCCATTCAGTACAGCAACTTTAGTTTTGTTTCATGCCTTCTTACTAAATCTATGGGCCCGATTCACAGAACTAACTTAAGGCAAAATCCTAAACTTACTATCATTTTGGTATTCACAGAAGACAATTACTCATTTTGGTATTCACAGAAGGCACTTACTCATTTCGGTATTCACAGAAGTTAGGAGTCCTAACTTTAGGACTCCTAAATGACTTCTGTGAATACCGAAAGCCTTAAAATTAGGATTTTTCTCAGTTTAGTAGTAGTATAGTTAGGACTCCTAACTTTAGGACTCCTAAATGCCTTCTGTGAATACCGAAAGTCTTAAAATTAGGATTTTTCTCAGTTTAGTAGTAGTATAGTTAGGACTCCTAACTTTAGGACTCCTAAATGCCTTCTGTGACTACCGAAAGCCTTAAAATTAGGATTTTTCTCAGTTTAGTAGTAGTAAAGTTAGGAGTCCTAACTTTAGGACTCCTAAACTGAGAAAAATCCTAATTTTAAGACTTTCTGTATCCACAGAAGGCATTTAGGAGTCCTAAAGTTAGGACTCCTAACTTCTGTGAATACCGAAGTGAGTAAGTGTCTTCTGTGAATACCAAAATGAGTAAGTGCCTTCTGTGAATACGAAAATGGTAGTAAGTTTAGGATTTTGTCTTAAGTTAGTTCTGTGAATCGGGCCCAATATGTTTTGGAGTGAGTGCTTAGCAATAAAGTCATTCCGCAATCCTTATGTAAAATGTTAAAATGGAAACTGTTATCCCCGCCATAGCTTCGTACTAAGAAGTATATAAATGTACAAGTTCTGTGTTCCCATTTACATGTGTACTCGGAGTTGCGCATGACTTTCAGTGGCAGCTTCACTGAGGCAAATCCCTTTTCACTGGGAAAGGGAAAGAACTGTGTGTATACACAGGTGGTGATGTCTCAGTCCAGGGATTTTGAAGGATTTGACTTCTTGTTTGACCCATGGAAGCCACTGTATCCTACAAGTGCCGCCTTTCTCCATGGTCAGGAAGGAAAGTTTAAGAATTACTTGACCCCTTTCTCAGAGATTCAACCTTCTCCCCTGCTCTTCCTCCCTACTGTGATTAGTCCCTAATTAGAAATAATCAATCTCATCTTACCAAGTGCCATTAAATAAGAAACACTTCTGAGAGCTTTGTTCATTTGAAAATCTTGAGGTGAAATAACTACAAGGCAGACACTTCTGACCCTGGGTCATACAACTGATTTTTAAATTAGCAAAGCAAATTGCAACAAACTTAATATTTCTGAAGAAATGTGGAGTCTATATTTCCGAATTCCTTCCCCACCCGTCTCCACTACTCTCCCCTCAGGTGTATCCCATGACCCCTCCTCTGCAGTTATTATTGTCTAAACCACCTGGAAATTACCTTAAATGCCTTCGTCAGTACACCGGTTGAGGTAGGGCTCTTATTTGTTAAGATTGGATAATTATTGAACACGACAACAAAAAATCCAAAAATTTCAAAAGAAATAAAGTTAAGACACAAAGATACCAAAAGTCAAATTCCAAAACCATTCAAAATTAAGCCAAATTAAAAAAACGGAGTCAAAAAAGTGTCTAGCTATAAGCCATATAAAATCACAAAAAGTTATACATTTGAATCCCAAACGCCCAGAGGAGAAGGCTGGAGGTTCCAAACAGTGCATCAGGCAGCCAGGCAGTCAGCAGGCAGGATTGATGTACTCATTCAGCGTGCAAAGGCATCGGGAATCAAACCACAATTTTGGAAACAGTATAACAGAAACTGTAAGCATTGTGGAGCATCGATCGTGCCATTCATACACTAGCTCGATGCATTACATCCTGTTCTTCCACGGGTTACCTATGCTTTAGATCAGGCTCCTAATGTTTTTTTCACACTTGTTAATATTAGCTCTTTCTAATCTTACATTCAAGGCCGGACGGCCGTAGTGGGCACCGGGCGTTTTCCTGGTGGGCCGCCAGGGTGGGGGCCGTTTTTGTTACTGGGGGCCAGCAATATCGGCCCCTGTAACAAAATTGGCCGAAACCGGCCCTAGCAAACAGCTCAGCCGCACCTCCCTCCCGGGTGGGTGGCTGAGGAGTTTGCCAGGGCCGGTTTCTGTTCCCAGTCCGGCCCTGCTTACATTACTGACTTTTTGACTTCCCTATGCTAAAATAGGTTGATTTTATTAATCCTGGTATACTGACTTACCACTTGCTTATTGCTACCTTATAAATCTAGTTACTTATGCCAATATATGTTATATTAGTAAAGCCCAAGTGGGCATCTTGTGTGGCTAAGTATTATGCTTGACTTGCTCCCATGATGTGCACCATAGGCTTTGTCATGCAACCATAGCAACAATACTTCAACATGTTACTTAAATATTGAGCTGTACCTAGCAATAGTCAGCAATTTAACTAATGATGTGGATCAAGCGCCACAAAATTGCATCATAATTTTGAGTCTGGAACTCCAGTGTAATAGGATTAAACAATGTCGCAATCACTGAACAGGAACAGGTGTGTGGGGTTACATGTCAGCTACACCTACATCCACCTTTTTCTGTGTGTGCGAGGCAGTGTCTGTGGGGTGTAGGGTGCCACCAGGGGGCAAATGGTGCACAAGAAACTACAGGTCCCAGAACCTCTTGGGACGCCCAACAGGAAACCGGATCCGACATCACTGTCCGATCCGTCTCTATAAAGCCCCTCCCTTCCCAGGGGTCGGGGCTTGACAAACTTGCCAGTATTCCTGCATTTCCTGCATAGCGGATGGTATTCCCCGCTGGAGTTCCTGTGTTTCCATTTTGGTTGCGGCGGCTGGAATCGGAGATTCTTCAGTTCCTTCCTCCTTGCTTGATGGAGGTTGTGGGCAGGATTGGTCCCTTTGTTTCTCGCCAGGTCGCTGCACTGCTGGTCCTTCCGGTTTCATGACGCCTTTTCTGCAGCCCTGGATCTGAGCTGCTTACCGATGCCAGGATTTTCCCAGGTATTTAGATGTGCTGGAAAGGGAGTGAAGCGCTGGAGCGCTCCTCCCACACCCGCAACTGTTTTTGTATAATTGTGCTGCCGTACTATTTAACCCTATTCAGAAAGCACTCACGCTGTGATGGTAACAGCGAACGAGTGCTAAAAGCTCTCTGGTGATTTGCGCAGTGCCTCCCCAAGAGCTACTGGATTACTGTAAATTACCGGGTACACACTGTGATGTCAACAGCGGTAGGGCACAAGACATGGTTAGCGGAGGTCTCATTTGACATTTATATGGAACCCCTCTGTAGCACGACACTGTGTGTCTGCCAATGGCCTTACTTTGTTTTCTATTTTAGAGTCTGCATGAAGTGTGGCCACCTTGCACGCACAGAGAAGAGTGTGTGATCGTTTACAAGGATCGAGGTTTTTAGGTCCTATACCCAGGTGTCACTGCTGTGTTGTTGTGTGAGTGTTTAGATCTTGTGCAATGAAGTACGCTGGGTATGAATGATCCTCCTTAATTCTTCTGTCTAACACATGGCTTCATGACTCTAGAACAGACGTAGGTCCAAGAAGATCCCATCTTGACAGCAGTGTTTATTGTTTTATCCACTTTCTTTTTCACCAGAGTGCTTCCTTGCATAGTAGTGTTTTTTGACTCTGGGGTCGATTCCGATTCGGGTCGGAAGGGCACCGAACGCGATCCGGCCAGAAAAACTACGAGCCGTATGCGTGTTTTCTGCCCGACTCGTACATCTGTACGAGCGAGCAAGTATGATGCGAGCTACATGAAATTCACTGAGCGAGTCGTTCCTGGGTCCGAACCGCTCTGTACGTCTCGGCCGTAAGCTAACCGTGGCGTGCAATGGATGCGATTTACGACCGAGCCAGTACGGTGCACGCGCCAGACAGCCGGTGCGAGCTAGAGTGTCCGGCTCGCAAAACGTCTGGGAAGTTGCTTTTGGGGGTCCGCGTTGGACCCCACGTACGTGTCGTACGACCGGCTCCTTTTGACTTCTATGGGAGTCTGACCGAACCGAGTCCGGCAGCATATGGCCGCATCGTACTCGCTCAGTCGGACTGCAGGACTCCGGCTCAGTCGGAAAACACTCCGGATCCGGCTCGGTCGGAGAGCTTTCCGACCCGGATCGGAATCGGGTCCTTTGTGGGAGGTTGCGCCAAGGGGAGGAGGAGGGCTCCTCTACACTCCTTATTTTATTTATTTATTTATTAATTGAATTTGTTGAGCGCGAACAGCTACCCCTGAGGGTTTCCCGGCGCTAAGAGACAGATTGACAACATCAGGCAGAAGATTTAGAGATCGAAGAGCCAGGTCTTCACCGCTCTGCGAAATCGCATGTGACAGTTTTCCATCCGTAGGGCCAGTGGAAGTGAATTCCACAGTCTGGGTCCTAAGTACGCAAAGCTACTACCGCCCATTCTGGTAAGTTTGAACTTAGGTACCTTAAAAAGATGATGGGATGAAGAACGGAGAGCCCGAGTAGGAAGATAGGGGCTGACAAGGGCCTGAAGGTAGAGGGGTGCTGATCGGATTTTGATCTTATGCATAAAGCTCAAAGCTTTAAATTTTATCCGATTTTCAACACGAAGCCAGTGCAGCTCTCTCAGGCGTTCTGTAATGTGGTCACGTTTATGACAGCCACAAAGAAGCCGAGCTGCAGCATTTTGTACCAGCTGAAGGCGCCGTGTGACGGCCTTTGAGGACCCCAGATAGAGCACGTTGCCGTAATCCAATCTGGAGGTAACCAAGGCATTCACTATAGATCTCTGGGTGTTTTTGGGGAGCATCCAGAGGATTTTACGCAGCCATCGTAGAATGGTGAAACAGGTGGCTGTGACTCTGTTGACCTGATCTTTCATGGATAGTCCCCTGTCAATAATTACACCCAGGTTACGCACTTGTTCAGATGGAGTTGGAAGGGGACCCATGGTAGTGGGCCAGTGACTCAGGTTCCAGAGATCAGGTTTGTTGCCAAAAATCAGGACCTCCGTCTTTCCGCCGTTTAACTTGAGTAAGTTGTTGCTCATCCATTTAGATATTTTGCTGAGTCCAGTTTGCAACGGAGAAAGAGTTGTGGGATAAATTTGAGACAGTGAGAAAATAATTTGTGAGTCATCGGCATAAGAATAAAGATTTAATCCAGAACTTTGTGCAACATAAGCCAAAGGTGTGACATATAAATTAAAAAGAAGAGGGCTAAGAATAGACCCTTGGGGCACCCCATGGGGGGAGGGGTAACTCTTAGAGGACGATGACTTGGAGAAAATTTGAAAAGTGCGGTCAGACAGGAAGGATGCGAGCCAGTCCAATGCTTTGTTTCCAATACCAATGGCCGCGAGGGATTTGAGAAGGATACTGTGTAACACAGTATCAAAAGCTGCGCTGAGATCGAGTAAGATCAGCGCAACTGTTTCTCCTCTATCCAAGAGCAGACGCAGGTTGTCCGTAACGCCCAGTAGGGTCGTCTCTGTAGAGAAACCGGGGCGAAATCCCGATTGGGAAGGATGTAACAGGTTATTGTCAATTACAAATTTTGAAAGATGGGCATTGATGTGACGTTCCAAGATTTTTGAATATGCCGGTAGTAAAGAAATGGGACGGTAATTGGCAGATATTTTGGGATCGGCTAGTGGCTTCTTCAATAGCGGGGTGACCATGGCATGTTTCTAACAGCTAGGAACGATAGCAGTATCCAGTGAGTTGTTTAGCATTTTGCAGATGGTGGCTAAATGCGAAGAGTTCAGAGAGCGTAAAATCGGGGCGGGCAAAGGGTCCAGCGGGGATCCTGACTTGATTTTGCTCAATGTTTCTGAAAGAGTTATTGGACAGAGATCAGGCCAAGCTAGCAGTAGAGGTGAAGGTGACCCAGAGGAGTTCATGGACACGTTACTAGTCTGAGGGGAAATAGAGGGAACTTGGGTTTTGCTTTGAGCGAGAATGTCCTGATGTATGTTTGTAATTTAAGAAATAAAGTACTGGGCAAGCTCATCGCATTTCGTGTTGGACAATTGGGGAGGTGTTGCCGTGGTCTGTGAACCAGCGAGTTCTTTCACCACGTTGAATAGGGTTTTTGATTTATTTATTGCTTCGTTTATGGATTTGTTGACGTGGATGGCTCTGGTTGTAGCACACACCTTATGATAGCATTTCAACTCAGTTTTATAAGCGATACCCGATGTAAGTGAGTAGTCTTTCCTCCATAAGCGTTCTAATTTCTTGCACTTTGATTTGTGCAGACAGAGCGTCTCATTGTACCAAGGCGCGGGGGTTTTGTGAATAATATTTTTCTTGTGGGTAGTGGGAAGACAGGTATTTAAGGCTTCCGAGAGCCAGTCATTAGCAGCAATGGCTAACCCATCCATATCATTGGACGCAAATATATTTTCTGGTTTAATATCAGAAAGCAGCAGGGTCGAATTTTTTCCACTCTCTTTTCTGTGAGTAGGGATCAGGTTTGTAAGTGGGTGTGTTCACATAGTTTGTGACAGTAAACTTGATTAGGAAATGATCAGACCAGATGATTGGCACCGCCGCGGAACACTTTACATGGATACTGTTAGAGAAAATTGGGTCTAAAAGGTGACCGCCTATATTAGTGGATCCCTTGTTGGATAAGCTGAGGTTCATGGAAGCAAGGTCTGCAATAAGATTGCAGGCCAAGTTGTCATTTTGATCGTCCAGATGAACGTTCAGATCGCCAATGACGTAGAAGTTGCTAGATGTAGATAAGGCCGAAGCTATGAGTTCAGAGAGCTGTAACTGCCAGGCGTTGCCAAGACCTGGAGGGCGATACACTAGTAGACCTGAAAGAGTGATTTTGGGTTGGAGAGCCAGCTTAAAAAACGCTGCCTCACAGCCGTATAACGGGACAGGATCCAGATGGCATTTGTAGGTATTTTTAAAGATTATTGCTATACCGCCATCAATTTTCTTGGGGCGATCATGTCTAACAATCGCATATTGAGCAGGAAGAGCTTCTGCAATATCTGGTCCGGAACTATCACGGAGCCACGTCTCTGTAATGAAGAGTGCGTCAGGAGATTCATCCGTGAGGAGATCGAAAATCTCACGTTTGTGTTTGGGTAGGGAGGGCAATTCAAGCTGAAGAGGATGTAGCTTGAAGGAGAGTGGATTACTGCTCTAGGAGATAGACTACGACAACGTTGTGGGGTCTCCAGATGGAAGGAGCAGTGGGGGCAACATAGTGGGAATTGATCTAGCATATTAAAAGTAGCTGTTGGATGGTTCAATTTAGAATTAAGAGCGAGAATCTGATCAGCGTCATAGCACAAACGCGGGCATACCGTTTGACCAGGGGGTATGGCCCCTGGGCCCGGAAGTCCTTAGTCCCCGCTGGCAGATTTCCAAGGTTAGTGGCATTGACTGGTTTTGTGCTACTGACATCGCGACAAACACAATCTACAGTACATTGCAAAAGGCCAGAGTCAAATCAGTCCCTTCCTCAACTATTGCCAATTTTATAGAAAATAGTCCGTATCACGCGGGGAGAACAAAACAGAACACATGCTAATGTGTAAGGTAGCATACAATCACTACTCTTTCAAACCATTCTGTTGATAGCATGGATGCATGTTACAAATAATACTCCTCACATATTTTCATATCATTCAGCTCTTTAGTATCCAATTCCATTATGTATCCTAACTCTAGAGGCCCTATTATGATGTCGGTCAGAGGCTTTCTGACCGGCATCATATATTTTACATTCGATCGC
This sequence comes from Triturus cristatus, assembly GCF_964204655.1. Classification (NCBI taxonomy): domain Eukaryota; kingdom Metazoa; phylum Chordata; class Amphibia; order Caudata; family Salamandridae; genus Triturus; species Triturus cristatus. Next base: position 248,420,340 of record NC_140593.1, read on the forward strand.
AGCATTACAATGCGAGCAGTCGCAAGTAAAACCGGCTGGTCATTCCAGGCAGATTCCGGTGGGCTCAACAAGCCTGTCGGCCATTCGCATGCCTCACTGTAATCACTAAGGACGGTGTTTCTGCTGTCGGAAGTACGATGTCAGTTTCTGACAGGCTTTCAATGTCGGGCTTACCGACATGGAAAGCCTGTCGGAAAGCAACTTTGGGGGCCCCTAGCAAAGCCCCCATTTCTCCACGGCCTCCGGTTAGGGGCTGAGGGGGCAACTATGGTGCCCCCATTTCTCCATGGTAGCTTGTGCTATGGCCGTAAACCGGCCGTAGCACAAGCTTCCATAGAGAAATGGGAGTATGTGACCGCACCATGTGCAGTTGCATTATAATAGCGGTGTCGGGACTGCCGACCTGTTACCAGGTTCCTAATTACCTTCATAATATGTTTGGAAGCGCCTAGCTACTGAGTAACGTTCATGAAGATTAAAAATTGCCCTAATATACTCTACTATTCGTTTATGTACTGGTAAACTGGTGCTTCCTACGTAATACCTTGGACAGAGACATCCAAGAACTTACACCACAAAATCACTCCTGCAGTTTAGGGGTTTGTTTATGCACTTCTAAAACTCAAAAAAACAGGAAGTGTATGCCTTTTGATTTCCTACATGTCCGCAGGCCTTGCCTGTATTACACTTCTTAAAGCCTAACTGAAGTGATACCCATGCAGTTTTTATAGCTTCCACAAGGCTACTGTTCATCTGAACATCTTGCATAGATCTGTCCTTTCAAATATTCACTCTATGTTATAACGGGACCTCATTGCCTATGACTGGCTCATTTCTAACTGAGATCCAATGTTTTCATTGTATCTTACATTTTGTACCATTACTGAAGTAAAGATTGTAATCTTGGGTATCAAGGTTTGCTACTTTTTAACCCTTTATGTTTTTTAAAGAGTAATGTGTCTCTTGACCTGTGGTGTCTGCATATCCCCAATTTCTGAAAGGTTGCCTCATTGTTGCTGGAAAGCTGCCTCAGTACAACAGTTTCTCTTAACCCAAAGAAGTTCCCCACATGGAATACTTTGCTTCAAATGAATAGAGTGGAAACTACTCTCATGGAGAATACTGTTGCTCACATTAAGTGTTCTATAACTTGAAGTCTCAAATTTGCGATTCAAGACCTTAACTGTGACATAAAAAAAAAACTATTTGTGTTTTACTCATGGTGTGAGTAGACGTCAGACTTAAGATGTTGTTATTGAGTGCAGTAATGAATTCTGATGCTAGCTCATCTCTCCCTTTCCAAATAGTAAAGAGATCATCAACAAATCTTAGCCATGAGATTATGTGTACCATCCAGTGCACCACATCTGGCCTCCAGACCTGCTCCTCCCACCAGCCAATATGCAAATCCCATAGCTGGGGGCATAGCAGGTGCCCAAGCTCGGCTCTCGCACTTGCTTTAAGAAATCATCATTGAATAGAAAATTGAGTGAGGGATATTTCTAACATAAGAAATTTCATTTTGGTGTGCCTATATAATCTTAAGAGTCATAGGAAATGTTTACATGTTCAAAAGACCTTGTCTTACATCTCTCGTGTCTCGTGTCTTACATATATGTATATATTGAGGCCACATCAAGAGTAATCAAAAAGCAATTAGGTTCCCATGTGACGTCAAAAGCAAGCCTGTGAAAATCTGTTGTATCTCTTATGTTAGAGGTCATATTCTGAGCAAGTGATCAATGTACCTCGAGGTGGGCTCAAATGGTTTATCAGGGGGATTTTCTAAATTTTTGTGTACCTTTGTGAGTAAATGAGGATTGGAATTTTGGGATGGTCTACTCTGAGATAAAGGTATACATCGTTACTCAACAGCCCCTGCTAAACCATTCACTCAGTTCATTGTGAAAACCTTGCTTGACCAGTAATCAGTTCTCGTTACCTTGATATGACAACCAGTGGTGTTTGGTTGGTGGTATACTTCTCTCATGTACGTATCGTTAGGCTATAAAACAATATTACACCTCTTACCTGGAGATTGTACAATGCAATATTGAATATAAAATTATATGTAGATCTTCTAGGCTCCAATTATGGATGTTCATGAATGGGACACAATCACATTGGCCCAATGAGACTGTGGCAATCGGACAGGGAGCAGGACACACTTGGTCAAGGGGATTCATACACTGGCAGAAGGATGGAATAAACTGAGACATGGTCAAGAAGCATAATGCATAACTACAATACTGACATGGAATACACTGAAATGAGGCCTGGGGCATAGTTACTTATTGGGAAGAGAGACAATTACACTGAAACGGGGAGACATAAACACTCGAGCAAAGAAACACATACACCAGCTCAGGGAGGCCTCCACATTGCAATATTATATACACTAACATTGCAACACGTGATACATACATTTGAGAGGGCACTGCAAACACTAGGACAGCAGCACATCACTACACAGACACTATAGCAATTAAGAGAGTGTGACCATCTTTGGGACAGGGAATCTGAGTGACATTACCAATAGGACAGGAATGCAACAAAAAAACAAGGCAGTTGTATACGTACACTGGGAGAAGGATATCCGGACATTTAGGAAAATAACAAATGGCCCTTTATAGAGTAGTCCAACACTGAGACAAAAATGACAATTTTACACACAGTGCACATTGTCACTGGGAACAGGCATAGACATGTAGAGAAAGAAAACACAGACGTTGGGACTTCACATAATCTGAGAATACAACAGAAAATGCCCAACACTGGGACAGGAAGGCACAATTGGCAATGCTAGGATACAGAGCCACATAGATGCTCACAGGGGCAGAAAGAGAGTGAGACTGACGATGAGACAGGGACCCTTGAACATTAGGGAGCCATTTCCAGCCATAAACATCCATTTATAACCAACAATGTCGTCATTTGAGCTTGACAGCTATCCACAAATGAATACCTGCCAGGTTTAAATAGTTCTGCTACTATGTGACTATGCTATGTTATGCAAAACTGAATATATGAAGCGCATGTACACCATAAGGTTTCTTGGCACAGTGGGGAAGGTGGAAGACCATGATAAACACCAGTATTATAGGGTTTAAAAGGCGTGCATGAACAGACAGATTTTAAGTTCTTTCCTGAACATCAAGGAAGTCACTAAGGAGATGTAAAGATGAGGGCTGAGACTATTAAACACTGCTGCAAAGGGGTTGGGATTGGGAGGAAGAAGGGGTGTTTCTCTTTTATGTTTGTGAATGCCCATAAACGTGTGAGATAGTAGCTGTTCAGAAACTCCTATCTGACCCTTCCCACTCTGGAACTGTTCAGAGATTTACTCCAGAAAAGGAATGACACAGCTTTGCAGATATATGCTTGCTGAGTTTTATGAATCAGGGGAAATTATAAATCTGCATCTGTGAGAAATAGTACTTCTACAAGTGCGGGTTTGAATGTCCTTTGTGAATAATTATCGAGGAGAGGGAGGCCCTAACACACCATCACCAGGGGACAGTGACTGACACAGTGGGGCTCAGAAACATTCAAATGTTGAAAGGGAGGCACATCAAAGACACGATACAGAGACCTTGGCATGCTTACTTAAACAGAGAGGAGCTAATATGCACACAGTGACAGTGAGAGACTCTAACATTTACTGGAACAGAGGGACATTGCCACACTGATTAACTTCATGTGTCTTGGTGGAAGGTCACAGGATGCAAACTCATAATGTGCCCCCACCATTGTGAAAACCCCAAACCTACAGAAAATCATACTCGCATCTAGACATCTAACATGCAAATGGTAAATACTGCACTGAACGAAAAACCTATAGCATAACATTAACATTACAGGACATTAACGTTGATTGTTGCTCACATGTCAGAACACTAGCCAATTGCTTGGACTTAAAACACCTCAGCTATAAAGAAGTGCTGTATTAATTCCTGCAGTAATAACTTTAGCAATAAGGGCATTCACTTACTACAAAGTGCTATCTACAAACTTGGATGCAGAGAGCTCCGACTATGCCTGACCTATCTTTTCAATGCAGAGGTCTCTGCCAGATGTGTAGAGATCTATGTGCACATAGGTATACATTTGAAAAGTAAATTTGGAAAGAACCTGGGGGAGTGGCTGGAAAATGGGCAGGGAGGAAATTAGGGAGGCTTAATGAGGGACTTAGAAAAGAGTAAGGAGGGGTTCAGGGAAGGATATGTAAATACATACACCCACAAACTTTGAATTTGATGTAGTTGCGCATAATTTCAGTTCATTGCCCTGAATTGTCACATAATCAAGCAGGAGCACATTACGCAAATTTCATACCCCCATAGTGGTATTTAACATACAGCAAGAAAAAACACATATTATAATTTAAAGATCTTTAAAAAAACACCTGCATTAATATGACATACAGGGTATATTCATAAGTAAATGGTGCAGCAGCAGATTTTGCACTGCTGCTTTATTTAAAAAACGCAGGGAAGCGCCGTTTTCACAATAATAAGGAGCACCCCTCTGTTTTTCCTTGCACTGGCACTAAAAATAGCTGCCTAGCACCAACAGAGACACCCTTGTGCCATAGTGCAAGGGTGCCTGCGTTGCAGAGATGATTTCCTGCAACACAGGCACCCTTGTACCATAGTCCTCAGCAACCATCCCTGCAATGCAGTCACCCTTGCACAATGGTGCAATGGTGTCTATGTTGCAGGTAATTATTGTTTATTTGCAGGAAGGGATACCTTCCTGCATATAAACAATCTTTACAGGTGTTTTGCTCTTTCTATGTGTGCTATAGAAAGAGAAAAAATGAGGGGAAATACAACTATTTCTGCTCGTTGCGCCAATCCAATGACTGCTTTGCATGGCATTAGTTTTTTGCGCTGCCTCAAATTTAGAATCCTTGTAAATCTGGGGCAGCATCAAAAAGAAATGGGTGTTGCAGTAGAATGCACACAATAAGATCCACCCCCCCCCCTCTTTTCATGCAGATATCTGCGAGAAAGGGTACCATATTTATAAAGCAGTGTTAAGTCACCTAAAATGGCTTAACGTCACTTTGTAAATATGGAGCAGGGTATTGTGCCACAGGAACGTCTGAAAAAGTGATGTTCCCGTGGCGCAATCCCCTTGTAAATATGTCCAGCAGTGTTTTTGCATGTGGAATCAGTGAATACTGAAAATTAGCAATGCATATTCATAACACCTCGAAATTGACCACAAATAGAAAACTGATACTTTTCCCTTAAAAACATAGTTCTTGATCATGTTGAGCAGAGTTAAAAGAGAAGAGTGTTCTATCCACTGTCCATTAGCTTGTACAAGAGGATGCTTTTGGCACTGTTCTCTGGCATGGAGACTGTAGCAACAGAATTGGACAGTCATAGCAGCAAACCTCAATCCTTCCTTATCAAGGTCTTACTGCCCCAAGAGGCAAAGTTTCAAAATATAGAGCAAGAGTAAATAGTTCCACAGATGAACTGTATGCAGGATGCGTATGGCCACATTCATTATTTCACATTGCGAGATGGATAATCTGAACCTTCAATGCGTGTTGTTAAAGAGAATATGGAATTGCCCACACCATTTACAGAGTATCTCTTCAGGTGTATGAATGCCTGCACCCTTTTGAGGTGCATGTAGTGTTTCCTACTGCTGAGTATAAGAGGTTGAGTGGGTTTAGCACTAGTCATTTAGTTTAGAATTATTCATGACATGAGTGATGCAATGGCCTATCTTCCTCCAATGTTTCTTCCAGCTAAGAGCAGTAGTGAAATGCATGGTGTCATCCCATTTCATTGCATCCGGTGCCCTCATTTGCTCTGAACACCCATCATACAAGGGCTAAAAAGCAATATTTCAATGGTATTCTGCATTTAAGTAGGGGTATTACTTCCTTGGGTATTTTTGGTCTTATTTACATATTTTTATTATTGTTTGTGTGTTGACCAGCCGCGGCCCATCCATATGGGTGAAGAGGCCATGCCCCTCACCTTTTTCCTGAGAACAAGACTGCCAGTCAGGCTTAGAAAAGGTCAGCCTGAGACACACTCTTGTTGTCCAGGTCAGACAGCCAGGTGCTGTACATGTGCTAAATGTGTAGGCTCCTGGCTGCCTGAGCTGAACTTTGCCTGGCTGAGGATTTCACGGCCCTGTTGGTGTGACTTCCTCAGTCTGGCAAAAGTGCCTCGAGGCTCTCCCCTTGTGATGAGGGGAAGCATCAGTAATTGCCTTGGACCTGGGCACATACATTTAAGGCCCTGGCATGCCCAGGGCCGACTGTCAATCAGTGACACCTTGTCACAAAGAGTGGTGGGGTCAGAAAGTCTCACTGTTCCCATCCTATTCTGTGAGGAGTGAGGGACTGCTGCCTTCACTCACAAGGAGAGGAGGCAGCAGTCCCAACCCTCCTGGGACCTCCAAGGCTTTCCTCTCCGGAAGCTGCAGGGCAGGTAAGTGTAATGTTTTTTTATGTTTGGTGCGTGCGTGCGTGCATGTATAAATGTATAAATTTGTTGTGAGTGACTGCTGTGAATGGGTGTGAATGTGCCTGTTTGTGAATGCATGGTTGTGAGTGCGTATGTGTGCATTGTGGTCCACCCACCCCCTGCCAAAATTACAGGCCACCACTGGTGTTAACATTAAAATTCTGTTCACTGCTCTCCATTACCGCAACTCTGTTTGAAATGTCAGTTCATACAGGTTATTATCAATTAAAATGTAAATAAAGCCCTACTTTTCCTTTGAGCATGTTCATCAAAAAGAGGCAGCAATGCAAGATGGGTAGGTCTGACTCAATGCAAGCCTCAACTTTGGTTCTAGTAATGTCTAGGATTGCCAGAGGCTATGCAACATGTTTTAACTAGGGAGGAGGGTGCATTGCCAAAGACTGGCTCACCCCTCCACCAACCCGGACCTTGTCTGTTACTTTGCTCTATTACTTTAGGAGGCAGCCAGGCAGTGGTGAGTCTTTTGGGTATATCACCAAAGGGTTTAACTATCACCATGCTGCTGTATAGACACACCTCATGAGCATGTGGAAATGCCATAAATTCTGCCAGTCTTATCTACAAATGTGTGCAGTGTCATGGGGGTTTCCTTAGTGTTCCCCTACACGCATGGGTATATTTGTGTCCGTGGAGCATATACCATGGCTTAATGGGTGAAGTGAGTGACCCTTTTCTCTATCCATAGGAACACGGAAAAGCATGGACAAAGGGCCACCACTAGTTGGCAATGTTAGAATTAGTAGGTGCACTAACAGATGGAAAATATAACATGTACATTTGCGCTAGTCACATTACAGGTCTCATGATTAGGCACAATAAATCACAGTAATTGCAAATGTTTTTTATTTATTTTTTATTTTACAGAGGCGCACACAGATACAGCCCCATTTTCTATTTTACAGCCATAAAACATTCATGCTGTCATAAATGTTTTCAGTGCTTGAATCTGTTCCTCAATAGTGAATGAATTAAGAATGTTTTGGAACCTAATTATTGTATCACATTCTAAAAGCATTTGTATAGTGCTCACTATTCCGGTGAGGTGAGATTAGAGTTAATTTAGTGTTTTTTGGGTTAGTGACTTTAGACTTTTGTTCTCATAAGAAATGTTTACATGCATCACCCCGGTTTGGTTATCGTGGAATCAGAGGGAGTTAGATGTCCTTGTTAGCGGTGTGAGGGGATTAAGGTAGTTTGTGTGAGTGATTGGTGAGATGAATACACACAAAAAGAGGTTTGCCCCTGTAACCCTGCCATACGTGGGCTATATACGTATGTGCCAATGAAGGTGGTTAACTAGCAGGGATAGATTAGACACCAGGGTTACTTTGCACCGTCAACAAAACTAATTTTGAATGGAAAGGGTGACTAACTCACAAAATTATCTTGACTGACTCAGATAGTGTTACCAACCCTTAACTCCGTTTTGATTGCTCCAAAAACATTTTTTTAATTAAGACATAGTGGCAGAAACTCCAGAACAATTATGGACATATATATCAACTAAGACACACATTCATATTTACTAACACCACATTAACAAAGCATACCAACGTTTTAGATACACAGCGAAGTACAAAAATTATTACAAGTAATCAAAAGAATCCATCTATTCCTTGTCTCTCCATCAGTTTTATCAGGTTTTTTTTAAATACAGTAGGTGGTTCTCTAATTAATTCAGTTCTTGATCCACCTAGAGGTAGTCATAAGGATAGGCCTAACGAAAGCACAGTTAGATTTGTAGTTAATGCCATGCCCATAGTCCAATGTAAATACAAAATAATCCGACACAAAGGCTCTCCTCCATTGTAATGGGTCAATGCGTTTCAGCCTTCTTAATTTAGCGGCCTCTTCAAGACCAAATTAAAAAAAGAAATTAAGTCTACCAAAAGAAACACGGAAAGACCAGAAAATATATTTTATAATAAGAATAAACCATGCTTCACATTATGCTGTGTATGCCGGGAATGCAAACAGGCAAGGGGGTACTGTCAGCGTCAGTGGCGTAACGAAACTTGAGGGGGCACCCTGCAAAGTACATGGGGTCCGCCCCTCTCCCCGGACCCAGTCAGGAGTCCACAGGCAAGTGGCCCGCCACCTGTGTACAGTGCTGTAGGGAGCCCCCTGGAGCTCAGGGGCCCCTGCCCTGCAGGGGCGGTTGTGCCACTGGTTAGCATTACAAGAAGCTTGTACAAACAAGCATTGGCATAGCCAATAGGTCTCGCTTTTGGGACCTTATAAGTGTTTAACTATGCAACAGTTGCATAACTAAATACTTATAAGGTCCCAAAAGCGAGACCTATTGGCTATGCCAATGCTTGTTTTTTGGTAGGCACGAAGAGCCACCCTCCCCTGTGTAATGCCAGCTGCTGCAACAGGGGGAGGGACGGACTCTGAGGAGAGAGAGCAGAGGAGGAAAGAGCAACAGAGAACCAGTCTGCCAAGTAGGTGCGAACGTTAAAGTGAAAGTAATCATTTTGCGGGCGCTTTGATGTTCGCAGTGGCCGCGCAGCTCACTGAGAACATCAAAGCGCCCATGAAATGTACACGCAGGCTGCCGAATGGTGCGCGCGCCCGGCGCACATGCACTGTAGTTGGGGGCCTGAAAAGCACTTGTTTGCACTTCCAAATCCCCGTTTTCTATAGCTCTCGCCAGAGCAGCGCTAAAGCGCTGGCTCAGGCGAGACCTAAAAATGCAACATCATCTGTGGTCGTTTGCAGTCGTGCACTCTTATCCGACATCCGATCTTCACTCGCCAGCGATAACAATTGAAAATGCTGGAGTCGCTCCTAGATGTCGCAAGCATCTAGCGCCGCTGCGGTTGGATTCAAAGTGAATCATAGGGCAGATGAAGCCTAGAAGATTGATTGATTGCAAGCAATAACCAGATTGTGAAAAGGAAGGGGTTATGGCTATGGTGAGAGACATGGACAGATCACACATGTACATTTAGAAAGGTAAGCCAGAGGACAAGCAGTTTTGTGAAGAGATTGAGTAGGGACTTGCAACTTGGAATAGGAGCTGAATAAGGGGAGCAAGGCATGCTGAGAATGGTAAATAATCAACTATAAAACTTAATGTGCAATCTGTAGCTTTTACCCAGTCTTAAAATCATGAATCCATTTGTTCAAAGTCTAAAGGTTCACTTGTAGCCCCAACAATGTAGCCACTTGTCTGTAGTTCGACACTAGCTGGCATCTCCCGTATTTTATATATAATTGAGGTGCTTGGAACATTGCACCTTTTTTCCCTTTTTTTCATGACCTAAAGTTGAACTTTGACTAAGGCTCTGCCGGAATTGGGCTGAGCACATAACTTTCAACCTGTAAATCATCTGATTACCCCCTCAGCTCATTTTGAATTGTTTTCCTTCTTCTGAAAGGGGAGTTATCGGAGAGAAAATGCATCTGCATTTTCTCTTCCTCACTTTGTCCTCGCTCCCCAGTGCCTGTCACGCGCCTTGAAACGAAAGCGCTCCAGCCCCCCTCCTATCCATCTTCATGCCACGCAATGTATTTCAAAGACATTCATTCCAAGGGCTTTCGCTTCTCAGCCAGTAATTGCACTTTTGTGAGCGGAGGGGAAGAGCAGTGCAGGCTTAATGAGCTATTTTAAAAATTCTCACATTTATTTATTTTATTTATTTATTTAGTTAATGCAGTTTTACCCAGAGGTCTCAGAGCACTTTACAAAAGAACCAGGTAAGTTACAAAAAGTACACAAGATAGACTAAACACACTAACAAGTGACATATATACAGTTACAACACTGACAAGTTGCATATATACATTGTAACTATTAGAGGTGCCGGGGTTAGGTTATTACAGGTATAAAATACATATTTACAAATTTGACCTCATGTGAGTGCCAGGCCGTCGTATGGCTCAAGACATGAGTTGAATTATTAAATGGAAGTGCCTTTGGAGGAGAAGAATTTTAAGTTCTGTTTTGAAAGTCTGGAAAGAGGCAGTGGTTCTGAGGGATGGACATACATGTCTCACACCTGAAAGGCTAACATTTGCAGCATATACAAAATAATGGCGAATTTGATGGGTGGTCACGGTGGGCCAGATATACTCAGAGTCAATTTGCAAAACACGATTGCAAATTGCACACCAATTTTTATGTGAATGGACTCTGATTTTGCAAAGCAACCTATGTACAAACAAGTAGAAAAATCACCATTTTCAGGGGGTCACAGAACGACCTGCCTAATGAGTAATAATTAGAAATGTTGCAATTTCTGACCCCTGTAATTTCCTATTAGGAAGCCTTTTTCCAAACCTATATTTTCGTGCAATAAATAATAATAGAAATAATTGTTATGGTGGGTCTAATACGCAAACGATGAGTTAACATGATTATGAGCTGAAACTAGTTTATTATGTTGCGTGAGGATGTGTTTATTAACATGATTTAGTTATGTCACATTTATGTGAAAAAGCCATCTTGGATAATATGGTTGCTGTTTCTTTCATTCACTCCTGTATTCACCACCCCATAATGCCCTCATGCACATTGTCTCTCCTCACAAACTTCACAGAGCAGAGACAGCTGATGTAATAGTTTATTCCTATGGTTATGATACAAAGATTTCAATTAATGTTCTAGGGTTCCTGATATGTTGCAACATCCAAGGTCTTCCCCCAGTAGTTCCGCAGTGTACACAGGTCCTATTCATTTGTGTGAGACAACATTGTTTTGGTCGACTAGCTCCGATGGCAGTAGCATGGAAGATGCAGGATGCTTTCTTAGAATGGGGTAGTGCATATGTGTTATGGTAATGATGTTATCATTTCTGATTTGTTAAAGAACTGTTACTTATGATCATATCATGATGAATTTGCTGTTTTAACTCAATTTTGTTATGCAAGAATTGTGTATAAGAATCTCTGATTTTGGGTGTGAACCAGAAGACTTTCCTGATGCAATAGGGATGCTGCCAGAGCCTTTCCTGGTGTTGCTGCAATATGGGACTTAGAGTAATTTCTGATTTTAACTATTCTGTATAACTCTGAAGTTGAACCTTAATGGCCTTTATTCTGTATCACTTGAATGTGAGATTTTTGTAATAAACCCTTTAAGTTTTCTCTGATCTAGGACTGCATTAATGAGTGTTGCCAGTTACTTGTTTTTTGCTACTCTATTAAATTGATGGCAGGAGGGTGCCTTTATTGCACAAATATTTCCAGTGGGATAACTGTACGAGGTAACAATTTCAGGGTTCCTGATATTGAGGTACGATTTTGCTCCCACAGCTACAAGGACAGGGTGGTGCCCTGCAAGGGTGAACAGGCCACCATCCCTGTGTTTGCATTCCCAAAGGGAGAAAGCAGCCTGTATTTCTTAAAGGAAGAAGTCCTGCCTGAAAAGAATAAAGGTTTTCCATTCGGGAAAATATCAGGGGTGTCTCCTCTCACATAGACTGCCAACACAATTACCAAAGTGGAAAGTGGTCCCAAGAGACATGAGCTACCATCTCCTTTGCCATGTCAGTAACTGTTCAACGGCTTGTGACCGGACTGTGGTTGAAAACCACTGATACATTACACGCCGAATCGTAATTTGGAAGGAATGACTCTTTTGTGCTCCTTCCAAATTGCAACTCGGGGTGGGATGCAAATCTCATTTTATGAGTCAGAAATAAATATCCGACTTGTAAAATGGGTTTTTCACATTAGAAAAAGGAATTCTGGGGGTCGCAAACCCAAGGTTTTACAGATTACATGCTTTGCAATAGCAAACTCCTAGCGTACATCTGGCCCTGTGTGTGTGTATATTCGCAAGAAGGGATGATTGTACAACATATGACAATTTGCACCAACAAACTGCAGGTCTACACAGGCAGTGCAGCAGCTCACTGCCCTATGGCATCTCCCTGTTTTGGAACAAACACGCTGCTCTCTGACTCATTTCCGAAAGGTCCCATTTTTTTGCAATTTGAAATCTTTATTTATACCTTTGCTGTATAGGCGTCAGACATTCGCTTTAACAGTGGGGGACACGCATTTGCATTCCCAACCATTTTGTCCTTCCTCCTCTCCCCCACTTTTCTTGTGCATTAAACTCAACACTTCAAAATACAGGAAATTTCGTCTGCAGCACAACTTAAAATTATATGTTGATGTTTCCACGGACTATTATTAGCGCGTTGCAGTGCCCCTGGGCTGCCTGGCGGCTGCTGGCTGGGTCGCCTGGCGGTGCTTGGCTTGTAGGTGAGGGAAAGTACGAGCGAGACCACCTCGAGCACGAATGCTGACCTCCAGCTGCTATTTAACTTACATTATGTTCAGCGCCTTCCAAGTATCCACCTCGGGCGAATGGCCGTATGCAAATGGGAAACCAAATATTGTAACTTCATCTGAAGTGCATTTCTTAAGATGTTCTTTGCACGCTGGCGGACAGCCAACCTCATCTCGTCTTTGGCGTCATTACTTTGGGAGGCGACGGAGTGCCAGAACTGGACACGGACAATGCCTTTCAGTGAAGGTCTGCTCTGCACCCAGTGGGGACAAATGTGTGGGAGTTTCCTTTTTCTGCTCCACCATCACTTCTCTCATCCAAACACATCGAAAACACACAATTGCGTCCTTGTTCTACTTCTAAACTCACAGCGAGGTGGATTCAGAAGTCAAACAAAGTATTTAATATATGCAGTGAAAAGCGTTAGGATATCCGGGGGCTTCAATCTAGAGCTCTGGGTCAGCCACCTTTGCTGGGCAGAGTTTGCCTTGCATAAGTGGGAAAGGCATTAAATAGCTGAGGGCGCATGGCTGAAAACTGAAATAAATAAATAGATAAATGGGAGGCAGTGGAGTGCGAGTGGACAATGTCAGTGAGGACACTATTTAACAGGGGTGGCGGGTGGGGTTGGGGGGGTGTGGTGGGGAAGGGCAGTGGGACTAAATAGAAAAAAAAAAAAAAAACACCAGCAGGCCGGGCGGCCGCCGCCTCTTGGTCCTCTTCGGCTCCTCGACAGCAGGATCCGGAAAGCACACAGGCTCCCAGATTCCCCATGGAAATCACGACGCTCCCTTACAGCAGCGTTGTCATTAGTCTGAGCACGGTGGTTCGGTACTCAGAGAGGGAGTGGGAGCCGGTGCATGTTCTCCACCCAGGATGTGCATTACAGCTGCTGGAGAACATGCCAAGTGCCAATGATGGTTTGTCCGACTCAAGACGGCCGGCCAAACCGTCATGCGCACTTTAGAGTGTGCTCACCACTCCTACCCTTGGCGCCTGCTCTTGCAGCCCAGGCCCGCCCGCACCAGGAAATGAAAACTAAAATGATAATAACATTGGTTATGATCATTTTAGTTTTCCTTTAACTACTGCTCGCAGAGCAGTGAGGCTACGCCCCTCCGCCTCAGCTAGGAGGAGCCGCCGCTGGACAATGCTCCACGGGAACTGGCAGTACGCGTACCTAGAAGAACCTGCTGTTCTGAAGCACAGACCTCACTTCAAGGAGCAACGGTCACAGGGTTCGATCTCACGCGTAACGGCCAGAGCTGCTAACTTGGGGGACTGGGGGAACCCGCTTTGACTTTCTGCATCGGTTCAACATCCTGTGATTCTGGGCAAGTCACTTAACCTCTCCACGCCTACCAAAAATGAAGGTGTCCTTGTGTAATGTAACTCGTGCTCATGCAAACACTCCAATATCTTTGGGTCGAGCACCCTATATATAAAAACAACAAAAAAATATATACTGTATATATTCGAAAGGGATGGCATACCAGAAGGTTCTCCTCTGTTCAAATATAAGCGATGGAGTGGCTTGCCACTGGAGGGAAGGAATGTCAATAGGACAAGGTCGAAAATGCAATCACCGGACCTGATGCGATGACTCTCTACAGCATGCTCAATGTGTAACAGATCTGCCAAGTTTTCAGGCTGAATATGTGTAACATCACTATGATTGCCATAGACTTACTTATGTGTGACATTTGCATGTCTTACATGTGTCACTTTGAGGGACACATTATCACGTGTTTCCCTGTTAATTACATATATGACCCAATTTCAACCATGCTAAGAGCTCTCTGAATGCTGATATTTAAGTTCAAATCCAGTTCTGATTCCGAGGAGTCATATGTTGTCTCTCCTTCATAATGTTCAGATGAGTTGTCGCCTCCATCCCACCCAGGTACTTACTCTTCTGCCTAGTCCTTGTTCTCTCTTTTTAATCACAGTTTAGGTACTCTCTTCTCTACTGTGACCCAACTCATCTTTATGCCACATCTAAAAATAATTTCTCTTCCATTCTTCGGGTATTTGTGCATTCATTTTTCCTCAGGTTATCTCTCTTGTCTCTATTACTATGCAAATTGCCCTGGTCATTGAACTCTGGCACCATTCTTCTCAGGGTCTCTCTTTGCTGTCTCAATATCACCCTCAATTTCCTTCTGTGCCCATCAGGTGCTACTTCTTCAACCTATCCCCATGGAACTTCCCATTCTGCTCTTGTATCCTCCACTATCATCACACAGTAACCTGATTTATCTCATCATCTTTACTGCACCACACTGTTACTCTCACTTACATGCTTCTAATGCACCCTTTATCCCCCTTTAGTATGTTCTGTCCCCCTGGGTACCCAATATTCTACCCCATAGAGTGTTTTCGTCCATTGCTGAGCAGGTTTCTATCACTCCCAGTCAACGCACTTTTGTGACCATTGTGGAAGAGAAAAACAGGCTGCTGCCTGCGCAAAACTCTTTCTTGCAATAGTAATAAAGCAGGACTGAAAACCTCACATGTTATTGTCTTTCCATGGTGATACGCTTTCAAGGCAGTTGTATCTCATCTTGCAGACATCTAGCCAACATGAGTGAAACAGCCTGAAACATGTGGTGTCGGCTCAGTGTCTGCAAGATGAGTTACACCCGCTCTGAAGGCATGTGGCTTGAGAGAGACACCATAGATGCTCCAAGAAACAGTTTTGTGTAGCAGCCCATTGTTTCACTTCCATGAGGATGAGTGAAATGTTCTGATTGTGATAAGGCATTTTTGGGTTTGTATGCCACACAGAGGTTTGCTGGTATTGGTTTAAGAACGTACCTGCTATTAGGAGGAAGTGTGCCACCAAGGCACAGTAACTTGCATCTAATCTGAATACATGATGAACACAACAAACATAAAAAAAACAATTCACCAAAGAAGTTAAATAGACTTGTTTATAAAAAAAGAAAAACTGTTTCTGACCTCTCATTCGCTGCATATTATAGCCTTATAGCCCACTGCTGAGGGCTATACCAGTTTTTAAAGGCCCCTAAACCTCGTTATAGACCTGAACTGCTGGCAATGGCCTATAAAGAGGGTGAGGGTCTTTACCAACAGGTATGGTTCAAGGAAAAATGGCTATAAGGTTATTAGAACATTCCACCCACTAAGGGTAGAATGTACTAAATAATAAGAGTTGAACAAGACAAACTTTGGAATGTTGGAGCAGAAGGCTCAAACCAGGTATTATAAGTCAAGAGCCACTCTGTCTTCAATGGAGCTCTGAATACTCCAGTGTTCTAATATAGCCTTCTATACCGGCTGTTAAAGGCCCGCTCCAGCGGTAAAGGCCCTTTAAAAAGGGAGCGGGACTTTAATAGCCGGTATAGCCCAGCTACGAAGGACTATAAGGCTATTAGAACATTCTGCCACTAGAGGGCAGAATGCTCTAATAGATAAAATAAAGGCTTCTCAGAGCCCGAGGGGATTTAAATCCCCTCAGGCTCCGAGAGGCCTTTGTGAAAACAACATTGAAATGTTTTGCGGGCCTTTACCGGCCCGTAGAAGCTTGGAGCACTCCATTTTCTTCAAAGGAGTGCTCCACATTCCAATGTTCTAAACTGGCTTGCACCTGCCTTTTTTTGTGATTTGAAGTACGTCTGCCTCGTCTCTGCTGTGTACAATAAGGCTCTCTCTCGCTCTGCTTCTTGACTGCTGCACCCAGGGATCTCAAACAGTCAGAGCAGAGAGCTAGCAGAGAACAGGGAGAGAGGCTCCTCCACAAGGTTCCCAGCTGCAGTGTGCTTTCTCTGCATGGCTGTAGGCCTGACGTGCCTGGCGCAGACAGGTCTCTCTGGAGTGTTGCTTGTACAGAGGTACAAAGTCAGAATGTGGTCTATTTGTCAAGATGTGTTCACTGTCCGGAACAAAGTGCAGGCTTCTCACAGATGTACATTGTTTTAAGATTATTTTTTTTTGCACCAATAATAATGTGTGATATGCAATTTTACACATGATCCTGTGTAAAAAGACTGGATTAATATAGTTGCAATTGAAACACATTTCATAAGATACTGAAGTTAAGTTACAAATGTGTTTTAGTTAAGCCACATGTCTGTATAAATCTTCATTTTAAACAAGATGGATGCCATATCTGTCAGTCACTCCTGCTTCTCCCCCTGCACACATTCTCTCCCCACAGGCTCTGCACAGCACAATCAAGCTGACACGTAACAGTTTAGTTCCACTGTTATGATTATATTGCTTTCGATTAACTTTTCCCTGTTCCCTATGACTTGTAATGTTTGCAAGGTCCTTCCGCTGTGATCACTAGCCTATTCATTAAATGAAAGTCTTGTTGTCTAAATGTTTCATATTTTTTTAACATCTCCAGTTAACATTAACATATGTTTTGAATGAGTTTTCCTTTTTAGTAATTGGATGGTGCTTATGTGTTAAAATATTGACATGCATTATTCTTGTATTCTGATTTGCTAATGAAATTATACTTTGTTTCATCACACCACAATGATTCTGCAGCTTTTTTAATTGACTATGCAAGATTTGTGTATAAAACCCCCTTGATTTTGGGGGTGAGTGAGAGATTTTCCTGAGCTTTCCGACGCTACTAGGGATGCTGCCTGACCTGCTTATGGTTTTGCTGCCCATTGAGACTTGGGCAATTTTCAGATTTTTATATACTCTGTTTAACTTTGCATCTGAGAGCCTTCATGGCATTTACTATGTGCTGCTTATTTTGAATGTTTGTAATAAAATCGGTTTAACTTTTCATTGATCTAGAACTCAATTATTGAGTGAGCCAGATCATTTAATGATCTGTTTTTACTCTGCTAATTGATGCTGCGGAGGTGCCTTAACACTGGGACACACTGCTTCATGAAATTGAGGTTTAAAACCATCTCTGATCCAGTACACGGTGGGAGAACTGATTGAGGTCAATTTTGGGGTGTCCAAATTGTGGAGTATCATTTTGCTCCCACACAGACACCAAACAGTGCCCCCAGGTCCACACACAGCAGCTACCTTCAGCTGAACTCTCAAATACCTAACTGAGTGTTCTCTGATACAGTTCACTGAACCCATGCTGGCTTATTTCATGCAATGCAGCACAATAAGACTCACTGCTTTGTGTGGAACGGAGAAAGCAGGACTGCTCCAGATCTTCTAAAACATGGCGCTGCTGCCCTCTTCCCAAACACAGGTGCGCTTTCAGGCTGCTATGTGCCATACACCCATCTTTGAGTAAAAGTGTAAAGTGTGTGCATTTGTGTGTGTGTGATGTCTGCCATTGGTTTTGTGCTAGAAAGATACTCTTCCAGTACAAATTACTATGCTCAAAAATCCCTTAAAATGGTACCTTCTTTGTATGCGTGCTGAACTCTGCAGTGCAGCACATATGCAAAGTTTGAAAAGGTTTGAGAAAGAAATATTTCTCTCCTTTTTTGTGCCTGCCTCAAGCAGGTGTAGGTTTTGGTGCAAGGCCCTGTCTAAACCCCTAGAAACACTCCCCTCTTGATACAAAGTAAAGCAAAGTAGCACACATCACTATTTGGGTTACCCTTAGACAACTTTCCAGCACAAAAAAAATGGTTGTGCTGGGAAGTTAATCGCTTTTTAGACTTTGCACTAGTTTGCATTACTTGTCATGACTTTGCACCAGTACAAAGCCTTGACAAATCTGCCACTACATGTAGCATTTGTTCTGCAGGAAATACAGGATAGGTCTCTGAGGCACACCATTGGCCACTTAAAGATCCAATTGGAATTGCAGTCAATTGCATCCACTATCAAGTGTACATAGCACACTATCCAATGGAAACATATTAGATAGCTGTACAAGGCTGCCGCCAGGTCGGAGTGCTATTGTAATTTGTGGTTGGAGGGGTAATGTGAGGGGTGATGTCTCCCAAAGTTAAGGTCTGCTGTTTCCCTCCACCCCTTGACAATCCTGGATGTACCGCATGAAGAATCTAGATGGAAGGAGAATGGAGAAAGAAGCTACTGAATAACAATTCAGGTTCCTCGTAGGAATACCTGGAGATCAGGAACAGGTCTTAAAAATGTCAAAAGGGTCTGGCACATTGTCGCAATCAGATGACATATTTCCAGAATTATCAAGAAACTGACAAAACCTCCAGTGGAGGTGTGATACGCTCAATGTCTGGTTAAGGCCCCTCATAAAGTCCTCTGGTTAGGTATATACTTCAAGAAAAAAGAAACACAAAGTAGTCGCCAGCCATTGTACGAAAGATGTGATCAAAACACAAAGGAGCTTCACAAACTAAAATATGGGCTGGAGTTTAGAAGTTCTAAAATTCCCACGAACAAGGACCACCTCGAAAAAGAGACTGGTGGAATTCAGCTTCTGGGATCCAGGTGAGCCGCATGCTTTACAGATTAACATGGCCAAAATGCAA
Source organism: Triturus cristatus (assembly GCF_964204655.1). Classification (NCBI taxonomy): domain Eukaryota; kingdom Metazoa; phylum Chordata; class Amphibia; order Caudata; family Salamandridae; genus Triturus; species Triturus cristatus. The sequence continues at coordinate 248,439,518 of NC_140593.1, forward strand.
TATTTATTGTCCTGGCAGATTCGTCTCTTGAGGCTGAGTGCAGAGAAGCAAACACCGACAGAACCCTTCAGGCATGTTGGGGGGACTTGGCGCCAAGCTGACTATGAGTGACCATGGAAGTCAATGAAGAGTGCCTTGCAGGGATATGAGAGAACCACGCAACTTGTGTGCCATGACTGTCTCAGCAGTAGCTCTCTGAGAAAGTGTGCCTTCCCTTTAACTGGCATCAGCGTTCTCTCAGCAGGTGTCCAGAACACATGGCACAACCACAGTGGCACTGCCATGCCCTCGAACAACCACAACTGTGAAAGTGGGAGAACCACTACTGAAAGCAATCTCTCTGTAAAAAGCATGCCATGTAGGGCCAACACAGCAGCGGCTTTGCAGATTTGTGCACGGGTTTAACAAGGAAATGAGTTTTGTGATAGCTGCTTAGGTCTTCTGGGATCTTGGCCAAGCTTCTATTTTTTCGGTATGGTGTCTGCCGTAAAGATGGTGGTCAGACACGCACAGTTTATTGGCATTGCAAGTAAAAATCCAGACAGAGCCACACATGAGATAACAAGCCAAGCCAGGGGCTCGACATTTCTGAGCAAGTCCTACAAAAGACATAGAACCTCCGTAGGCTGTTAACTAGTTCACACCAACCAAACGGCTCACACACATTTCCCAGCACGCAGACACACACCACACGAACGCTTACATTTCCAAAATCTATCTTTCACAATTAACAACTATTACAATTTGATGTGCGAAAAATTCTACCAATTAGTAAATATTACTTTCAGGTAACAGTGGCGTAACAATAACGTGCAGATATCAATGAAAGCATTTGGTCATTTTCGATTTATCTGCTTACACCAGAGAAAATTATTTTAAGCAGAGGTGCATTTCTTTGATTGTTTTATTACATCCACAGAAAACCACTGTAAAACTTTGTCAACCTATTTTCTATTTAGTCCAACTTGCTGTAGATAGCATTTGCTTGGTTGTTTAGGGTTCTGGAGAATGTTCTCTTTTTTTATTTTCATTTTATGACTGTGTGCACATTTATCTGCTTTTTTAGAGTTAGTTGCTCCACAATTATATTTTTATGTTTATAATGTGTAATGTCCACATGGCTTATTGGTTCAATATTTATAGTCACTAGGTATATTTAAAGTGATTTCATGATTCATGGATAGGATGCTTAACCTTTGCACAACTGGAGTTAGACAAGCGCATAGATCTGCTGGGAGCATGGTACAAAAGGTTCTTACATAGGTAGGATGGAAAGGATCCGTAGAGTGCCTTGTGGCAAAGACAAAAGCTTTAGATAGCCACCTTTCATGAACAGGTAGCCAGTGAAGGAAGGCTAGGTGCGATGATGATGGAGTTCTCTTGTATATTGTATTGTATAGTTGCCACCACATTTTGATTTCATTTTTGTCTGTTTACAGATAGTTGTGCAAACTGAGATAGAGAGAATTGCTATAATCCAATTGTGATAGAATCAGTGACTTATTTCCTGTGGTTTGCAGTGGAAGATGGATACTTTTCTTGATAATGTGCAGCATGAAGAAACAGGTGCTGGTAGCTTTCCTATTTGCACTGAAAATGAAAGCTATGCAACAAAGATATTGCCTAGACTAGGTAGTGCCTGGTCTAGGTGGGTCTGGAGAGGGACCAATAACAGAAGGACACCGACTGGGAGACCATGCTAGCTGTTGGCCAAAGACTGCTTGAATGGTCTGATGAGTGCTCAAATTTAAAGATTTAGGGGCAGATTTACTAACATTTTGCATCGCGGATGTGCCACTTTTTTGGCAGTGTTACGGCATTAAATGTTATTTGTGATTTAGAAAGCACACAAATCAGATCGGCGTGGGTTTGCATGGGATTTTTCCTACAAAGTAATGCAAAGCAGGGCACAGCTCTGCCTTGCGTTAGTTTGCAGTAGGAAGGTGTTTCATGGGTGGAGCATGGTCTTTCCCAAGCATCCACCCATGGATTTTGGAGTATTTATTCCCAGATTTACTAAAGCTAGCAAACCTAGGTATGCGTCTTAAAGCTATGCCTCCCTGACCCAGGCTTAACAAGAAGAAATATCTTTATTTCCCCTTGTTACTTACTCTTTCTATGTGTGCTGTATTCTGAAGCACACATAGAAAGAGTAAAATGCCTTTAAGGGCTGTTTTGTGCAGGAAGGCATGCCTTCGTGCATATAAACCGTCCTGCCTGTAATACAGGCACTCTTGCACCATGGGGCAAGGGTGCCTGCATTGGTGCTAAGCAGCACACAGTGCGCCAACGCTAAGAGACAGCAGAAATGTGCCAAATCTTAGTAGATATGGCACATTTCTGGTGTCTCCCTTTCACGCAATGCATTGCAGCTACTTTGCCTGCTTACCAGCACTGCGTGAAGTGTAAGTAAATATGTCCTTTAGAGTTGAACCAGTTGCCAACGGCACACACACATTATTTGACACAGAGTTGAAGACATTCATTATGTCCATCCATCTGAAGATTAAGTTGGGTACTATCTGCGAGGGAGTAGACATCGATACCACAAAATCAAATTAGAGGAGCTAGACCTACTGACACCCGGGGCAGCCACTAAGTTTGCTGCCTGGTGCAGGTAAGAGTGGGAGGAGGAGGTGGCCATTGGATGACTTGTTCCGGGGGGGGGAGGGAGGGAATGGCAGTAGACAGATGACTTGTTCTCGGGGGGGGGGGATGGCAGCAGACGGACGACTTGTTCTCGGGGGGCGGGGCGAATGGTGATAGTTGACAGACATGACTTGCTCACCTCCGTCGCCCCCAAGAAGAGTGCCCCCCACCCCTAGCTTTGCCACTGTTAGATGAGTTTGAGGTTAATGCTCATCCCTGTGGAAACCTAGACATGTTTGAATTCCAATGGGAAAGACCCAGTAGAGGCTGTTTAAGAATGACCTTACAAGAAAGAGGCTAACCATTTAAAGCAAATTCTTTTATGCCATTGACAGCAAGATGATTCTAAGGCTGAGCGTGGGACACAGAGTCATTGCCATTGATAGATCTAGTAAAACCAATGCTGCCTGTCCTGTAGTAGGATAGTTTCAAAACTAAATGATGGGGGGGCGTGGTCTGGCCACGCAGGAAGATGGCCGCCTGACGAGTGAGCTCCGCCGCGGGATGGGCTCTTAACAGAAATATTTTACTCCTTACCTGCTTTGGAGTTCTCTTCACGTGCCCTGTGCTTGCCGGAAGGTGGGGGGCACGATTTGAGCGTGTTCCAGGGATGTGACAGCGCAGTCTTCCTGGTGTTACTCGTCTTGACGAGATTGTGTGGCGCTGCTTACCTGACGCAGCCCGCCTGACGTGCTTCCTTCGGCTGCCTCATCTTCCCCCTGAAGCCGCGCCTCTGCTGCTCATGGAGTGCGCCTGCCCCCTCACGAGGCCGCGCCTTTGTTGCTGTTGAGGAGCACCCGCTTCCTTACGAGGTCGGGCTCCTGTGGATGTCGAGCGCCCGCCTCCTCATGAGGCCGCGCCTTCGCTGCTGCTGTCAGGCGCCCTCCTCATGAAGTCCCGCCCTTGCTATTACTGCTGAGTGCCTGCCTCCTCATGTAGCCGCGCCTACTTCAATTTTGTCTGCTTTATTTTCCTCAGCAATATTACCTCACAGGAGTCATGGTTCTTGTTGTGCTGCTGGTCTACTGCTGGTAGGATTAACTCCTTTTATAACTTTATTGTGGCGCTTTTTGTCATTTACCTCAGTCAGTCATTTTGCGCCACACTCTCTGCAAAGTTAATGTTTTTCCTGCAAGAACAAGTCACGACTGTCACTCAAAACTGAACTTTTCAAAATTTTAAAAAAAAATTTTTCATCCTCTTTTGAGTGGCCTCATAGTGTCGTCCCTTCGACTGGTGCTGCCTGGAAATGACTCTTTTAATGCAACTTGGGTGACGCATATAATAGCATGTCTTAATTTAATGTCATTATAGTGCTTTAGTCAACCTTTTCAGTCAGGTTGTGTACTCTTTGCTTTGATGTGGCTCATGATTTCCCTGTTCATTCTGCAAATACAACTGTGGTTTATATGCTGTTTCACTCTATTTATGCGCCGTTGAGCATGGCGACAGTTACACTATTTTCATCAATGCTTTAACCCTTTGCTTGTGGTTTTGGGGATAACTAAGCAGGGTTTTCCCCTTCAGGTGATGTACTTTTACATTTTAGTGTCTGGAATTGTTGTATTTTTGTGTTTATATACAAGAACTGTCTACCAGCAAGACGTCTTCACGCATTTTCAAAGTTTCTGTCAAATATTTTCGTCAAATGCCTGCCCCTAGGCAAGGAAATAAGTCTTCTAAGCCACTTCTCTTTGCCGAAGCTCTTAAGCAGACCATTAACATGCCAACGAAAGGAAATGCCTCCTCTCCTCCCGCTTTGCCCTCGGCTTCGACCTCTAATGGGGGGCAGACATCGGCGGCAACTCTGCAACGTATTCTACACGAAATATCTGAGGTTAGTCGCCGCTTAGATGACATGAAACTCACAATTACATCATTGGCTGAGGAGACTAAATCAATCAAAGCAGAACTCACCAGCTTTCATGCGAAGATTGAATCTCTTGACTCCAGAGTTCAGACGGTGGAGAACCGCTTGGACTCCCTTCCCAACAAAGACCGAGACCTCCTATTCTTCCGTAGCAAACTTATTGATTTGGAAGACAGAAGCAGGAGGGATAATGTTCGTTTCTTTGGTTTTCCAGAGCGTATTGAAGGGCAGAGTTCCAGTGCATTTCTGTGTCGTATACTTCCTCAGATGACTGGTATTTCTTTTACCCCACCTCTGGAGATACAGCGGGCTCATAGAATTGGTCCTCCTCATGGTGATCCTGCCGCGCGCCCACGGCCGATCATTGCTTGTTTTCTCCGACATGACCAAACTAGACAACTACTGTCTGCTGCTCGACTTCAAGGTTCCTTCTCTTTTGAAGGCCATCGCATTCATATGGCAGCTGATTTCTCCAAGGAAACCAATGAACGGCGGAAGGCCTTTCTCTCCATGCGACCTCAATTACGTCAATTAGATATCAAATATGGCCTATTTGAACCTGCACGTTTTCGTGTTACCAAAGATGGAGTCTCTAAGGACTTTTTTGATCCAGAACATCTTCAGCAATTTTTGGACTGCCTTCAACCTCAAGATATGGAGGTTCTCGCTGCATCCTCACAGCCAATTCCGTCCCAATCACTCCTTAAATCTTCTACTTCAATGTCAGAACGTAACAGGCGCCCTCCTAGTAGCCCCAGACCTCGGGGCAGGGACCTCGAACGACTTCATCGCTCACAAGAAGATAGGAAGTCTGCAATACAATCGGTTTCGGCAGCCACATTCCCACAAGACTTACAAAGAGACAAGTCCCGCTCTCCTCTTAAAACCCCTTCGGATGCGGACTGAATAATACTTCCTCCTGTGGAAAAAGTTACTTCCTGACCTATTGGCAGCATATGGTGGACTTCTGGTCCTTGCGAGCCTTGTTTCTATTGTTAAATCATTATTATATTTTTGGCATTTTTCGCTGTTCTTATCATATCTGATTGCCTTTTCTTTTCACCTCTTTCTCACTAGCTTCTTATCTTCTCTCTTTTCCTTTTCACCTTGCCTTCTGCTATATCTCTGCCTTATAATGCTATTCTTTTTTCTCCCTGCATTTCTTACTTTTCATATTACAATTTTATTGCATATTCTTAACTAGTTTTGCAGTTACTCGGGTGCATTGGCGCCTAATTGTTTGATTATAGTTGTATTATTTTATTTGCTCGTATGCATATTGGTATAGGCTTTTTGATATGTGTATGATATGTTTTATGCACTTAAGGTTACCTCACATTTAATTACTGTAAGATTTCTCCTCTTATGTAGTGTCGCTTCTCAACCTTTATTTGGCTTTCTCTACCTTCTTCTGTTCTCTTTTATATTGCTCTTTCGGGTTTCCCTTCTATATTATTAATACTTTCTTAATTGTTTCTCTCTTTCTGTGGGGTCTTTTCCCGCGGCGGCGCTCTAGTGCGCCCAGACCCGCGGGTAACAGTTTTACGGTTTCTTGTTCTTTACTCGCTACTATTCTATAGTTTCTTTATTACTGTACTATTTTCTAAATTTTATCTCCTTTCGTCTTTATCTTTTTATTGTTTTCTTTATGCATTTCATCTAGATTAGAAGTACTGTTTCCACTTATTTTCTTTCTGTTTTCCCTTCCTTTTGTCATTTCTATCCCTTTTTTCTTTGTCTGGTTCAACACGTTGTTTTGTGCTTTATTTTCTTCCTTCTGATTTTTGCTCTATTCTACTATGGCACAGGCACATTCTCTTAATGCGATCACTTGGAATGTACATGGCCTCACCCATTACATAAAGCGGAAGAAAGTACTCTCCTATCTCCAGACCAAACATGTAGATGTGGCCTTGCTTCAAGAGACCCATTTGGATGCTCTAGAATCAGATAAACTTTGCAGAGACTGGGTGGGCAAGGTTATCCATAGTAGCGTCCAGCAAGACGATTCCTCAGATACAGGCCCCCTCCGCAAATGTGGAGTAGCAATCCTCCTTCGCAAATCCCTCCCGGTCACTGTCTCTAAAACATGGTCAGATGTAAATGGCCGTTATGTATTTGCCAAACTTAAAATTGGAGAGTCTCACATCTGTGTAGGGTCTGTTTATGCCCCTACGGGTACCAAAAAAACATTCTTTCTTCAATTATCCCGTTTGCTGCTTGAAATTAATGCATCACAATATTTGATTGGCGGAGACTGGAATGTAACGCAAGATTCCATTCTAGACAAAACTGGCCCATTAGATAGGGGCAATGCGTCAGACAGAGCCTTGTTGGGGGATATCATATCAGATATTGGACTGGTTGACCATTGGCGTTTCAGCCATCCAACGGATAAAGAATATACTTTTTTTTCATCGGCCCATGGTACATTTTCTCGTCTTGATTACTTCCTTATTTCTCATAGCACAGTTCAGTTCGTTACAGACTCCTGCATCCTGGAAGCGGCCTTGTCTGATCACTCTCCGGTTCTTCTCTCCCTTGATCTGGGTCTTTCTCGGCCTGGACGTAAACCATGGCGAATGAACATCCAACGCCATAGGACTCCTGCTGGTAAGTCCCAACTGCAATCTCACCTTCAAAATTATCTCTCTACTAATCAGGGGTCTGTCACCTCCAGCAGGACTCTCTGGGCTGCGGCGAAGGCTACTTTGAGGGGGCAATTAATGCGCGATGCAGCAATTGCTAATAAACAAAATGCAAGGAGACAAAGTGAGCTCGAATCTGACATACAAACTTATTCTCGTTTATACACCATATCTCCGTCTCTACAAAACCGTAAATTACTTGAGCAAGCTCGAATGGCCTTAAATAGCCTTTTTACATCTAAAGCAGAATACGCTTTACAGAAAATGAAAGGCCGGCATTACGAGCAAGGGGAAAAGGCGGGAAGGTTATTAGCCGCGCAGCTGCGTCAGAGGGAGGCGTCCATGGCCATTCCGGCCATTAGATCTGCGCAAGGTCATCTGTGCACGAAACCTCAAGACATTGTTAATGAGTTCGCCTCCTTTTACGAATCTCTTTACACCTCCGATAATAGAATGGACTCGGATAAAATGACAGCATTCCTTGCAAAAGTGCATCTTCCTTCTCTTTCGGCGGAGGGCAGAGCCATCCTAGAGGGTGAAATAACCAGAGATGAGGTTTCTAGTGCGATCACTGCCCTGCCTTACCACAAGGCCCCTGGTGAAGATGGATTTCCCCCTGAATTCTATCGTTGGGCAGGTCACAATATTATTGATACCCTGCATGCCGCGTTCCAGGAGGCGGATAGTTCATCTTCACTAGGACCTCTTTCTAACAAGGCTATTATTGTTGTGCTTCCAAAGCCAGGTAAAGACCCCCAGCTCTGCAGTAGCTATCGTCCCATCTCTCTATTGAACTCTGATATTAAAATCTTGGCCAGCATTCTTGCTTCGCGTTTGCGTAAAGTCTTGCCTTCCTTGATACACCATTCTCAAGTAGGCTTTGTACCGGGTCGTTCCTCTCGGAACCATCTGCGTTCTCTGGCCCATGCACTATGGTCGGCTCAACATCTTAAGGATGATGCGTTAGCCCTTTCACTTGACGCAGAAAAGGCGTTCGACCGCATTGAATGGAATTATCTCTTCAAGGTCATGGATAGATTTGGTTTAGGTACGAAATTTATTGATAAGGTACGCTTATTATACGATCACCCTTCTGCTCAGGTTAATTGTGGTGGGTTTCTATCAGACACCTTTACGATTAAGAGAGGGACACGTCAAGGATGTCCACTATCCCCTCTTTTGTTTCTTCTGGCTATGGAGCCTTTGGCCGCCACCATTCGTCAATCTGATGAGGTCTCTGGTGTCCCCCTTCCAATTGGACATTCTAAAATATACTTATATGCTGATGATATCCTACTCACCCTTACTCGTCTTCCCCGGTCGATTCCTTCTCTTCTTCACATTATTAATGATTTCTCCTCTTTTTCAGGTTATAAGATTAATTGGGACAAGAGTGAGGCTTTACCCATCTCTAACGGTACCACAAAAGCAGCCATTTTTGGATTCCCTTTTCATTGGCAGCCTTCACGCCTTAAATACTTGGGTGTCCTCGTTAATAAAGGATTGCAAGACATGGTTGCAGATAATTTATCTCCTCTTATATCCCAAATGCAACGGGATTTTGACAAATGGAAGGCTTTGGGTCTTTCTCTTTGGGGCAGAACTCAGGCGGTTAAAATGGTTACCCTTCCGAGATTTATATACATTCTAGGTATGCTTCCTTTGCAGATCCCTTTATCCTTACTTCGATCAATAGATGCCCAGATTAAAACTTTCATCTGGGGTACTACGAAGCCTCGCCTTGCTATCACTAAGTTGAAGGCTCACCAGTTATCTGGCGGAATTGGCCTTCCATCTATTGAACACTACTCTTTGGCGTTACATATTTCCCAAATCTCATATTTTTTACCTGGCATCAAAGATTTACCACAATGGGTTCAAATAGAAAGACATCTCCTATCCTCAGAATCAAACCTCTCTCCTCTGTATGGTACTGGCTCTAGTCGTTTTGACCCAAAAAACCCGATACTATCTGCCATGCATAAATCCTGGCAGAGAAGTCATAGATTATTAGGCTCAAACTCAAGAATACATGCTAAGGCTCCCCTGTGGAATAATTCGGGGATCCGTATTAATGGTCGTATGTTATCCTGGCCTGAATGGCGAGCCGCAGGTATTCTCTATCCGGATCAACTTCTGCATGATGGGGATTTTAAGTCATTCTCTCAGCTCAGGGTAGAATTTGATCTTCCCCTTCATCATTCTTCCAAATATCTTCAACTCCAACAATGTTTGAAGACCCATATGGGAACATCACCATGGCTCCTGCAGGATTCCCCTATATTATCCTATTTGCACATTTGGGGGAAATTTAAGGGTGTTACTTCTGGTATATACAAAATTTTTTCATCTCATCTTTTTTCTAAATCTCTTTCACATGATCTCCAGCGTAAATGGCAATCTCGTCTCTCAATTTCCTTTTCCGATGCTGAGTGGGATTTGATTCTAGAGAATTTAAATAAGGGAGCCCGTGAATCAAGGCTCAAATTTTGTCTTTTTAAAATTCTGCATGATTGGCACTGGTCTCCTGTCAAATTACACCAAGCTGGTCTTCTCTCTCATTCTAACTGTTGGAGATGCTCCAATTCAGGTTGTGATATTACTCATATCATTTGTGAATGTCCTAGTATCCAATCCTATTGGACTTTTATCGGTGTTACCTTGAAATCCACTATGCCCCTAAAATTGCCACTTACATCTACTAACATTCTCCTACATGACTTACGTCATTCCCCAAAGCTCACGAAGCCACAACTCCGTCTTTTTCATACTTCAATTGCTACTGCCAAAATATGTATACTGCGTCATTGGAAATCAACTTTGCCTCCATCACAGGAGGACTGGTTGGTGGCAATGATGCAAACTGCCTCCCATGAACGTACAATCTATAACCTTCAGGATCAAAACGACACTTTTCTTCGAATATGGTCTCCATTTCTTAAATCAAATGCTGCTGATTCTCCGGCCTCCACTTCTACTCAAACACACTAATCAGCTTTCACTTTTCTGTCCTTTGTTTTTTCTCTTCTCTTTGTTCCCCCCCAATCCTTTGCTTCCTCCGTTGTGGTATTCTTCTGCTTTTATTTAATTATTTTTCCTTTGTTTTATTTCTTTATATTTCCAGCACTCTTTATTCTACTATGTCCTTCTCCTCTCTCTTTTCCCTATAGCTCACTCTTATTACATGTCATTCTGGGTTTTGATCTCATCGTTGCATTAATTAGTATTTATCTATTTAAACGCATATTTATATCGTATTTCTTTATTAATATCTTATTCCATGATTCCTTCTAACATGAATTTATTCTCTTTTATTTATTATTGCATATGCTCTAATGTATTTGTCTTATAAAATTCAATAAAAAATTTCAACACAAAACTAAATGATGGATAAATCCAGGACTGAACAATGTTGAGGACATTAGAAGCTTCTAGGTACTCTGTTCACCAGGCTTTCCTCTATTTTACCAGGAAACGGAAGAAGAGAAATAGGCCTGTATTTGGCCGTGATCTTGTGGTCAGCTGAGGATTTTTTCAGGAGTGGAGTGACTACGATTTTCTTCCAGGTGGAAGGAACCTTGACAGAGATTAAAGAAGTTTGCAAACATCCCTCAAACTTTGACAAGTAAAAGAGACCCAGATTTAACATCCTTCTTAGGACAGTGAGCTAAGGGAGAGATCAAGGATATTTGCCTAATTTTGGAAAGAATCATGTCTTCTGACACTAAAGAGAATATTTGTGGCAAATTTGGTGCATGGCATTTTTATATTTTACCCAATTCTGTTGTGTATGCAAGTTTAAGGTCACTGAAGTATGATGCACACCAAGGGGCAGATTTACAAGCCCCTTGCGAGACATTTACACCGCCGTTGCGTCACTTCTGTGACGCAGCGGCGGCGTAAACCATGCGCCATGTTGCGCCTTATTTACAACGTGACGCATCTAGGGAGATGCATCACGTTGTAAAGCCCTGCGCCACATTAAACCTGCCTCCGGTTTAATGTATGCAGGGTGGGCGTTCTGTCGGAAAAAGCCTCGGAAAAGTGACGCAGTGAAATCTACAAGATTTCACTGAGTCACTTTGCCGACGCTGCTGCGTCAAAACCCTGCGCCTGCTTGAAGCAGGCGTAAGGCATGACGCAGCATGTTCGGTATGGGCAGCCCCTGAGCATTGCTGGAGTTGCGTCCTGCTTGCGACACGACTCCAGCAATGTGCCGCCCTTATGCCATCAGATGCCTCACGCATCTGTTTATTCTTGCGCCATGATGCGCTGCATTGTAAATGAAGCGCATCTGTGGTGGCGCATGGGTAAACTTGTGTGACGCATCTTTCCTGGCACATCCCTGCTGATTTGCAGGGATGCACCAGGAAACATAAATCTGCCCCCAAATATGTTTCTATTTCTTACACAGTCTTTGGCTTCAATTAAACCTAATTTATACCATGGCATGGATGGATGAACTCTGTGCGTGTCAGAGTCTAGCTCAAGAAGAGAAGTGTCCAGTACAGTGCTGATCCATTTGGTAAAATTGGCGGTCGCTAGGTCAATAACTGAACAAAGACTGAGAATTGTATTATCTAGGATAGACTGAGTTTTGACATTGGCAAGCTTATGCAATGGACTACTAGATTTGGCACTTTTCTTCCCAACGCTAAGATGGAGAAGAGAAAGAGTATTGATTGAAGCAAAATTTCTTTACAAGCAGACCAAGGTAGAATAATATGCTTAGATTTTAAAACCATACTGTTTAGGCAATCAGTTAGAATGTTAGAAAAGGAGTTGAGAGGCCCAGCGAGTGATAGACTAGGAATTAGGATAAATAGTATGAGGGAAGAATTGAGTATTGGAACAGACCATAGGGGAAAATTAGTAACTTTTATAGCACCCTGACTTATGTCCACCACACCCCCACCAACACGGTTGTCACACTTAACATGAATAATTTTAAAGCCAGATGGGACAGTCATGTCAATATCTGGCCAGGAAGCATCTGTAAGCCAGGTTTATGTTGCAAACATTATGGGGCTATTCATAAAGGTAACTTACACCTCTGAGTAATTTACATATGTAATTTACTCTTACATATTTGAATAGACTCATAACTAATTTATTATAAAGTTTAATATCCTTTTTTAAATTTCCCCTGTACTTAATATATGACGATGTCCACCCCGACTGTGGCGACTCTCTAAGGTAAATATAGGGAAAAGTAACAAAAATGTATTTAATGAAATTAAAATTAGTGAAAATATGGCAAATACTGAGATTGAATTAAATCTTTAATTAAGTTAAGTGTCTTAAATTAAATGAATTTTTTATGCATTAATACCTATTAAAAGTGATGTATACAAAATAATTAAAATTGATTTAATTATATTTTAATAACAATTGTTACATTTAGTTTGCATTAAAAAACGGTTGCTAAAATAGTTTAAATTTAAAAAATAACTACAAATCATTTTTAGATATTTTACTTAACATTAAATTATATTTACGTATATTTGAAACTATATGATTCAATGTAATTTAATTTACAAATATTTCAAGTGGTTTTATTTTCGGTCCCTATCACCATTAATTTTATGGTAGAGTATTGCAGTAACAGTGTTTGGCCATGCATGGTACTCAACTAATGTTAGCTCTGAGGTGGAGTAATTTACTGATCTTTTGGGCTGCTTTCTGACTGTAGTAACATTAGAAGTTCAATTTGTGAATAGCAATGGGCTTACACTGTTGTGGGTGGGTGCGTGTCCCTCCTTAAATCCCTTCCTAACCCTTACTAAACCACGCCTTAACCCTGCCTACACTCCTCCCCATCTAGTAGTAAGTATGCACATTTTTCCATCCACTCCCCTGTTCCCTCCCATATTTACTACTAGGTAGTAAACTTATATGTCTAAGGATATACCTATAGAAACATTAGGAGAGATGGAGGTGGAGATTTACACCTGTAGGTCTGTGAATAGCATTTTGTTGTACTTTAGTAGTAGTATTATAGTACTACTAAATGTATTATAAAGTGCAGTTTTTTAATAGGCCCCTACGTCTAGAGACAATGCTAGTATTGTAACATTGGGCCTCATAGAGAAGCAGAAGTCTGTCGAGTGGTAGAAAGGGAGAGTGAGAACACAGTGTTTCAACAATTCTGCATTAATTTTTAGTTCTTGCTCAAAGACAGGTTTTAGCCAATACTTAGAGTGGGTTGTGGATCACGCCATTGCTCATGATTGATTGGCTTTCTTGTCTATCTCATTTGCTTGCTTCCTGTTCACATGTGTTCCTTCCTCTTCTTGTGTTTGGGCATCCCCTGATCTACACAATCTTTACCATGATTTTGATTGGATCACTTGAATCCTTCTGCTTCTTACATTCAGGAATATAACTTTTTTATTTTGTATTCTGCACTCCATGGGGTGCATGCGTTCTCTTGCACTTAACCCCATGTGTGCTTCGGCTTCCCCCTTCAGATCCCTATTCCTGCACTTTCATCCCCTCCCCCGCCTGGACATCTATTGCTTTTCCCACCCATCCCCACTCCCACCCCACTTGCTATTTATTGGTTTATTTAGAAGATCCCTTCCAGCTCCTCAGTAACTCTTCCATGCCTCCCTGATTCATTTTGATGTTTTTTGCTGCTCTGCAGTGTGCATGTGCTCACAACATCTCCCTACCCTTTCATTGATCCTTCACTGTGGTTATCCCATTTAAATTTTTTATGTTTACCTTTTAATAGAACACAGCAGATGCAATTTACACCAGGCCACTCCTTTTCTTTTGCTTTTAAAGTCAAGCCTAGAAACAGTTCGCATGCGCTGCTCTAGGGGAGACTTGTTGTAGTGGAGTATGTAATGGAAGCTCTGCCCACTCTCTGGCCATATTTGCCATTGGCTTGTGTCAGTGTCCTTCATAAATGCTGGCGTCTGATTTGTAAACAGGCTTGTTAGTCCCTCCTTCATACCACCTTGTCTCCATTATTACCCTCCCATGTTCGGTTGTTACAAGTTACCTCTTTTTTAGGCTGCGAGCACTATTTTCTTTATTCAGTTTCTCCTATTGCAGGCACGACTGCTTTGGTGCCTTCTTTACCCCCTTTCCCTCCCGTTGTTGTGCCTTGTTTACACCCGCCCTCCCTCCCGGTGTCCGTGCTTTCTCCCTCCCTGCTATCACCCAACCCACCAGCACAGCGCCTTTCTGCTCAGCCGTGCAGCACACCAAAACACATTGCACACATTTTTTTAAGTTCAAAAGATTTTATTAGAACAAGTAAGGTGTCAATACAGAAGAAAATCTAAAACATGACAGCAATATGAGCTATATAATAGAGCATGACTATGGAAATAAACATGAAAATGAAAAACAGCAGATAATTGAGGCTGAATAACATAAGCAATATTGGAGGCAATGTACAATAAATGAATTATAAAAGAAAAAGAAAAAGAAAAAAGAAAAGAGAATGTAAGGGAACAAAAAGGTCACTCAAGGAGGTTTAGAGACCTTCTGCTGAGAGGGAGGTAAATGATGCGAGCGTTTGGCGCAAGTATCAAGGTACAGGGTTACAGGAAGCCAAAGATCTTGTCGCTTTTTGGCCAGACTTAGGGGGTAAACGAAGGCAGTGTCCAGCCTGTGATTATGACATACATTGTACCACCAAGCTCTAAAAGAGATATTAGCAAAATTTTTCCAATTAACAGTAATTTGCTGGAATGCGACAGCTAACAATAAGTCAACAATTTGTATGTTAAAATCAATGTCTGTCCAACAGGGGGAAAGACTGCCTAAAAAGATATTAACAAAGGAGAAAGGGAATGCAGTATGAAATATTGCATTTATTTGGGCCCAGACTTGCTTCCAAAAGTCATGTGTAGCAGTACAGGAAAAGAGCATGTGAAAAAGAGAAGCTTTAGGCTCGGAACAAGACCAACAAAGATCCGGTGTTAGAGGAAACCTCTTATTCAGCATGTAAGGTGAGAGGAGAAGTCTATTATAGACAAAAAAGAGGGTTTGTGTGAGAGAGGCAGCCCTAGACGACTTACGGAGTTTGGTCCACAACCCATCCCAAAGAGAAGTGGGCCAGGAGGTGCCAAAATCAGACTCCCACAATTCCTCTACTTTGGATTTGGGCCTAGGTGCAGGGGTTTTGCGAAGTGAATGGTAAATTGAGGAAGCAGTGGGAGAAGTACGTAACAAGGAGTGGAAGTGGAGAGTAGGGCTGGGAAGGTCAGAATGAACGGGAGACCTAGATAATTGGGTGTAAGTAAACATGATTGCGTTTTTGAGTGTAAGATATTTACGGGTAAAAAAGTGAGGGAGATCAAACTTTTGGCTAAGAACAGGGAAGGGCAAGAAATCGGAGCCAGAAAAAAGATGGGATACCCAAATCACGCCTTTCTGCCTCCAGGACTTCCAATAAAAGGGTTTCTGGTTGATGAGGATGCTATTATCATACCAAATGGTGGAATTGAGAAATTCAGCAACAGAAGAAGGAGGCCTTGGGGAGGTGGAAAGAAGAAGTTTGGTAGTAAACTTATGTATGGGAGTGATAATAGCCTGGGGCTTACGAGAAAACGAGAGATACTCAGCAAAGGTAAAGGGGGCCAAAGAAAGACGTTCAATGACAAGCCATAAGGAGGAGGTTTCAGCAGGATCTCTCAACCAAAGGGAGGCTTGTCGCAAAAGGAACGCTTTATGGTAAGTGGGGAAATCTGGAAAGTTTACCCCACCCTCTGATTTGGGAAGACGGAGTCTACATAAGGACATGCGCGCTTTTTTGCTGAACCAGAGGAAAGAGGAAAGAACAGTATTGATTTTCTTAAAAAATTTAGATGGAATAGGCATCGGAATATTGGTGATCGTATATAGAATTATTGGGGAAAGCATCATTAATCGTGTCAAGGCGACCCCACCATGAAAGGTAAAGTGGGTGCCATCTGGAGGTAAGATCAGATAACTTCTGTGTGCATTTGTTAAGGCACAACGAGACAGTGTCAGGGAGAGAGGGGGTTACGTACAAACCAAGATATTTGATATGGGAGGGACTCCAAGTGAAATTGGATGCAGCAAAATCAGGTTTGAAAGTAAATTTAGTGAGGGGCAAGATTTCACATTTGTCATTATTCAACTTATAACCAGAAATTTGGGAGTACTCATGAACTTCAGATAGAAATGTGGAGATAGATATGACGGGGTTGGACATAAAGAGTATGATATCATCCGCATAAGCAGCAAGTTTAATGTTGGTCTGTGAGATTTGGAAGCCATGCAAATTAGGATTTTGGCGGAGCTTTGAAAGGAAGGGTTCTAAAGCCAAATTAAAAAGAAAAGGGGAAAGAGGACAGCCTTGACGAACCCCTCTGCCTAAACTAAAAAAAGAGGAAAGTAGGCCATTAGCACAGACTGCCGCTCTGGGGCTGGAGTATAAAAGAGAAACAAAGGAGATAAAATTAGGACCAAGTCCAAACCACCTGAGGGCAGAAAAAAGGAAAGTCCACTCTACCCTATCAAACGCTTTTTCGGCGTCTAAAGCAATTGCCGCTAGCGAGTCCTGGAACCTTGAGGATCTAGACAGGACATTAAACAAAAGTCTAGTATTGTCTGTGATGAAACGGCCCTTGACAAAGCCAGATTGTTCCGGACCCAGCAACTCAGGAAGAAAGGGATCTAATCGTATGGCAAGGGACTTAGCAAAAAACTTGTAGTCAATATTGACCAAAGAAATTGGTCTATAGTTTTTGCAATATTGGGTATCTTTGCCTTCTTTGGGTATAATGCATATATGGGCGTCTGAGAAAGTGCCTGAGGAAGTGCCACTAAGGATGAAAGAATCAATAAGAGAGTGCAGTCTGGGTAATAGTAATTTAGAAAAGTGCAGGTAAAATTCGACTGTGAATCCATCTGGACCCGGGGCTTTATCCTTCTTGAGGGATTGAAGTGCATTGTGTAATTCGGAAATGGAGAAGGGCAATTCAAGAGTGGATAAGTCAACAGGAAAAATGGAAGGTGTTTTAATGCTGGAGAGAAAGGTAGCGAGAGATTGGGTAGTAGGGTGAGTTTCGGAAGAGTATAGCTTGGAATAAAACTGAGAGAATTCCTCTAAGATATCCACATCTGTATGCTTTAAAACAGAATTAATATCATAGACAGACTCAATATTCAATTTATGTTGCTTAACTTTTAGATAGTTCCCCGCTTTGTTCTTTCCCCCATAAAATTTTGAACTGGACTTCAACAAATATAACGAAGCATCATCAGTGGATTGTTTGTTAAATTGCATCTTAGCCTTGATAAGAGTAGTCAAACTTTCCTGCGAATGAGAAGTGTGGAAAGAATGTTCCAGTTTTTTAATTGTGAGGAGAAGATCACACATGCGTTTGCGGGCAGACTTACGTCTTCTGGCTACATAATCAATGATAAAACCCCTGGCTGCAGCCTTAAAAGCGTCCCAAATGACATGCTGAGGCAGAGTGGGAGTATTGTTGGTGGCGAAAAATTCTCTAGTGAAATCAACAAAGGAGGAGGTGAATTTGGGATCAAGAAGTAGTGTGTTGTTGAAACGCCACCTTTTTGGCCCAGTGGATTTGGGTAGGATATCAATGTTAATCAAAACAGGGGCATGATCAGAAAACAGTATGGGACCAATGTCGGCGTAAGTAAGGGACTGAGAAATATGATGGGATAGGAAGATGTAATCAATGCGGGACCGTGATTGGTGGGATGAGGAGTAGAAGGTAAACTCTTTAGCAGTAGGGTTACACAGACGCCAGGCATCAATGAGTTTGTGCTGGGATATTACTTGAGCAAACATTTTCTGAGACTTATTAGGGACATAAGATACTTTGGAATGTCGATCTAAAAATGGATCAAGGGGTAAGTTGCAATCTCCTGCCATGATAAAATTGACATCAACGTATTCAGAAATACGAGAAGCCGTTGTGCGCCAGAAGGCAGGGTCGCCACCGGTAGGTGCATAAATATTGAAAAGGGAAATGGGGATGCCCTTCAAGGAAAGTTTGACAAACAACCATCTGCCTTCGGGGTCTGACTCAGAAGTCAAGAGCAAGTGAGGGAAAGTTTTACGAATTAACACAGCCACACCATTTCATTTACCGTCACCAGGAGCAGAGAACACAATACCTTCCCATCCCCTTTTAAGCTTAGAAGCTTCAATATCAGATAAATGAGTCTCTTGTAAGAAGGCAATGTCGACATTCAATTTAGCTAAATGAGAAATAATTTTTTGCCTCTTAATAGGAGAGTGAAGAAACAATACGCACAGACATTAGGAGTTATTGAGGGAGTAATGCACGGAAAAAATAAACCATTGAAAAACAGCCTCGTAAAAAATAGGGACACAAAAGAAGGAAAGAAATGATTAAGAATAGAGAAATGAAATGTACAGGAGAAAGAAGAATACAGGGAGAATAAGGGATGACATAAGGATAAAAAAGGGCCAAGGTGTTGCTGAGAACGGAAAAGAAATGAAATGGAGTCCAGAAGTGTTGAAAAGTAAGGCTAAATGAAACAGCAGAAAGAAAATGCGTGTAAGGACCAGTAAATAAATGAGACACAAAAGAGGTATATCAAAGTGAGAGGAACGTGGATATGGGTCATGGGAGAAATGATGTAGCAGGGTGGTAAAATATGTGAAGAGAGAGAGACATGACCAAGAGAGCCAATGAACATCAAGGATAAGGAAGGAGAAAAAAAGGGGAGCAGAGAGTGAGCACATAAAAAATATTGACACCAATAAACCTGAAAAAATGAAGAAAAAGAACAAAGTAGGGAGAAACAAAACAAGAACAAACATATCGATAAAGGAATAAGGGATACTTACAAGGGATGACTCAAGGAAGATAACATCAAGATCAGGGATAAGCAAGGACGTACGTGGAGGTAAGGGGATCTGTGTATTCCAGGAAATACATTATTACACCTCTGGGCTTCGCTGGTGTGGAGAGAGATGAAGATGCTCGACCAAGCCTGTGGGCACGCTGGATATTGAGTGGGGTATCCTCAGGTAAGTGCAGAAGCTTGGGAAGAAAAGACTTGAAGAAAGTGATGGGATCATTCCCCTCACAGCCCTTCACCAGACCGTAAAGGCGAAGATTATTGCGTCTATTTCGGTTTTCCAAGTCCTCCACCTGTTTCTGGAGAGAAGAGATCTGCGTATGCAAGTGGGTGACCTTGGCTGCAGAATCTTGAAGAGAGGAGACATCACGTTCCACCGAGGTCAATCTTGCGTCCATCACAGCCCAATTGTCAGTGAGAACCTGCAGCTTAGCATTGGTTTCCTCCATAAAAGGACGTAAGGCCCGTATCTCTTCGAGAAGCAACTCCATTGAAATGGTCGAAGAAGATTTAGGAGGCGAAGGTGGATCCTTTTTTAACCTTTTAGGTGTCGTTTTTACTGAAGACTGTGAAGAGGAATCCATATTCGACGTCGTCTCGCTGGCCGAAGAAGACTGAGACGCTTCTAAATGAGCCAATTCCGTGAAGAGCTTAGAATTTTTAATATAGTTGCGCTTTTGAAACTTGCCGCAGCTTTCAGCCATCAAAGCATCTAAGAAGTGCAGATTCACCCTATCAAATTGAAGACCAAATCAAGTATGTTGCAGGTTCCGGTGAGCGCAGAAAATAAAGGGAAGCAAGCAGTTGATAATATTAAAAAAAAAATTTAAAAAAAAGGAAAAAATTACTGCCAAATCAGAGGAGCTTGAATACCACAGAGCCAGGAGACAAAAATGAGCACTCAAAATGGCTGCCAAAGTTGAAAAGGGCAGAGGATGTAAATTCAGTCCATAAAGCAGTCGCGTAGGTGGTGAAGAAAAGCAGTTCTGCAGCAGCCTTGGTGCCAGTAGCGCTGGGAGTAGCATGGGACCCATACAGCCACTAGAGACACAAAGCGCGGTAAAACGCGCTACTGGGGAAGATCTGAGGGAAGAAATCCAAAATCCAAAATGGCGGTCGCGGCCGAATCAGAGCCGCGACCGGGAAGAAAAACGGGCAAAAAAGACAGAGGAGGTCCGCCGAGGTGCAAAAAGAGGGCTTAAAGCATGCCTGACATCTTCAGATGCTGGACGCTACCTTTCACGGTTCGTTAGGTGAGCGCGAACCGCCGCTGAATCCTGGCGCGGACGGAGCCCCTACACCGGCGCTGCCATCTCCTTCGGCGCTTAGCCACGCCCCCCCTCACACATTGCACACATGATCACAACAAATTCAGCGTTCTGGCAATCACACAATCCCCTGGCACGCAGCACGCTGCCCGCCCGAAAATTCACTTCGGCTTCCCATGACAGTGTACGAGGCGCTATACAAATGCTAAAATATCATTATATCCATACTGCAATTAAAATATTGGCACAGTTTTCACGTGTAAGGAGATGTTCCCTGTGAAGCCAGGCAAAAGAAGTAGGTATGTTAATAATTAGCAACTGCATTGCATTTTAGCACACATCACAAACGGAATTGCTTCTAGGCGCTTGAATAACAGGTTACTATTACCGCACTCGATGGAATTCATTTTATTTCCTGCAGATGGATGAGAAGCGGAACCAGTCCTGTCCAGACATCTGGGCTGCCTTTCAGCGAGAACTCCCTTACATGAGTGGCCGGGTCTCAAACTACTGGGGAACTGGGCAAAAAATGGAAAAACAATAGGTCACCTTTTAATTTTCTAAACACGTCTGCGCATTCGCACAACAAAACATGCTTCACAAAGAACATTTCAAAAAACCAGACACAGACCCCATTTTATATTTTCAATTGCTTTCATTAGTAAACTGTAAATGGAAATATTGGGGTAAAAGTTACAGCGCTAGCAAAAGGCGGTAGGTTCCCAGAGGTCTCGTCTTTCCGGAGAAACACTCTCGTTTGAAAGGTCGTGTTCAACTTTTATTTTACTGTTTTTAAATAAGTTTTTATTTTTCTGTTTTACTTTTCCGCATTGTTTATTTATTGCTCTTGTCAAGGGGAACTGTCGAAACCTGCTAAAGTCCCACCTTTCTGCCTGCTACTCGTTGGAGATTTAAGAACATGAATTTGGCTTTTTAGCTTTTTTTATTGCAAACATATATTTATATAAATAATTCTATTCATGAGGACACGGGTCCTCATGACTTCTCTTGTCTTCCTCTGAGAAGGTTCCTGTCGGTCCTGGCACGGCGTGTATTGCACAGCATCGCGCGTGCTGCCTACTTATTACAGTTCTAATTAATGGTTTCAATGCTTCATTAAACGTTCTCACGTGTTCACTATAACACAGGGTGGCAGAAGGGGGTGGATCAGAAGAAAGACTGGGGAGGAGAAGGTGACATTTGGGGGCGGAGATGCAGTGGCGACTGGTGAGGTTTGTGAGTGGTGGGCTGGGCTTGTTTGGGGGGGAGAAGATGCACGTTGGCTGCTCCAATGTCATGTCAATTCAAAGAAGTTTCCCGTGCTATGAGGAATGTAAAATGATTTCATTGATGATAAAGAGCACGTTTAGATTTACCAGTGCAATTACTACACAGATCCATACAAGATATAACAGTGCATTCCAATAATTATTTATGCCATGAGCTATATAATTGCTGACAGTTGATGTGGTACAGAGCACCTCCTTCAGTTCCAGGGCAGAAGTGGTATAACAGCCTGCTCCGAAACCGGGTAACAATGTTTGAGTCCCAGCATCTACTGTATGTAGCGTGATCTAGGGCAGGTTGCTTAAGTTTCCCTGGAAATACATTAATTAAAATTTTTTTTTTAAATCCCCAATGCTTTCAAAGGTTATCTTTTCCAGGCATTCCACAGTCGACTGTCCAGGGGGAGAACAGAGCGACAGCAACCAGATGCTGAATGACGCCTGCCATAGGTTACCGTGACCATGCATCCTAAGATTCTGTAAATGGCACAATATAATTGCGTGTGGCTTGCTATGTCCCGGGCCAGCGAGAGTGACTTAGTGCCACTGAGGGCCATGCCTTTCACCCAGGCAGTACAGGCCATGTTTGTTTAATGGCTGTGACTTGCAATGTTGGGGTCTGGCTGTGGGGTGACAATATTTTTAGCTCAGGCGTTTGAGCTCGTTGGAGTTCATATACAGATATATCAAATGATGTCACATCCATACGGCTGCCTGACTTGTGCGGTTAGTCAAAACTAATTTTACAGAACGTTCCATAGATAGAAAGACAGACAAATAGATAGATAGATAGATAGATAGATAGATAGATAGATAGATAGATAGACAGATAGATAGATAGATAGATAGATAGATAGATAGATAGATAGATAGATAGATAGATAGATAGATAGATAGATAGATGAACTGACTGAGTCTAACACGTATATATATATATATACATTCAATGAAAAAACCATAGGTTTCACACACATTATAGTTAAGAATTAGCATTTAAAAAACCTTGCAAATTCACTTAAAAAACCATAGGTTTCACACATGTTATAGTTAGGTGGATATTTCACTCGTAAAAAAACAATGAAATTCCCCCGTTATAGTTAGTTCAGATAACTATAACTCGCGCGCCCGCAATTCACTGCTGATGACGTCACATATTACATCACTCATGACATGGTCAGTGGCATCACTCTTGACATCACTGATGACATCATCCTTGTGATAGAGGGGCAGTCGCGCGAGTTATAGTTATCTGAACTAACTATAACGGGGGAATTTCATTGGTTTTTTACGAGTGAAATATCCACCTAACTATAACATGTGTGAAACCTATGGTTTTTTAAGTGAATTTGCAAGGTTTTTTTAAATGCTAATTCCTAACTATAACGTGTGTGAAACCTATGGTTTTTTCATTGAATTTGTATGTTTTTTTAAATGCTAAGTTATGTATGTATTATTTTTTTTTTATATATTTATTTTTCAATAAACTACGTATTAAAAATGTATTATTATTTTTTATGGTTTTTCAACGTGCGCGCATGGTGCGCGCACCCCCGCGATAAAAAAAAAAAAAAATGTAAATGCTTTTTTCTGCCTTCGGGGTCCTTCAGGGACCCCCTGACAAAGGCCAGGGGGTCAGGAACTCTCTACCCTGTCCCCTTTTCACGTTCACCACCTTCCTTTTCCACTCTCGCACTGAAAACAAACAAAATGGCGGCCGACACTTCCTGATTTCGACCGATTCGAACGTTGACTGACATGTAACAACCAATCAGAATTACGCTTGCGCACGTTAGGGTGCGCGCACGGTGCGCGGCTATAGATATGTATGTGCTTTTTACTGCCATTTTCTCTGGAACTACTGAACAGATTGACTCCATATATGCAAAAGGCACATCCCTGACCTGAGGACTACCTCTCTGCCAAATTTCAAGTAATTCTGTTCAGCCGTTCGGGCTGTACCTTCGACTAAAGGTCCTATGGGAAAATGCATGGGAAAAACGCGTTTTGGGACCCCCCTTTTTTCTCGGCCCCCGCTTGACGAATCTCCCCGAGACTTTCAGGGTAGGAGCTGAGCAGAGCGCCCCATTAGTTTTGAAAATTTCGTGAAGATTCATCAACCGGCGCCAAAGTTATTCAAAATAGAATTTTGAGATTGCCTATGGAAACACGGTCCTAACTATAACTATCTACTGGCGACCGCCAGTAGATAATATACATATATATATATATATATATATATATATATATATATATATATATATATATATATATATATATTACTCCACCACTATTTCCGATTCTGGAAATATCACGGACTCAAAGGTAGTTGCAGCAAAAAAGGTTTATTTCTGGCTGCACAGCAACGCGTTTCAGCTTACGCCTTGATCACGCTGAGTGACAGGCGTTTTTTTGCACATTATTTAAATGCAGTGTAAAACATAAAAACAAACGGTGAACATGCCCTTAACCTTGTGAAAAGCGGCAGCCATCTTATAGTGTATAATTCCACATTAGAGCTCAGTTTAAATCAGAGCCTGAAACATACGTTCAGCAGGGAGATTAATAAAAAAGATTAACAATCAAAAACACAAATATGTTCTGTATCATGGATTAAATATGGTTAACAATACATCTCATTTTTAACACAGATTTTGTCAAAAAGAAAGAAAGGACGAATATCGAATCCAGCCCAAGTGGGCATTGGTCGCCAAATAATTACAATATTCATTTGTAAGTCCATCAAAATAAGAGAATAGTTGTTATTGAATACACCCCCAGTGGGGATTAATCGCCCCTCATCATTTGAAAGAAAAATCATTGTAAATCTTCCTACGAGGTACAAATGACTAAAGACCACATAAAAACCACATAAAAAACAGCCCAAGTGGGCCTAAGTATATTAAACTTCGATTGTTACTTAAATAAGTTTATCATCCTCCACTGGAAGATCTCACCAATTTATAATTTGTGATTTAGATATTCTATCTCCCCAAGATTTCATGATCTAGAGTAGTTGTGAAAGCCAGCCACCAAGAAAGTGCAAAACACCTGAAAAATAAGAAAACAAAAAGACCTAATTAAAATCTGATGATTCAATAGTTACACAGCTTCATATTCTACCTATGCAGGTGTACAGACAATTCTTCATTGGAATTCAAACCCAAAGGGGCCATAGTTTCAAGGTCAATGATGTACCTAGACTCCAATTTGCGTAGAGTTAGTAATCTATTTCCCCCTCGGATATTCTCGCCGACAGCATCAATGACCACCATTTTTAGAAATTTCTCGTTCTGCATATGTGTATCAAAGAAGTGTCTAGCTCCCGGGTATTGTCTGTTATTGTGGCGGATGGCTCTGATATGCTCCAGTACTCGTTTTTTTGCACGGTGGATAGTGCTGCCTATATAGGCCTTGTTACAGGGACAAATTAATGCATATACACAATAAGTCGTGTTGCATGTCAAAGATTTTCTTATCACAAGTTTGTTTTTACTGCTCAGAATATCCAACGTTGTGCAGTCGACATATATATGTATATTATCTACTGGCGGTCGCCAGTAGATAGTTATAGTTAGTGTCGCGGCTACAAGGGTGAGTACCTTCAATGCCCAGACAACCAAATATCCTCGGGAGCGAAGAGAGAGTCTCACCCCTTCAGAAAGGTATAGACACCCTGAGATAAGTTCCCTCAGTCGGCATCAAATACCCCCTAGAAGAGGAGAGACCTGAAAGGAACCACCAGGAAGTCAGGCTGGGCAGCAGTTTAAGGGTCGGGATGCTTCTGTATGGAGAGAACAAAAGGACACATAAGGGCATAAAGAAAAACACTTCACTAACCAACTACTCGTCATACATATATGCTTTCCCAATCTTACCACGATCACCGTCACTGATGCTTCTTAAGGACTGCAACAGCAGTCGCAGTCGGAAATATGAAGGAGTGAATTCAAAGTTCGTAGAAACAATTTCCCCGAAAATAATAAGAAGGTCCTTTCAGCAGAGGCCAGTATGTAGCAAGTTCAAATGCCTCTAGATCTCTCCATGAAAAACATGAAAGGATGAAAACCATATATGTGGAGGAACCATCGGCTCTGGGAAGCGGCTTGTAGACGCAGCAACGTGTCAAGTAACAGTTCCGAACAACAGAGCAACTCAAAAGTGGTGTTTTGTCTTCACATCCACAGTTATTTGTGCAAGTTCTGCTCACGTTGATACTTCGTCGAAACGCAAGCCAAATACTATGAGGAATCTCAGATAAAAATATGTCGCTCTCACCGAGCGAAGCAATGCAGCCATCGCTCAAAAACAAAGAAACGTATTAACGCGTTAATTCGCTCACGCGTTACTAAACAATGGAAAATACAAAACAAAAAAAAACAGTCTTTGGTCTCGGCGTCTTACTTGTCAGACGCGGAATCAATGTTGTTTCCCGATCAACAGGGCTCAGGAAGTCGCCGAGTAGTTCAGCAGGGTTCAGGAAATCGTCGGGTAGAGACAAGCAGGATAATCTACCACAGCTGCGACCGCCTCCAAGGAAGTGAAGCAATCCGTCGAAGTAGCAGAGTCCAAGGGTAACGCACAAGGGGGCGTGGTTCAACCGAGGAAGAAAGCCAAGCACCCGAGACCAGGTGAGGGCGGGCTTTATACCCTGGAATAGTCAGCTGACCAGTAATCACCGCAAGATGGGAAAGCATACAGGGTGATAGCCATTACACAGCATTGTGGGAGTGGTAGTATCTAGCAGTTCAGGTGATTGGGAAAGGGTGCAGGAAGCCTGGAGGTTAACAGTTAGGACCGTGTTTCCATAGGAAATCCGCAACATTCTATTTGGAATAACTTTGGCGCCGGTTGACGAATCCTCGCAAACTTTTCAAAATAGGTGGGGCGCTCCGCTCCGCTCCTACCCTGAAAGTCTCGGGGGGATTCGTCAAGCAGGGGCTGAGAAAAAAGGGGGGTCCCAAAACACGTTTTCCCCATGCAATTTTCCATAGGGACCTTTAGTCCAAGGTACAGCCCGAACGGCTGAACAGAATTACTTGAAATTTGGCAGAGAGGTAGTCCTCAGGTCATGGAAGTGCCTTTTGCAGGTCTGGTGTTAATCTGTTCAGTAGTTCCTGAGAAAATCAAAAGTAAAATCATATATATATGTGGGCGGAGCCTAACCACACATCTCATGCTGAGATCTGATTGGCTGTCAGCACTTCATCCAAGAATTGTTGGCAGCCATCTTGGGACCAATATACATGATAGCACCTCATTAAAAAGCATTGCAGTTAATAGAAGGTTTTAAGACTTTAGTTACATTATAAATCATTTGTTGATGGTACCATACTCATTTTAGGAATTGTGGTATGTTCTAAGGTGATTTCACCATGTGAAAAAGCCTTCTGCTGGGATATCATGATTGAGAGAAAAATATTTTCTCATGCTTTTCCCACCGAGGTTTGGAAGGTGATCTATAAGGTACACTGAGAGCTTATTTTCTGTAAATTCACATTATCTTTCTCAGTCATGTGAGAATGAAGTCTGACATTCTCAGTAAAACATGTACATCCAACAAGGGCAGAGACTGTCAGTTGATTCCTTTGTGTTCTACTGCAGCTTCCCAGAGTGTTCCAAAGAACAACTAGAGCGCTAACAGTCCTACTTATGATAAACGTATGGCACACCTGAAGCCATCTTGCTTGGATTAAAGTGGTAACTCTTAAAACATTTAATTTAAAAAGGAACAAAATGAGGGGGTTCATTTTTCCATTAAAAGTATGATTAGTGCTGCAGAAAGAAAAATTAGGGCACATTTTGAGTGACTTCTCAAATCCTCTTCTATTTCATTAAAAAATTCTGACATGCAGACTGAAACATGCACTTTCAATACCAGCAGCAGTTTTCCCTGGTGAGCAGTAGCTTTACTACAGTGATCTAATGAGCAAAAAGAGTGCTAACATTCTGAATTTATGGCAAATGTGTGACACATCTGAATGCCTTCTTGATGGAATCAAAGTAAAAAACTGAAAGTATTTCCCACTGAGGAGACTGCAGTAAATGAGGAAATTAGGAAACTTCATAACAAATAAGTCTCCCAAGATGGCCACCAGAGACAAAAGAGCCCAAATGTAGCCCAAATATCACCCAGATGTAGCCCAAGTATAGCCCAATGACAGAATGTCCCAGAGTGTTCTTAAAAACAACTAGAGCGCTTACTGTCTTCATTATGACAAAAGTATGCCACACCTGAAGCCATCTTGATTAGAATAAACTGGTAACACTTAAAACATTTAATTTAAAAAGGAACACAATGAGGGGGTTCATTTTGCCATAGAAATTATGATTAATGCTGAAGAAAGAAAATGAGGGCACATTTTGAGTGACTTCTCAAATCCTCTTCTATTTCATTAAAAGATTCTGACATGCAGACTGAAACATGCACTTTAAATACCAGGAGCAGACTTCCATGGTGAACAGTAGTTTTACTACAGTGATCTAATGAGCAACTAGAGTGCTAACATTCAGAATTTATGGCAAATGTGTGACATATCTGAATACCTTCATGATGGAATCAAAGTAAAAAACTGAAAGCATTTCCTACTGAGGAGACTGCAGTACATGAGGAAATTAGGAAACTTCATTACAAATAAATCTCCCAAGATGGCCACCGGAGACAAAAGAGCCCAAATGTAGCCCAAAATCACCCAGATGTAGCCCAAATATAGCCCAATGACAGAAGTGTGCAAAACACTTATTATTTTGTGTTTTTGCAGTGTTATATAGTGCAGACTTGTCAGGTATTGGAGTGCTTTACATGAGCATTGGTTACATCACACAAGAACAAATTCATTTTGGTTGTAGACATGGGGAGACTAAGTAATTTGACCAGAATCACAGAATGTCGAGCTGAAGCAGAAACTCCAACCTGGTTCCCCAGTTGCAAAGTCTGCAGTTCTGGAAGTAACACCACATCCTCTCCCCTAAGTGCAACATTTAATCAAGTGGTCAACTGGATAAAAAAACATAAAGATAACAAATAATTTAAAAGTGCTTTGTCGCTATTTGAAAACTCCGAAAATATGTCCTTATTTTAGTCTTTTAGAGCACTAACCATAATTTTGATGCCAATAAGACCCTCTCATATATGTCATTTCTAAAGGAAATGCTCTAGGTATTACAGTTTTGTTTACATCAAGATGACGTCAGGCATTCCACACTTTTGTAATAAATATAGAATGTTAGCAATCTAGTAGTTTCTTTAGGATACTGTTGAGAGGCAGAGGCCAGGGGCACGGACTCTGAAAATTGAAGGCAGGTAGGAGGGTGCAAACGCAACAATTTAACCACACTGAGCAGGCAGGAAGGGCCGTGGCAGCACAACAGACTATGGATGGCAGTGGAAAGGGGGGCAGGGGCAACAGACCAACAATACAGGACTTGCAAGAGAGGCTGTGGCAATGTAATAGACCATTGTGGGCAGAAGGAAGAGGCAATGGTAGTACAACCATACATGCCAACAGACCCGATTCAGCCAGGAAACGTCCAATGTTTTTAAGCTCAAATGGGCTTTATTTGATCTGTCTCCTGTCTACAATCTCCTCTTTTTCAATGTAACTCAAAGGGGAAAATCAATACCCCAGTTTTTTTTCAAAATCTCCCTCTTACCAAGTTCAAAATGTTCGCAAGTATGGTACATTGGATCATGGAAGGAAATTGGGTAGGGACATGGACTTGGATAACAGAGGATAGGAGGGACATGGAGAGGTGCACCAAACTGACCCTGCAGGGCAGGCATCAGGGTTTGCAGCAGCACAATACACCACACAGGGCATGCGGGACAGGAGTGCAGCACAACAATCCATAGAAAGCAAGAGGGAGGGGACAGGACCATGCCCATGGACAACAGAGAACAGAGGGGCAAGAGGCAATGGTAGCTAGCTGACCATAATGGACAGACAGGAGAGAAAGCTGCAGCATAACAGACCATAAAGGGCAGGAGGGACGGATCAGGGGCATTACAATGGAACAGACAGATCAGGAGGGAGGGAGTAGGGGTCTGGACATGTAAACAGAGGGCTGGGGGCAAGGGGGCAGGGCTGGAGCAGCAAGATAGCCATGGAGGTCAGGCAGGATGGGCACTAGAAGCAAGACACACCATGAAGAGCAACAGCGAGACTGTGATGGCATACACACAGACCATGGAGGGAAGGTGGGAGGGGGTCAGGGGCAGCTAACTGACCACACAGGGAAGGTGGGAGGGGCCATGGCAGCACAGAAGACCATGCATGGCAAGTGGGAGGGTTAGTGGCAGCACAATGGCTATGATGGGCAAGAAGGAGGGTGCAGGGGCATGCACAAAGGACGATGGAGGATAGAAGGGAGGGTCAGGACCTGTGCACAGACAAGAAATTTCAGGGGAAGGGGCCTCACAACAGACCGCACGGGGCAGGCAGGAGGAGCAGTTGCAGCACAACAGAACAGGGAGGGCAGAAGGGTGTGGCAGTACAATGGACCATGTAGGACAGGAGGAAGAGGATAGGGGCATGGCATGTGGGCAGGCAGGGTGGAGGTGGCAGGGACAGGTTACAGTCATCTGACAATGCTAGGAAGGTGGGAGGGGAGTGGCAGCTCAACAGAACACTCAGAGTAGATAGGAGTGGCAGGTCCATGGAACATGGTGGGCAAAAAGGATGGAGCAGGGGCATGCACAAAGACATCGGAGGGCAGGGGGAAGGAGAATAGGGGCAGCAAGCTAAGCACAGAGTTTAAGCAGGAGGTCAATGATGGGGCATAAGATTGGGCAATGGAGGGCAGGAGGAGTGGACTGGTACATCATACTAAATTGAGGGCAGTGGCAGCACATCAGACCATGCATGGCAGGAGGGAGGTGGCTAGTCCATAGATTCACACAACAGAGGATAGGGAGGAGGGGGATGGGGCAGCAAGCTAACTGTTCAGAGAAGGCGGGTATTAGGAGCTTTATTGTTTTTAAAACGTGTGTCTGTGCGAACTACTTAAAATATGAACAAGTATGCAGCATAATCTCACTTTTATTCAGGAAGAAGAGGACGTTTGTGACTGTGACTCCGGGCTCACTTGGCAGAAACACCCCCTGACCCTCCACCCCCTATCGCAAAATGTAATGCCCGTGAAAAGGGTAGGTGAACACAGTGTTATATAGAACATAGTCCTGAGAGCACGATTGAAAATGAAAACTAGATATAGTGTATGGTATAAACTATGCACCAAAAAGTGTGATATAAGATGAACTGGGCGTGAAATATAATATGCAATACATTGTGCGCAATGACAGATTCATTGGAGAGCGCGAGCTAGCACAGGCACTAGCGCGTGCTATGTGATATGCGCCTTGGAGTGTAATATGCACAGGGCCGTGTTGTGTAACCTAACTAGTCTCTAAAGTTGTAATATAAAATATGTGCTGGGGAGTGTAACGTTGCATATGCACTGTGACAAAGATATGGATACCAGATTGTAAAATGTATGGCATAGCACTGTGCGTTATAACATAGGCATCGAGGAAGGCACGTTAGATGGGGCAATATAACCCGTGCGAAGACAAGTGTGGCATGACATTCACGGGGTGGTGTTACAGTGCACATGGGCTAGAGAGTGTCATAGCATATGCACTAGCTAGTGGAATACAACACAGAGGTGTGTGGTACTCAGCAGGCAATGGTGGGTGTAACACAGCATTGGGCTCTGCCAGGAGCGCGCTGTGACTCTCAAGTGATGTTCGTCCCCTTTCCAGAGAGTAAAATAAAAAGTATTACACATCTGGCAGTGGATGTGTGTTTTATTAACCGTGAGGGGGGTTTCTTGCATAGTTTTGGTCGAATTTTTGTCGAATCCCCTTTGAATGGCTTGGTGCGCATGTGTATTAAATGTGCCCGTCAATAGCTACCCATGTTTGTATAAATAAACGACAAGGGTGTCTACCGGGATTAGGCACGGTAGGGCATCAGACATGTCAGAGCTTCACTAGTGGTGTAAATACATTCCACGTGGATTCATTGTATGCATAGTCGCCTTTTAATGAATATCACGCAAATCGTCATGGTGATAGGTATGTACGGTTTGTCCAGCATGTCCTAGGTGTGTCTATAAATATATATATTTTTAAAAATAATAAAAAACAGTGGCCGGCCCTGGGGATTGGGGTGAAAAAAATATAATTAGGAGACAGGCCCTGGGGGATGGGGTCATCAGGGCCAATAAATTAGAATAAGAAGGGGAACCACACAGCCCCCCTTCTTAAAAAATTAAAATAAATAAAAGACTGGCATCGTACCGGTGGCCACGCCCCCTCCTTGCAGCACTCTGCAAACGTGCCCCCTGGCGAATTGTAAGTTGGGGAATTAATTCCTCTTCAATACTGAGGGTCCCTGAGGGCCAACTAGCCCAACAGGCATCTCCAGTATGCGCCAGGGAGCTGCGCTGCAGACAGGTGTTCTGAGGACAAACCCCTTTTTACACCACTCTGCAACGCAGCTCTGTGGTGCTTACTGGAGGTACCTAGTGGTCTAGTTTGACCCTAGGGACCCTTAGGATTCAAGGGGACTTAATCTCTCAACTTAGAACAGCCACAAGGCGCGTTTACACAGTGGTGAAGGGAGGAGACGGGGCCTGAGGTGACGTGTGCAAACACGCACTATGGAACGTTTTAAATTGGGGATATAATTTCCCTTCAATACTGAGGGCCCCTGGGGGCTAACTAGCCCACCAAGTGCTTCCAGTAAGCGCCACTGAGCTGCATTGCAGAGAGGTGGTCCAGGCCGTGCCACTTTTTACACCTCTCTGCAGCGCAGCTCTGTGGCACTTACTGGAGGTACCTAGTGGGCTAGTTGGACCCTAGGGACCCTCAGGATTCAAATGAACTTAATCTCCCAACTAAAAACGGACACAGGGCGTGTTTACACAGTGGTGAAGGGAGGGGACGGGGCCTGAGTTAACGTGTGCAAAAATGCCCTGTGGCCTGTTTTAAGAGGTAGTTTTAATCCCCTTGCCCTATTATATACTAGGGACTTACAGATGAGGTCATGCTTATCACAGGGGGACCCCAACGCATAATGTTCCCTTGCGTATGTAGGTGTTTTCACTGTATTCTAAGTGTCTTTTAACATAGCACTGGCTCTAGGACTGGTTAGTCAGACTCAGTTACCACCAGTATCCGTCTGAAAAAGTTGAGGGTACAGGATGATTCTGCAACAAGGCTTCTTTCTGCTCTTCTTTTTGTTCTTTCTGCACGTTATCCTTCTTCCTGCACTTTTCTTCGTCTTTGAGGACTTCTGTTGCTTCTTTCTGCACTTCTTTTTTTTCTTTCTGTGCATTTTTTCTTCTTTCTTCACATGTCCTATCTCTGTAGGCATAGTTAGAAATTAGCATTTAAAAAACCTTTGAAATTCACAGAAAAAAACATAGGTTTCAGGCACGTTATAGTTAGGAATTAGCATTTAAAAAACCTCAGAAATTCACTGAAAAAAACATAGGTTTCAGGGGTGTTATAGTTAGCTGGACTTTTCACTTGTACAAAACCATTGAAATTCCCCCGTTATAGTTAGTTCAGCTAACTATAACTCGCGCGCCCGCAATGCACTGCTGATGACGTCACATATTACATCATTCATGACATGGTCAGTGACATCACTCATGACATCACTGATGACATCTCAAATGACATCACTGATGACATCACTGATGACATCATCCTTGTGATAGTGTGGCAGACCTCCTCTCACCCTAATATAACCTTTGATACACATATTCAAAAATAGAGACTAAAATGTTCAAAACAATGGACATAGCAATACCAGTTACAACAACCTCTTCAGTAATTCTAAGATCCACATACACATCCACTCATTCACCAACAGTCCTATACAGTCACTCATACATGTACTCACTCATCATATGTACTCATACACCTATACATCCTGTTACACAATGCCACTCATCCATAGAGTTACTCACACACATAGTCACTCATGCTAATAAAGAATCAAACATACATTTACTTGCATATACAGTTATACACACACCACCACACTTCTACGGAAACTTACACATACTTAGTCTTTTAAACAATCACTTATAGAAACACATACTTATTCATACAGGAACTCTTTCAATCTCTCACTCTCACATATACTCACTTATATACACCAATAGTCACATATACTAGTTTAAAACATATGTAGTTACTCATAAAGACACTATTGAGACAGTCATTCACTCACTAACACACCCATACACACACTCATCCACCCATACAGTCCTGCACACATGCTGTCTTCAACACATACAAACAGTGAGTCACTCATTCATACACCTATGCACTACGTAATACCCCCCACCGAACCATGCAGACACTCAGACTGATACTCAAAAAACCAACTAACCTATATAGATACCCATGTAGCTACTCACCAACCCATGCAGCCACTTATACACAAAGTGAGAGACTGATACAGATATTTACATATTTAAACATTACTCACTACACTATGATACACTTAATCAGTCAGTTACACAATCAATTTTTCAAAAACAAATCATCCATTTAGACATTTATATACCCATTTATTCTTCCATCGACCTTGAGATATACATATATAAAACATATTTAATTTTCAGAAAAACACACATTCACTGGATGATGTCATCAGTGATGTAATTTGAGATGTCATCAGTGATGTCATGAGTGATGTCACTGACCATGTCATGAGTGATGTAATATGTGACGTCATCAGCAGTGCATTGCGGGCGCGCGAGTTATAGTTAGCTGAACTAACTATAACGGGGGAATTTCAATGGTTTTGTACAAGTGAAAAGTCCAGCTAACTATAATACCCCTGAAACATGTGGTTTTTTCAGTGAATATATATATATATATATATATATATATATATATATATATATATTTTTATTTTTTTTATTTTTTTATTTTACATCGATCAGCCGCTCCCACAGGGTGGACCACCCATCACATTGATATTCCTCTACAAGAATTTGCAATGCAATAGGTCTCGCATTTTAGAAACTTTGACCTGTTTGTATTGTAAATGGCAATGCCTTTTATTATTGCAGGTTTTTTAAACACATAAATTAAAGATATTGGGCCATATGTAGGTAGCATACAATTTACCAATTCTTAAATACCGAACTTTACCGATTCGGTATTTAAGAAGTGGTAACTTGTATGTAGGTAATCATTCGGTAAATATTACCGAATCGGAGAAATTCGGTAATTACCGAATCGGTATTTACCGAATCGGTAATGAGGCATACCTTCCCATTGATTCCTATGGGCCTGGAGGTCCATAGGAATCAATGGGAAGGTATGCCTCATTACCGAATCGGTAAATACCGATTCGGTAATGGGGGGAGTACATTCAAGGGTGGCAGGGTGTCACATTGACACCCTGTTGCACCCCTGATTCCTGCATGTGTGCACATGAGGCCTAAGGGCATGTATGTCTGCCACATGGCACTCTTTTGTCAGCAAAATATTGCTTTTTGCAATGTATTCGGTATTTAACACCAACCTATATTTGGTGTTAAATACCGAATTTCAATTCCCTCACAACACTCATTAGAGTGTTACCTACATCTCCTTTCAGGATTCGGTATTTACCGAATCGGTAAAATTACCGATTCGGTAATTTTACCGATTCGGTAAATTACCGAATCCTGAAACATGCCCCCTACATAGCAAATGGCAAAATACCGGTCGGTAACGGGATAATTACCGAAAATCGGCCGTTACCGACCGGTATTTGGCTTCCTACATATGGCCCATTGTCATTTACAATGCCAATAGATCAAAATTGCGCAATTGCGAGACCCATTGCATTGCAAATGCTTCTTAATATAGCAGTCCATATGTTTACACAAACCAAAACAATTCTCACAGCATCACAGCTTCTTGATGCATGCATGGCCATGCATCATCATCATCACGTAGAAGGCATTTTGGCTTTTTTCTTTTCGGTGGTGCTGTTTAGCTTCAGCAACAAACCTTTTTTTGCTGATGCTGTTTAACATTGGCAACAAACATTTGCAAAGCCAAGAGATCAGCTAAAGCCTATGCAAGGTGATATCTATTGACTTTGCTAATAATTATTATACTTGCTCAATTGATTTACTACTGACATTTGCCCTCTCAAATCCCTCTGGTGGTGACTGCTGTTAAATGGTTGTCCTGGAAAAACACTTGCAAGTTCAAGATAAGTTGCTTCCAAAAGACACCAGTGGTAGCAACAATTACAATGTATCAGTGCATTTTATTCAAGAGGCACCTTCCTACTTAAGAACTTACACCACTTTGTTGGAGTGCAAAGGCCATGCTTATAAAGACCTGAGCTTGCATGAGGAGAGTTTGGTAAAAGGAAAGACCAGTGCTATATAGGCAGGTGCTGAGCGTTTAAAGAGTTAATCCTGTCATGGTCCTTATTTATTGTAGCCACAACTGCTCCTGAGCACAAAGTAAAATTCAATTTAATATCAACTGTGTAATATGTGTTTTATAATTTGAAGGAGATAGGATTGAGTTTAGGAAAAATATGAACTAGTTGGTTGAACACATTACCCACTTTAGATAATTATTTTGTCTTTAGCTAATTTGTGTGTCTTAAGTTTCAAACAAATAAGTTGCTTTAGACCAAAATGTGGCATACTGTCCAAGCAATGGATTCCTCCTCCTGGTGAGATGTTTATTTGTTTCATGATGTTTGTGATGCCAACCACTACCTGTTTCTAAAATGGATTTCAGGTGGGGTAGTTAGCAGACAAGTGCCTTGGTTGATAAAACAGGCTTCCTTGAAATGGCCAATGCCCTGAACCACAAAATAAAGATGATCTCATTGCAATGTGACAAGCTGGGAAATCTGGCTTTGTGGAGTGAAATAAGCTCAATGTCTGCTATGTCTGTGAGAAGAGCTCTGAAGTTGCAGTGAGAATTTGAGTTAGCAGAATGTTTTGAGTTAGCAGAATGCTTCCATGCAATGCACTCTATTTTGGACAGTTGGTGTGATGAGGTTCCCTTGTGTTAAGTTTTATTTTGAAGTGCATTGTTGTACCCCTTGTAGTGGTGCTGATCATATATCTTCAGATGAATTCACCAGTGTAATTGCTCTTCTTAATTGTTGTTTATCTTTAATACGTTGGTTTTAATTTTACACATAATGTGACATCTTACTGAAATAAGAATAACATGTTCTACGTGATTTATGGAGTCAAATATATGTGATCTGATATAATTGTCAGGAATTTTAGCAGCCCCACCCTTAACTGAGACTAGAGGGGCCCTTATTTAATTAACCATCGGTCACCCCTGAGAACACAGAGAAACACTGGGCCCTATTCACAAAGGTAATTTTACATGTTTAGATCTATCTCCTCACATGTAAATCTACACCTAGGTGTAAATCTCCTCATCAATGGAATTCATCATCCTATGTGTAGATTTAAACTTAGATGTGGGTTTCTGACTCAAGTTCAGAAACTTTTACTACGGGCTTTACAACTGTGGTGATACTACTTTAACTTTACACTCATATTTTACTATCCGCTTCCTTGAGGTGATCTCCAACACTGGGGAGAACATCTCCAAATGGAAGTGAATAGGGAAATAGTTTACACCTGAAAAAAAACACCTGACGCCCATTCTCACAGCAAGGATATATTGTTTTATGGAGGAGAAGAGTTCAAACCATCATGCCTTGACCACGCAGATGTTTAAGGCAATAAACAATTGGCAGGGTCATTTGGCCATGACATGCACAGGTCTCAACTGAAACACCAGAATAACATGGCAGGGGCACACCACCCACAAACCATGATGTTAATCCATCTGCTCCACCCAAATATCCACCACCTCTGCCCCTTAATCCATCTCAACAACCATAAGCTCAAATGCAACCAGTTTGCATAGCTAGAGACTATTTCCAGAATTCTATACTTCTCTGTCTACAACTCATGCACTGAAACACACAGTTTCTTTGTATATTTATGTAAGTGCAATTCACTCATCTTTTAATTCTAATGCTCTTACCATTAAGGACCTTTACAAATTAAACCTTATAGCACTTAGCTTCAACTTGTGTTTGTTGCTACGTAAATTAAAAGGGTAAGAGTATGTGTGAAGTTCCTGACTTATATCATCCATACAGCTTGTCATTTCAACCTAATGCCACACTATTGCATACAACTATCTGCATACTCACTTACTCAGGAAATACAATAAGCATCCAGGATATTTTTGTATTGGGATGTTTCAGAAAGTATTACTCTTTATTAAATATTATATTTTGGGGACAGTCCCTGGATCTGAGAAAACTTAACCAAAATAATATCTTTAGACCGATAGGTAAATTGAATTTGAAAGAGGTTGAAAAATAATGTTGGGAACATTGGAAAATAAGTCTATGTAAAAGAAGGAAAATAACGTCCAGCCTCACAATTATATCACATAATAAGACAGCCCCAAAACAAAGTCACATGTATAAAACAAAGTCACTTGTCCATGTAATAAAGAAAATCAGTCCCCCAACACAGATGGAATGTCCGAGGAGGTGTCCTGATTTGGGGTAAAGTTCCTGCCCATCCACAGGTTCCGACTTCACCACAACAAATTTAATCTCCTCATCGGAGGCACATATATGGCTGGCTAGGGAAGGAAGTGACACTTCATGAAAAATTCTATACAGGGGTAGTTGGAGAAACAAATTGGACTGACGAATCAGAAGACATGAGAACAGCAGTTGGGGCAGGTTGTTGAGGCAGACAAGACATAATGCCTGAGGTTAGGAGTGAACTTTAACTTAAGGCCAGATGTATGAAACATTTTTGCAGACGCAAATGACTCGATTGGGTCGTTTGAGACCACAAAAATTCTTTTTCTGATGTACAAAGCTCAAATTGTGATTTACCTACTTGTAACCGAATCGCAATTTGGGTTTTGCGATTCAGAATTCGGAAGGGCTGGGTTTTGGGCATCCCTTTCTAATAATGACTTGCAGTGCTATGTATGAATGGTTTGCAACCAAAATGCTGTTGCAAAACATTTGCAATTTACCGCCAAGTGAAAGTTAGTGGTAACCCATTCGCAGATGGGAAGGGTTTCCCAAATGACTCCTTCCCCTTTGAGAATGGTTGTATACATATTTTTTTAAGAGCAGGCAGTGGTCCTATGGACACTGCCTATTCTTTAAAAATTAAACATAAACGTTTATTTTTTTCTTTCTAAACACATCCTATTATCTTTTACGTAAAACATGCTGCAAAAGATTGCTTTATTTAAAAGCAATCATAGACATGGTTGACCCCAGCTGGCCACCATTCCTGTGAAGGCAGCAAATCATAATGGACCACAAACTGAGACCTACCTCATTAATATGCATGAGTTAAGTCTATTTGTGACCCAACAGGAATCACTAATGAAACTAAAACAAGTTTCACACATTAGGGCTAGCGATTTCTTATTTGCGTTTTGCACGAAATTGCAATTAGGAAATTGCTATTCCAAATCTTTGTGCATCTGACCCATACCTCTTTTGTTGTTCAGATAGCATCTTTTGCACGGCCCTAATTTCTCCAGGTATCTCTTACACATCCCAAGAGAGCACTATCTGACTCTCCACCATGCCACTCATGGCCTCATTCACAGCAGACTCTAAAACATACTGATACAGTGGGTGGGTTGAACGCATGACTGCTTAGGGGTGTCGGAGGTTATCATCTGCCTCTGTAGCTGGTGTTGCTAACTGGCACTTGGAAGAGAATTGAGTGCTAGGGTAGAAGGTGCAGCTGGAGATCCGTGCCACGGACCACCTCCAAAACTCAATGAAACTGTACCAAAACAAACTTGATATTTTAAGCATTCCCATTTCCTTTAAGGACAATTTTAAGGCACTCACAGACATGGTACCTGCTGACCCTTGAGGTCACCATTCCTGGAATGGCCATCAATTGGCATGCATCTGGAATTTGCGACCTACCTCATGAATATTAATGAGGTAGGTTGGATTTAGGTTCTCTAAATTCTACATGGAATGTATGAAGACAATAGCCCCTTAGATGTTGTCCATTTGCCTTCTACTTAACACATGAAACACTGAAATTCTGCTATTTGGCAAAGCTCCCTCCTTTTGGTCTGAAGACCAGTGGCCGCTGGAACTGGGGCCACCCCATACCCCCAAAAAGGTAGTTAGAAATCTTTGCAAACTGATTGATAATGCCCTCTCTATGAAAGAACAAGTAAATTCTATCTTTGGGTCCTGTTTTGGAATATGCGCCTGCTCAAGAGAGCTTTCCAATGGCTACCTCTTCAGTCTACGAAATCCATCACACAGACACTTATTGTAAGTTGCATAGACTATGGAAATGCCCTTATGGCTGCGGCAAATGAAACTCTCCTAGCCACACTTCAGGTGGTACAAACAACAGCTGCCTGCCTGATCTGCAATTTTCCATCCCACTCCCCATCGGAGCCAATACTGACATTTTTGCGTTGGCTCCTGATAAAATAGCGTTCCCTTTTTAAACTCCTCTGTCTTGTAAATAAGTCCCTCTTTGGAAACGGTCCACTCTATCCACGAAAGAAGCTACAGTTGTATATACCTATGCGCAACCTCAGATTCAGTGAGCAACTCTTACCTCACCCCCACCTTATCCGTATTGTCAGATATGGTGGCAGATCTTTTTTATATTTGGCCCCAAATAACTGGAACACGTTACCTTTGGACATAGGAGCCTGCCCGGACTTTGCTTGTTTAAAAATCCTCTTAACCTGGCTCTCCTAATTCCTTTTGGTATTTCTGTCCTGTTTTAGAGTGCATTAGCACTGAAAGACCATCATGGGGGGGGTTAATTTGGGCTTTATAAATGCAAATAACATAACATACCACACTGCTCACAAAAGTACCGGTTGCAAGATGCAACCTGTTTTTGTGATCAATATATAAATACATCTGGGCACAAGTTTTTTTTATAAGGAAAAGGAATATACACCCTAAAGACAACTTCTAGAAACCCAATACATTTCATTAAAAAAACATTGTCGACCTGGCAAAGCAATACCATTGTATGTGGTATAGTGATTATAACTTATACAAGGTCACACATATGTTGGCAAAAAAGAAATTGCATGTGAGAGAGTGTTGAAATGATGATTACCAATAGTATATGCAAACATACAGAATGTTTTCAAACATATCATTTTTCTATTTTCTATGTGGTCACTTTAAGTTATATCATCTATAATAAACATCTTGAGAATGCCAATATTCCATTAGGACAGAAAATGTGTAGAACAAAACATGTAAGATTTCCAAATACTTACACCATAACAAAATCCACAGGCAGTGATATTACATTTTAAAAGAACTATATTTTAGTAAGTTGATATGAAAAATAAGAAAAATGTCACTGTATATGAAAAATGTGTTACATACAAATAATTATGTCATGTCAATGCACATTTTCCCTCTACAAATATAAATTTTATTTAGAATCATAACCTTTGATTTCTACATTACAAAAACAATGAACAAATCATTTAAAGTATTTGTTTAACAGGACAACATTTGGTACAGACAACAAGCAGAATACAAAAATTTAAAGTGGGGACATAACTGGACAAAACTTTGAAAACATACACACACTTTAATTATCAGATACATATTAGACTAACTGACTTTCTGCTTCTCAAATGTTTACAGCTGAGTATGGAGGGTTAGCCATGGTGTTCTAAGGATAATCCTGTGCAGTGGTGTTGCAAATATGGCTTGGAGAACATCTCAAGTATACAAAAAAGTGATGGATGGAATGCTTGAATTAAGTCACTGGTAAACACTCAGGCTGCATTCAAATCCCTCGTTATTTTGCATACCACGTCACCTAAGTTTGGACTCGGCTATATGGAAATCAGTCTTGACCCTGCTCCTATAGGAACAGTCCATGCTGAACTGCCAAGCCAGGTCCTTCCTGAACCGGAACAGAAGCAACCCAGGACCGGGTTCACTCTAGTTTGTATGCATTAGTAATGGGGAATATCTTTACACATCCTGTGACTTCTGACGTGTCCAGCATCGGAATCCATGAGTGTGTGCGGCTCTAAGACACCAGTGCAATGCAGCATGCAGTAATGTCTCTCCAAATCTGTGCCTGTGCCTTAACTGGGTCTCTGGGCCCTCATAGAGCTGAGGGTACTGCTGGATCCCATAGCACCCACAAATAATCACAAAATCTTCATCAGTATAGCTGGGGGCCTTCTCATCTTGTCCCTCAGCTACTTTGGGGGTCTCAATAGGCAAAGGAGCAATGGAATAGAGGACGAGGCTGTTGTCATGAAAGGATACATCAGAATGATTGATAAAATGGCAAACTTTCTCTTCCTCAGGCAATCAAGTAAAAGTTGGGTCTCCAACAGTAAATACACCCTGTCTCACAGCTCAGTCAGTGATCTAAAACACAGCAGCCATCATCCAGTCAAGAACTAGATCTTCCCTTGAACTGTTGGATGAGGCTTTTTCTTCGTCTAAGGCTGAGAGCTTGGCATTTCTAAACCTAAAGAGGCATTCAGTAGGCCTACATCTATTAACTAGTCCCGACATTACCCATCACAGTCGCCGATCGGATGGCCTGCAAAGCCCAATGGGCCAAGCGACACCTGGGTCATCCTACTTCACTCATTTCAATCAGTTGTTAATGCTCCAACAAACTAGTCAAGCAAACTAGACTTGCATGTGGACCGTCAGTCTATGTCATGGCTATTGACTAAAAAATTGGAGCAGTAAACTCACGGATGCAATGCGCCCAAGCCGCCACAGGTCAATTAACACCACGGTGCGCATGCGGCCCGGTCACTGACAACCTGGCAGGTCTCCCTGGCACCTTAGACTCGGTTCTAATGGAAATAAAGTGCCAGCTGAAACCTGATTTATCAGCTGCTCAAATATTCACAAGGTCTGATAACTAACTACCCCTCTAATGCTCA
Organism: Triturus cristatus; assembly: GCF_964204655.1. NCBI lineage: Eukaryota > Metazoa > Chordata > Amphibia > Caudata > Salamandridae > Triturus > Triturus cristatus. Next base: position 248,482,087 of record NC_140593.1, read on the forward strand.
AGAGCAACCAATGCCTCAAATTAACACCGGCCACCAGAGGAACATTAACACACAACCCAGAGTAACGTCCCAGTCAACTACGGCAAGCCCCAATGATATTAGCCCACAAATAATGGGGGACTTAAAAACTGACGTTCAACAGAGTAGCATACCCACTCAGCCCTCTTCTAGCAGGCCCATTCACATTTCTGGGTGAGAAATGAATGTCGACCACCAACCCAGCTCAACTACTCAGCCTCTGCCCAGCAAGTCAGCTCCTAGCTTTGGACCAGTAATGGTTCATTCCACTGGAACTACTCAACCTAAGAAAAGGCAGCACAAAAGGCTCAGAAAAACACACAACAAACAAAATATTAAAGGTCCTCCACCTATGCAGCTCGAGCAAGTCTATCCCATCTTCAGCTCAGCCTCTTAGATTGTCAAAGCAGCCAACAATCCTCAAGAAGAAGAGCCGCCCAGAGGAATAAACCCCAATAAAGAAGCCATGGACAACTCAGAGTCCCCCAAATCCTCACTTTTAGTTCAACTAGGGCCTTTACCTACAGGCAATGCTCCATTGCCAAAGCAGCCACTTTTTTAGGCATCCAAACTCAGGCAGGAAAGAAACCACAGTCATCGCCTGGGAAACCCCTCTGCTAATGGAGCAGGTGTGGGTGGAGAAACAGACTTTTGCAAAATGGGGCATCGAGATCACCTGCCATAAAGATGAAGCATATCCCAATTGTTAGTGCCTCATAGTCCTAGCAAAAGGATCTTGGGAAAACTGGGGCAACAAGATCCATCTGTGGGGTTAGATGCCCATGAGCAAATCCAGGCATTGTCTTTCCTTAGAATGGCTTGGAGCCGCTTTGTATCATAAACAAACTGTCGATACACCTATTCAAATGGTTACGATGAGGCCAAATGGCCACAAAGTCAACCATATCATGACACAACTGATTGGACTTGGCTCCCAGGCACCCTGTTACTAGAAACAAATAGGTGCAGGAGGTTTTGAAAAAAGTACTCTAGTCGACTGGAATACAAAGGAAAGTTTCTCAATTTGTGCATAGACCATTGAGGACTTATTAATTAAAATTGAGGCTGAGCACTTTTTAGCTTACATTAAGTCCTTCCAATTGGCAATAGTCCCAGAAGCTTGGGCCCTAGAGGCTGTAGAACTTCCAGCATATCTGGGATTCAGTAAACCGCCAATTAAAACTCACATGCTAGGCCGTCCAGCTGGGGGTCTCACCATCTTCGTAGCTGCTGAAATCAAAGCTAAAATAGAAGAAATCAACATTGACCATCCTATCCTGCAAGCCATAAAGTTCTTGTAATGCTTGCCAAGTACAGTTTTCCCCCTTTTGATCATAAAGGTCTACATCCACCCTTCACTTGCTAAGAAGAAAGAAACAATCAACATCTTACTGGCTTTCATTATTGCCCAAACAACCTCAATTCCGGCTCCACTCATTATCATGACCAGTGACTTCAATATGAACTTATTGCAGGATGCAATACGAGACCAAGTTGTGTAAATACATGTTCAGATCTGGCTAATAATTACATTTCAGCCATTTCCGCAGAGGAAGGACGCTAGGGGTCTGCTATTCACCAACGACGTGGAGCATCTAGGCCAGAGAGTGCTGAATCGTCGCATTAAACTAGGCATTCCAGCTCAGCATACATATCACTCGGCAACCTCCAACTCAATCAACAATTACACGTTTGTGTCCCTCGCTCTATTTCATATGATTACCCACTATAAATTGGGAAGTCAACTGGAAAGCAACCATCAACCTCAAATGATTCTGATACGCTTATACTGCTCAATGCATGACCAGGCCCAGCCGGTCATAGCAACAGTCTCACCACTAACTACAGAAGGCTGTACTGGTCAACAGGATCCATTGAGTGGGTGTAACGTAAAGCCAGGCACAACTGGGAGCTGATATGCAACTTTTGATATCAACTTCTGACTCTCTGGAACCAGGGCCGGACTGGGAACTGAAACCGGCCCTGGCAAACTACTCGGCGGCCCCCCGTGGGGTCAGGGGGGTGCAGCCGAGCGATTAGCGTGTGCTGGTTTCAGCCAATTTTGTTACAGGGGGATGATAATGCCGACCCCGGGTAACAAAAATGGCCCCCAGGGGCCCAAAACTGGCCCTCACCCTAGCGGCTGACATGGGAAACGCCCAGTGCCCGCTACAGCCAGTCCGGCCCTGTCTGGAACAGTGGGCCCAGCAACCAGCTCTGCTCCTGTATGAACAAGGCTAATCCCGTGGGGGAGTCAATGCTCCATCTTCAGCATGGTGTCATTCGGTTCAACTTTTTCCAGCTAAAAAGAAGTTGAACCATACCCTGCGGCTACTTCGGAGTACTTCAAATCTGACCTTACAGATAGTGACCCTCCCCAAGCTGAGATCACTGTACAAAAAAGCCACATGGAAATCAACTAAGTCAGAAGCAGACCGGTACTGGTGTAAAGTCTTCCTGGCTTTCAGGAGAAACAAAGCTAGAGAGTTCTGGAGATTGGTGAACCACGTCTCTGGTGCTCGTCTGCCCCTTTCCTTCTTCCTCCTTGAACATCTTAGAAGCAGCCTCCAGAAAATGTTAAGGAGACCCAAGTCACCACAGGGGCACCCCGAACTAGGACCTTCAATCCCGGAGGCAGTAGACCCTAGTCCTCTAATTCCATTGAGAGATGTGGAGAAAATAATCTTCACCAGACGTCGTGATGGCACCCTGGGCCCCAATTGCCTACCAAAAGTGATCTTAAAACAGAATGCTCATTATTGGGCGAAACACCTGCCCACTTTGTATAACTACTTCCTTACTAATCAGGTTATCCCAGCAGTTGGCGAGGATTGATCATAGCTCTGATCTATAAAACACGGAAAACAACATTACCATCAAACTACCGATTGATTGCCCTACTCGATGGGGAGGCAACGTTTTTGCCAAATCTCTACTTGTCGAACAGTAAGACTGGACTGAGAAGGCTCACTGGTCCTGGTGAACCAAACGGGGTTCATTAAGAAAACAGGCACAACCACTTACCCCTTAATGCTTACTCTGTTTATTCGAACAAACTAGATGCCACGCCTCAAATCTACATCTGCGTTATGTTGACTTACACTCTGCTTTTGATGCAGTCCAGCGCAACTTACTGTGGTCCAAGCTGCAAAGCTGAGGAATCTCTCCTTCCCTCTTAAAAGCCATTCAATTCCTTTACACTAATACATGGTCAAGGGTTAGGCTGGGCACAGGCGGATCGGTCTCAAAGAAAATACCCACGAGCAACAGCCTAAAAAAAGGATGTGGATTGGACCATTCCAGTTTAATTTGTATCTAGCGTAGCTGAAAACTGCTCTCAACAGTGCTAACTCTCACTCTCCCATGTTTCACACATGCTGTATGCCGATGATGTCGTTGTGATCAGTAACACCAAAGTCGGCCTACAGAAATAAATTAAGGTAACTACTTTGTATGTGGCATATCATGGGCTTCTAGTTAACCATAACAAAACCAAAACAATGATAGTGACCACTAGAAGACGCCACTGTTGATCTTTCATCTGGACGGCTCAGCCTTGAAATCCGTGCCGGAGTATAAATATCTGAGAGTAAACTTCGAGTCAAGAGGTTTCTTCAATAAACAGTGCAGTGCGAAACAAAGGAGAAACAACACTCTAGCCTCTGCTTTTTGTATCTTAAGGACCTCTTTAAAAAGAATGTCTCTTAAACCACTCCTCCAAGTCTTGGCTTGCAGACTCGTCCTTTCGCTCATGTATGGTATCGAGGCCTTGAGAGGAAGAGCCATTAAAACAATTGATAATGTATACCAACAAGTGTTTAATTTTCCATGCCAAGCCTCACCATCCCAAGTCAACCTCGAGTTTGGCATCCGGAGACTGAGCATTAACAGCCTAGGTGCTCTACTGAAGTTCTCTTATTACAAGATGATTCTGGAAACACCCTAAAAAGTATCCTGTGGAAGGCCATGAACGGCCAAAGAAACTCTCAGGATCGTGCCTATCTAAACTCAGCTTTAACCACGTTTAAGGCAGAAGCCCATTGGGCCTTAACTCTTTCCCAATCAGCATTTAGCAGAGTCATAAACTCAACACGGAAAAAAATTCTTCCCTCAAAGATAAAGCATCTTGTCTAAGAGATCACATGCTTGGATGATAATAGGTTCATACGGCCTTCCAAAGCCTCAATCATACTTAGGGGAACTGTTTGGACTGAAATCAAAACTCAAACTGCTGAATATCTGGCTAGGCGTACTTCCCACTAGATACAACTACCCCACCTGGAGGAGATCTTTCACCGAAATCACATCCCGCCTTTGCAATTATCAAAAGCAGTGCTTTAAATGGGCCAGTACTGTTTGGTACGGAGTACCGGCACTTTTTTATTTTGAATGGGACAGTACCGGCACTTCTCAAGAGAAACATAATACTTTTCATTGTAGAGTACCGGCACTTCGCAGAGACAAGCAGGTACTCTGGTACTGAGTACCTGCACTCTATTTTCCCATTTCAAGCACTGATCAAAAGGAAGATATCTTTCATATCGTTTGTACCTGCCCAGCCACAAAGATGGAACGAAAAGGCCTGCTGAGACACCACCTTTCTCGGAATGGAATATGCATGTGCCAGCAGGTCATCATCGCCTGCCTTCGAGGAGAGGACTTGATGCTCTGCAGGAAATTTTGTGAGTGTGGCGGACTCAAACCTAACAAAGTCAGATTTATAGACGAGCACTCCTGTTTCAAGTCATTGCACTTGTTTGTAATCGGATTGAATAACTGCCTCAGAAGCCATTGCACTGTGATTGAGACACCTCTTTTTCGCTCAATATATATCACGCAGGGCATTTAATATATCTGATAATGCAGCACGTGCTTTCTTCTCTCATTTTGCACAATCACAGCTAATACTTTATGAGCTTGTGGTACCATCCATATGTCACCAAAGTACTTAGCACTTCCTCTATTGTGTATTTGTGTGGAAATGTGTAATATTTTACTTAGCATAAGCGACAGCCATTTTGGCTGTGGTGTTCATTTCGTTTCCTTCATAATTCTTCTGTCCTCTGCTGCTTGTCTTTTCACTCTGCTTGTGTTATCCATTTTAGTTGACTTCATGACTCAGCTAAAAGCAATGTACGTGCTGGGGCGTTGTAGCTGCCAGTACACCTGGTGTCAGATGTTAATTGTCGACCATTTACTGCTGCAATTAGCATTTCTGCTCCCCCTCCCACTTTGCTGACCAAGTGGTTATTCATCTGCCCTTGTTTGCTGATAACTATTTCTAAAACTTGTTCTTCCTATTTCTGTTCACATGCTTACATTGCAGAAAACCGGTATAAAAGGGACACAGTTTGTGAATTCAGTGTACTACCTCATGCAGCACTTGAAAGTGCTGTGTGGATGTGGTCCCACTCATGAGTGATTAATAAACTTGTTATTTATTCCAACTCCAGTGCTGATCTCTATTTTGTTGGTCTCTGGACCCGTAGACAAGAGGGTGACCCTGCACCAGTGTGCCCACTTTTAGGCACATTTCCACATTTGCACTAACAAAGCAATATTTTTATGGTCCCTGCTGCTTGTTTTGTTAATCTTGTATTGACATGCACAAAGTTGGATCTCTTTTATCAATGTTTTTTTTTCTCTGTCTCTCCGTTTAAAAAAATGTAAGTTTTAAGTAACTGAACAATAAAGATTATTGATGGACTCGTTTTTCAGTTGATATTTTTGCACTTTACTTTATGAGCACGTAAATTTGATATTTTGACAACAAACAACATTTTTGTATCACTATATTTATGTTATCGATATTCTGACATACAACCGACAGAACCTGCCAGATGGTGGAAATGCCTACTTTTGCATACGTTGGAAATGCCTGCATGTACCAGGCATGAACCTGGATGGCAATATATGAAATGTGAGCCACTTGGCATAATATAGCAATGTCTGGAAGGAATGTGGTAAGATCATTTATGCCTGTGATGATCATATATGCATGTGGTGTGAATTTGACGACATATAACAGAAGCGCAATTCCTGTTCTGGCTTAAGTTGGTAGTACATATATGGGCCAAGAAGATGACTAGAGAGTAAGCATGTGGGCATAATATTGCTATTACTGGTATAGACAACAGTGCCTACCACTATTTAAGCATGTGCATAGCAAGAACTACTGTGGCAATGAAGAAACTGACATGACAATGTATCTATCACATTGCCTATCTGTGGCAATGTGAAAGCTGGCATGCAATGTATGTTGTATTAGGGTGAAGGAAAGTGGTTTCATAGTGATGTTTGTAAACTGACAAATAACAGCTGTGTGTGCATGTACAGCATGTAACCAGACGCTAATGTGTAACCTCCTCCATTGTAGGTAGCTTGGGCAGTACTTTATCATAATTAGCAGTCCTGATAAAGTTGAGTTGATCAACATATACATGTTGTATTTGAACAAGGCTGCTCCTAATTGGTGCAGCCACCTTAGTAGGCTGACACACAGAGCACCGTATCATCAACATCATGGAACATTTGAGTGGCAAGAAGAAACTAAAAGATGTACACACTACACAGGTCTTGGAACCACTCGCATCAAGGGTAGCATAAGAGAGATGGGAACTGCCCTATATAAGCTCATTGATCCATAAAGAATGTAGGTTTGCTGTGAATAGACTTCTTATCTTCTGAATAGGATTTCTGCTACGTTATGAAGCAAAGCAGTAAAGATGTTTTGGATATATGTGCGTTTCTAAAACAAAAATGGGTGCTGGTCTCATTATAGCAATCTGCCAGTCTGGACGTGCATAACAAATGAAAATGATTTGTTTCTATGCAAGATGAAGCAGCCAAATTCTCTCTTGGAAATTAAGGAATGGGAAATCTTGAAAAATTACTTTAAAATTTGGAAGAAGGGGGCGTGGCCAAGATGGCGGCGAGTTAGGACGGTCTTTTTCCTGCTCCTGTCCGCCGTTGCCCATTAACAGCACTTCCCGGGGTCGGAACTTGGCCCGAGGACATTAACGGTTGGGTTCTGGCCGGGAGAAGCACTGGGTCTGCTACCGTAGCCCGAGACCCGGGATTGCACGAGAGGAGGCTGCGGCCCGTGGCCGAGAGCTGTCAGTAGCGCGGGCCATGATCGCAGATAGCGCGAGGAGGACTTGGCGTGGACGGCCAGGGTAGGGGTGGAGGCCCTGCGGCCGGCGCCCATCCGTTACCTGGGACACTGTTGTCCCACCACCAGTGAGGAGAGGGCACCAGCGGGGCTAAGCCGGCGCCGCGCAGACTGAGAGGGGAGTGGAGTATGCAGGCGCGCTCCAGAATCGCGCCCAATGTGGAGCCCACCGTGGTGAGTGACTCACTGGGCCGTGATCTAGCTATGCGTCTGGGAGACCTTCTGCAGAGCTGCGGGGAAGCCCCGGGGTGCCAGCCGGGGGGTGCGGACTGTGCTGCTTGGATCCCTGGCCTGCGGGTGTCGCAGGCTACGTGAGGTAGCATTGAGGCCTGCACAGAACAAGAGAGCTGATGCCGGGCCTGGTGGAGTTAGGACACCAGGCCTGGCCCGTGGAGGCGTCACATCAGGGCAATCCATGAACGATAGATGGGTCCCCCTCCGGAGAAGTGGATATGCTAACCCTCATTCCGGGAGTCTGGGCGTAGAGGCTTATTGCTGCAGGAGGTGAGGCTGTACGAAGGATACTGCTCCTGGCCCCTTCAGTCACAGTCGGTGGCCCAGAACACATGATACTGCTGGTAGTGCCTGGGTGAAGACGAATGGGGTAGTGAGCGTGGCCACCGGTAGAGGTGGTCGTTGAGAGTGGAGACCGGCAGCCCACGGAGGCAGCCTGACTAGGCTCGGGTGCGGCTTGTGGGCACGCAGTGTGTCTCACCGCTCCTTCCCTAGCTTGGGCCTACCACCCACCCAGCAATTTCATCCCCTCCTGCTTCAGAACACATGCCCCACTGTGAGCATCGGGAACCCACGGACTATATGGGGACCGCAGGACGGTGAGCCCAACCTGCAAATGCTGGATCCGTAGCGCGGAGCGGGCACCGAGTGACCACGCGATGCACTAACGGCAATGAGAGGGTCTTCTTGGTAGATTCATAGGGCACCCCCCGACTAGAACACGGACCCAGCAACCCACAGGTGGCTGCACTATGTCCTCTACCCAAGGGAAATAGGACAAGATGTTGAAAGTACCATTCACTCGGCCCCAGGGCAGCGCCACAATAGATCCCTCGTCCCAGACGGAATCTGCCACAACGCAGTGGGATAGTGCCACGGGGGAGCTGGTGACACGTGCCTTCCTCGAATCCCTTTTCACGTCTCTTCGCAAAGACCTGCAAACGGTTAAACGAGATCTCACGTCTGAAATTAAGGACATTCGGCGGGATGTGGATGGAATAGGAGAGTGGACTGCTGCACTGGAAGATAAGGGAGATAATAGAGACGCTGAAATGACGGCCCTGCAACACGAAGTTATTCGTATCCACAATCAGCAGGTGGACCTGCAAACTCATCTCGAAGACCACGAAAACCACTCCCGCAGACACAACATATGGATACGAGGAGTGAAAACTGGAGAAGAGGCCGGGGACATCTTGGCCTACCCAAGAGACCTTTTCAATCATATTCTCTGTAGCCCTTCAGACATGGACATTAAGACTGACAGAGCGCACAGAGTTGGCCTCCCCTGCTCAGACAAAGCCACTCCTGCGGACATATTGGTCTGAGTACAGGATTTCCGCTCGAAGGAGATTCTCCGCAGGGCCCGGTCCATGCACCCAATCAACTTCAGGGGTCAGGCTCTCACCCTGTACCAGGACCTTGCCGCCCTCACTTTGCAAAAGCGCAAAACCTTCCGGCCCATTACAAGGCATCTATGCCAATGCGGCATCTTCTACTCTTGGGGCCACCCATTCCGGCTCATCTTCCACTTGGATAGCAAGCTCTACCAGCTGTGCTCCCTATCCGAGGCCTGTCAGCTGTTGGGCATTGACGTTCCTGAAGAGGACGATGGGAACAGCAGTCCTAGGCATGGGGCCGGGGACTCGCAACCGCAATGGCGGCAGCAGGGTCACAGACAATGTCCACAACGACCAGATCCAGCAGAAATCATGAAGGAGCAGCAGGCAGTCCTGGAGGCTCTGCCGGAGACACTGACAAAAACTCAACTCCCGTGAGCATTTACAATGATGTTGGTATAGGGCCCTCTTCTACAGTATTTTGGTGGGTGGCGGGCAGGACGGGGGGACAATCTTGGCCACATTTTGGACCTCTTATGGACTGCTCACCAGTTGTCCATCGACAACGGACTATAACCTGAATACTTCTTTGCTCTTTGTAGTGTTGTTCTGTTACCTTCTTTGGGGTTTCTTTTTGTTTCCTTCTCCCTTTTTGTTATCGGGGTCCCCGTTCACTGCTCTCGGGTCTGCATGGGCCCGGCAAAGGGATACGTAGCTCACTCCACACCCACACACTGGCCAGGTCGCACGGATCCGGTATTGGGTCCCTGTATTCACTTCTCAACACTAGACCACTAGATGCCCTCCCTAACCTTAGGATCCTCACGTTTAACATGAGGGGCCTCAACAACCCAGTTAAGCGCAAGGCGATACTCTCCTACCTGGAGAGTACTAGGGCAGACATATGCTTGCTACAAGAGACGCACCTGCTTGTACAGGACTGCCACCGACTCAAATCTCATCTGTTTCCCACATACTTTTTCTCGTCAGGGGCTTCTAAGTCAGCAGGGGTGGCGATCTTGGTTTCCAGAGCTTTCCAGGGGAGGGTAGGGCAGAAGGTAGCGGAGATTAAGGGGCGACTACTGACCTACCAGTAAGGGGCGACTACTGACCTACCAGTTCCATATCAGGGGGCACACTCTAGTTATTGGGTCTCTATATGCGCCCAATGAGGGCCAGGAGTGATTTATCCACGAGGCTCTATTGGAGGCTACGGCGACAGTTGAGCGCAAGATTTTACTGGCTTGCGACTTTAACCTTGTCCTGGACAACTCCCTCTACAGGTCAGTACAGTGTTTCAGACAGACAGGTGCACTTTCCTCTGCAGGATTAGCCAGATTGAAAGACTTAGGCCTGATAGACCTTTGGCGGTGTCTCCATCCTCAACTTAGGGAATACTCTTATTACTCTAATGCTCATAAAACGTACACCAGATTGGACTACCTGCTGGGCTCTGAGGCACTCAGCACTTACACTTCAGCCATAGACATTATGATAGCATCACTTTCTGACCACGCTCCAGTGATAGCCGCCTTTACCTTTCCTCCCTCCCCACGCCCCAAATGACAGTGGTGCCTCCGGGACGCCCTCCTGCACCACCCGGCTGTGGTCGAGCAAGTATAGCGTGCCATTGAGGACTACCTTTCGCACAATGATAATCCTGACACCCTACTGGTTACGCAGTGGGAGGCATTTAAGGCGGTGATTAGGGGCGAGCTAATAGCCATTTTGGTGGCTGATAACGCAGAACGCCGGTGAAAGAGGGAGGAGCTCATGCAGAAAACAAGGGAATTAGAACAACTGCATCAGCGGACAAGAGCTCCTAGGATCTGGCGCCAGCTGACTAATGCTTGGATGTAACTAGCGGCCCTAGATCAGGATAGGGCAGAATACGCGACCCTAGGGCTATGCCACTCATTCTATGTGGGGGGGACAGATGCGGGCGGTTGTTAGCGCATAAGTTACGCGAGACCAGACAGGCGCAGGGGGTGCAGGAGATCCGAGGCCGGACCGGGAGCCTGGTCACAGAGGACCCAGCTATAGCTCAAGGATTTTGAAACATCTATGCCAGCTATATGCAGGACAGAAGTTGGAGGAAGCCGACAGGGATGCGTATCTTGCGGAGGTGCAACTCCCTACCCTGGTCTCGACCCACTCGGAACAACTAGCGGGGGACATTCGAATAGATGAAGTCATAGCGGCTACATCCAGACTACAATTAGCCAAATCCCTCAGACAAGACGGTTACACCACGGCCTTCTATAAACAATTCTGCCCTACGCTGGCACCACTTCTGACCAGGCATTTTAATTCCTTCAAATCCCCCGGGGCCATTCCCGAATCTATGCTCGAGGCAGCCATAGTAGTAATTCATAATCCTGGAAAGGACAAAACCAGCTGCCTCTTGAATATAGATTTAAAATTATACACAGTGATCTTGGCGCGTCGATTGGCCATTCACATGCCAGGAATGATTGACCTCGATCAGGCGGGATTCATCCCACACAGGCAGGCGAGTGACAACACTAAGAGGGTCTTACACCTAATTGAGAAGGTGTCAAAAGATCCCAGGAGATTTCATGCTCACCACAATTGGTGCAGACAAGGCCCTCGACAGGTCCACTGGCCTTATTTGGAGCAAGTGTTGACTAGCACCAGCGAGAAAATGAGGCCCCAAATACTGAACTGCTACCATTCTCCCATGGTGTTTGCTAGGGTAAATGGGCACACCTCAACATCGTTCCCCATAAGCAGAGGCACACAGCAGGGGTCCCCTGTGTCACCCCTGCTCTTTGCAATGTACATGGAGCCGCTGGCCCAAAGGGTTAGGGCCCACCCACAAATCACTGGAATCCGACTGGGAAGGAACGTCCACGCCATAAGCTTAAATGCGGTTGATGTGCTGGTCACCCTTTCGGACCTTGAGGTATCTTTGGGGGCTTTCCTGATGGAACTGGATTCATTTGCACGGGCCTCGGGGTTCAAGGTCAACATCGGAAAGTCTGTAGCTCTCAACCTCTTGCTGTCACCACACATGCTGGCGCGCCTTCAACAGCGGCACCCAATACAGTGGACAGAGGACACTGTCCACTATTTGGGAATCCAGTTGACACCCACTCTACAAACTATAGCAACGGTTAATTACACCAGGTTACACACTCAAATCTGCTCCGATCTGAGGCGGTGGAAGCATTACCCCATCTCATGGTTAGGGAGAATAGCAGCTGTTAAAATGACCATCTTACCTAAGATCCTCTACTTGTTTCAGACGCTCCCTCTGCAGCCCCCAGTGGGATGGCTAAACCGGGTACAGTAGGAACTCTCTTTTTTCATATGGCAGGGCCGTAAACCACGGATGAAGAAGATCCTTAGCACTCTCACACCCACCGCAGGTGGGCTCGGGGTCCCTGATATTCACCTTTACTAAAATGCCGCGCAGCTGCGCCACTTAGTTGAATTGACCCGCACTGAGAAACACTGGCTCTTTCAGGACCGGGCGGTGATTGGCACGTCACTCTGAAAGATCCCCTTTCTGAAGAAACCACATAGACCCCCTTACCTATACGCTTCCCTCATCACACGATCTACATTAACGGTTTGGGACCAGGTCAACGCAAGATACGGGATGATTACCTTTCCCTCTCCCCTCACCCTGCTCTTCGACAACCCAGAATTCGGTCCGGGAATGGGCGAGATCACCTTCCCACACTGGCGTATTGCGGAGTGTCACACCTTGGTTCATCTATATGATGAACAAGGGGTGATATCCTTTTCACAAGTTAGATCTGAATAAGGAATCCCAGAATCAGAACGGTTGCGCCATCTGCAACTCCGACACTGGGCGTCACACCCAGACAACAAATCGCAGGCGCAGAGACACCTTACCCCTTATGAACGTTGGGTCCTCACATGAACATTAGACAAAAAACTAATCTCCAACCTGTACAAGATGCTCCTTACACGTTACACACACATGTACAATGCTAGTCGCACGTCCTGGGAGAAAGACCTAGGTCAAGCACTCAGTAGCAAGGAGTGGGAGGGGGCATACTATAGAGCACGGCACACGGCCAGCAATATGGGCCTAACCGAAACATTAACCAAAATAGTCACCTAATGGTACTATACCCCAGGAGCAGATTCACAAGGTAGACCCCACAGAAAGATAGGACTGCTGGAGGGGTTGTGGGAAACCTGGTACGCTAGTCCACCTGCTTTGGGATTGTGAGCATTTACACCATTACTGGACCCAAATCCTGGCGTAAGTTGACCAACATCTGGATACTGAACTGTCTAGATTCCCTGTCTACATCCTTTTGGGTTTGCCAAATCCCCTGACATACCCCCTTATGTCTAAACGAGGATGCCAAATTGCGATAGCCTTGGGGACGGCCATTCAAAACATCCTGTTACATTGGAAAACACCCTGTGTCCCCACTCACACAGGCTGGCTCCAACGCTTATGGCATATATTAGGGATGGAGAAGATTTCCCTTACACTAGCGGGGAAAGGTACGACTTTTGGAGAATTGTGGCAACCATTCCTGAACATACTAGTCCAAGAGTTTCAGGAACTCACTTTCAGGAACTCACGTGCCCCAAACACCTGCGCCTATTACGGCTGACCGCACCTGTCACCACTACCATACAGCCAGTTACCCAACAACAATAAGACACACTTCCCCGCAAGAGATCTTTAAGTTACAGTGAACGGGGGTAGGGAAGGAAGTGGGGGGATGTTTTCACTCCCACTGTTTTACTTTACTTGTTGGTACCTTGGTATATCAGCGATCTGGGCTCTGCGCAGCCCCTGCTTGATTACTCCGGCAGCCAGCTGTTAAATCAATAAAAATATATATACCTAAAACTTAAAAGAATGGTTTTGTTTTCAATTTACATGTGACTTAGAGTTTTTCTACATTTAGGATTGCCCACTACTCCCTACTTTGATATTCCCTACTTTAACACAAGAGAGGATATTTGATTAGAACAGATATGGGGTGATGATGTCGTCTCTGGTGTCCTCTATGGTGTCGTGCTTGAGGTCATAAGTGGTGCATCAAGAGGCAAGTTGTAACTAGGATTGTGATGCTAATTTTTAAGTAATTTTAGGTTTTAATTTGAAACGATAAAAACTGAAGTTTGTAAAGCAATTTCAATGTTTTTATCAAGTGTTTGCATATCATGAATACTTAACCTTAACTCTCATTTAAGAAGTTATAAATAGCTGAAGTATATTCCCACCACATTATTACTATCTACCCCATTCACAAAACGTTCAGGCATATCCAAAGGAAATGTATGATGTGTTGAATTTCCTCGATATGTATTGGTGTATGCATACTTCGAGTTAGAAAAATTGTAAAATTCCTTCGTGGAAACCTTGTTTGCAATGATTGATTTTCCTTGCAGCACTGGAATAGTGCACTTTCCCACGGCTCTGTACCCCATATACCTGGTTCATTCAGGGTAACATCTAGGGGTGCAGGTAAGTGTTGGGAAACCACTGCACAGGTTTATGATTACCCAACTGCGAGGGTGTGTCATCTTATTTGCAACTCATGTCAATGGAAACTGGACATTCTGCCATTCATGATGACACCCCTGCATGTGCAACCTAGACATTCCATTCTTTGTCCATCACTACCACATCGAAAAGGCGTTATATAAGGGGCCTGATTCACAAAGAGCCTCCACAGTCGTCGAGGAGGCTCTGCGGTCATAGCGGGGTCTCTGCAATAAGAGACCGCAGCACGGGGATCCCACCACATCCACAGGGCATCCGCCACGAGTGTGAAAATCTTGTCACATTCACGGAGTCTCCGTCATGTGTATGGAGATCCTGCCACGTCCGCGGAGCCTCCACCACAGGTGCAGAGATCCTGCCACGTCCGCGGAGCCGCCACCACGAGTGCAGAGATCCTGCCACATCTGTGGAGCCTCCACCACGAGTGCAGAGATCCTGCCACGTCCGGGGAGCCTCCATCACGAGTGAGGAGATCCCGCCACGTCCATAGAGCCTTCTCCACAAGTGCGGAGATCCTGCTACATCTGCATAGCCTCAGCCTTTAGTGCAGATGCTCTTTGTGAAACGGGCTCATGATTTTTAGTGTGTGCTATCCCCATTCACATATCTTCAATGGCATGGAATTGGCCACACTTTCTCTTTAGAGGTTTCTCCATATCTGTTGGCTGATTGTTGTAAAAACACAACAGAGACTTATTACCAGGCTTAATACTCTTTGGTTTGCTAACGGCATTCAAAGGAAATATAATATTTCAGCTACTTAGGTAGATATTGGGAGATAAATCACTTTTATATGCTCAGAAGATGGTACAAATAAAGATAAGATACAAATACCACAGTGGATTTACAATCATAATCGGTTACGGTACATTCTCACCCTTTATAAGATTCCATCGCAGACCGGGGTCTGGTGTTACTAGTGAGCTGTTGTACGCGGTAGGCATTGTGATGATAGTTGATATTTTGTTGTTGGTACCTGGAGCCAGGTGTATGAAAGGATCTTGTATGCACCAAGCCTAGGCAGTGAGCCAGTCATATTACACACCTGGCCCATAATCCCTTAATCATTAACATTTGGATTATGAGAGGTTTTCCTTTCCTCACAGAGGACTTTGCGGTTTTTGCAGTTATATCCACATTAAGAATTGAGGGTGTCCTATAGCGATACATGTTTGAGGTTAGATTTCAGACTTAAGTTTTTTCTGATTTATACCTAAATGTAATTCTTGTTCAGGGTGTGGTACTCAAACAATCTTCATTAACAGTCTGTAATTTGCTAAAGTTATCCTTTGTCAAGACTCAGTGATGGGTGAGACCAAGCAGACTATCCCCCTGCATCCATAACGTCTCATATTGTTGGTTCTGTTCAGGATTTACACGCATTCTGAACAAGAAAAAGGGGATGCAGGGGTGTGAGGAGGAACAGGAGAAACACAGGACTTCTGGCTCATTGTGGCTATACAAACCCCAGATTACTTTCTAAAATGGAAGGCATAAGTAATCATTTTTAGGTATAGAAAACATACAATACTTGTTTGTTGGCCGGGTGAAATAATTATATAACTCACCACCTGGATGCTTCAGGGAAGCTCCGCCTGCAGGGTAAATCTAGGGGTCCACTAGAGAACCAGCAAAGTAACAAGCCAGTGGTAAGTTGAAACAGCAAGCAAACATCCTGCACACGGGGAACTACCTGCAAGGGAGAGAGGAAAATAAAAACTATAAAAGATGCACTTTGGGGAAGCCGGATGCAGATGGGATGGAGAGCGAGAAACCTACTAATATGCGCTGATTTCAGGCAAAGTGCAATGGTAGATCTATACTTCTTGTACTGTCCCATGACCTGAAAGAGGATCCCAGCTGCCATCTTGGATTGGGATGACCTTCAGGAAGGAAACCACCTGCTACCTCTATCATGCATTTGAGAGGCCAATATACTGAAAATTGCCATGGTAGACTCCAAACAACCATCTTTCTGGAAGTCAAAGACACCATGATGCCATACCATTCAGAGTTTGGCCCCGTTCCATGCAGACTCCGTGGATGCTGGTCATACATCCCCTGGACTGCTCCACAGCTTACTGTCTGAATTTGAGTCCCTTTTTCAGTGTGCCCTTGATGATTCCTGACAGTACCGTAACCTTCAGAAAGTCACTCTGAGTTGGCAGGGAAACAATAGTGAAAAGCATGAACAAGGCGTGGTGCATAGCTATTCAGCTCAATAAGATATTTTATGTGCACCCTAACTCTATGCGAGTCTAAAATAAAACAGACCTCATGTTGGGGAATTCCATGAGCTCCCGCTGGAGGAGAAGGAAGAGGAGACCAAAGAGGAAGAGTAGGTGATGGTATTATCAAGAAGACACATGCTGGGTGAATGTGCCAATTTGTGAGACACATCAGATGAACTGCCTAAGGAATGATGACTTTGACCATGAGGAAAGGACTGACGACCCAATTTAGCATTGTAACCAGAGATCTAAGGTAACGTGTGGAAAGCCAGACAGAATCATCCAGTTTATACTGAGGAACAGGGCTGCAACGACAAGCATCCTGTTCTTTGTAGCCCTTCTTGACAATGTTTAGATATTGAATGATCTTCAACAATTTGATTTATATATATGTATGCAACCGATTTGCTATGCTTGGGACACAATCTCAATTTTGCAGATAAACAGTTGTTTTTGGTATTTTCAACTAGTACAAATTTGTCAGAGACATCGCCACTGTTTCGTTAGCAAACGTAGAACCATGTAGAACAGTCACTCATCACTTACTGTGAAAAGCCACAAAAGTACCAAATATCACTATTTTATTTTAATTCTTTTTAACAGATTTATATCGCGCACAACCACTCTATGGATAACATGTACAGTAACACAATGACTTACACTGAATATTAAAGAGTATGAAAGCAAGACATGGCAGAACATCTTTGGGAAGACAGGAAGAGGGAGATCAGGTAAAGATTGAGGGTGGAGAATGGGTTAAAAAGAGCAACAAATAGGAAATAGCAAACATTCGGAAGGAAGAAGGAGCAGGTGCAAGTAGGAAGGCTATAAAGGAGGGACAGAAAGTGGAGATAAAACAATAGGTGGTACATCAAGCCATCCAAGCAGGAGCATAGGAGGAGAACTAAGGACTATGTGAGAGCAGGGATGGCACTAACAGGGCAAGACTGGGGAATAGGTGGAGGGGACGCAACAGGATCATGTAAATTTGAGATGTTTGGCCTTTTATGCCAAATACGTTAGGAAGAGGAACGTCTTTAGCTGCTGGTGAAATGACAGCTAAAATGGTTTAGTACTGAGGTCAGCATGGAGGGAGTTACAGAACAGAGTATCCCCTCCTGATGAAGATTGCTGCTTTGCATGCATGATTTTAGAAGCTTGAGGTTTCCAGTAAGAGATTATTTTCGCTTCTGACCCCTTTCATACCACCTGGTTTTTGAGGAGCTTGGAGATATAGGCTGGAAAGCTGGTGGGGCAGCTTTGTAGGTTAGACATCCCAGTTTGCATTGTATTCTTGCTTCAACTGGGAGCTAGTGTACTTTGATGTGGATTGGAGTTAAATCATTCAACTTCCTCAATGTAGAGAAACATTTGGCTATAGCATGGAAGATACTTTTGAGTGGTACTAGTGAGGACTGGCAGATGTCCACTAGGACAGCATTACCAAAGTCAAGACCTGACAGGAATAAGGTGTGAGCTGCTGCCTTTAGAAGAGTAGGGATTAAAGACCAGCTCAATTTACCTCAAGACTCAGAGGTGAAACTTTGCCATTTGGCAATGTTGTTTATAGGCGAGACCATAAATAATGAGGTGGCTAGTATGATCCTGAGCAAATCATCATATGTCAAGTGATATAGGGAAATCAGTAGGATTTACTTGTTTAAGCACTGGCGGCTTGAAGCTATTTCTGTTCTTGAGGTGGAGAAATGTGACCTCAGATTTTTGGGGGATTGAGAGGAAGTGTCCAGTCCTCCTATTTTGAATGATTATAAATAACAAACCGGAGAGTCAGGCTATCAAGCAGAGATTTGGGTGTCGTCTGTATATAGATGGTTGAAACGCTTGATGGATGAGTGACCTAGAGGTAGCTTTGGCAGCCAAGCGGAAACTGATATGTATAAATCGGAATAATGTGCTGGCTGAAATTGTGGATTACTATAGCTGGGATTGTAAATAGTTTTGTTTGGTCAGTGAAACAGTGTTCCTTTAGCTTTTCCTCAGTGCTCTGAATTTTGTGTGTCGAATAGGAGATTTTGAGAATCTTTGTTTATTTTCTAGCTTATAGAGAAACCATGGCTTATGTGAGTGGCTTAATCTTCATTGGCACAACTGTGTCAGCTGCTTTTGACATGATATTCTTGTCAATCATGGTGGTAGACCTGTCAACCTTTGGGCGGTCTTGCCCTAAACATTTTGCCTTCCTCCTCCATTTTTGCTTATCTAGTTTTTGCTCGCCCTAAGATTCTAGGTACTTTACCATTGCTAACCAGTGCCAAAGTGCATGTGCTTACTCCTTAAAACAGTAACATTGGCTGATGCCCAATTGGTATATGTAATTTACTTATATGTCCCTAGTAAAGTGGTACTTCATTTACCCAGTGCCTGTACATTAAATGCTACTAGTGGGCCTGCCACCCACTTAAGTAGCCTTTTAAACATGCCTTAGACCTGCCTTTGCAGCCTGTGTGTGCAGTTTTAAACTGCCATTTCGACCTGGAAAAATAAACCTTTTGCCAGGCCTAAACATTCCTTTTTAATTCATATAAATCATCCGTGGAATGGTCCCTGAATTAGTGTGAATTATTGCTCACTATGGGCCATATGTAGGTAACCTGGAAATACCGATTCCTAATTACCGAATTTTACCGAATCGGTATCTAGAAATCGGTATTTCCTATGTACCTACATTTTCGGTAAATTTTACTGAATCGGTAAAAATCGGTAAATTTTTACCGATTCCACATACCGACCGTTGTTTCTAAATCGGTAAATACCGAATCGGTAAATTCCGCATCGGTAAATACTGAATCGGTAAATACCGAATCGGAATTTAAAAAAAAAGCAATTGAGGAATGAGCCAATCCTGTGCAACCCCCACCCCTCCCAACCAGGAAGTGGCCACACCCAGGCAGGTGCACACAATCAGAACCCTCTGGAGAGGCTGGGAGTGCAGAGGAGAGCAACAGAGCCAGTGCCTGAACTTTGACAACAAATCTTGCACAATGGCCAGCCAGGACACAGAAAGAGAAGGAGGGGAAAGGAAGAGGAAACTGAAATTCAGTCCGAAGGAACTGCAGGTACTTGTGGAGGAGGTAGTGAGGCAGCACACTAAGCTTTTTGGAAAGCAGTCCATGCAAGTGGCAGAATCTGAAATGAAATGAAAATGTGATTTATAAAGCGCTGCAGTTGCCCTGAGGCGTCCAGGCGCTAAAAATAGAGAAAACCCTCGTGAGGTTATTTTTGTTAAGCGTTAAACAGATGAGTTTTTAGCTGTTTGCGGAAGCTGGTCAGGTAAGGGTTGTTTCTCAGCTGCAGAGGGAGGGTGTTCCAGAGTTTGGAGACATTGTACGAAAAAGAGTGTCCTCCTGCTCTGGCTCTAAAGATTCTGGGAATTTTGGCTAGAAATGCCGTTGAGGAGCGAAGGGTCTTGTTAGGCCTGTATGGAGAAATCAGGGAGCAGTTGATGTCTGGGCCCATTTCCCAGACTGTCTGGTGGGCAATACAGAGTGCTTTGAACTTTATTCGGTCCCTGACAGGTAACCAGTGTAAGATCTTCAGGCCGATTTTTATTGGGGTCCTCCGAGGAATTCCCAGCAGCGCCCTGGCGGCGCAGTTCTCCGCGCGTTGAAGTTTTTGTAGGGTGTAGTCTGGTGCTCCCAAATAGAGGGCGTTGTTAAAGTCCAGACGAGATTGGATGAGGCCCTGTATGATTATTTGTTTGGCCTCGAACGGGAGGAGGGGAAGGACTTTTTTGATCACTCTAAGGAGGCCAAAGCAGGTGGCTGATATCTTGGTGGCCTGAGTATTGAGGCTCAGAGATTTATCGAGCCACACACCTAGGCTTTTGATGTTGTCTCTGGGGGGTGGGGCCATTCCCATGCTTGGTGGCCAGATCGACTCTATAGTGGCAGAGGAGGCCGGGCCCAGGAGCATGAGCTCAGTTTTATCATCATTGAGCTTTAGGCATGAGCTCATCATCCAGCTCTTTACGTCTTCCAGGCAGGCCGCTAGGTCTGGTGGTGACTGGAGGTCGCTCTTCTGTGTAAGGGAGACCACCAGCTGGGTGTCGTCCGCATAGGAGACGATGTTAACACCATGCGGACGAACAATCCCAGCCAGTGGCTTCATATATACATTAAAGAGCGTAGGGCTTAGAGAAGAGCCCTGCGGGACTCCACATCCCAGAGGGCGAGTGGAAGAGCGGGATGTGCCGTTGAAGACCTGAAAGGTTCTGTCTGATAGAAAAGATTAGAACCATGCCAGCGCGTCTCCGGTCACTCCTAAGTCGGAAAGGCGGGTTAACAGAATTTTGTGATGTACCGTGTCAAATGCGGCGCTTAGATCGAGGAGGATCACTGCCACTGACCCTCCTCGATCCAGGATCCGTCTTGCCCCCTCTGTTACTGCCAGTAGGGCGGTCTCTGTCCCATGTTTGGCTCGAAAAAAGAAGGATCTGGCTTGGAATCCAGTCGCAGGTAAATGCCATAGGAGTGACACCCCGGGACATTGATGTGCTCAAGAAGCGGTGGTATGACATCCTGATCATCACCAAGAGGAAGATGGCTGATCTGAAAAAACAGGCCAGCCATACAGGAGGAGGAAGGAACAGGGCACCTGCCCTGACTGAACTTGAGCAGCTCGTGGAGTCCACGATAGAGCCAGAAAGTGTCGTTGGGATTGGGGATGCAGACAGCTCTGCCAGAGCTGCTCCCAAACAAGGTAAGAAGCATGCGCAGCATTGTGCCCCCCCTTCCCCTATCCCAAATCCCCAATTGGGCCATGTGAATCCCTCTCCAGTACAGGTTTTTGTGCAGACCAGCAATGCATTATGGGAGATGTAGTTGAAACCTCTATCATGACAGGAATCGCACTGAACAACAAGGCATGTGACACACATCAGCGATTAGCAGGCAGAGGACAATGAGAGAGTGTAGCAGAAATGTATTATGATGTTAGCAATGCAGGGCTGCAGGTACACTGAGCTAATGTAAAATTTCTGTCCATAGGCGAGACATCACGCAGGACTGCTCAGGAGAAGGGAGAGAGGGCACCCCAGAAGGACATCGCCGAGAAGGCCACCATGAGTGCAGGGCACACAACAGCACCACAGCCAGCATCGCCACCACAGCCAGCCTCGCCACCACAGCCAGCCTCGCCACTACTGCTAGCCTCACCAGCATCAACACCACCTGCAGTGGTTAGACCTAGGAGGCGTGCTGTTGCCAGACTGCATGTGTCTGAGTCCTCCTCAGAAGACTCGAGGGTGGAGGAAACATCCACTGTGCCACTGGATGGTAGCAATGCTGGTTTGCTGTCCACCTCAGAGGGAGCACACACAGGTGCCAGACGCCGCCGCAGGGCTCGTGTGAGCAGTCCACCTCCACAGGGTGAGAGCCATGGTGTCTTCGGGGGGCTGGAGGCAACCATGGTGAAGGTGCAGCGCCTACAAGGCAAGGCAATCCAGTCAGTACAGCAACAAATGAAGTGCCTCAATGAAAAAATGAGCAACATTGACAAGGGCATAAGCTCAATGGCTGAGGGCATGAGGGAGATGGCTGCGGGCATGCGGGACATGTCCCAGTCTGTGATGCTGCTGTGCAGTAAAATGGATGAGGACAGAGCAACACGGCGAAGGGAGAGGCAGAAAATGGAGCACCATACGAGGGCAGTGAACCGCCTAGCAACTGCCACTTCTCTGCTCTGCAGGCGCTCGGTGGCCATGCAGGAGGGGCTGGCGCACTGCCGCACTGATGTTTCTAGGGGGCTGGTAAAGGTGACCACTGCTCTTGAGGTGCTGCTTACGAGCCAGTCTGCCACTACTGGTGCTGTGGATGTTGGGGAGAGCGAGGACACGACCAGTCGGAGCAGCATTACCCCCTCTGTAACAGACACCCGGAGGAGCAGCAGACGGCATGGGGCTGCCACTGGTTCCACAGCCGGTGAGGACATTCAGTCACTGGCATCCCGCACTGTAGTGCGTGGCTGCAGATGCTGATGCAGCCCACACTTCCAGGACAGAGTTGGGTGAAGTAACCCATGACTTCCTACTATGGATGTCACATATTTGATAGCCAAGTTTGACCGTTTGTGTTGTGGCGTAGTGCCCACAAATTAAAACTAAGTCATTGCATCCAACAACTGGCTGTGTCTCCTTACTTACTTAAAAATAGTTGCATGTGATCTCCGCCCGTCTCTGTCTCCCATCTGTTGCTGCTGGCACTCCTGCTGCATTGGGTTCTGGCTGTGCAAATTCATCATCATTGTCCTCAAAATCAGTTATTTCCACTTCTGTACCTTTCTTTGTGGCAAGGTTGTGCAGTATTGCACAAATTGCAATTATTTTGCAGCAGATTATGGGTGTGTACTGACGTGCGCCTCCGCTTTTGTGGAGGCAGCGGAGCCTGCTTTTCAATAGTCCAAACGTGCGCTCCACAACGTTGCGTGTTGATTTGTGTGCCACATTGTATCGTCTCTCACTCAGGGTTGATGGGTGTAGGTAGGGAGTGAGGATAAATGACCGCACGGCATATGCACTATTGCCTAGGTGAGAAAGAGGGTGCCATTAGTCACATACACCAATACACATTCATCTGCACTAAGTATAAGGGAGTGTCACAGTGATTTACCTAGCAGGTATCATTCTCAAAATTCTCCCGCAGCCAGGCGTGTGTAGATCCCACTGTTCTGGAAGATGTATGAGTCGTCGGTGCTCCCAGGAAATTTTGCCACAATGTCAGTGATTATGTTGCCACCATCGCAGATTACCTGCACATTTATGGAGTGGGTGGACTTTCTGTTCCTGTAGATATACTCAGTGGCTGCTGGTGGGCAGATTGGAATGTGTGTGTCATCAATACAGCCTATGACATGCGGGAACTGTGCCATCTGGTAAAAGTCTGTCTTGGTTTTCAGCAGTTCCACCTGTGTGTTTGGGAAGCTAATATAGTGTTGCATCCTCTGCATCATGGCATCCAGGAACTTTCTGAAGAAACGGGACAGGCAACTCTGAGATACACCGCCTACCGCAGCTATCACCCCCTGGCAACTGCCAGATGCGAGCAGATGTAGGCTACAGAGCACCTGCACATGTGGTGGTATGGCGTGCGCCCTTGTTGTTGGATGGTCCAGGAGTGGGTGCAAGTCCCTTATCAGGTCCATGATGGTTTGGGGGTGTAGCCTGTACCTTTCATGTATCTCAGCCTCAGTCTGTTGGAAGAGTGTGATGCGCTGTCTGTAAATGCGCTCCTCCCGTCTCCAGATCCTCACGCCTGCTGCCTGTAGACATAGGCGCCTTGCAATCACATAGAGAGCCGCCACCGTGATCACACTGTTGCATTTTGGGATTGCTTATATACACTGTAGCTGATTACCACCTGCTTTCACTCAGTGTTAATTACCGACTCTTAAATACCAAATTTCATGAAATTCGGTATTACCGAATTTACCTACATCTCTTTTCTCGTTTTTACCATTTCTTATTTACCGATTCTGTAACTAAGGATTCGGTAATTCCGATTCGGTAAATTTGAATTCGGTAATGATTAATCGGTATTTACCGATTCATAATTACCGAATCCTTCTTTTTGGCCTCCTACATCTCAATTGCCTAAATACCGGTCGGTAACGGGAAATTTACCGAATTTCGGCCTTTACCGACCGGTATTTAGCTACCTACATATGGCCCTATGTGAGCACTATTTCACTCTGTTCCATGTGAAGGAACAAAGTAAATTATTAAAAAATCCCATACTGAAGGCTCTAATAATTCTGCACACTCTCTATCACTCTTCCTTCTTTCCCAATAAATTTCGTTCACCTAACTTTTTTATGTATTGGTTATTTTCTCTGGTTTAAGGAACAAATCCAGTCTGCCTAAATCTTCAGTCAACTTTTTAACATAATCTAACCACGGAATAGTATGACCATAGGCACAGATCAAACAGTCCTCAATAATCTCAATATTAAGGTGGGCTTTATCATTGGTACAGATCGATATCCAGAGGCTTTTTGGAGCCAACCTAATATCACCCATGATGTAATTGAACCCCAGCTAATAAAGTGAGAACTACAGAGTGGTAACCCCAGGAGATTTCTACAGAACCTGTTTTCTTCGACCTGTAGTCATTTGATTGGACCATAGCTCCAAATAGGTGCCCCGTACGTCAAAATGGGTAGACGCTTATGTCTACATATTTCCATTATTGACATAATGATCAGAGGCAGTAAAATATTCCAGACCTAAGCCCCTCTGGGTAGCCCATAACAATGATTGGTTAACTTATTGAAAGCTGTACTAAGGTCCATGAACTCCAAATATAGAGCCCCGTCCTTGGCCACAGTATATATTTTTTATTACTAACGTAAGGGTCAAGCTTTGCTCAATTCTGCCTAGGCTTTCTCTAAACCCATACTGGACTGGTGAAATAATGTTATTGTCCTCAGCACAGCTTATGATATGCTTCAAGACAATACGACCCACTATTTTAACAGTAGAAACCAATAATGAATGGGTTGATAGCGCACCAGGTTTTGTCTACTGCCCTTCTTAAATACTGGTGCAATAATAGCAAAATGCCAAGAGCTAGGTAGTTTGGAGCAAACTGCACAATTAAGGCTATTGGTGATAATAGGGGCACACAATTCCAGTCTCTGAAGAGATCCATCAGGACTCCGTCCGGTCCCGGGATCTTATTTCTAGGGCTTCCACAATAACTAAATGGGCTTCTTCTATAGAAAATGAGATGATTAATAAATTGCTGTCGTCGCATGCCTCACTTAGCGATGGTTCCATTGAAGAGAGCCCATAAATGGATTTGAAAGGTGACACACCCTACTTCAAGCCTATTCGACCTGACTACTGTGCACTTAGCTGATGCTAATGCAAGTACATTCAAATGTATACACAATATACAAATTGTTTGAAAAAAGATCGATTCACAATTTTTAACCACAATTATTCACAATGTTTTGAATCAAAATTGAAACAATTCATTTATTGTTCAGATATTCAAATGTTCATACTGAACGAATAACATATTGATGAACAATTTTACAATAATTTGAACATTGCCCAATGCATTTTGGGCTGTTGGCCCTTCGTCGGGGGCTTCAATCTGAAACATACCAAAAAATGTACATGAATGATGTATCCAGCACTCGCTATACAAAGAAGTAAATTGTTTGCATGAATATCAATGAAATTGGATTCAATATCATAAAGCAGTTGTTACATGTCCAAACATAACTCTTATGTGTAAATACAAAAAATAAACCAGAAAAATGAATGTGAAAAGTAAACGAAAACGAAAAACACCTCCTGCCAGTGGCGTCACTAGGGTTGGTGTCACTCGGTGTGGGTAACTCATGGTGTCACCCCCTCACGACTTACCGCATGGACCTCCTCCGCTCCGAGTCTGCCAGTGGACACAGTTGGCAAATAACGGGACCATACAAAATCCTTAGTAACGTTTGTAAATGTAGGTCCTATATTTACAAAGGCCATAGAAGAAAAATTGAATTCAACAAGGTCGGAGGTAAAATACTGTAATAAGTTAAGAACTAAGAACTACATAGAAAATATGTTACTTTTTCGACATTAAACTTTAAATTTTACTGTTACAGGAGATAAGGTTGTAACCGTTCTGTATTGGGTTTGCACAGTCAGCAACTGCCAGAATAGTATGCAACAGTACAAATTACAATGTCACATTAAATCTCGACTAATCAGAACTTTCCTTTCCTGGCCTTTAAAGCTGCAAACTTGTTAATTACTTCATCAAAATCAACATCTTTCGCCAAATCACTTTCAATTGATAATATTGCAAGATCAGAAAGCCTTGACTGTCCCATGGTAGATCGCAAATAGTTCTTTATAAACTTTAGCTTTGAAAAACTCCTCTCACATGAAGCTATAAACCCAATTTATTATTATATAAATAATGGTAATAATAATACCAGCTGGCAGCTTAGCTAACTCACAATGCTCTCTAAGGTCCCAGATCATGAGGGTGTAAAATCTCTCTCAATCCACACTCATAAAGCAGAAAATTAAGGAAGCCAGACCAAATGATACAGCAAAACCAAAAGAGTAGACTAGAGGGCCTCATGTCGTTGCCATGGTCGCTATACACTTAGCCTGGTAAAAACAATTAAATCGCTCTTTTTATTCAAGTCAAGTGAAATGCTCAAAGTGCAAGTTCATGAAAACGTTTCACATGTGCAAAACACAGAACTACTTTTAGCTAAATGTTTGCTATAAGTGTGTTAGGGCACTGGTCAAATTCCCTCAAGATAACTCAGAGGGTTAATGCTCTTTCGTGACAGAGTCTAGGTCCACTAAGTGTATTAGATATGGTAAAACACAACTCACAAAAGTATCCGTTAATAGGGCTCATCCAGCAAGAGATAATTCAGCAAAAGGTTGGGCAATCACTACTGCTATGATTTAAAGCGCCAAGAAACTATACCGTTCACGTTGTATTTTATAGGAAGAAGGGAACTCTTCAGCCAGGAGTGCTGCAAGGATGCAACTGATGTGGGTGGGGCGGGCTGTTACAAAGCCAGGGAGGGATGGTGGATGTTTCAGGTGCAAGCAGAGGGTGGTCTGAGTTACTGGGTATCAGAGCACGGGTGGTCGCAATGCAAGTTGTTCGTGATGCATGATGTAACGGCGCTACAGCACTCCTTCCTCCATTATCAAGTCCAGAGAAGTAGGTTATAGATCAGGGAGGGGGCCGAAATGACAGGAGATGGGGCGGCTCTCTTTGTAACATGAAAGAAGCTCAGGTTTGAACACTATAAATGGATCTAAAAGTCATAAAAACGCAGTTTGAACATATTGAGAAATCACATGTAAAGTGAAAGAACGGGTAAAATTGCAAGCTTGAATGCAGCTATTCCCCCTGCTCTGCGGGCCCTGTCTTTGTGAAGCAACAGGATGATATAGCAGCTTCCAACAAAAATCTAATTGTCTTTCGGAACTTTTGCAGTCATTGTTGTTTAGCGATAAAAGTGCGCTTCTTTGTTGCGACATGAAAAATGAAAGCAGAGGAAGCCCTGTCAATCAGGCCCGGCTCCAGGAACTTTTTTGTTTGGTGGGCCAAGGGTGCATTTGGGTGGGCCACTGCGGACCCAATTTGTCTTCTTCTAGCCTACAAGCCCTAAATTAGATTATATCTACTTGCAAACAGTCACCAGTATACAGCGGATCAATTCTGTGTGTATACAGAGCATGTGGAGAGTTATTTGAAAATAAGAGCGATGTCTGGATGTAAGTGCAAACCCTCAAATTCCAACAGGCCAGGTTTTAACACAAGTACTTCCAGGCCCGATTATCCACTTTTCGACCATCCCGCTCCTGTGTACCTTATCTCACAGCTGACCTTCGGGCCCCAGCCCCATATCAGCCCCATCCAGCTCTACTTTCATTATTCCCGTAAAAAACATTAGCAAAATCACCTTCAAACTTAAAACATTAAATATAGCAGTAAATATAATTAGCAGGCACTTTAAAATATGTTCCACAGTTGCCCTAATGACCTGATTGCTAATTAAATAAAAACAGAAAGGCAATGACAGGGCCGGTTTTATCGATAGTATGTAATTCCGTCTACAGGGAATGTCACATGAGCCAATGAGGATTACAAGATGTAGGAATCACATGGCATCCATACTGGTGGGCAGTAAATTTAAAGAGGGTTTGGGCTGGGGCAGCACAAACTCAGGATTTAAAGCATACCGTAGTGGTTGGGGCTTGGCTTTTCTAATAAAAATGTATATCGCCCCAAACTCTTTTTAGCAACATTAAAATAATGAAAGACTGGGGAATTTCTAACTTTATAGTAACACAAAAAAAGTGAAGTTCTAACTATACCATTCATGTTTGTCTGCAGGTCTTTGATGACAGTTCATAGCCACTGTCCTATGTTAAGATTATAACTTTTGAACTGCAAGTAACACAAGAATCTCTGTGACAAAGGCAGTAACCCACTGAGCTATCCAAATAAAATACAGTTTATCTGCATTTCAAAACTACCAACAGGCAAAGGACTGCTCTCCAACAGGATCATGAATCACCAGTTCTCTGGACATGTTTTATTGTTGCCTTGCATCCATGGCCATGATAATGATGTGCCTTACTGGGCCTGTGCAGATTTTTAAAATAAAAACAAACAGTAACACATTCTCTGACCTATTCCTTGTGTCACAGCCTGATCTGATAAGCAGCTGCAGGACTCAGAGTCAGGAAAGGTGAATGAATCTGAATAAACAAACGTATTTTCTCAAATGCTGAACAAAAATGGAAATATCCACGCAGCAGCACAGGACGGTAGGCAAAAGTTACTCGGTGTCAATTTCAAATAAAGCATGTGTTCCCTTCTTTCCCATGCCCCTATTGTACTTGCACACACAGCCAGCCCACCCGAGCCCAGGCCCAATAACGCATACGCATCTCCCAGAATATGAAGAAAAACAACGCCGGCACTGAATAGGCAATGAATACGCAATAGGCCACTCACCTGCTGAGTTGGTGGCAGACAGGGGGAGGGGGGGACTACCTCGGTCGGCCTTAAACCAGACTCCGCTCCTTGCTGGAATAAAATTAAATTATAGTGGCGACCTGAGACGAGACCTCCTCACCTCCTCATCCCTCGTCGTGAACTCGTGCCAAGTCACGCGCACTTCAGACGCCCTTTCCTGGTAAGTGTCCTGACTCCTGACCTTGCAGTATGGCATCCATAGCGTTTGCCCTAGCTCTGGTCTATACGATGCATGATGAGGGGCAGTTGGTACTAGGCTGTCTGTGGTATATTGGCAATCCGTGATTGAAGGAGATGTGATTGGCGATGTAGAACCCGAGCTACTTGGTAGAATGACGTCAGCAAAGGGGTGCATCCTTCCTGGTCGGTCGCAGACTGCCGTGTCTGCGTGTGGGCGGTAGTGTCGCATCTCATGCAGCGTTATGATGTAGATGCATTAGACTGAGGTACATGTAACATCGCGTTTGAAGTGCATCAGGGGGGTGGGGGCTTAGTATCACAAGCAGCCTCCAAGAGCACGTGCACAAGGGACAGTGTAACACAACAGTGTACATGCTCCAGAGGACAGTATCATTTCAGACGGGGCCTCACACACCAACACACGGTGTAGTATCACAAGCAGCGTCGCAGAGCACGTGCACTAGGGACAGTGCTACATGCACGCTCCAGAGGACAGTATAATTTCAGACGGGGCCTCACACTTCACGCACCAAAGCACAGTGTACTATTAGGGCCCAATGCGCATGCGAGATTCGGATTCCGGACCGGGACCCGTATTAAACAACAGCGCCGACTGCACCCCTCTAGTGACGACGTCACTGCCGAAGCACGCAGACGCGGCGGAGGAGGAGATAGTGCGCACTGCGCACAGGCACCTCCTGCTGAATAGTAAGGTTAGGTTACAACGCGTCGTCGTTGCGTTTCTTCTGGATTTAATTTTGCACGGTTTGCTTGCACCACACCACACACCACACCGACCGGACCTTTGGTGTCACCCCCCGAGAGGGTGTCACCCGGTGCGGTCCGCACCCCCCGCACCCCGCCAGTGATGCCGCTGCCTCCTGCCACATGTGAATGGACCACAAGTGCCTACTTGGTACTACCTTAAGACCCTTAATACCAAATACAACACATCACTACCACAACCAAGTGGTACTCACTTCAGTCTTCAGCATTCAAATAATACTGAAAATGAAAACATACCCATTAATAGTGGACACCTAGCCATTATAAACAGCGACTTTGAACATTGAAATGAATATAAACTACCCTTATAAACACACCTTGTGTATGTTCCAATCTCTGCTATCTGCGTTCATTAACCACTCGGTATCTCATGATGCTGATTACAAGCTGTAGGACAATGAAAAGCACTGCCTATAAGCACTTTCGAAAGTAAAAAAGATGAAAGCCTCCAATCTGTCCACAACACATCTGCTTACCTCTACTTTGATTTCCAACGTGTATTCAAGTTCAGCCTAACGGAACCTTGCCGGTAGTGATTATAAACACCGGCTTTTACAATCTAAATATCTACGCTCGCATTGCGGAACACAGGTATGTACTCACGAGGGATTATAAACATGGAAAGAGGACCAACCTAGTAATACTAACTTCCGAATGAGTGGAACGCCGCATTCGCGATGACGATAAACATCAACAACAGACTTAACTATCCAGTTATACAATGAGCTGATAAGGAATAAATAATTAATCTCTCAATCCCCAAAATCCCAAATAGATGTGCAATCAATATCAAAACCTCCGTGGGTAACTACAACAAAATGTTGCTGATCAGACAATATGTAAAAAAAACTACACAACCAAACTGCCTAAAAATGTGTGGGAATATATAAAACCAGAAAAGCGAAAATAATAATAGTGAGAATATAATGAACAAAAATAGAAACCAAAATGTGAAAAAACAATATGAAAAAACAATAAGGAGTCCAGGAAACTAGGTATTGTACAGTTGAACCTCTGTAATGACTATGGAAATAGTCATGAAAAGAACATCAACATCCTGCTCATAAAAAACATCCATAATCTATTCTGTCATTAAGACTCCTGGGGTCTTGTGTATCCAGACGCCACATCCAGTACACTTCCCTTTGAAGTAAGGATCTGGTAAGATCCTTACCCGGCTGTTGTTCAACTTTCTCAATTATCTGAAATTTAAATTGAGCTATACTATGTCTAGCTTCTGCCCAATGGACAGCAAGACTACTGGTTTTGTTTTGAGTTCATATTTCCTTTTTTGCTCAGACATACATGTTTTGACCTTTCTTTCAGTTTTTCCTATGTATGTCCACAAGGACATTTTATACAATAGATGATGTTCTGAGTATTGCAATCCGAATTCTGCAAAAGTTTAATAGATTCACCAGTATGTGGATGTTGTAACAGATTACCAAGGATCACGTTATTACAATGTACACAATTAGTGCACTGCCTGGCACCTCGAAACTCTTGGCGGTTAGATGTTGTGGGTTTCATCATTAATAATTATTTAAGATTTTTGTATCTCTGATAAGCATGCAATGGTTTATCTTTGAATATTCCATTAAAATCTGTTTCACATTGTCAAAGTTCCCAATGGCGATTGATGATAGTTTTGATTTTTTTAGAACTCGTAGAGAATTTTTTCACAAAAACTTGTCATTGTTTCTTCAGTAGTTCCTTTCTGGATTTAAAGGACACTTTTTCTAATGCCTTTTCCAAAATCTCTTCAGGGTAACCTCTGTTCATGTATTTTTGACATTGAATCATTAGATGTTTCTTTGATGTTTCTGTACCAGAACAGATCCGTTTAATGTGCAAGAATTGAGAGTACGGTAAATTTTGAATTAGGTTCGGTGGATGAAAACTGTGAAATGTTAAAGCATTATTTCTATCTGTTGCTTTCCTAAATACTTCCATTTGAATGTCACAACCTTTAATTGAAATTTGCACATCTAAAAATGTGATTGTGGTTTCGCTGATGTGCGTAAACTGAATGTGGTCATTTTAAGTATTCAATTGAATTAGTCTATCCTCCAAAGCTTCTTGACTACTGGTCCACATTAAGAAAATGTCATTGATGAATCTACAATACAGTAGAAGATGTTCTTTCCAATCTTGATTGTTAAGCACAAAGTCAGCTTCGAATTTGGCCATAAATGTATTCGCGTATGCGGGTGCCCCGCAAAGCCCATAGAAGTACCCATTTGTTGAAGGTAAAACTGCTCTTCCCATTGAAAATAACTGTAATGCAAACAAAAGTGCAAAAGTTCTAATAAAAATACTTTGTCCGCCTTAACAGTGGGTTGGCTCAACAGAGCCCACTCCACTGCTTCCATACCTCCTGAATGAGGAATCGACGTGTACAGTGATTTTACATCGATCGTGCACAATAAAGTCTTGCAATCCAATGTGACTTGCTGTAATTTTAACAAGAAGTCTGTAGTATCCTTCACATACGATATCCAATTTTGTACAAATGGTTGAAGAAAGTGGTCCAAATATTGACCTAAAGGCTCAAAAATTGTGCCACAACCTTTGACAATCAGTCTTAGGGGAGGATATGGATCTTTGGGAGCATGTACAGTCGAGGTCTTTTTGTGTTGTGACAGTCAAATATGATTTGGTGGCAGAAGTAATCCATCCCATTTCCAAGGCGTTAGTCAGAATGATTTCCAAAGTTTTACTAAGTTCTCCTGTAGGATCATGTTCAAGCAACAGGTACGTCCTGGGATCTGAAACATGTTCATTGGTACTCTGGATGTAAAATGATTTATCCATAATTACAATAGCACCACCTTTATCTGCTTTCTGAATTATGATCTCTGTGTTATTCTGAATGGATTTTAAGATCGACTGCTCTTTTTTTGTGAAATTACCATGCTTTGATTTATTCATGTTCATTTTCGACAGATCCTTTTTCACAAGGTTTTCAAAAGAATCCAAAGTCTTATGAGAAACTGGAGCTTGAAATCTAGATTTAGGTTTAAACTCTAGGTATTCAACTTTTTGTTTTTCGGGACTTGGTGGAAGAACGTTGGAAAAATAATGCCTTAAACGTAGTGCCCTCATGAATTTAAACAAAGCAATCTCACATTCCAAAAGATTTGTTTGATGTGTAGGAACAAACCCCAAGCCTTTATTTAAAACTCAAAGTTGTTCTGAATTTAACATGGTTTTGGAAATATTTACGACAAGGTCGCTTTCTGACTCCGAGTGCGTGCTTTTTCGGCAGCCTCTCCTTGTTTTCCTCCACTTTTTGTTATTGGCCCTGGTGGTTGGCTGGTCCCTCCAACTTGGGACAAAAAAGACTTAGCTCCTGCAGTTTGTGCAGCAATGTCACTAGTGGATGCTTCTGGTTCAGTTCTACGGTTCATCTCGGCTAGTGCTGATGTTCTGTTGGTGCTTAGCTCCGCATCTGAGACCGATCTTTCATCAGAAGAAGTGATTGTGGTTTTCTTGAAATGGACTCTTCGCTGAGCATATACTTTGGCCCACGTGTACACCTAATTTAGTTTATAGTCCAATGTATCACGTTTATATTTCCAAAGTTTGCCTTCTTGTAATTCTTTTGTATATTTGTCCAATCTTATGTTGATGTCCTCTAAAGTCTTATCCCAGACATTTCTGTCCATTCTTGTTTGTAAGTTATGTTTGATTTCTGATATTTCATTGGCCAACTCATTAATAGCTTTTGATAACTCTTCCACTAGAAGCAGTATGAGGTCCAGTGAGCATTTATTTAAAATGGAATACCATTTCTCAATGAACTCCTTATTTTGATGGAACCGATTTAACATAGGTTTGATGGACAACCCCGAAATGCATTGGGCAATGTTCAAATTATTGTAAAATTGTTCATCAATATGTTATTCGTTCAGTATGAAAATGTTAATATCTGAACAATAAATGAATTGTTTCAATTTTGATTCAAAACATTGTGAATAATTGTGGTTAAAAATTGTGAATCGATCTTTTTTCAAACAATTTGTATATTGTGTATACATTTGAATGTACTTGCATTAGCATCAGCTAAGTGCACAGTGGTCAGGTCGAATAGGCTTGAAGTAGGGTGTATGAATCAGGCGTGTTAAGGCGGCACGTAACCCACTGTAGCACGCTTAATGATTAAGTTCAAATCAGAAGTTTAATCATTGGAACATAGTGTTAAGGTGTGCTTCACTATCCAGATAGTGTGTTTGAAAGGTGACACCCACATATCAGCAGAGATGGTTGTACCTAATCCATCCGGAGGTCTTCCAAAAGCCCCCCATGTCCTTAGTGTAAGAAGCAATCATGAGTCTATCCCAAGTGTCCCTTTTAATTTACTGCTTCCTAACTTTCAATGCTGCTTTATATGAATCCAGTAATAGGGAAATAGTCACATTTCCCCCAGGTGGGGGCAGGGGCTATTAAGGGCAGCCCTTAAGCATTTTATTGCGGCTCTACAGATACTGCTAAACAAACTAGGTTCAGATGTGGAGCTGGTGCCAGCAGGTGCCAGCAATATATTTTTTAACGACTTTACCCCAAATGGACATATGCATCAACAAATTCCTCATGTGCCTCATGTTCAGTCAACAATTTGTTCATGAATAAACTAAAATTGGTAGTAATTAAATTCACAAATTTGGAGGCAAAGTCAACAGCACACCACTTGAGACAGTGCCGTTGTCCACAGTCCTAATGTCTGTGTGGCCTATGCATTTAGGGGTATAACTAGGTACCTTAAAGGACATGGTATTGGGGTGGTGATCATTTGCACAATTCTCCACCGTACCCTCCTCTCACCAGGGTCAGTATCAAGGTAGAGAAGATGAAAATAAAATCAATAACAGCTGTTATACGTTTTGAGGGCTCATTATGTGGAACCTCTAATGGGACAGAATTAAGGAAGAGTCAGTCCATCTCTGACAAGCCTGATAATAGTGTAAAGTGATTACAAACCCTGACAGGCTCCAGTAACTGGCTCACACTCACTATGCTAGGAGCCTCCAAACAATGGCTATGGACAATAAGCGGGAGTTAGCAAAAGAGACCTAAAGGTAGAAAAACAATGTTTGACCCTAGATCCAAACTCAGCCTGCCCTTACTTAAGATTTTATGAGACCGATTTAGAAATCTACAGCTAATGATCACACAATTCCCAGTAAAACTATTCAATGCAACCCACTCTCCTTAC
The DNA here is from genome assembly GCF_964204655.1 of Triturus cristatus. NCBI lineage: Eukaryota > Metazoa > Chordata > Amphibia > Caudata > Salamandridae > Triturus > Triturus cristatus. The sequence goes on from NC_140593.1 coordinate 248,517,328, forward strand.
AAATAAGATAATATCCCAATTCACTTATATCAAAATAGGTATATTTAATGAGCCAGTTGCATACTTTATTTTCTTGTCGTGAAGTACTCTCAAGTGTATTGGGACTCATGAGAGAGACTTTGGTAAGTATGACAAAATAAAGGCAGGCGTCGGGTGGCAAATTGATGGTAACATCAGGTTTCTTGATGCAGGGACCCCGATTTAGTTACTCCATGAGCTCTCACGGGCACATACACTAACTGGCTTCAAGGAGACAATATAAGTGCAGGCGTTGGGAGGTAAATCAATAGTAACACTCGGCACCTCTCCCTCTGGTTACTCCCTAAACTCCCTGAGCTCTCCTGGGCACATACCCTAACTGGTTTCTCGAAGGACTAATAAATTGCTTCCATGTCCACCTCAGCAAATCAGGAGGCACTACAATATTCTCAGTGGTATTCACCTCAATCACAGCAGCCTCTCCAACTCCGCCTACACTAGGCATCACTGGGTGGGTGGGGCAGCTATAATGAATGGAAGAACTCTGTACATACCTATGTTCCCCATCCAAAGAAGTACAACAACAACATTTTATTGTGCTCAGCCAAGATAGGCCACGCCTATAAAAACACATCCTTAACATTTAAAATACACAGTATGTTTGAAAGTTGCAAAAGATAATAATGCGAATGCCCATTAAACATCCTCAATTTGATGATTTACAAATTTAAACCAAACATCAGCCATAGAATTATAAAAGGGTGTTGACCAGGATAAAATGCTTTTGATTAATTCTATAGCATTTTAGTATCACTAATGTGCAGTTAATACCTTAGAAGGTGACAAAAGATACCAGGGTTGCTATATTTTTTGTAATCAGGAGAATTAACAGCTTGTTAGAACTCAAAGATGGCACACTTATACAATCAACATGTTACTGCACAGCGTTAACATCAGGAGCGATAAGAACTTTTCACCATGGCAGTATTCCTTTACAACCACATAATATAAACTGTTACAACATAGGTTTAGAGGGAGGTTTGTTAAAAACAAGGCTTTTATATACTAGGTCTGTTATAGAAACATTGGCGACTCTGATAATAAAGTTCAAAATACCATTTTAAAACATGGGCAGTATATTCCTGGCTCAGATCCTTCTCTTTCAAGCCACATAAATATTGGCTGAAATAGCCAATACAATTTTCCTATTGTTTGTTCTCCTACAAAAGGCTGGGACTTCATTGTCTAAATTTATGTTCAAGGAAAATCAGACATAAATAAAATTCCTGGATGCCTAATGTGTGGTGGCATAACAACAGGAGGTGGATGATTGTTTCTTGAAATGAAAATAAAATTTCTATAGCACACAATCAGGGGCATCTAGACGCTTACCTTACTAGGAGAACTGACAGTGATACATCAGAGGGCCAGGAGAGATGCCTTACTGGTTAAATAGACAGGTTTTTAGACTTTTTTGGAATCCAAGCAAATTAGATTTTTTGTTAACCTCTAGGGGAAAGAGTTTCATAACCTGGCAATACATGTTACGAAGCTTCTCCCAGCCCATTTAGCTCTTTTGAATTTGGGGACCACCAGGTTTCCACAAAAGGATGATTGAAGCGATCTAGCTTGGGTATAATGCTGGAAGCGTTGTGCCAGATGGGCAGTACCAAAGTCATGCAAGGATTTAAAAGCTATACACAGGGCTTGAAAGTTAATTTGCTTTCCGGTGGTGAGCTAATGTAAATGGACCAGAGCTTGTGTTGGGACCTATGTTTGGGAATGCCCAGAAGCAATTGTGCTGCCCCATTTTGAAGGGTCTCTAACTCATTCAGGAAACAATTTTGGAATTTGGTAAACAACCTGTTGCAGTTGTCCAGCCTAGAGGTAAAAAGAGCTGTGACTACTGTTTTCTGCAAGGCAAGTGGGATGTAAAGGAGGGCCCTCCTAAGAAGTTTCAGGATGAAAAAGCATGAAGAGGTAATGTGATTAATCTGCTCTTCAAAAGAAAGTTGGATGTCGAATATCACACCTGGGTTTTTAACCTTTACATTTGGGGTTGGGAGAGTTCCAAGTTCATGAGACCACCCATTAGCAGTTCAAAAGGAGGGTTATTGCTGTTTTGGAGGAGTTCAACTTCATGCAAGTGTCCCTCATTCAATTGCCAATGTGGAGCATGCAATCGTGAAACTTGGCAGCTGTAGCATCCGGATTACCAGCTACCGATTTGATCACCTGAGTATCGTAAGCGTAGGAGCCCAGAGCAAAACCATAGAATTTAATCAGACCCACCAGGGGGTAACATACAGATTGAAGAGGGCAGGACTTAAAGAAGACCCTTGAGGCACTCTGCAAGCCAAAGAGAAAGATGGTGATATGAAGTCTCCTGGGTGAGAGTTCGGTCTTTAATACAGATGGAGGCAAGCCGGTAAACAAGAAGGTCATGGTTGACCATATCAAAAGCGGCTGAAAGATCTACTAAGATCAGGGCCGAATTGCCTCCACTATATATGGTCTGTCTGATTTCTTCGGTTGAAGTTAATAATGGAAGATCCGTACTACGATTGCTTCGAAACCCAAACTGTGTTGAATCCAATATCTGATTGTCATTGACAAAAACAGTTAATTCCAAATTAAAGGCATTCTTCGCAACTTTGGCTAGAAACCGAAGGCAAAAAATTGGTCTGCAAATGTTCGGGTCAGTTACATCAAGGTTCCGCTTTTTTTAGGAGCGGAAGGATGGAGGCAATTTGCCACTCCTTTGGGAAATAACCTAAATCGAACATCCTGTTAAAAATACCTGGAAGATGGGCTGCGGTGACCTCTGGTACCAGATGTATGATTTTAGGGGGTCACAGGGGTCTTCTTGAATTTCATATCCAATATGTTATAGGTGTTAATGCAAAGCAGTTCTCAATTTTTTCAATCCCCACATATGCTCACATTGCATCCATCAGTGTTTCATGACCCACATGAGATAGTTGCCGAAAGAAGTTGTTCTCAGGTATCTAAATTGATTTAATTTTTCTGCAATGCCAGATCTCTAAACCATATGTTCAAGCAGCCCTGGCATTCGTTTAGTATGCTAAGGTAGCAGAGCTTATCAAGTGGTTCCACATGATTTTGCAAATCTCATTACTGCAGTATTACTTTTAGACATCTGGGAAGCCCACAACAATTTGCTATCCAGGCAGATGCCCAGATAATCGAAGGTTGTCACAAGATCCAATGGCTTGTTATGAACCCTAAAGGTCGCTTTTAGTTTGGTTTTCTTATTGAGAATAATATACTTGTTTTTTTCAACATTATTGGTGAGACTTCCAGAAGTACAAAATGACTCTAACCCTGCCAAGAGATATTTGAGTTATCAGTACCGCATCATCCGTGAAGATTAGTATTGCTATTGACTCATTGTTTATTTTTGGTACGTCTAGGTCAAGGTTCATCAGTGTTTTTACGTCATTTATATAACAGTTAAATAATGTTGTGCTTACGCGCTGCCTTGCTCGACACCCCGTTCTATTGGTATCTCATTATTACATTGCTATATTTCACCACAGTAGTGGCACCAGAGTGCATTGCAACTAGAAGGTTTAAAATCTTGTAGGGAACACCCTATTGCTTTAGATTTTGCCATAGAATAGAGTGATCAACACTGTTCAATGCGGTTTGAAGATCAATAAAAATCAAGTATAACAATGACTTTTGAAGGACAGTGTATTTTAAGCAAATAGGATTTAATCTCATTACTTGGTCTACTGTACTCTGGCCCATCCTTAAACCCGCTTGGAATGGAGATAGTAGGTCTTTTTTTAATCATATACTGGTCTAGGTGAGACAGTATTAATTTCCCGAAGATCCCTTCTACTCCACTGAATAGTGGGATTGGCCAATTGTTCTACAGTAGATTCTAGGCCCTTTTTTTTATTGTTGATTTTTTCCAAGACAATGGGATCTCTTCATAAGACCAGATATTGTTAATTGACCTAGTTAATACAGTTGACCATCAATTTAAATTATTCCAGGAAACATCTGTAGGGATTTTATCAATTCCAGCTGCTTTTTGCAGTTTTTGTGCTTGAATTGCGTTAACAGATTCTTTTCCAGTAAGTTCATCAATTATACCCAGGTTTAGGTGACTTCAAGGAGCACCTCATGGATCAACTAGGTGGGTGCTGGGATTTGATATATTAGCCATGGTTCTTAGAGGGTCTGTATTTTGTTGTGCTCCTTTCCGGTTTGCACTCATATTTTCACAAATTTTTACCTTTAAAATATTATTTCAGAAGTTTTAATTTCATTGCTTTGCTAGATTCAAAGAAGTGTTGACTTCTGTGGGGTCCTTATTTTGTACATTTGGACCATTATTTGTTAATGAAGATATTGCTCCTCAATTTTTAGATATTATTTCATCATGTAATACTTGCCACAGTTTCTGTGAATATTTTTTCTTTTTATATTTTAGTAGGTGTTTGTACTGCTTTCAAATTTTATAGCAGTGTTACTTACTGGTGTTGAACAGCTGTAGGTTTATCAAGGCTATTGTTAAAGCTCTTTTTAATTTTAAACACTCCGTATCATACCAGTGTAAGCAGTCTGTGAATGTTTTTGCAGATGAACCCTGAATAATGCTTTTTCTTATTGCGGCCTTTTGTAACAATAGATCTTTGAATCCTTTCAAATTAATTATCCTCGTTTTACAGTCCATTTTAATACGCAAAGCATGCAGGCCCACCTCTTTCAAACTAGTAGTGTATGCCCTTTGGTCGCATATTTCAATGGTGCCGACTATGTTTTCTATTTGGTCCCAAGACTACGATTTGGTTGTCTAAGGATTTTTGATGATCAAGAAAGCTTCGGCATGGATAAGCTATAGCCAAAAGGTAGAAGGTTGTGACGTTTTTGATTCTTTCATGCACTTTTATATCAGCTTCCAGATGCCCTTAATAATCAATAACGCTTTGTCTGTTTACAGATCTGAATGTTGGTTTTGGAGGGTCATCGGCTAGAGTTCAACTTTTCAATGGACTCAATCACCCCTCAACTAAGGTTTAAAAAATATATTTACCTTTCCTTGTAGAGGCGTAATACTCTTTAGTCATTGGAAGGATTTTCTATATGTTGTCTTGATACTTAGGTGTTGGACAGAGCCATAGAGGGTGCAATTTAGAATTAAAGTCTCTACATACTAGCAAACATTCCTTTATGGTGGACCAACACCCATCGTTTCTAATTTTGGTTGAATCTTTATAGACTTAGCAAGTCTTGTTGCAAGAAGTTCTTCTTAAAATAACTGTACATCTGTTTTTACTTGGGCCTATTCTTCTGGTGGGAAGTATTCATTCAGAATATTTAGTGACCCCTCCTGGTCCCTTAGCTAAACAGTTTGTACTTTCTTGTTGTTTATTGTAGGGATCATTTCTGCATTAGTGGCCAAAGCAGATCTTACCCAGGTAATCAAGCCTCCAATGGATCAGACTTTTTATTGTTTTTAACTTGCAAAGAAGTAATTATAGCCACCTCCTTTTCCAATGCTTCTATATGTTCAGTTAGCGAAGTAATACAAGACTCAGTTATTGATCTCAGATTAGCAAATAGCATGTCCAAGTCCAAGCCCCAAATAGATATACCAGTACCTACAGAAGTGGAATTTGCCACCGACTGGTTTGGCTGATTAACAATTGGGGACCGGATATTAGAAGGCAGCAATTAGTACTGGAATTCCACATGTCCCACTTTCCTCTTCCTCTTAGCCAGTGGCCTACAATCCAACCTTATTTTTTGCAATCAGAATGCTATAACCCTGAGCGTTTAGATTACACGCTGACAAAGGGATATTTTTAGGAGTACAAACCACTGCAGAAAGGTCAAGCTGGTTAACAGTATGCTCCAAAGCATCCCTTGAGCACGTAGGGAGATATTAAGCTATCGAAGGATCTGCTAAATCCTGAGATACATGTCTCTAAGCTACATCAATCTCCTTTGTAATTACTTCTACAGGACGAAAGAGAAAAGAGTCCAGCGTACTACTATAAGAGTCTGAAAGTCTGTTGGATTTGTTAGCAGAACTAACTTTCTGTTTCCCCTTGTTAAAGCAGAAATGACCCCCAGAGCCACCTTTCTTGACAAAAGGTGCTACCCTGTTCACAAGAGATCACAAAGTAAAAACCCAAAATCAATTATTTTGGGTTCTAAGGCCAAATATGGAGCTTACCCTCAAACAATATCAGTGCAACTATACAGCAGGTGGCTTAAAAGCAGACTAATAGTTGCAGTCCAAGTGAATCGCTCCATTCGCTGTTTAAAAATTAGCTAAATGTCTTTGAAATGCCCATGTTAAATTAAAATCAAATACCTGGGGCTAGGGGCCTGTCCCAAGGTGGACCTCAATCAGGCACAGACAGTCACAGATGGGCCCTCTCTAGGCCTGGTCTTATCCCGGGGACATGCCCAAGCACGTCCCATTCTGTGGTGTTGTGGGCTGGATATATGCACCCACTGGGCCAAAACAACCGTCTCCTCCCAGAGGCCAGCAGGGGACCTTGGGGCTTTCAGTCTGTTCCCCAGGAGGCCTCCAGAAAGCACATCCCATGCTGTGGTGATGTGAGCTTGATAAATGCATCCACTGGCGGCGAAACAATCGGCTCCTCCCTGTGGACAGCAGGGAATCTTGGGACTTGCAGTCCATCCCCAGCAGACCTCTGGAAAATGCGTAATAAGCTGCAGTTTCTAAATGGGAGCAGACAACCAGTTCATGCTTGGTGTCTTTGGAACAGTAATGAAAAATCCTAATGCATGGTAAAGTCGGATTTTAAATTCCAATTCTGAAAATGCCACTTTTAGAAAGTTAGAGTAAACAACAGGAGAAAACCCATATACTCAGTTGAGACCTGAGTGAGTGTAATAGCATACGAAAATGTCTCAGCAGATATTACTTTAGAAATAGTTTATACAAAGTAAATTAAGTACATAGAAAAGGAAGAGAGAAAACCCATATACTCAGGTGAGACCTGAGTGAGTGTAATAGCAAATGACAATATCTCAACAGATATTACTTTAGCAATAGTTTGTACAAAGTAAATTAAGTACATAGAAAAGGAAGAGAGAACAGCAAATGTGAGGCACGTGACAAAGTGAAGGAATCCCAGGAAGTTTTGGGGATCAAACACCATTTTGAATATGTCCCTTCTAAGCTCTGTTTATCAGAGAAACAAGCTCTAGAAACCTTCAAGACAAATCATGATATAGTGATCAAACCAGAGGACAAGGGGGGTGGGATTATCATCATGGGCACGGAGAAGTACAACACGGAGATAATGAGGCAAATATCAAACACTGATCACTATTGTCCATTACCTTCTAACCCGTTACCTTATATTCAAACATGTGTCATAAAGGTTACTGATGAAGCACTAGGACAGGGTATTATAATGGACAAGGGACACCTTTTCTTGAATAACACACATCCTCGAACATCTGTTATATATGTATTACCCAAGATACTTAAAAATTCGACCAAACCTTCCGGACATCCCCACGTCTCGGGTTATGGCTCAATTACAGAAGAAAGGCATCTCGATGGGAGCATGTTTTGCCCCAAATTTTGCAATCCTGTATATACACAACCTTGAGAGAACCAAAACCCCCACACATGATAACTCCTTTTGCAACCAAATCAGGTTTTGGAAACAATACATAGATGACAATCACCTTCTCTGGCATGGCCATACTGACTCCCTATACCTATTTGGAGACTGGCTCTATAAAACCCAAATACACCTTAGATTCACTTCAGATTCCAAAAGTGACAATCTACCTTCCTTGACCTCACCCTCCAAGCATATGGGAATAAAATGGGAACATCAAAATACAGGAAGCCCACCCCTCTGCTTTACTCAAGAAACCACCCTAGGGGCTTAACAGATGGACTACCATATGGACAATTCCTCCGCATTCAGATAAATTGTAAGTGGTCGAAGGACTACTTCCGGGAGGCAGCAATTATGGCTGAAAAACCTAACTTGAAGAGGCTATGTCTGTCACCTAGTGTCACATACCCTTAAACGCGCTTTGTATTGCCCCACGGAGACACTTCTTACCTACAACCAAACGTCTAAACAAATGAGTACCCTTTGTTTCCACCTTCTGCCCTTCCAATAATAAGGTCAGTAAGATAAAGAGAAACTGGGACATACTATGCACTCAGACACCCTTCTCAGAACCACCTCTATTCTTCTACAAATGGAGGTAGTAACTTGGCTGGCCAGTTGGTAAACGCCACTGCCTGAAATCTAAAGGCAAACAATGCCCATTCCATCACAACATCATGGGTATTACCACTGGTGGTGGGTAATTACAAATGTCAGAATTGCATTGCCTACCCCCTTACATTCAATACAAAAGATTTTAAAGTGGGCATCCAAACATTTCCTCTGAAATAATTAACTGCTGAACATCGAATGTCACTTATGCCATACATTGCCCAAGTGACTGTGTGTCCTTGTGTACATTGGCCAAACTACACACATCATAAAACAACACCTCATTCAATACAAGAGTTGCATTAGATGTAAGGTGGAAAACAGCCATTTTGTCTCCCACTTTCACTTCAATGAACCACATTGAGACAGACTTTACCTGACTTGAAACTTGGTTAAAGTGATCACTGAATATGTCTGTATGTGAGATCAGACAGTCACAGAACAGAATCATGGATGGTGCAGAGCATAATAGTCACATGTGTATTTATAATGTTATAAGGTCACAGCATGTAAAAGAAGGCAATGTGAATATGTAAGGCATTATTCTAAAATTGTATAAACACTGTATAAGATAGGCTACCACACAATGCTTTTGTGTAAGTGATCAGGGCAGGAAAGCACCAAAGGCAAATTATGCAGTATAATGTGGCACATTTATACTAGTATCACCTAATTATTTTGACATTTATTCACATGGTAGTACTTCAGGGGCAATAATTTTACTTCATTAGTAACAATTTAACAGCCAAATACAGTAATAAGCAACTAAAAGATAACCAGTTACCCAATGCAAAGGGCTTCCACTGCGCCCAAACAGGTCACCATTTTAGTAACTTTTGATCCATTTGAGCTAGAAAGAAAATTTGTTAAAAGTTGCATTTTATACTGCTGGTGGTGGGTTATGTGGCAAATTCGGCAAATTGTGAAAAATGCAGCGGCTGCAGAATCACATAATTTCAGTGGCCCTGTATAAAATAAAACAAGTGCTTTCAAAGAATGCATATTAGTAATAGCTAACCAGACTGTACGTAGTGCATGATTTTTGTTAAAGTCCATGAAAAGTACACGTTCCAAAACACAGCATCCTTACATAGCCTCTAAAAAATAATGTATTTTTTGTCATCGTGATGCTTCATGTCACTCCATAAATTAAATCACAATAGATCCCCTTCTTTAACTCTCACGCAGAGGTACGTCCATGTTACAAAACACCCCCCACCCAGCTTCATTGACTTTAAGCGAAATATCCATACAGCCAAATACTATGGTTTGAACCAAATACTTTGACGAGGGGCACTATGACAGGGCTGCCATGTGTGTCACTGAGAGCGTAGTTTTTGGGGATGTATGAACATGCATATGAATGTGTATGGGTGAATGAGAACCTTTGTCATATGTTCTGGTGCCAGAGGACATAACTTTCATTATATGTGGCACCGCTACATGAATATTAAAAAAAATTAAATCATTTTTATTATTGAGAAAAAATCTAAAGAGCAGAAAAATGTTCTACAAAAAAGTTCATCACTTTAAATTTCACCTACTTAAAATGACGGCAGTATTTTTCAGTTATAAATATAACACCATGTCTATGAGCCACTGGGAGCAAGATGCCTGCTGTGTGTAAAGGTGACAGTTTGAAATGAGAGAACATTAAACTGAAGAGTTAACTTTATGTTCACATGGATTCCATAAATCTTATTTAAATTTCCACCCATTTTTAAAGTGTTTTTATTTACAAACAGGAGGCATCTTGATCCCAATGTCCTGTAGACACAGTGCCATATTTATAACAGCCATTTGTTTGAATGGGAGGAATTTAAAGTGAAGAAACATGCTTCATAAAAAATTAAGATGTAATTGACTTATTTGAAAGTGGAAAAAAACATTAAGACTTAAGGTTTCATATAAAATATTTTCTTCACTTTAAATTTCTCCTATTCAAGTGTCTACTCGCCACTGGGAGCAATAGGCCTGCTCTATGTAAATTCATACATCATTGTGTTCTCATTCTCCAATATTGGTGTAGACAAGGACTTTTATTTAGGAGTTAACCCCTTGCGTGCGCATGACGGAACCACGCCGTCATGAGCCACGGGCGGTGTGTGCTCAAGACGGCGTGGTTCCGTCATGCTGTGGCCGCTCCGCCTACGCGTCGCTGATTCCCCGCCTGTGCGGGCGAAATAAAGAGTGGGCGGAGTCGTGACGGAACCACGCCGTCATGACCACAGCTCGCCCGTGACTCATGACGGCGTGGTTCCGTCACGAGCATGGCGGCGCCGCGCTCACCCCGCACCCCCCCAGCGCCGCGGCAGAATTTGCGCCGCGGCGAAGGGGTTAAATACCTCAGTGCTTCAGTTCCTCACCTCTGTGCCCCAGCTGGGTCATAAATATGATGGGGCACTGCTCATTATCAGGCCCTGTCATCTGCTGCCTGATGATAATAATGTAAAATAAACACAGCCTTTGTGTAACTTTAAAAGGAAAATGTCACCCTCTGCTTATTTAAAAAATCAACTCAGGGTTAAGAGCTACTCTGAAGGTGTCTGGGAGGTACTGGTAGCTCGCGATCCACTGGCTGGAGACACCGGGTAGGGAGTAATGGTTTGACTAATCAATAGATTTCTGTTGAAGCACTTAAAAGTCCACTGAAGGGTAATTGTGTGGCCTTTGGATATTTTGGGCTTCCCCAAGGGTCTTAATTAGAAGGGGGCAGTCGAGCAAACAAAATATGCAAGGACCTCTCCTTGATGACTGATCATCTTTACACATCAAAAATGCAAAGAACGAGAAAACGACATGCCAGCTCACCGCACGCGGGTATCCATCCAAGAAGTCAATAGAGGTAGATAGACAGGTTTGATGGTTTGTAGGATAGGGAGTGACGCCTAGTTAGAAGCTGACTTGCCAGCTCCTTGGAGGGAAGAACATGGGAGCAGTAGCTTGGCTACATTAGACTACAGTGATAAGTAAGGAGGAAGAGGAGCTTTGGAGAAAGCATGCAGCACACCCAGAGATGCATCTGCTCTGATGCAGCACAGCAAGAGCTGCACAAGCCTCGATGCATATCCAATGCAGCAGTTTCCATGAGGTGGTGAAGAAAATCAACTGTGTCAGCCTGGAGCCACCCTCAGCTATCTGGAAGCCGAAGTCCATCCAAGATGTGAGCAGAGGTAAAGCAACAGGTTTAACCTCTTCAGTGCCCATGACGAGATAGTCTCGTCATGGAGCACGGTTGCACTGTGCCCATGACGAGACTATATCGTCATGAACCCCACCCACTAGTGCAACGCCCGGCACAGGAGGGGGAAAGGGCGTGGCACTGAAGGGGTTAAGGGCTTGCAGGCTACATTATTACTCGCCCAAGGTTGTCAAGAACAAAATGAAGTAGATCTGCTTGAGGACAGCTACTGTGATGTCTTGAGGAATTTTTAATTTGCACAGTCTCACAGAAGCATTGAACACAAAGTCTTGTGACTGGATGCTTTTACTGGGAGGCTATTGCAGAGAAGCTGGTTGGAATGATGGCAGACCCAACCAGTGCCCATCACCACAACCACTCTACATCCGCGGTGTGCCAGGATTTAGTCTTGGTTGGCAGAAGTGCGGATAATTTTGGTCAGCAAATGTTATTCTCCATCGGTCAGCCAGTTTGAAAATCAGAATCAGAAGCTAGACAGAACCATGGAATTTCAGAGGAGAGAGTTATGGGGAGAATCAGACTGTGATTCCATGAAGGGCAGGGTAGAAGAAATGTCCCAAGCAGCAGCCTCACAGGTAAGGTGTGGTTCCCCTGCAATTCCAGCTTATAAAGTAGAAGGTTCATTTGAGTGGTAGGTTGTGTAAGGATCAACCAATATGGTGAATATCTGACCAAACTGAGTCACTGTGATGACTCAGGCCAAGGTATTGTTTCCCTTTTGTTCTAGTTTGAGAAATGTCAGAACCTGTTCAGGGCGACACAGGGAAAAATAATTACTGTTCCCCTACAGTGGTGGTTGACATCATTTGAGACTGGTGTCATCATATTTTGACTCTGCAAATTGGGCTGGGTACAACCATTTCTGAACATGACTCTTAGGTCCTAACGACTAGTTCAGGGTTTAAATTCCGATCCTTGCTCAAACCCCTGTTTGTACAGGGATGGGAATTATGAGTTGTATGATAATTATCACACTCTCATAGTTTTATCCTGATACATTCCAACAGGTCAAACATGCTGAAAGTTATCAAGGAAAAAATGCCTGTATTGGTCAGTACATGCTGACTTTGTTGCAGTATTTTTGTCAGAAACAGTGGTTCCTATGGAACAATAGAATCATATATAGATAATAAGATGCACAATCGCAATGGAAGGGTTAAAATGATGTCAGAGGGTGAAGAAACCACATACACCTATGGTTTTGGTTTGATACAATCGTATTTTATATTTCACAAACAAAATTCTATATACAATGAAACAGAAGAATGTGCGTAGTGTCCCCAGTGAGACACAGGAACCAAAAATATTGGTGACATAATTGTGACAGTATTTTACAAGGTTTTGAAGGTATTCAAAAAAGTCGACCATTTAGCAACTCAATACACAATATACAGCAGCTATATACAATAATTCGCGCTGTTAATGGTTCGCTTCCTTAGTTGCCGACGATGTATCGAAACTATACGTGATCTAGGGTCTCATCAGGACCTATGGATTTAGGGACATCTGACGGGTAGATTGCGCAGCCGCGTGAGGTGTACATGCCAACAGTGGGTGATGGAGAAAAAGGAAAACGAGATACTCACAAGGACCCCCAGCCGGGTACCCAAGTGAGAGTGAAGGCTGGCACTCTGTGGGTAGCTGAGCACCTTTACTGTTTTTATGATACACAGAGATGTGTATGAAGACGGTGATGAGAAGCTCTGGAGTTGGTTTTAATCACAAGCGGTGCTGTCGTGCTGCCCTGTGAATCACAAATGTTCAATATGGTGGTCTGTACTTACATATGGTGTGAAGCCCATCTATAGAAGCGAGTATTCTTCAATGAAGTTGAATCCTTCAATAATTGCAGTCCTCAAAGCGCATGACAATCCACTACGCGGGCACCACGACAGTGTCCGTCTGTCTGCTGTTGGCCAAATAACTTTGTTGCAGTAAGCACCAAATTCCAAATCTTATTCCCCAAAAACTTGTAATGCGGTGATATGTATCCCACCCAATGAATTCCAATTCTGTAGAGTCCGATTTTATAAGATGCGACAAATATCACACCATGTATGCGCTGTTCTTAAGGAGGGTCTTAGAGTAGTAAAGGGGAGAAGTCCAAGGTATCGCAGGGAGGAAGTGTTGGGACAAGTTCTCTGAACTTAACAATCAATGAACCGACACAATGACTTACGCTTGGTTTGCTTTGGCAGAACCTCTCAGTTACATGCACTGGTACTGACAGGTCGGGCAGAGAGAGTGGTGCATCTGGAACTTGCAATAGATGCTCCCAAATTTATACAAAGAAAAGCACTAACAGTTCCATAAGTCCTAGCAGTGGGCAATTCTTAACTATACCAGTGCAATCGTGCACTGGTATAGTAAGCATAAAAATCCATGTCGCTAAGTCAACCGCAGAGGGCTTAGAATCATGTGACACCTAAAAGTCAAGGTCTCTGAACAGATGCAGTTCGGGTACTGGTATCATGGCCTGACCTTCCTAGCAGAGGTTGCAATTTAAGTCCGTTAGGGTCACCGCAGCAATGTGCAGGTATGGCCTCCAAAGCCAATCAGGTTCACAGTAGCGATATACGGGATCACAGCAATGAGGTGCCTTTACAGCCTCTGACACTGATTAGGGCCACTTCAGCGAGCTTGAGTTGCAGCCTACAAGACCTAAAAGGCTTACAGTGATGAGATACAGTAGTGGCCTTCAGCAATGAACAGGCTCAAACTGGTGAGATGCTGCGACAGCTGCAGGGAGTCACTGCATCAGCAAATAATGGATACAGACAAGCCTGGTTGATACAGTCTTTGCAGCAGTTCTCTGGTAGATACTGACAGGCAGACTGGGGGACCCATTCACAATGTAGGTCCCTCATGTCTTTGCTCTTTGTGCCTGCTTGCTCTTGGTGCTCCAATCATCAGGATCATGCTGGGCTTCTCAGCCTTGACAGTCTCTCCTCATGCAGGGTCAGGCACACTCCTTCCCTCTATCTGCAGACAGACAGGCTTGTAAGCACGAGACAGACCCTCAGACACTCTAACAGAAAGTATAGACTTCAGGTGCTATACCCTCATCTCAGGGAGACTGTCTGTCAGAGAGACACCAGCCCTTGTTACACAGCAGATCTCGGATTACTCTGTGGAGCTCTGCCTTCCATTGTCAAGATGAATGTGGGACTGGAACAAAGTGTGGTGGTTTGAATCCCACTTTTATAGATATTTTCTAGACAGGGGATGTGGATCCACAGTCTCAAGCCTCAGAACCAGTTTGGGTTGGTTCTTTTTCAAATGTGATCATCAAGCTGCACTTCTAAAACAGCCTTTGTGTAAAAAGTGATGCTTTTCATAGCAGGTAGCAATAGAGCTTGCTCTGAAGAGGAGTAGCCACATGGGTAGAATGAAGTGTTTTGTTTCCTTCACTTGCCTATCATCAGCCTCCCTGGAGCAGTAAACACAGGCAAAGAAAATGGCAGGACTGACCCTCAAACATCATCGCCGTGAAACACTACAGTTCACCTTTGCTCTTAACATTTAACAAATAGCAGTGCTCAGAAGGACAAAGACAAAGTCTTCAAGGAATTTCTAAAAGTAGCCCTGTCTCCATCCTCCTAACTTCAGTGTCTGGGTCTCTACCCTGCCGCCACAGGAATGCGAACAATACAGAAAATACACTTCTCCTGTCTAAATAGGCTATCATCACCCTCCATTGTGTGCCATGATAAATTCAGGGACATCCAAAAAGGATCCCACTTGCTTAGTTGCACACACAGAGTACCAGTACCATACATGTGGCACATACTCCCTGTGCATGCACAAGCACTTGACATGCACTGGGAATGTAAGCATAAGATTCTGGGTTTCACATAACAGCAGATCTTTATATGAGCGAAGTCAATTGCCCAAACTCACAATGACCCAGATAAAAAGTTCTGTTCATGAAGATTTGCAAAAGATGGTACGCTGACACCACCACTTTATGTGCTGGATGCAGGACAGAACACTTGTCCACTGTCTACTATGAGTGCCCCTCTAGGTCACAAAGTAATTCCTGGACCTTGCATGATCTGGGACAGGCCTATGCCTTTTTGACTGTGCTAGGTTAGCGTGACCCCCATGGCCAAAAATACATCGAAATACTGGTTTCAAATATAGTTGGGCAAGCGCAGCAGGGAAACACACCCATTTACCATGCGGGGGTCATTCTTATCCCAAGACAAGTTTTGACTGAGTGAAACTCACAAGGTTCTTATTCAACTCCATCTTATCTAGGTGATCTGAAGTCATCTTAAGCTAAAACAAACTAAGCACACCTAAACTAATTTCAATCTGACTGGATGTAGCTTCCGGCTACAGGACAGGGTTCAAGAAGAAAACACTGAAATGATGGTCCCCAAGATGGCTATAATGGATTATCTTTACCTAGCAGTTGAGCAGAATAATGATTTCATAATTACCTTTACATTCTCCAAGCTCCCTATGAATCATTTAAATTTGACAAATAGTGCAGTGTCCACAAGGAATGAGGTAAGAGGTTCATAGGAATCAAAATTACAAACTGCTACATAGGGCAAAGATATAGGGAAGTAGCAAAGGAGTAGTATGGATATAATGGCAAACAAGGACAAAAATCCACATATGTTGATCCCTTGAAACAATTCTCAGGAAAGTGAAGACGACTTTTGGATTCCTGCATGCCAGAAGAAGGGAGGCAATAGAGAAACGTAGAACTTCAAGTGCGTGACTAGAAATATCAGACAGGCTTACCTTAAGGTAAGGTGTAAAGTATTTATGTAGCATCATAACAAAAATAAAATCAAAATGGAACACAAGAACAAATCTGTAATTAGAAACATAGCGGCCTATTAGGATGGCGGGCGAACCCCAGCGGTGCTGGGACCGGCCGCCAGTGGTGCGGCGGTCCCGCACCAGCAATTAGGATGCCACGGTGGCATCCCCCATCCACATCATTGTGCCTGCCACGTTGTCCATGCAAATGCAGTGTGCCCCCCTACCCCCCCAACATCCCAACTGTGGAATCCTCATGCCTTTCCGTGGCAGCAACGCTGCCATGGAAAGGCTGCTTCCCGCTGCAATTGTAATATGGATGGCGGTGTCTAGGAGACACCGCCACCATATTCAACCCTTTTCTGCCCGGTCGACTCGTCAACCGGGCGGAAAAGCGGCAGACGGTCTTCCCGTCCGCCGCGGTACCCCCCGCCATCATAATATGGCAGGGGGGAAATGGGAGGCGGGTGGGGGATAATGTCGGGCAGTTCGCCACCGCCATGCGGGCGGTGGCGGGCGGTGGTGATCCGCCCGACATCATAATAGACCCCATAGAGTACTATTCAATAAACAGAATTACACCAACATTACAAAACTCCAATAGAGGGACCCAAAGATATGATTTTTTTAAGTTGTAAGTAGGAATACTGCCAAGCAGCATAAAGTGCCAATGATCAGGGTATACTGCATTTTAACACTGACCTTTTCTGGTCAAAGATTTTACCTTTTGACTTTATTCATGAATGCCCCAATCCACCACAGGAGTACACTTCAAAGCCCCCCAGAATCCAAGGGAATGCAATTAGAGACTCACAGGGTGTCAGGAAGAGGCCAAACAACAGGGTCAGTCCAGGCCCAATGGGCAAGCAAAAGCCTTTTGTAGCTTGTAGTGTCCCTGTAGCTTTATCAGGAGATCAGCCTTAGGATCCTTGGTGTCTACTTCTTTGTTCTTTGTAAAAAAAAGAGTTCATTTTCAGTCCCTCTGGACTCTTCTCAGGTCACAGACAGCAGCTTCAGGTCTCCACTGATCTTCCCCAAGACCAGGAATGTTCTGAAGTGTGTGCATGGAGAGGCCACATCAATGCATTGCACAAGCTGTTCAGTGGAAATAATTCCTGTGCAAGCCCTAACCAATGGGATAAACATTTCTAGGGCCAACCCTACCCACTTTGGATGTTTTTAAGATGGTGAACGTCTTTATAAAACTGACTTCATCATTGAACTGAATGGCAAACTACTAAGAATAGTTGTGCAATTATTTTTCTAGCCATTTCTGAATCGAAATTAGCATTAATAAGTATAATAGTGTAACCCAACGGTTTCCTATGGAACAGCTAGCTTTGCTACAGTAAAAATAGCCTTTGGGGCTTGCTCAGTGTAAAGATGTTTAACATTAAGGGCCAGATGTACGACCATTTGCTTTTGCGACTCGCAAATGGCGAAAAATTGCATGTTGCAATTTGCGAGTCACAAAAGCAAATGTACAACAATGTCAGAGACACTGTTAGCGATTCCCGATGGGGTCGCAAAATGCGAGGCTCATGAATATTAATGAGCCACTCGCAATTTGCGACCCCATTGGGAATGGCTGGCCCTCCCAGGGATGGTAGCCTGCTGGGCTCAGCAGACCACCTCCATGTCTGGGACTGCTTTAAATAAAGTAGTTGTTTTTTTTAAATGCAGGCCTTTTTCCTTAAAGTAAAACAGGATGCATTTAAAAAAATAAATGAAACGTTTTCGTTTCATTTTTTAGGGGCAGGCAGTGGTCTCTGGGACCACTGCCTGCCCTTAAAATATTTTCCCATGCATTCCCAAAGGGGAAGTGGTCCCTGTTTGCGAATGCTTTACCACCTACTTGAAGTAGGTGGTAAATTGCGACAGTTTTGCGATTGTGGTCGCAAAGCAGTCATACATAGGGCTCAGACTCGCTATTAGGAAGGGACGCCCTTGAAACGCCCCTTCCTAATAGCGAGTCACAAATCCTAATTAGCTAGTCTCAAATAAATTGCGACTCGCTAATTAGGGTTTGTACATGGCCCTGAGGTATTTTTGCATGCGCAAACGGGTCGCAAACCCATTTGTGCATGCAAAAATAATACGTAGTAAGTCTGGCTCTTAGTTCCAAAATGTCTTACTTTTAATTTCCATGCACCCTGCCTTATGGGCAATAAGGCCTACATAGTAATGACCTATAAATATTTAAAAGGAAAATTTTAAACTGTCATAAAGAGGTAATTTTGACAGGTTACTTTTGCAGATTATAACTGCAACAGTCATGCTACAAATAATAGACCTGCCATCATGTTTGCACTGCCTTCTAGTGCAGTCCCCTAGTGCAGTCCCCTAGTGACATTAGACCCTGGGTACCCCTTGCATCATATTTAGGGACTTACTGGTAAGTTAATTATGCCAGTCAGGGGTATGCCAATTTAATCACATTGAAAGGGGAAGCACAGCACTTTATCATTAGTTAGCTGGGGTAATGTGCCCAGATTCTACAGCCAGAAAAAATATAGGGTCAAGCAAAACGCAAAAGATCTGTGGATACCATGCAGAAAGGGAACATTTCCTACACATGGCTACTGAATCCATCAGTCTCTGTATTCCACCCAGCATGGAACTCGCTTGGTGCTAGGCACAAAAGTTAACTGGCACAGGCTGTCAATAAATGTTATTTTTCTAACTGTGTTATTGATGGTGCTTTGCCATTCCGCTATGTCATTATTTATTAATGCCTTTGAGCTTTTATTCATTGTAATGACTATTACAATATTTTTCTGGTGTACTGGAGGCCAAAGAGCATAAACACAACTTTCCTGGTCTGGTGAGTAGATTTTTCCTTTCTAACTTACTTAGTGTTAACAAGAATGCAGCGTTGAAGATCAGTTGAGCTATATTGTTTGGGTCATATCTGAAATAGACAATTTGTACAATCCAATTGAGTTGTATAGAGTGTAGCAACTACAAAATGTGTTCCGTTAGAGAAAGAAAATATGGAAACAAGACTATATATTACATATTTTATTTGAAATGTTGTCATTAAGTGTAATTAGCAAATTTTAGGAAGCTTAAATGTAGCCCTGCTGCATAGTTCGCTATCAGTTCTGAAAGGATTTTTTCATATTGAGTTTTTGCATTTTATGGACATTAACATGTAAACATGCATTGTGTATTATACACAGTTAGACTGACCATAGCTAATGTAGGCCTGTATTTAAAATCCCTAACATTTGTTTGCCATCTTGCTTCATGGCACATGTGTATTTTATTTCAGGGAGAAGTTGAAATCCAAATCAACAGACATGATGTGCCTTTGCTTTCTTCCCATGTGAAATGTTTTCCTCTCACTTGATAACCATAGATCAGTAGCACTCACAGTACAGCCCATGGGCTGATGTGCCTTTGCTTTCTTCCCATGTGAAATGTTTCCTCTCACTTGATAACCATAGAACAGTAGCACTCACACTACAGTCCATGGGCTGCTAGTGTCCCAGCAGACCTTTCGTTGCAGCCCGCAGATCTTCCTCTGGTACCCCTAGTTGTAGCAAAGATAGCTGCTTGAGGTCTGTTATTTGGTTAATTCTGCTAGCCAGGCAGCATCATTTTGTGATTCTGGACTTTGTTTCTAAAGTTATTTCAACTTGTTTTATGAGCAAGACTGCCATGCTCATAGAACAAGCTGAAATGACTCTAGAAGCAAAGCCCAGAATTGCAAAGGCATGTTTATGCTTTTCTGGTTACGGGCTGTGTTTGAATAGCCAGTTCAGCTTGTACTTGTAGCAAGATATTCCTGGTCATGGCTGAATGCTTAGCTGACAGGACAGTAGAGGTGCATAAAAAAGGTATGGAAACTGTGATCATGAGTACAGTGGGTCAGGGTCAGTTAGTGTTGGTAGGAGGGTCAGATAAGCAGCTTAAATCAGCAAAATATTCTGCATCCATTTTTGGTCTTATAACCTACAGGTAACAGAATGTAAAATGTGCAAAAAAAGATTTAAGAGAAATAATTTTTGGAAATCTTTGGAAAAGGTTTTTTTCCCATCCCCGTAATGGTTGTATGACGTTACAACGCATTCTGTTGCAACGCATGTCTTTACCACGCATGCCTTCTCCACGCATATACTTTACCAGGAAAATGCCTTTAACACGCACACTTTTACAAAGATTTTCGTTGTTAAACTATGCATGTCTATGGCATTTTTATGTTAAAGGATATCTCCGATCACTATGTATTAACCCTAAAAATTAACCCTGATTTAATTTACCCCTGCGCAACACCACCCCCTCATTCCCTCTTACCTCTCCACGTCCTCTCCACTCCAAGCACTTCTGAGGTGACGTTTCACGTCGTTAAGAGGAATCGGAAGTGGCTTTCTGTTTCCTCTAACTACGCCGATTGCCTCCACATTTTTTTTCTTCAGATTCATAAATTGACGGAATCAGGTGCGTTTCTTTTTTTTGGGGGGGAGACCACCCAAGCCCCCTTTTTTAAACACACGTTGTTGTTTATTTTGGAGGGGGAGACCCCCACCCCCCTTTTTTTTATCTTTAGCACACATGCCTTTACTACGTATCTCGTAGTAAAGGTTTGTGTGGTAAAGGCTATTCGTTGTAACCACGCATGCGTTGTAATGCATGCGTGGTTATGGTTACGCGTGGAAATGGCTGCGTTGTAGTGGCCGTTTCCTCCCCATAATCCCCCACCCTACTCTGTCTCCTTAGGAATGCCAGAGCTTCAATGCAGCCCTCGGGCACATAACAGACAAAATGTTTGAGTACTGATGAATGTTCGAATTGGTTGCAACAGTACGCCTACAGAGCACAGGCTAGTCTTTGTATTTCATTTGTAGTAGATAATGTTAAGTTAAAAGGATGTTTAGAGAAACTGTATTGTGGAGGATTCTGAGAAAGTAATGAGCTCAAGATTGCATCTTTTTACGCTAACCTGACCGTATTGTTTTTATATGAACTATGTGTAGGTGTAGCAAATGTTAGAATTGTGCGATTTAAGCTAGTGCAATGTATATGAGAATTCAAAACATTTCCCAGACATCTTAGAGCAGGTTAGGGTACTCTCTTTATGGAAGAACTGGTTTTACTTAACTTTTCCTATGATGCAACATTGTGACATTTCATCCTCTTACTTATATGACTTTGATTGAGTTGAATGTCATATTAACTAAGGAATTCCTGTATTGATTATTGATTGGCACTGGTTTGATGATTTTGCATCTGTAAACATTTGAAACTTTAATAAATCTTTATAGTTCTAAATGTATTCACTCTTTCTTCTTCGTGGAGCCTACTGTGCTTCACGTTATTTAAATATATTGATTGGTTGACCAGCCGTAGTAGCATACTTCGATTCATCACATAGCATTTTAAGGGCCCCAAATGTATAGAAAGAAAAGCGCTAACAGTTACTTAAGGCCTAACACTGGACATTTCTTAACTATGCCAGTGCAATCATAATAACATAAGCAGAAAAGTCCACGTTGCTAAGCCAGCCACATAGGGCTTAGAAGCATGCGACAGCAAAAATCTGTGGTGTTATGCAATTTGACCATATAACCCTGCTGTAAGGTTTCAGCCCTGATTTCCAAGGTTACGGTACAAAAGTAGGGTTGAGCAACATTTTTTTCTCCAGCTGTGAAGTTCCCAAATAAATCCGTTTAAAAGGTTTGCCAGTTTACATTCTCCTTCCCTCATTCAAGTTTTTTTCCACAGGTAAAATAATTTTCACTTAATAGAAATTACATTTATGTTCTCTTTGAACACAGCCAACTTGATCTTTGTATGCAGAATCTTTCTCTGCACGTTATATTTTTCACTGTATACACAATAGGAAATGTTTGTCTGGTATTTCTCTGAATATTTACAGCTTTTCTACTAGCATTGCAAAGGAGAAGAACATTAATGACTCTCTGTGAAGTATATCATGCGAGGAACTATTTTGATAGTATTATATAAGGATGGATGTGAGTTTCTTCACATGAATGCAGCTGTTAACATGGAAATCAATGCTTTAATCGATCAAAATGAAATCTCATCCTTATTAATAGATTTGCCTGTTCTGAACTCCACATCTATATTGACACGTACAAATGTAGTCAAGCAGGACCTGAGACCTAGGCCCAGGATTAGAGGCAAACACTGAGGCAGGAAACTTGATCAATCCCATTACAATGCATTACAATGGTCAGGGGAGATTGCCCCAATAAAGCACACACCACCGGAGGGCGTACATGCCCTTCTAAAAACATCATAAAGTCAGGTGCCACATGAGTTACAAATAGCCAACTAGGACCTAGCACACATAGTGATCACACACTCTCCATGCTGGACATCTGGACACGTTATTCCACTGGCCTCACTGTGTCTATGCGAGGTCGTAACCATTTGACCCTTAATTTATTACTCCAAAGGCAGCAACCAACATTCCTCACCATATATGGTACACCAAAACTTTTATAACCTGTTGTGTTTTGTATAAAAGAAGGTAAAAGAAGGACATATACCAATTGTAAACTGAGACAGTCCTCAGACCTCGTGCCTATAAATGTACTCCTGGCTTTAATGTTTAATTAAACAAATTGTTCCTGTTTTGTCAAATGCCTCGTCTTCTGTTTTTTTCTAAGGAAGGATTTCTAACTTGAGCATCACAGCAGACCATAAAAACATTTCAAACTTTGAAATTTGTGAAGAATTCCATAGATCTTTGTGAAAGTCACAAAACAATATCTGGCAAACCTTATTTAAATTATCGCCATTGTCCACAAAGACCAGAGACCAGTACCCGCGCGGTCCCAACTATCTCAACAATAGGTTCATACAACATACATAAGGAAAGCCTTCCAGACTCTATTGGCAAAAAATCTGGTGATGTAGAGAGATGTTTGGCCAGGATGTTTTTATGTATTTGTATTTTACTAGAGTCTGTATCAGACTCTATTGGGTTTCATACCACTTTATAAAAGAGATTCAGGTTTTCCTATGAACATCAGGTGCAGGAAAATATGCATTACTTAAAAAAAAAAGCACAGCAACCACCAATATAAGACAGGTTTGATAAGGCTATAGAGTAAAAACACAGAGAGTCAGATACACATGTTCAAATCGGTATATGTTAACAGCGTCTGACATGAGTCAGCTTCTGAGGCAGGTCTTGTACACAGAATGCAGGGCTTTGTTTACTATGCACACCTGCTTCAAGAAAAGGCCACTTAATTGTAAACATGACCTGAATTGTGTGATCACATTTACCAATAACTGTCAATATGCAATGTGAAACAGAGGGGAATTTTAGGTATTAGAGACAGGAAGTCAAGTAGGAGACCTTCAATATCTTTTGTCAATGAAAAGGGAGACTTTTTTGGCTTGCACAGTGTGCACCAGGTCTGAGGTTTAGGCAAATAAGGGAAGTAATATCCCTGGAGGTGAGCTCTGACACTTTTTTAAAATGTTAAATTGTGGGACTAGGGTGTGTACGTAGATTGTAGATCGAATTAGAGGATCTTTGTCTCCACCTGAAGGATGTCCAGTTTGTAATGCAGAGAGTTAAGGTCATATATATTTTATGGAGTTTATGACTTTGTAAGTTAAAGTGTGATAATGGCTTATTTGGGTGTGTGGGGAATACTGTGATTGTTAAGGGTAAAGAAAGGGACAAATGGGGGTGTACCATTGACATCACAGATATCAATTATTTGTGCAGCCCTGGACCAATGATTAAAACTCTGGGTTAGACGCTGATGCTTGAGGGAGATGTGGAGTTCTATTGTGATTGATTAGATAGGGAGAGAAGGAGAATCAGGACACAGGGCCTTATGTTTATTTTTGAGGATATGTTTTTCTTGATATTCAGAAACATTTGAAAGTGAGTCAAAACTTTAAAGGTTAGTGTTACCAGAGTCTGGTGGGCATAGTGGTGTGGTCCTTCTCTTTTATTTTGGTTAGTTAAGGATATATTCTACGTCTATATAATATTTTCAGTTCGGGACAAAAAAGCCCTTCCGAGCAGGTACCAATGGAAGGTAGGTAGTGCTTCATGGCATTTAAAAACCAATTTATCAATCAGGGAAGCTGCAGTTAGTGTAACTCTACCCTCAAACAAATACAGATTTTGCTGAGCGAGTGTCTGGAGATGCCCCTTTCCCTCTGCCTAGTCTCGGATGTTGGGATACTTAAGCAAACCAAGAGCGTGTCCTCGCAGCATAACACAGAAGGTACAGTCCTTCTAAAACTGCCTCTACTTTACTTCCCTTATGCGCACTAGAGCACGACCTTTTGGGAGTTGCCTGGCTCCCACACTCTCTTTTAATATTTTTATTAGTTTTTAGCATTTCCTCCTCATTGCTTTAGTTTGCTTTTCCTTTACAGTAATTGCACAGTTTGGCAAGGAAGCTTACCTCCCTGCAGTCAGAGTAGCTGGACACAGGTTTGGTTTTTCTTTTCCACCCTAACATTTTGCTGAGTGAGTTTCTGGATACACCTCTTTCCCTCCCTTTGGTCCCGGATGTTGTTAAGCAGACGGAGAGCATGTCCGTGGTACGCCAGAGGCAAGCCCGTCTGTGCTCAGTCCGTCCTCATTGCCAGCCATGCTGCCTATTGGCAGAAGGATTTAGGGTCACCGCGCACTTATTCTCAGGAGGCACTTTAAAACCTACAGGTAAGGGTCAATGTAGCACACTTTTAATCCCACTGAATATGGAACCCTACTGGTCTTGCAACCACGGTCAAATTTAAATTAATCCCAAAGAGACCAAAAACGTTAAGAAACCCTGGAGTCCGCGAGCATGGAGAAAAACCCTCACTATACCCTAAGCTGCTCCCTTATGAATGCAAGGTCTCTTATTGAAAATAAACTGGAATTTTTGAATTTATACAACTTTTAACTCAGAGTTAATCTTCATAACCAATACTTGGGCAGATGATAGCTCCGGCCCAGCTTTTGTCCCTGCTATTCATGCTGACTACTCGCTCCTGAGGCTAGATAGGAGGGTAAAGAGAGGCGGTAGTCTAGCC
Source organism: Triturus cristatus (assembly GCF_964204655.1). Classification (NCBI taxonomy): domain Eukaryota; kingdom Metazoa; phylum Chordata; class Amphibia; order Caudata; family Salamandridae; genus Triturus; species Triturus cristatus. The sequence goes on from NC_140593.1 coordinate 248,542,570, forward strand.
CTTGTTTTTAAATAATATCTTAGGTGCACTAGTTCAAAGGTATGCAATTCCAAGGACCTTTGAGGCCTTGATTTTTAAGTGCATTTTTAACGATCACTGCTCTTTATATGGATTATTACTATACTGTCTCCCTGCATCTAGAGCGAATGTTCCTGATACCATTGGACATGTGCTGGAAACTAAGGTCAATTTCGAGGATTTCCCAGTTCTCTGAGACTTTAATTTCCATCTGGGCAATCTTGAAGACAGGCTTGATCAATCTTATAAATAGTCTCGGTCTTGTCCAAAAGGTAATTGCCCCCTCACATATGACCGGCCACACTCTAGACAGCATATTAACTGACAACCCTGCTTCAGTTATGTTCCATCTGAATATCGCTTCAAAGTCAGTCAACAATTTCAACCCCAGTGTGACTCAATCTGACCGCCTACAGCACAAAATCAACACGTCATTACTGGAAAGTAAATTAAGATCCTCCACCCCAAAAATTATGAGCAATGTAGACCAGGATATATCAGAATATAACGCCTGGCTTACTGCAGCTGCAGATCAACTAGACCCATGGTAACCCCTTCACAATAAAAGATTGTCCCCCTCACAACCCTGGTTCTCTCAGAACCTTTGTGAGTTGAAGCAGTCTTGCAGATACCAGGATCGTCTCTGGAGACTTAATTATGACCTGCTGGAAAAAGAAACATAAAAACTAAAAATTACAGAATATAAGGCCCAGATATTGAAGGAAAATTTTGTCTATTTTTCTCAGAAAATCTCTATCAAAGAACTGGCCAATCTTTGCGACCAAAAGAAAGCTGAAAGCAGTCAGTCTCTTTGTGACGATATCGCTTTAGCCTTTCAGAATAAAGTTCTCAACATCTTCAATACCTTCTCCAGCCCATCAGGGGAAACACTGTCAGCTATACACGGTATAAAGAGGGCGGCTACAGTGCCGGAGTACCCTCAGAACCTATTGTAGAGTCCTTCTACTGCTCCCTTTTCATCCTTCTCCTCTTTTTCTCCATTATCGACAGACCAAGCACAAGACTTAATACTTACCACTCCTTCTTTGCCTCCACTAGATCCCTACCCCCCCCCCCCCCCCAGCTACCCTTCATTCGGTATCAGGTACTGTAGTCAGTTTATTAACTCCAATCATCAATGAAATGTTTAGGCAAGGATCCTTTCATCAGACCTGAAAGTCACTTCAGTTCTACGATTGTTAAAGAAACCAGCTCTGGATCCCTCCTCTGCAAATAACTATCGCCCTATCTCTATGCTATCCTTTCCAGCAAAAATTGCGGCAAAGGCAATTGACAAGGAATTGACCCCATTCATGGAATTAAACAACTTACTGGATCTCTCACCGTTTGGGTTTCCTGGCCAACACAGCACTGTGTCAGCCATAATCACTGCATCAAAGTAAATTAAGGGCATCACTGTATAGGGGAAACCCAGTAGCCCTAATTCTTCTTGATCTTTCAGCTGCGTTCGACAAAGTCAATCATAAGGTTTTGATTGACCATGTTGAATCTTTGGGCATCGGTGAGAGAGTCGAATCTATATCTTTGGATGATTTTTTTTCTAATTCCTTCTCTCTTTTCTGTGGTGTCCCACAATGATCATATTTGAGCCCTACCCTGTTTAACTTATATGTCTCCCCTTTAGCCATTCTCATTTAAAAACTGGGTTTTTCAGTAGGCAGTTATGTAGATGATACCCAAATTATCGTCTCAGTTTCCGGCAGTCACCAAGTAGCAGCTATCAATTTCTGCAACTGCATGAAACAAGTTAACAAATGGATGCTGTGCAGCTGCTTAAAACTAAATTCTGACAAAACGGAAGTACTACTACTGGGAAACAATGTCTCCTTCTAGTCCCCTGACTGGTGGTCAGTTGATATTGAATCAGTCCCGACCCCAGTAACAAAGGTGAAGAATGTGGGTGTGACATTTGGTAATCATCTGTCTTTCATCATTGGATAATAAATAAATGACCAATTTTCAATTAAAGTCAGGAGTATGTCAGGGTTGTGATGTCACATCCATGAAGTCCCTTCCTATGAGCTCATTTAGTATCCTAATTAGTTCAACACTTTTCTTTAGGGCTTTCAACCCGAGAATTGCAAATTGTTTTTATTACCTTATCTACCAGTGAATGAGGTGTGCTTATGTATGTACAGACAGGGTGCAAATAGTGTAAATTGGACACAGACTTTTCATGTCCAGTCTGCCATTCTACAGAGAGACTTATATATGAATATGTCATAAGGTCATATCACCATTTGGAGAGGCTCACAAAACGGCCTGCCTAATGAATGTGAATTAAGTATGTTGTGGATGGGGAATCTCTGAGATTAGCTATGATCACAATGATGATGGGCTATAAGGGACAGCAGACCTCTATCACTGTTTTCATATGCCAAAACAGAAAACTCCTAAAAAATATATCCTGTGTCCCTTAAAGGACAGGTTCTGCTTTTAAACAAAAAGGATTCTTGCTTGAGAAGATCTTGTGGGGAGCATGTATTTTTCCACTGGATCTCAGTCCGCTGCCCTGGTGCCCAATAACACAACACAATTCCCAAAGGGGAAACTGTCTCACAGCGACAGTGTCCCCTTTGCAAATCAAATATAACCCCAACTTGGCTGCTGTTATCTGGTCAATTGTTTGTGACCGCAAATGTAGTTACATTGATCTATATGGCATTTACCATCCTATTTGCAATTCTGAATGAGTTGCAGAACCCCTTTTGTAAGTCATATAGGGCCGCAGGTCTAACATTCCAAATTTTAAAAAATCACAAATTGCGGCTAATGACAATTTGCAATTTCTTATTTGGAATGTACTAAAATGTATTCTGTAGAAGTGGTTGCAATTTGCACACCAACTTCTACGGAACGCATTGGTATTTTGCGAACTATTCTATGTTTTAATCAGTTGGGTCACGAAATACTTGAATCGTAGTGGGTTGCAATTAGACCTACGTCAATAATATGGAAACCACCCATCCAGTGCAACATGGTTTTAAATCTAACCATTGTACAGAGTCCGTCCTAGTGGTTGCCACAGACGAAATTAGAGCTATTTTAGATAATGGTGGTAAGGTGGCCTTGATCCTGCTTGATCTTTCGGCCTCATTCGATACGGTGGACCACTCTCTTTTGGTCAACCGTCTTGAAAGTATTGCCATTGAGGGTCCGGCATTAAAACTGATCAGCTCCTTTTTGTGCGACAGAGAAAAGGTGGTCGCGTTTGAGGATTTTACATAACACCCTTTTACGCTTCCTTGCGGGATCCCTCAGGGATCCTCGCTAAGTCCCACTCTTTTTAATGCGTATGTTACCCCTCTGATCAAACTCATCTGATCATGTGGCTTTTCAGTATTCTCCTAGAAAAAGTAGCCAGACGATTAAAATATCTGCATGGGTAACATCGCTGAATGGATGCAGAAGAATTGTTTGAAACTGAAATCTGAACAGACTGAAGTATTACTTCTTGGCAACAACACTTCCTTCTGGAATACTACCTGGTGGTCCCTCAATCTGGGGTCACTCCCACCTCCGGTCCAAAAAGCAAAGAACTTAGGAGTTATTTTTAGCATCAAGTTAGCATTCACAAATCACATTAAGCAGGTAACTTCTTCCTGTTTTCTTACTTTAAAAATCCGAAATAAAATTATCCCTTTTCTTTCAATAGAGCAGCAGAAAACAATTGTAATTGCTTTGGTAATTTCAAAGCTGGACGATTGCAAATTCAGCTACAAAACAAACTGTAGACCCTTCAAAACGCAGCAGCCTGTGCGTTGATGAATCTCCCTAAATTGTCCCCAATTCTCAAACCATTAACGATCTGCATTGGTTACCAATCAGGGAGCGAATCAAGTTTAAAGCCCCGTGTTGGGCTCACAAGGCCCTGCACAAGGAAGGTCCTCTCTTCTTTCAGAAGATTTTCAAATGGTATATACTTACTCTGCGGCCTTGCACGGGGAACAGGTAGTTATCCCCAGAACAAAAAAGACATATTGAGGAGGAAGAAGTTTCTCCTACTCCACATGCAAATGGTGGAACGAGATGCCTGACTCTTAAAATTCAGAAAACAACTGAAAACGTGTGTTTTCTTTTACCCTACCACTTGATTAGCTCCTTCTGCTGCCTTGTTCCTTAAGGTTCATGCTTGACGCTAGTGCCAAGACGCTGATTGACATTTGCGCGCTGTACAAAAAATTAACTTAACATTTTTACAAAACAACCGACTCACTAGACAAATTAAAAGCGAGAGGAGTTAAAGCCCTCATGGTACATGCAACAGAACATCCTGACAGCGCTATCCAGGCTCGACCTAAAATAAAAGGAATCTTTTTTCTTAAATGTAGTTTCTTTTCCCGAAATCAAAAATGGCATGTGTATAAAAAATTAAAAAAATAACAACCATTTTTTAGGAGTAGATAGTAGTCCCTGGGGGCCAGTACCTTCTCTGGAAAAAAAATCTGTCCGTACTCACAAAGAGAAAGAGGTCCCTTAGAAGCCCTGTCCAGTTTGCAAATGGTTATCACTTCTTTTGACTTGTTGGTAAAATATTATTCCTTGGCGACCAGATTTTGGTCGCAAAACAGAAATACATAATTTAGGGTATGGTTATTTGGAAGAGACACCATTTACTTGCCCCTTCCAAATACTGATTTAGTTTTTACTCGCCCAAATTGTGATTTGGTAAGGTAGTAACGAATCGCAGTTTGTTTTTTGTACATTTAAAAATTCCATTTTTGGGTTGCAAAGTCTCCGATTTGACCTTTGCGACCATAAAATTACTTTGTATATGTGGCCCAGTATTTTGCTGACTTGCAAAATGGGTTTTGCACGTCACAAAAATGTATTTCTGTTACACATACTGCTATTTTGAGAATTGCAAGCTTTGCTACGGCAAAATTATTTTGTACTTGACACTAATTACCCTGTTATCCTGGCTGTTGTTCTCCTATTAATTTAGATTTATTTTACCTCCCAGTGAGCGATTGGCATGACATCAACCACCAGGGTCCTTGAAAGTAGTATGGCCACACTGGCCTTCCAGGAGATGAAAAAAAGCACATTTTTTAAGTCTGTGGCCCTGCGTTCATTCCTGTCAACTGGTAGCGCTGGCGTGCGACTGGACTAGTCCCAGTTTAATGTCAGCTGTGGCAACAATTTAGGAGATGAAAAATGATTGTGGCTATAAAGCAAAGATTCTGTTTTCGTCTCGGACAGCTTAATTGCTTTTTAAACCTGGCTTGCAGAATTTGCAGTACATTAGTAGAGGGTACACGCGACCGCTCTTTAAAACAAAATCAAAGTGTTAGTATATTGTTTTTAAGCTTAGATTAAGAGAACGAAATCGAGGGTAAAACGCAAGTAGCCAATGAAAGCAAAGCAGCCAGGAATGCCCGGCAACCGGCTGCAGGTCCCGCGTCCAAGCAAAACATCTTGGATTGCTCGTCCCGTAATAAATGACTGTTTTCACTTTGCATTTTGCAAGTGAAAACACGACTGATGCTGCGCGAGACGCGACGATGACAGTTCGAATCCATTCCCTGTAATCACGAAGGAGCGGGAGCCCTTGGATTGCGACGCAGCACGTGAAATAAGGGAGTGCACTTTGTAAACAGCCTCGCGTGACCAGCGCAGAGACTGTGCATTAAACCGAAATACTTCGGGAAGGGAAAGTCACAGCCCGGAAGATGAAAGAGGACCGGACCGTTCTACAAAATGGATGATAAATGTCGAGGCGGTGGTCAGCGTCATCCTTACGCTTATCTCCTTTCCCTTCCAGGATTAATTTCCACTCCTTAACCTTAACGAGATAAAAGAATGAGGGTAAAGGTGGTTTCGTAGAGTGCAAAGGGCAGGCACAGTCAAGGGCTGCTTTGCCTCAAAGGTTCACGACTCTGATAAGTGTTACTCAGCCTCTCCAATGGCTTACTGACCAAAGGGCCCTGACAGGAGCGTCTCTCAGAGCCTTTGCCTCCCCTGGCTCCACGGCCCTACATCCCTCCCCCGTATCTTGCCAGGCGTGCCGCTTGAGCTCTAACCCGGAAGTGAGGGGTGGGGGCTTTATCCCATCAGGTCCTGGAAAGCATCCACTGAAAATGGCTGGCTTGATCTTGACGTTAGTTATTCCACTTTTTTGAGAAAGAAGATAAAGTGAGGTTCCTTAAGGAGGCCTTTTTATGGGGTACACAGATGGCTTTTGATCTTCAGAGCATGCTTTCAGTAGCCATCTTGAAAGTGTCATAATTGTCACAAATTAACTCGATGTTTTCATGTGGGTTATTTCGGTTGAGATTGGTAGTCAGGCTTTCTTTATGTTGCTCTATGGCTGAGATTGTTTGTCAGAGGTAAGCTTACAGGATACACATGATCAGAGATAAGTGAGGAAGCCGCATGTGTTGTACTTTCTTTATCAATGCCACAGTAAATGTCTCGAGGAGATCTTGTAGTGGGGTAGGGAGAGCAGACATCTAGACTGCAACAGCTACAGTTAGAACAGTAATACAACAAAGACTCAAAAGTGGTCAATTAACCTGTAATGGTCGATTCTGCCCCGATTTGGAAGCCACCTGTCATGTCATAGTACTGGATACTTGGAAAAAGCAGCATTTATACATTATGTACTTCTTGGCACTTTATCTGCAGTAAGGAGTCAACCACAGGAAGGTCTCAAAAGGGGTCATGTTTTCCCAACTCACACTGGGGTACAAGGGAGGTTTAGAGGTTGTGAGTTATTATCACAACACGTTCTGTAATATAGGGGTGCATCTTGCGACCTTCCATCCTACCCCATGAGGATGTCTAGCACGTTGTCGCTGATGCAATGTTGACTAAACTTTGGCATGCACTAGGGTATAGTTAAGGTTCTTGGCTGCAAGCCTAAGATATGATGTGCACAGTAAAGTAGGGGCATGTCTTGCAACCTTCTAGTCTACATGAATGTTGAGTGTGTAGTGGTGGATTGTCTCTGATATAATGTTCACTAGACTCTGGAATGCATAGTGTCTAAGATACTGGGATACAACCATAACATTCAATTTATTTTTATTTTAGAGTTTTTATAGAACGCAAACTTGACCCGTTAGGGTATCAGAGCGCTTTACAGAAATCCGCAGTAGTAGACAAAAAACTTGGAGTGGGGGGGGGGGGTGCTGGATACATAGAGGGATAAAAGGACAAGTAATTACATTTTACAATAACAATAAATGAGAAACAAGGTCCCAGGGTGCATGGTGGGATGCCCGGAGGTGCTGGGTGGATGGTGTCTGGGTGCTCCAGGGAAATGTATTGGACAGAAGTGGAATAAGGTCATTGGATGATTAGAAGGCTGAATTTTAGGCAAGGAATTTGCCCATTAGGAAGATTTTGGCATTTTTTTTAAGCGAGCCAGAGAAGGGATTCTTGTAATGGCGGGCGGGAGTGAGTTCCATATTCTTGGTACGGCCCCGGAGAAAGCCCGATTGTAAGTTTTCTTTTTCCGAAAACGTGCAGGTTGGGACTAGGAGCTTCTGGTTCCTCCGGATATCACGAGTTTCTGGGCAAGATACGCAGGGGAGTTTGAGTATGTTGCTTTGTGCGTGATACATGCCAATTTGAGTTGGATTCTGGCCTGTAAAGGGAGCCAGCTCAGAGCTTTCAGATGTGGTAAAATGTGGTCGAATTTCCTTGAGCCTGTTAGTAGTCTAGCGGCCGCGTTGAGGCAGGCTTTTAAAGGTGCCAGGGAGATCTTGGGTAGACCGGAGAGGGTAGAGCAGCCATATTCGAGTCTAGAGATGACAAGTGACTGGACTGCCATTTTTAGGTCGGGAGTATCAAGGAAAGGTTTGAGTTTCCTTAGGTAGCTCAGGTGGAATCTGGCTGATTTGGCCATCGCATTAATGTGGTCCCGCATGGTCAAGTTATAGTCAATGGTTATTCCGAGGGATTTGGCCAAGTCCACGATGGTCGGAGGACAGTTTAAGGTTGTGATGGCCTTCATTCATACCGGAGTCTCAAGATTGGTTTTGGGAGGGGAAATTAGTAGAAATTCTGTCTTCGTTGCGTTGAGTTTGAGTTGATTGGAGGAGAGCCATTGGACAGTCAATTTCAGGGCTTCATTCATGGAAAAAATATCTTCGAGGGAAGAGATTTTGATGTAGATCTGGGTCTCATCAGCGTACATGTGGTAGGAGATATTTGCGGTGTGTAGTACTTCAGCAAGCGGTTCGAGGTAAAGGTTGAACAGGGTAGGGTATAGGGTTGTTACTTGGGGGACTCCAACTGTGACCGGAGAGGGAGCAGACAGGTTGCCGTTAATTAGGAATCTCTGAGAGCAGTTGTGGAGGAAGGACCTAAACCATTCAAGAACAGAGCCATCCACTCCCATCCTGAGTTTGAGGCGTTCAAGTAGTTTTTCATGGTTGACCGTGTCGAAGGCCGAGGATAGATCTAGGAGGATTAGGTGACAGGTTTTGCCTTGATCAAGGGCTCGGAGGGCATCATCCATGATGTGGAGAATTGAGGTTTCCGTGCTGTGCCCTGGCCTGAAACTGGATTGGAAGTCGTCTAGCAGGTGGAAGTTGGTGATTTGTTGGCTCGGCTGCTATGTTAGAGATAGGTCTAAAGTTGTCAGGAGAGGCAGGGTCAAGCGCCGGCTTTTTTAGGATGGGTAGGGCTTGACCGGCTTTCAGAGAGTCAGGTATTGATCCCTGAAGCAGGGAGGCATTAATTATTGCAGTCCAGCTAGGAATGATGGATTGGGCAGCGGCAGCTAGGCAGTTAGAGGGGAGTGGGTAATTAAAGTGGTTGTTCGGATTTAAGGTGGATAGGATTTTCGAGACGGAGTATTCATCATAGATTTTGAAGTCGGTCCAGTGCGCTTGGTTTTTGGGTGAAGCCTGTGGAGGCGGCTCGGAGGGAGGCAGATCTGGAAGGGGTTGAGAGTGGGTTGCGGATCTAAGTTTGTTTCCTAAGGCTGTGATTTTGTCTGAGAAAAAGGAGGAGAATTCCTCGGATGATATTATTGACTTGGAGGTTTCTTTCGATGTTTTGGCCAGTTTGTTGGATTGGTGTTTGACCAATTCAAAGAGTTTGCGGGGTCTGTTCTTGGTGTTCCCCAATTCTGATCTGAAGAATTCTTTTTTTGAGTTGAGGATGTTCCGGTTGTAGGCATTTCTGGCCTGGCGGAGAAGTTTTAAATGTGAGCCTGAGGGGTGCTGTCTCCAAATTCTTTCTGCCTGCCGGAGGGCTTTCCTCTCGCGGTTGAGGGACCCATTGAACCAGGGGTTTCTGTCTTTGGTTTAAGTTCTTTTTAGTTTTAGCAGGGCAAGGTCATTCAGAATGTTAGTTATAGTCACACAGTAGTGATCATTAAGGTCACTGACTGATGTTATATGCTGGGGGGAGGTCAGACTTACAGCGAGCTGCCAGTTCCCTGGGATCAAGGTTCTTGGAGTCTCTGACCTAGCGTTTGGGCAACACCTGTTGCGGTGTCCTTGATTTGTGGGTGCCAGGTAATAGGAAGGTGATAGCATGATGGTCCGACCAGTCGCAAGGGTTAATAGCGATAAGCTTGACTATTGGTTCCTTAGCGGTGATCCAGTCAAGAGTGGTGCCTTTCGAGTGTGTAGGGAGTGTGCAGGCTTGGGTTAGGGCTTGATCGGCCAGGAGATCTTTGTTAGCGTTGACATGAGGATACTTGGGGTCGTTCCAGTGCAGGTTGAAGTCCCCAAGAAAAATGTTTTTAGAGTTGGCGGAAACCTTGGCTGTGATAATTTCCATGAGGTGGTAAGTGAAGGCATCATTCGTGCCAGGGGGGTGATAAAAGATGTGCAGATTGAACAGTTAGGTAGTGCTGCTACATATGAAAAGTGCAAGGTATTCACAGGAGTCTGTGGTGTCTGCCAGGAGTTCCGTGACAAAGAGGTTAGAGCGGTAAATGCAGGCAATGCCGCCCCCTTTTTTGCTAGATTGCCTGTTCAGTCATGCAATGTTGTAGTTGTGAGGGACTAGGAGGTCCAGGCATGGAGATGAGGATTCGTTGAGGATTTGTTGAGCCACGATTCTGTCAGGATTGTTAATTCAAAGTTTGAGGTCTGCGATATCAGCAGCATGCTTAACTGCTGAGCGGCAATTAATTAGGAGGCCAGATAAAGGGGGTCGGAGAGAGTGTCTTGTGATGGGACGGACAATGGTACTGGCGCTAGGTTGCTATCAACCACACTTCTGTTGTGGAGGGTGGCTGATCTGTAGGGGTTGATAGCGACCATGCGGATGGCGTGTTCGACCTTCACGACTTGTGGACTAGGGGTTACTGAGGCAGAGTTGTAGGAAAGGAGGATGGCTAGAATTTCCTCTTCAGAAAGGTCTAGCGGACTTGTGGTGACAAGGGTAGAGTTGTATGAGAGGAGGAGAGCTAGAATTTCCTCCTCCGAGAGGTGGCATAGTTGCTTGCGAGGCAAAGGTGTCTCAAGGAAAGCAGTAGCGGGTGATTGGGGGGGTCTGTGGTAGGGAGGGGGGTGGGGTTAAATGGAGGCTTGAACTTAGAGAAGGAGAGTTCAGTAAGGTGAAGAAGGCTATTTAGGTCCAGAATGGAGTTATGGATGCTCTGTGTTAATTTGGCTGCTCTGTAGTGCAGAGTTTCAATATCAATATAGGAGGAAGGCGCATGAAGGCAGGGGGACAGTGGTTTGGTGGCGGTTCTATTGGCCTGCGTTGGTGATAGGGTAGAGGGGCTGGGTCGAATTGTGTCGTAGGCCAATGGAAGAGTTTTAGGCTCAGGGTCAGAGGGAGGAGCTGCTCTGTAGTGCAGTTTCGTTCTCACTATAAGAGGGAGGCGCTTGGAGGCAGGGGGACAGTGGTTTGACAGCGGTTCTATTGGCATGCGTTGGTGGGAGGATCGAGGGGCTGGGTCGACTTGTGTTGTAGGCCAATGGGAGCATTTCGGTCTCAAGGTCAGAGGGAGGAGCTGGCGGGGAGGAGACCAAAGGTCTGGGAACGATTCTTTTGGTAGGTTTAGGTGGCGTGATAGAGGGGTTAGGTTGATCAGAGTTGTGAGCCCTTAGGGGGGTGGTTTGTGGGTGGCTGGGCACGTTAGTTGGGGGGATGTTGGGGCGGGTGTTTGTTGCCCTGCAGTGTCATGCACATGGTTTTTGAGTGGGGTAAACAGGTCCGCAAATTTATTGGGGTTATTAGTTGTAGATTGTTGCAGATTTTTGTGAGCTTTAATAACCTATATAACCCTAGGATTCACAGCTGGTTTTTCTATTCTGTGAGCAACAGGAATTTCTATACATGTCAAATTATGTATCCATGTTTCTTCCCTGCTTGCAAATACATCTGAGCTCCACACAAACAACTCAGCTTGCAAAGGCATTTATGAACCTACATTGAACTTAAACACAAAAACCTCCATTTACTACTGTACATTTGTTTTTGCTATGATTAAATGCGAATTTACACTAGTAAGTTCTTTTGCTCTTATATAAAATTACACCAGTATTGTATGACCCTATATGTGAGTAAATCGACTCACTGGGGTAGATTGTGGGCATGCATAGACAGGGATGCCCTCTAAAATAGGAGAACACCCACAAACTTGGAAGTTAGAGGTGTTTACAAATGTTTGGGAAGTGCACTCACATTTTAAATAAGGTCAAAGATTTACTCCTATTACAAAAAGAATTAAGTCCATCTCCAGTGTTATGAAAGGAAGAAAATACCACAAAATTGATGAGTGGTAGGGAAGGTAGTTTCCCTTGAAGGAAACTATTTACTCCATGAAGAAAACAGAAAATGGAATATTTACGCATTCTTAAATGTCAATTGTTACATTTAGCTGTGAATCAATACTTGTGACTGAGATTATTACACTTGGAAGAACTAATCATGGAAATCCTTCAGAAATTAATTGTACATGCAGATTTAAATTTATGGGAGTAAATGTCTGATTTAGGTCCAATTTAATGCACAAAACATGCAACATAAAGGGCCCATTTTTAAAATGAGGGCAGTATTTATTGTAGGAGTGGGTGAAGAATTTCGCTTTGCCGGCGGAGTTCGCAAAATTTTGGCAGTTCTAAAAAACTCAGCGGAGTGACGCGGATGGGATTTTTTTCTTGAGCTTTTTGCGAGAGACAATAGCACGCTAAACCTCCTCCCGACTAGATTTCTCAACATGCGCGGTTGCAGCAGGTCGTGACCGCTTGCATTGAGAAATGTACTGCTTGTTTTCAGGAAGCTGTAGCTCTACTTGAGTGGTAGAAAGCAACAGCGCCCTCTGACACAACGTGTAGTGCAGTTCGTGCTGATTTTACACCATGGGACAAACTCCTGGGGCTAAAAATCAGTGCGAGCAGCGTGACTTAAGAGTCTCTGCTGCTGGTGGAACTCCGTGGAATCCAGCAGAGTTTGTCTGACACTTTGCGTAGTTCTGCAGAGTAAAATTCCACCCAGGCCTAATTTATTCCCACTATAAATGTGTAATTTACATGAGTAAAATGCTTCAGATTGACAAAAATATATATACCACCAGTAGGTATTTATAGTTAGGACCGACTTGCGATAGGAAAAGTGGTGTTTGCTTTGCTAATAACTTTGGCGCCGTTTGGTGAATCTTCACAAAATTTTCAAAACTAGTTTGCCACTCACTTCAGCTGCTGTTTGGAAAGTTTAGGAGTTATTCCTCTAGTTGGGCCTGAGAAAAAGAGGAGGCCCCAAAACCCATTATCCCCATGCAATTTCCCATAGGGATTTTGAACAAGACTATAGCCCGAACAGCTGAATGGAATTACACCAATTTTGGCAGAAAGCTAGCACTTGGTCCAAAAGAGTCCATTTTGTACTTTGGTGTAAATCCATTCAGTAGTTTTGGAGTTATTAAAGAAAAAAGATTTATAGATATCTAGTGACATTAATCATTTCCCGATCCAACAGATCTTAGTGAGATCTGATTGGCTGCCAACACTTCAACCAGGAAGTGCTGGCAGCCATCTTGGGACTCGGGATTCAGCCCAAGTCTAAAAACAAATGAGAAAAAAACAAAAGAGGGTAGGTTAGGAATACCCTGACCACATAGGCCTGGTGTGGGGTCCCATAGGGACCCTGCTGGGAGCCAAAAAGGTTTATTTTCTTAAATTTTTACTGCAAATTCTTGTTGGATCCATGAAGCTGTGGCAAAAATTAAATAAATAAAAAGCACAATCTCCCCACGCTTGTGTTTTCTAAACCCCCCCCCCCCAGGTGGGCCAGGTCCCGGGGGGATATTGTGAGATATTGTAGGAGGGAGGTGCACATGGCACCTTCCCTGGGCTGCTTTCAGCCCCGGGGACTGCCACCCCTGGGGCTCTGCTGTAAGAATTAAGGGGAAATGAGGCTGCGTGTCCCCCTCCCAAGTCCCAGCCTTTTAAAATACTGGGAGGAGGTACGTGGTCCCCCCAGGCCATTTCTCCCCTGGGGCCTGCCCATATCAATTAAGGGGAAGGGGGGCCACAGCCCCAGGAACCCCATTCCCTGGGCCCAGCCTTATAAAATACTGGGAGGGGGCACACAGCCCCCCTTCTGGGCCAATTTCAGCTCTGGGGACAGCCACCCCCCAGGGCCATGGGAAAAATGGGAGGGGGCCACGCAGCCCCCTCACACAGACGTTAAAGGCCCTAGGGGACCCCATCTCACCGCCAGGATATAGAGGTTTGCCTGCCGGGAAACCTTTGTTTGGTCTTGCATGGCAGGAGCAATTTCAAAGCACCCGCCATGCAAGAGCAAACAGTAAGTCTGCTCCCAGAGGGCAGGAGCATGAAAAATACTTCCACCCACTTGTGGCAGACTTTTCATGTGTTTCCCTGCCCGGTGTGATGTGGGCAGGGAGATAGCTGAAAAAATTGCTCTCGTCCATAGGGAGCAGCAATTTTAGCTGCTACCTGCGGGCGGCGGCAAAGTCGGTTCTCGCTGCTGGCAGTAAACCAGCTGTGGTAGTGGGGCATTGAGCCTCCCCCACAGCCCCCAACAAAGACACAGTGGAAGCCCTGGGTGGACTCCAGGGCAGCCACCATTTAAAGGCCGGGAGGCAGGGGATCGGGCCCCCAAGACCAATATTGGTCAGGGAAAGCTGGCTATGTGTCCTCCTCCCCCTTTAGACAATGGCTGGGCCCCAAGAGATGGGGTCCCTAGGGCCAAAAGTGGGCTGAGGAGCTGCTTGCGGCCCCCCTTCCCTATAATTAAAAGACTAGGCAACGGTGAATGGGGTCCCCAGGGCAAATTTTGGCCCAGGGAGGGTGGCTACGTGCCCCCTCCCACTTAAAAATATGTCTGGGACTCGTGAGATGGTGTCCTCGTGGCCAGAAATTGCTTCGGAAGGGTGGTAGGGGGTCTGCGTGCCTACCACTTACAATAGGGCCGGGCCCCAGGAGATGGGGTCCCCGGAGCCTAAATACAGCCTGGGAAATGGGGCTATCTACCCCCATTCAAAAAAAATATTGCAGAGCCTGGGGCCAATTTCACCCCAGGGGTGAAATTGGCCTGGGGAAGGGGGCTGTGTAGCCATCCACCCAGGTTCACTGCGTTTGTCGGGTTTGCCACAGGGCCTGGCCATAGGCCAGGTGCTTTGTCCAACCTACTGCCGTGCATGGCCTTCGGCCCTTCGTGTCATGAGGCTGGCTGTATGCAGGTGGTTGGCAACTGCGCCTGGCAGATCCAGGCCCTGCAGCCAAACTCCCGCCCTGCCCAGCCAAAGTCCATGTGCAGCATGGGTTGCCTGCATCTGGGAGGTTGGCCGTAGGGCCTGGCCAGACCATACCTTGCATCTAACCCCCTGCTGCACACTGCCATCGCAAGCCAGACCCTGTGGTCAACCCCTCCTCCAGAATCCAGCGTGGCTTTTGCTACATGGCCCTAAAGTAACTATACCTCGTGCCTTTTCCATGCACTGCTAATTACCCCACATATTACATCACTCATAACATCTTCTATGGCAACATTGATAAAAATCAGTGCAACCTTACCTTATTGATGAGAAAATTGGGCATTGAGGGGTGCGAGTTACAGTTACCTTAGGGCATGACTTATAGTTACTTGAGATAAATCTAACTATATCAGCTGAATTCTATGATTTAGTGTGTGTAAATTCTGAACCTAACTACAACGTCCCTGTGACTATTGGTTTTTCAGTGAATTTCTAAGGTTTTTTAACTTATTTTTCCTAACCATATTGTACCTGTAACTTTATTTTTTTTCAGTGAATTTTCTCTCTCTCTTTAAGATATTAAGGGCAAAAAATAATTGTATATTTTAGCATTTGGGCTCGCGAGAGACCCACAAGCTTCACATGAGAGCGCAAAATCAAAATGGTGCCCTGTGATTTGTCGAAAGGCCCGTTTTTCCCCAGAACCTTCACACTCACGTGGGAGCCAGAGGCTTCAATGAGTCCCACGAGAGTGAGCACTCGGATTGGCTGACTCTTGGAATGTTAGAAATAAAATGGCCACCATTACTGTTTATATTCAAAAATTTAAGGGGTTGTGAAAATGAATTAAAAAAGCTATGTAAGGGGGCGGAAGAAAGGCATGCTGTCCCCCTATATTTAGAGAGGAGGTGTCTAAGGGATAACTACTGTGAAGATCATAAATTTATATTGTTTGTAACTAATTTTTACGATCATGTGGGACTCTCATGGGATTGCCAATAGTAAAAAGGAGTTGAAGGAGTTCTCAATGCACTCTATTAGTAGGAATGTATATTGTGGTCATTGTTTTTGAGAGGAAGTGTGGAAGAGATAAGTACTGTGATGATTGGATGGTTAAATATTTTTTTTTTAATGTTAAGATCTCGCAAGACTTGTGGGATCATGCAAAGTAAGAGTAAGAAGGAGAATGTGATGTTTGAATACACTCTGCTAGGCACACTTGTTACTGTATGAAGGAGTCTTACTGGAGATGGTGTTTATCAGACTCTGCTATTTATGCTAATTGGATTGAGAAGTGCTGTGAGTAGAGTTAAGGCTTATTCAAACACCCACTATGCACAGCCATCATCTAAAATAGATATCTGAAAGGAGAAGGCAATCAATCCTCGCACCTTATTATGCACACCTGTCATCTGAGAGAGAGGTCTGAAAGGAGAAGCCAGTCCCTCTCCACAACCTACTAAACACACCCATCATTACAGACAGAGGTCTCACCAGAGAGGCCAGTCCCTTCACAAACCCTACTATGCATGCCCATCATCTAAGAGACACATCAGATAGGAGAAGGCACTCCCTCTTCTTACCCTACTGTGCTCACCCATCATCTGAGAGAGATGTCTGAAAGGAGAGGCCAGTTTCTTCATACAGCCTACTACGCACACCTGTTATCTGAGAAAGAAGTCTAAAAAGTAGAGGGCACTCCCTCCCCACACCATACTACGCACACCAGTCATCCGAGAGAGAGAGGTCTGAAAGGATGGGGCAGTCCCTCCCCACACCTTAAATGAACACCTATCATCTGAGAGAAATATGTGAAAGAAGAGGTTAGTCCCTTCCCACACTTACTATTCACACCCATTGTTACAGAGAGCGGTCTCGGCAAAGAGGACAATTGTTAGAAATGGCGGTCTCTAGTTGGCAATGGCTGGCCACTGTCCAAGTAGGGACCCTTCTTCCTAAGTCAGAGTAAGCGGGCTACACCTTTTGATAACCCCTGCTCAACCCTGTGGTAACGTAGCACGAGCAGCTAGGCTTATCTCAGAGGCAGTGTGTGAAGTATTTATGGCCATACACAGTAACACAGTGAGGAAAAATACAAAGGGACACCACACAAGTAAGTATAAAAAATAAGTATCTTTATATATAGACTTAACACAAGACCAATAACAGTAAAAATCCACAATACTAGAAAAATAGGGTTACTCTTGAAAGGCTTCAAAAATAGGTCAAAGTATGCAAAGAGGAGTTCAGTTCAAGGCAGTGGTCTCTGCGACCCGTTTACTCACAAAATACCTGGATTCTGTAGCAAAGCAACCAAAATGTCGCTAAAGAGCGGCAGCAATGATTTTCCTCATGCGTGACCAGCGATGCGTTGAATCCTTGCCGCAAGGGAGGATGATGCGCTGATCTGTGTGCAGGACAAAGCGACAAACTTCTCCACGCTAAGCCGGCGATGCGTTGAAATCCTTGCCGCAAGGGAGGATGATGCGCCGAGCCTGTTGCGTGTGCGATCTTGTTGCGATGAAAAGAAATGGCGCTCCGGGAGGGAGCGACGATCCTGATGCGATGAAAATGGTGGACGCTCAGCGTCCGCGCTGTGATGTCGTGAAGCGATGAACTCGATGCGATGATCTTTGGTTAGCGAGCACTTGGATGCCCGCAAACATGTGATGCGATGATCTCCGGTAGTGAGCACTCAACGGCAGCAGCGCGATGATTTTTCGTACACGATTCAGCTGCGGCGGCTCACAAACGGGCGTTAGCGCGATTTTCAGCACTCTTTTCTATGGAGTAGAACTAGAGGCCCTGGAACTCACAGGAGCCTCACCTGCAGATAGAAATCCTCGCTGGGAGGAAACAGGAGGCTGATGGTGGAGTCTGATGTGCCTGAGACTCCAGCAGGAGGCTAGCTCTCTTCTAGCCCTTGGGTGATTGCTGTAGCAATATAAAATAAAAGTTCCTTCAAAGTCCTTTTCCTCTTCTTCCAAGTCCAGTAGTAACCACTGCAGGCCAATCCAAGAAACAGCACACAAGGACAGTCACCTCCTGCAGATTCCTTCAGTTACTCGGACAGAGGTTCCTCTTGTTGTCCAGGAGCAATACAAATTGTAGGGGTTTCAGCACAGATATTTATACCCCGAAAGTCTTTGTTCTCAGAAGCTACAAGTCACTGAACCCAGCCAGAATCAGTTCTGCTCAGCCCTGGAGCACTTTGTTTACCAGGCTGCATTCTTCCTTTCAGAAAGAGGGGGTCTGCCATCAGACGTACAATGGGAGGTGGAGCCAGCATTCACCGTGCCAGGCACAGCCCTATTCAGGTCAAGGAGCTACCCCTCCCCATACTCCAATGCAGATCTCTCTATTCAACCCAGGTCTGACTCAGCCTGCCCTGTCCCTCCAAAACCAGACAATCAATACACATAACAGCAGAGCACACTGGAAGGCTTAGGCAAGAAAATACCTACTTTCTAAAAGTGGTATTTTCAAACACAGAATATAAAAATAAACTTCACTAAAAGATGTATTTTAATATTCTGAGTCCAGGCATACTAAATTTGTTTTTCTACCATGTTCTTTGGGTCAGTTAGGACTATAGAATGTAATAGTCAAACCTCCCATTCTGGCCTATGGAGAACAGGTAACCTTACAGTAGTGAAAAACGAAATTGGGTGTAATTCACTACCAGGACATGCTACACACATCAGAGCATGTTCTACGTTACACATACAATGCACCCTACCATAGGGGTGACTCGCATGATGCCAAGGGAAGGTTCAGGGGCTGGGAAGTGGGTGCACTTCACAGCCAAGATGGCAGATCTGGACTGCGCGCAGACTCTGCAGTGGCAGGTCTGAGACACACTTTACAAGCTACTTCTGTGGGTGGCGCAACCCTGCGCTGCAGGCCCACCAGCAGCATTTGGTTTACCAGCCCTGGGCACACACGGGCCACGCTACTAGGTACTAACAGGTAAACCAAATAAGCCAATCATGGAGATACCAATTCACAGGTCATATTTACACAGGGAGCATTCGCGCTGTGGCACTGAATGGCAGTGGCACAGCGCCCAGAGCATCTAATACCAGCAAAAACAGAGGCGATAACAGCGAAGAATGGAAGGGAGACCCACGCCAATGGTGCCAGTTCTAACACGCGTCCCTTCCAGCTGAAATGTGGGGAGAACTACCCATCCCCTTGGAAGTTCTCATCACTAACGCAGAAAAATCTGGACAGACCATCTGCATTGGCGTGTTCTGTACCAGGGCGGTGTTCCACCGTGAAGCCCATACCCTGTAGGGAAATGGACCACCTCAACAACTTGGGATTCTCACCCCTCATCTGCATCAACCATCTGAGGGGCCTGTGGTCTGTCTGAACCCGGAAGTGAGTCCCAAACAGGTATGGTCTCAGCTTCTTCAGTGCCCAGACCACAGCAAATGCCTCATGCTCAATTGCACTCCACCTCTGTTCCCGTGGAAGTAACCTCCTACTGATGAAGGCTACAGGTTGGTCTAGTCCCTCCTCATTCATCTGTGACAGAACAGCCCTCACCCCATGCTCTGAAGCGTCTGTCTGGACTATAAATTCCTTAGCAAAATTGGGCGCCTGGAGTACGGGTGCTGTACACATGGCAGTCTTGAGGGCATCAAAAGCTTTCTGACAGGTGTCAGTCCAGTTCACAATCTTTGGCCGCTTCTTGGAAGTCAGCTCAGTCAAGGGTGCAACAATGTTGCCATACCCCTTGACAAACCTCCTGTAGTAACCCGTGAGTCCTAAGAAGGCCCTCACCTGGGTCTGGGTCCTTGGGGGCTCCCAAGCCAGGATGGTTTAAATCTTTGGCTGCAGGGGTGCCACCTGGCCACTCCCCACCTGGTGTCCCAAGTACACCACAGAACCCTGCCCAATCTGGCACTTACTGGCCTTGATTGTGAGGCCTGCTCTGCGCAGCGCCATCAACACTTCCCAGAGGTGGCGCAAGTGGTCCTCCCAGGAGGAACTAAACACTGCGATGTCATCAAGGTAGGCTGCACTGAAATCCTCCAGCCCAACCAACACCTGGTTGACCAACCTCTGAAAGGTGGCAGGGGCATTCTTCATCCCAAAGGGCATCACACGGAACTGGTAGTGCCCATCTGGTGTGGAGAATGCTGACCTCTCCTTTGCCCCATCAGTTAAGGCGATCTGCCAGTACCCAGACGTTAGATCAAACATGCTGAGGTACCGGGCAGCGCCTAACCGATCTATGAGCTCATCAGCTCCTGGGATAGGGTGCGCATCGGTCTTCGTGACCGCATTGAGACCTCGGTAGTCCACACAGAACCTACGTTCAGAAGTGTCACCAGGTGCTGCAGCTTTTGGTACCAACACCACAGGGCTGGACCAAGGGCTGCTAGAGGACTCAGTGACCAGGGGAAACATTTTGGGGACCTCCTCCTTAATTTAGGTCCTGACCCTGTCAGTCACTCTGTAAGCCTTGTGCTTGACAGGAGGACTGTTCCCGGTGTCCACTTCATGGACGCACCACTCAGTGACACCAAGCACCAGGGAAATCAAATCAGAAAATTGCCCCAACAGCTGGTGACAATCTCTCTGCTGCTCAGGAGTCAGTGTGGTGGAGAGGACCACACCCTCCACTGACCCATCCTTCTCTCCTGCACACAGGAGGTCAGGAGGAGGCTCACTCTCCTCCTCCATTCCAGCATCTGTGGCAAGAAGCATGCCCACTTCAGACCTCTCAAAGTGGGGCTTCAGGCGGTTCACATGCAGGACCCGCAAGGGGTTCCGGGAGACTTAAAGTCCACCAAGTAGGTAACTGGACTTTTGCGCTCCAACACCTCAAATGGACCAGTCCACTTATCTTGGAATGCACAAGGCTCCACTGGGGCCAGTACCCAAACCTTCTGACCAGGTTGAAACTCGACCAGAGTGGCATTCTGGTCGTGCCAACGTTTCATCTCCTCCTGGCTGGCTTCCAGATTTGCCTCAGCAATTTTTCTGAAACGCCGAGTCTGGTTCCTGAAGGCCAACATATAGCTAAATACATCTTGGGGAGGTTTCCTGGGAGATTGCTCCCAGCCTTCCTTGACCAGACTCAGAGGCCCTCTTACCGGATGGCCATAGAGCAGTTCAAAGGGACTGAACCCTAAGGACTTCTGTGGCATCTCACGGTAGGCAAACAATAGGCAGGGCAAGAGGACGTCCCACTTACACCACAGGGGCTCTTCTAGGCCCATGATCATGCCCTTCAAGGTCCGGTTGAACCTTTCAACCAGACCATTACCTTGGGGGTGGTAAGGAGTGGTGAACTTGTAAGTTACCCCACACTCCTTCCACAGAGACTTCATATACTGGGAGATGAAGTTGGTCCCCCTGTCAGACACCACCTCTCTGGGGAACCCCACACAGGAGAAGATCCCCATCAGTGCACGTCCCACCACAGGGGCCGTCACTGTCCTGAGCGGAATGGCTTCAGGGTACCGGGTGGCATGGTCCACCAAGACCAGGATGTACCTGTTGCCCATGGCTGTCTTGGGGTCCAGAGGCCCCACAATGTCAATGCCCACTCGCTCGAATGGGGTACTAACCACTAGAAAGGGCTGGAGTGGGGTCTTGATCTTCCCCCCACTCTTCCCACTTGCCTGGCAAGTCTCACAGGTTCTGCAATACGTATCTGAGCTCTTGCGCATCTGGGGCCAATAGAAGTGGGTTGTCAGCCTCTCAAAGGTCTTGGTCTGCCCCAGATGTACTGCCAATGGAATGTCATGAGCCAACCCTAGTAGGAAGGCTCCGAAGCACTCGGGTACCACCAGCACACGGGCTGACCCCGGCTCAGCAGCCTTAGGCTCGCTATACAGGAGACTGTTCTCCCAATAAATCAAATGTGAACTAGACATGTCACCTGCTGCCTGGGCTGCAGCCTGTCACTGCATACCCTCAAGAGAAGGGCAAACTCTTTACTGCTCACAAAACTCCTCCCTGGTGGGCCCTCCTTCCTGCTGCCAATGGGTCGGCTCAGGCAGGTCCCCCACGTTGGCACTCTGCTCCCCGGTAGGCTCCAGGGCATCCCAATCAGGGACTGCTCCCTCCTGGGCCGTGCGAACACTAAGGCAGGGACCTGGGCCATACTCTCAGGCTCCAGGTCTTTCTCAACACCCTCCTTGGCTGCCATGGACCGAGTGGTAGCACACGCCCACTCAGGCGGACCCAACATTTCCAAGTGAGATTTCCTCTCCACCGTAGCCCACGGGGAGTTCTCTAAATCATTGCCCAACAGACAATCTACAGGCATTGCGGGCCTCACAGCCACCTGAAGAGTTCCTGAGACACCCCCCCACTCAAAGGGAACCTGAGCCACCTCACATTGGCTCTCTGAGTTGTCTGCGGACACTGCTGGGTAGAATGCATGGGGGACAACCTGCTCTTCGGACGCCAACCGAGAGCTGACAGCAGTTACACTGGCTCCTGTGTCTCTTACAGCCTTCACTCTATGGTCATTGATGGTCACCCACTGCCTGTACTTTTTAGTGTTATCAGGCAGTGCAGGCTTAGGGACCATCTCAAACTCTCCTAGCGAGACAAGGGTGAATTCTACGGGGTCCCACCCACCTTGGGCATCAATCTCCTCCCCTCCCAGGGTTACATTAGCAAGCTGGCGGGGTGGTGCACGGGCAGGGGCGTAACACAGGCCCCCGCAGCCCCCGCGGTGCGGGGGGCCCCGTGGTCTTGGGGGCCCCCTCGGCAGAGCAGTGTTATCATAATGACAATGGCCTGCCGCCCATGCACTCCAATAGCTGGCTCTCTGCATGGGCGACAGGCCATTATTCAAACGGGCCCTCGGCCTCAGAGACAGAGGCTAGCCATGCGCAGATGCGGTGACGCACACACGTTCAAATTTTGTGCGCCGACTGCGCTCCATCAGCAGTGGTCTGCACGGTGAGTAAATAACTGCACATGCAACGGCAACAGCCGTCTGAGCCTTCCCCCCATGGACGCCACCGAAGCAGCCTGCAGCAAGCAACTAATTAAAGTCACGTCTCCTTCCATTTCTCCTCAGGTAAAAAGCTTTCCTCTATTCATTCTGGCCTGGTGTGCAGTGAATATACTCTGGGTTAAAAGGGTGGTATGCCAAATAATCCGCGCCCAAGCATATTAATTATTTTAAGCCAGTCTCTTGCTCGGACTAAGTTTTTTTTTTCTTTTTTATCTTCTGGGAACACTTTTAAAGGGGAAATTGCTAAGCAATAACTGAGCGTTTTTATGCTCTGCAACAGAATTGTGTGTCTTTTGCAACAGAATCGTTCACCAGTTCGCAAGCAACAAAAAAAAACCTCTGTTTAATGTTTTTGGTAAAGATTCGCGTTATGTGGCACATTTACCTCCTCTCATATTCGTTCAGGGTGTACCATCGTTAGGTAATTTTTTTCATTCAGTGAATTATTCGGCTTCAACACCTACGTCTCAGGTCTCAAGTTTCTGCCTGTTGATGGCAGGCGGCTTGGATTTCAGCGCTGGGCCTATAATACAAATTAACTTTTTTATTAGACTCCATAAGCCACAGACTCGGATTGATAAAGTGGGCAATCGGCCGATTGGCCTCTGGCGAGGCCAGTTGGTGGGCCATTTTTTTTTGCCTACCAAGGACTCTGCCCCTAGTGCACAACGAGAAAGGCTGTTGTTTGTTACAGCTTTAACAAACATATCCTGAGCCTGAACCCATCCACGTGAAGTCAGACCAGTGGGCTATGTCGGAGGCAGAATCAAAATGGGCTGCTCCATCTGTCACAGCAGAGGTGTGCCTGCTGCCTGGCTTCCTCCAGCTGTGAAAGAGGCCCCAGGGAGCTGCTGATGGGAAGCCTTTAGCACTTGCTTTGCGGGAGACTGCCACAGAGTAGAGGAGTGGTGGGGATGGTGAAGGCCAGCCAAAGAGCTCCTCAGTTTATTTTTGTCCCTCTCCACGCAACATGCAGTGATAAATCAGTTTATGCTCTTCTTTGTCTGCAAAATCTCAATTACTGCAGACAGCGGGGAAAGGTGTGGCATTGGTTGTCTTTGAATCTGGGAAACAAGGTTTAAGTCCCAGCGTCTGCTCAACTTCCTGTGATTCTGGGCAAATCTCTTAATCTACATGAACCTAAAGAAATTAATGACTATAATGTGTTATCTGGTGCTCATGTAAGGTGCTCCAGTGCCTCCGAGCCAAGTTCTTGCTATATAAAATTGCATGTTAGGAAAGTGACACTTTTTATTTTTTGCAGTTGCCCACTAGCATCATTTCCTTTCCCACATCGTACATGTGATGCGAACAGCAAGCAAAACCAAAAAACAGATGCATCTTTCACCAGCCTCTAAGCATTGGAGGGGAGGGCCTCTTAAATACTGCAAAAAATAAAATGAATCTCAAAAAAGCCTTGGGTGAGTGTAAAAGGCAGTCAAGGTCTATGCCATGCCAGGTCATGTTTCCCAGAGAACATTAATCAAAACATCAACAGCAAATGTATGGTTAAAAAAACAAATTAAGTGAGTTCCTTGTATGTTTGATAATTCTGTGCTTCCAAAGTTTATTTTTTCATTTGGAATGTCAATTTCCAATGTAAGTACTGGCCCTATAAGCTTTAAAATACTTTTATCACCACAAATTTCATATTCCACTATACTAATTCACCACTAATCCCTTATGGGTCCCAGAGTAGCGTGCTACTCGCCAAAAAAGCGCTTAAACACCTCATCAGATGTAAGCAAGCATTATATAAATGCAAACCTTTTTTCCCTCTTCTATCCCTCCGCTACCTTTTTATATCCACCTGAATAACACATCCACCACTCAAACTACTTTCATATTTCACTATGCTAATTTTCAACACAAATCCTTTATGGGTTCCGGAGTAGCGTGCTACTCACCAATAAAGCGCTTCAACACCCCTTCAGGGTTACAAGCGCTATATAAATGCAAACCTTTTCCCTTTTCTACCTCTCCCCAACCCTTCTCAATCCAAATAACTGACTAACCTATCCACCACTTCAAATGTACTTGCATGTTTCACTATACTAATTCAACACTAATCCTTTATGGGTCCCGGAGTAGCGTGCTACTCGCTGAAAAAGTGCTTCGACGCCTCATCTGGGGTAGTAAGCACAATACAATCAAGTGAGTCCGGCATGCAGCTCCGCGTGGCACCTTGCGCACACTGAAACCAATCTCATATTACAGGTAGAATAAAACCAATTTGAACTCTTAACTAACCCTCCACACAAAGATTGTCCTTTCAGACTTATCAACTGCCTTGGGAAATGTTGGTTGGAAATCCTGGCTTGATCTACGGGTCACCAAAGTCAAAGATGGAGTGTGCTATGGAAATGTCCAGATGTGTACTATGCACAGTTGTTTGCCTTAGTGTCTGGGTAATCCTCCTTCATTTATTGGGGTCATTTCGGCTGCACTGTGAACAGCATGAAATGATCATGTCACCTTTGCTTGGAAAATTATGTAAACTTCTTCCAATGGGCTGGATTATATTAGGCATACTAAAGGTCCTTTAAGATGCATACACATTTCTAAATATAGAGAGCATGTACTTTTTGGAGAATGCTTGACCGTGCAGTGTTTTGTTTTGTGGTTTGTTGTGGCCATAATTTACATTTTACTATATGTTTGTATTTACTAACCCTTTATTTAAGTTAAATGACTTGCTGTGCATTGAAAGTACATCTGGGACTCTCATGTCATTGATCTGTCTCAGTTCTGAGTGTAATATTGATTTTACAAACCATACAAAAAAAGAATGAATAGGGTAATAATGTCAGCCAAAAGAGGACATTTGATGCACAACAGGTTTAAGGGTTAGAGTGCATCTATATGGGTGCCACTTTTAACTCGCAAAGATTTACAGAGTGTCCAATTGTTTCCATTTGCAAAGCTTGCAGTTTCCCATTTCAATCCTGCAAAGTTTGTCTCTGCATAGTTTAATCATGTTTACTGCATAGCAATATATTTTTTCAGTTTCAACAAAGCTAGCAAAGATGAAAAATGTGTCTGCGAGTTTACCTTTTGCAGAACTTTTTAATGTGTAATGGCATTGCAGAGGGGAAGATACAGGTCAATATCTCAGAAGGTTTTGATATGGCTTAATTTTGTAGTACTCCTGGCTTACTCTTGAATTCTGTGAGCAAGGCAGGAGCAAGCTCCGAACAGTCATCCTTATGTCTACTATTCATGAGTACGATAGGAGTACTAAATGTGTAAGTCTCACCCATGTCCTGCAAATCTTTTGTGAATTGGCTCATGAAGCTCAATTCACACATGGCCTGATTCACAAAAGGTTTGTCACGAGTAGGTATGACATATTCTTGCAGTACTCCTGGCTTTCTTCAGAATTTCATTAATAATCCAGGAAAACTCCTGGCTTATTCTTGGCATTCAGCCCCAAGAATACAAACCATTCTCTGGTCCCCTCTTACGACATCGGAACCCATTGCCTCTAATACCCTCTGAAGCCCTACCCACCCTACAAAGACTGACCTGGTCCTGCACCCATTTATCACCTCCTAATAGCTGGTGGTGAATCGAAGCAGATTTATCCACAGAAGGAAGGCTCCACATGCTGTTTTGGACCAAGTAATTCCCAGTTCATGTGTTAATTCACATTCTAGGGACCAGTACTCAGAACAGCAGGATTTAAATCTGGATATACCGTCAGGAATCCCTCTTTCTAGCTAGATGGTATTATGGCATCTTAATCCAAACCACTTGTAATTGGGGGCCCAATGTTTCCTTTGATTTAAACTGATTCATTTTCTCTGCACCATTTTTGGTGAAATATTGAATTGGCTTCTCCTGAGTGCCTACCCAATGACCCTTAACTGCTGCATGTTCTGCTTTTATAACCATAGCGAGAAATACAACTTTAGCATTCAAAAGAGATTGCAAAATATTTTAATCTTGAAGGGAAATATTAGTGGACCTTTTTTAGCAGGAAGAAACTCAAAATAGACAATAAAGTAAGATGAGATGATATAGAAAACCTAAGTGTTACCTCAATTTATGGTATCATGCCCACCTTCCGGCTCAAGGAGAAGAGTAACAAGCTATTTGCCTATACTATTATGGTTTCAGGGAGAGGAAACCTACAATCAAGATCTTGATCCTGGCATGAAATGCCTTAATAATTGCATACAAATGACTTTCCCCCCCCTAAAGAATATGATATCTATCTATCTATCTATCTATCTATCTATCTATCTATCTATCTATCTATCTATCTATCTATCTATCTATCTATCTATCTATCCTAGTTGTCTGGATACCTTTTGCTGATTTTTTTGTAAGAGGTGAGCACCGATCATGCAGGTGTGTCATGACACATGCCTGTCTCACGGAATGTGGTCTTGTTGGACCAGGAGGAGCACCCAAAGTGCTATCCTCATAGTGGCGGAAGGCTACCTCCTTCACCAGGAGTTAAGTAGCACAACAGCATTGGTGGCAGTATACTGTGTAGTGATCAGTAGTAGTGAACAGGTCCTTTTAACCCTATGTCATTGGAGTGAGGCCTACATGCTCACTCGCGTTTTTGAAAGTTCACTGTGCTTGACTCACCCTTGACCTACTTTAGATAGATGTGTAGTGCTGCGCAGGAGTAGTGACTCTGCTCTAGATGTGTATGCTGCTGCCTGCTGTACCTGTTATTATTTTAACAGTCACTTTGAAATATTTGCACCTTCATGCACAAACCAAAGGGACATTGGTTGACTTAACTGGTTTGATTTTTGGATGCTGCTGTGCTCGTTATTGTGTAACCAGTCACTTTGAAATATTTGCACCTTCATGCCCAAACCAAAGGGGCACTTGTTGAATAAACTGGTTTGATTTTTGTATGCTGCTAACTGCTGTACTTGTAATTGTTTAAAATGTCACTGTGAAATATTTGCACCTTCATGCACAAACCAAAGTGCAATAGTCTGATTAAGCTGGTTTGATATTTGTATGCTGCTGTGCTTGTTATTGTTTGACCAGTCACTCTGAAATATTTGCACCTTCATGCACAAACCAAAGGGGGAATTGTTTGACCAACCTGGCTTCATTTCTGCATACTGCTGGACTTGTTTTTATCAAGCACTTTGAAAGTGTTTTCACCTTGATGCAAGAAGAAAGGGGGATTGCTTTACAAAACACGCTTGAGTTTTGTATATTGCTGAATTGATTATTGTTTTATTATGCACTTTGGAAGTATGTGCATTTTTTTCTTTGGTTCATCAGCTACAGTTAGTATAGACTCTGTCATTAGGTACTTGCCGATATGGTTTGTTTTTATCCTTCATAATGTGTTATTTATGGTGTTGTTTGCACCTGTCTATAACATGTGCACCTTAAATCATGTAATTGTTTACAATACAGAAATGATAAATACAGACAAACATCTGCATCAGTTTTCTGAAGCATCCAAGCAGTTTTCATCCTCAGCCTTGTTTGCCTGCCTATTTTTGTCCTGCTTACTAACAAGGCCATGATGGTAGAAATTTAAATTGCTTTCTCAGTTCATTTTAAGTACTATAGAGTGGGTATTTTCATGCACAACCCCTGACAAATGCAAGTGTGTGACATGCACAGAATTCACACCAGTTTATTTCTCTTGGAGCTGGCAGGATACAGAGTTAAATCTTGTATACTACTCTTCTGTGAAATTGCAGGTTTGGGGTTGTCTTTCAAAGTTTAAAGTTATTTTCCATCGATGTTAATTCTAATTCATACCCTATGTAGCTGTTCTTTGTTCTTCAGCGATAGGCAATTCCTGAAACAATAGGACCGCTCCTTGCTATTGATTTCTGTCTTAATTAAATAATCTGCTCTTGACAATAATATTACACATGGCGTAGCTTATATGTTAAGAGTGTTTCTCACATTCTTATTAGAGCTTTGAGCACACGAATATAGAGGCCTTTCATTAAATGTTGGAGATTTCAATTAAAAATATACCAGATTTTTTGGCGGTGTGACAAAGTGATAGGTGGTGAGTCGGGGGGCCCCCTCCATGTACTTTGCAGGGGGGCCCCCTCAGCTTTCGTTATGCCACTGTGCACGGGGTGGTGCAGGAGCATCCCTTTGAGGACACTGTGGATCAAAGTATCTCTGGCCCACTTGACCACACTTAAAACAAGTAAGGGGCCCCCTCTGAACAGGCCTACCTGTTGGGGGCACTGGCTTCTTATCTTGGGGAGGCTGGGACACCACTGCTTGGTTCCCTTGGGAATTACTTTGGGGCCCTCTGTGGGACTCCCTTGGTTTAACCCTGTCCCCCCACTTCTCTGCTGGGGACCCTGCCCAACTTTGGCAAAGTCTCCCACTGGACCCTTGCGAACCCGGGTGCTCACCCAGCGGTCCGCCTCCTCAGCAAGCTTCCTAGGGTTATTAAGCTTGCAATCAATCAGGTGCTGGCGTAGCTCAAGAAAACAGTTACTAGATAAATGCTCCCATGCAATCAAATCATAAAGCTGCTCAAAAGTTTCTACTTTGCTACCTTTTACCCAGTGCTCGATTGCTCTGCAAAAAAAAGACACATATTCAACCCACGTGGTACCCTCTAGCTTCTTGCAGGTTCTAAATCTCTGCCTATACATCTCAGGGGTCAAACCATAGCGGGTAATCAAAGCTTCTTTCATGTGGGCGTAAACCATCCTACTTTCTGGGGGCAGGTCCAACAAGGTATCCCTCCCCTCACTCGCAAAGCATCCCCACAACCCCCGCTCCACAATCCTTCTCAGGGACCCGGTGGGACACCATGGCCAATTCATAAGCGGCAAACCATTGCCCAATATCTTTGTTTTATGGAAATCCTTAATAACCTCTATGGGTATATACACTCTACTCTCAGTATGCACTACTGGTATGCTGCCACCAGAGGGGTAGATTTCTACACTCTTTGCTTTAATCTCCAACTCCCTCAATATACTCTCATGCTCAAGTTTCCCTTTCATAATTTCAAATTCTAACTACTTGTTCTCTAGGTCCCTCTGACCATCCATTTTAAGCTTAGCCATCTCCATATTATCCCTGTCCTCCATCTCTTCTGGAGACAGACCCCTTCAGGACACACTAGTGCCTGGGCTGAAAACTGCTTTATCTTCCATCAAATCTACCACTTCATCCTGCTGCTCTCCTGCATTCCCTTCCCCCTCCACATGCTCTCCCACATTCCTAGGGTCATCCCTGGCTTCTAGCCAGGCCTTCAGTGCCTTGTAATACCCTTCCCTCTTAGTGAGACCTGTGATAGGGACTGTGAAGCATTTGCAAAAATGCTTGAGCTGCTTGGAAGTGTAGGTGTCTATTTCTCTTCTTCCCAGGAGAGATCCTCAGAGGCATTGGATCTGGGCTTGCGCATTGTAGCAATAACTGACAATATTAACCAAAAATAGAATCAAAAAACCTAAAAAACATATGTGGGTACGTTATGGTCTACACTCACTAGTAGTGTACACTATAATTACTGTATGCGATCATAAATGCAAGTCCAGATCCTCACTGCTGACCACCAATGTTAGAAATGGGGGTCTCTAGTTCGCAATGGCTGGCCACTGTCCAAGTAGGGACCCTTGTTCCTAAGTCAGAGTAAGCGGGCTACACCCTTTGATAACCCCTGCTCAACCCTGTGGTAACGTAGCACGAGCAGCTAGGCTTATCTCAGAGGCGCTGTGTGAAGCATTTATGACCATACACAGTAACAGAGTGAGGAACACTACAAAGGGACACCACACAAGTAAGTATAAAAAATAAGTATTTTTATATATAGGCTTAACACAAGACCAATAACAGTAAAAATCCACAATACTAGAAAAATAGGGTTACTCTTGAAAGGCTGCAAAAATAGTTCAAAGTATGCAAAGAGGAGTTCAGTTCAAGGCAGTGGTCTCTGCGACCCGTTTACTCACAAAATACCTGGATTCTGTAGCAAAGCAACCAAAATGTCGCTAAGGAGCTGTAGCGATGATATTCTTCACGCGTGACCAGCGATGCCTTGAATCCTTGCCGCAAGGGAGGATGATGCGCTGATCTGTGTGCAGGACAAAGCGACAAACTTCTCCATGGTAAGCCGGCGATGCGTTGAAATCCTTGCCGCAAGGGAGGATGATGCGCTGAGCCTGTTGCATGTGCGATCTTGTTGCGATGAAAAGAAATGGCACTCCGCGAGGGAGCGACGATCCTGATGCGATGAAAATGGCGGACGCTCGGCATCCGCGATGCGATGTCGTGAAGCGATGAACTCGATGCGACGATCTTGAGGTTAGCAAGCCTTTGGCAGCCCGCAAACATGTGATGCGATGATCTCCGGTAGTGAGCACTCAGCGGCAGCAGCGCGCTGATATTTCATACGCGCTTTAGCTGCGGCAGCTCGCAAACGGGCGTTAGCGATGATTTTCAGCACTCTTTTCTATGGAGTAGAACTAGAGGCCCTGGAACTCACAGGAGCCTCACCTGCAGATAGAAATCCTCGCTGGGAGGAAACAGGAGGCTGATGGTGGAGTCTGATGTGCCTGAGACTCCAGCAGGAGGCTACCTCTCTTCTAGCCCTGGGGTGATTGCTGTAGCAAGATAAAATAAAAGTTCCTTCAAAGTCCTTTTCCTCTTTTTCCAATTCCAGTAGTAACCACTGCAGGCCAATCCAGGAAACAGCACACAAGCACAAGGACAGTCATCTCCTGCAGATTCCTTCAGTTACACGGACAGAGGTTCCTCTTGTTGTCCAGGAGCAATACAAATTGTAGGGGTTTCAGTACAGATATTTATACCCCAAAAGTCTTTGTTCTCAGAAGCTACAAGTCACTGAACCCAGCCAGAACCAGTTCTGCCCAGCCCTGGAGCACTTTGTTTACCAGGCTGCATCCTTCCTTTCAGAAAGAGGGGGTCTGCCATCAGACGCACAGTGGGAGGTGGAGCCAGCATTCACCGTGCCAGGCACAGCCCTATTCAGGTCAAGGAGCTACCCCTCCCCATACTCCAATGCAGATCTCTCTATTCAACCCAGGTCTGACTCAGCATGCCCTATCCCTCCAAAACCAGACAGACAATACACATAACAGCAGAGCACACTGGAAGGCTTAGGCAAGAAAATACCTACTTTCAAGTAGGTAAAATATAAAAATAAACTTCACTAAAAGATGTATTTTATACTAAATTTGTTTATCTACCATGTTCTATGGGTCAGTTAGGACTATAGAATGTAATAGCCAAACCTCCCATTCTGGCCTATGGAGAAAAGATAGCCTTACAGTAGTGAAAAACTAAATTGTGTGTAATTCACTACCAGGACATGCTACTCACATCAGAGCATGTCCTACCTTACACATACAATGCACCTACTATAGGGGTGACTCACATGATGCCAAGGGAAGGTTCAGGGGCTGGGAAGTGGGTGCACTTCACAGCCAAGATGGCAGTTCTGGACTGCACGCAGACTTTGCAGTGGCAGGTCTGAGACACACTTTACAAGCTGCTTCTGTGGGTGGCACAAACCAGCGCTGCAGGCCCACCAGCAGCATTTGGTTTACCAGCCTTGGGCACACACGGGCCACGCTACTAGGGACTAACAGGTAAACCAAATAAGCCAATCATGGAGATACCAATTCACATGTCATATTTACACAGGGAGCATTCGCGCTGTGGCACTGAATGGCAGTGGCACAGCGCCCAGAGCATCTAATACCAGCAAAAACAGAGGAGATAACAGCGAAAAATGGAAGGGAGACCCACGTCAATGGTGCCAGGTCTAACAACAATCCTACTACACACACCCGTCATCTGAGAGAGGGGTCTGAAAGGAGAGCCCAGTACCTCCCCACACCCTATTATGCGTACCCATCATCTGTGAGAGAGTTCTGAAAGGAGAGCCCAGTACCTCCCCACACCCTACCATGCACACTTATCATTACATAAAGACGACTCAGCAGAGAGCCCAGTCCCCCATACACCCTACTACGCACACCCATCATTTGAAAGAGAGGTCTGAAAGAAGAACCCTATCCCTCCCCACACCTTACTATCCATACCCATCATTTTAGAGAAGGGTCTCAGCGGATAGGCTAGTCCTTTTACACACCCTACTATGGTAATCCAACATCTGGGAGAGAAGTGTCAGGAAACAGGCCAATCTCTCCTACACACTACTGTATACTGGTCACCCTGAAGAGAAGTGGCAGCATAGAGGCCAGTCTCTCCTTACACAATACAAAACACTCCAGTTATAGCCTGGAAAGCTGTGAGTAGAGATGCCACTTTCTCCCTATATGCTAGTAGAGGGAACTATAAAGTATTAGTACTGTAATGAAAGAAAGTGTGAAATCTATTCCTCCCAAAACTTTGCAACCATGCAAGACTCTTGTGGGGATTGTAAAAAAGTAGGGAGGGGTAGAGAACATCTGTCTGAAGAGAGAGATCGCAGCAGAGAGGCTTATGTGTTTGCACACTCTACTACCCACACCTAAAAATACAGGCTGTTATCCATGAGATATATGCTAGGTGTTTGAGCTAGTGACACTCTCACAAGACTCAGAGAAATATTCGGGTGGAGACAGGCATTTGTGTGGTTACGCGAGAGTCATTTACAAGCTTCTGCAGGTGAAGGTTGCTATGAGGGCCTCATATGATCCCGCGATCCTTTCGCGAGAGTAATGACACTTCAAAAAACAGATTGCTGGTGACATATCTTTATATAAGAGTTACAATAACTGAGCAAATAAACAATCTCTATTTAATATTTATCTGATTAATCCTCACACCCATTTTAAGAAGATTTTGCAAACTTTTAACAATATCCTGTTTGTTACAATAAAAAAGAAACATTCTTTCACTAAAATAATGTCTGAACACAACATATATTATAAAGTCATTCTACCATACATGCAGTCACAAAAATAATCAATTTACTTAAAAAAACAACCTAGAAATTAACTGAAATAAACAAAGGTTAAAGTAACATTACAGTTAGGTACATATCTCAGTGACACTGTTAATGTTTTAAACTAAGAATAAAAACACAGAAATTCAGCAGGTGTAGTTAGCAGCACTAACTATAACTTGTTCCGCACCATGCACTGCTTATGACCTCATATATGACATCACTCATAACATGTACTATGACATAATTGATGACATCACTGATCTAGAGAGAAATGTGTTGGTATTGGGTCTCATATTCTGCCCCACAGCTAATTTTAACTACACACATTGCAGAATAGACCTTTTACTGTTTTGTCGCCAACTAAAACTTATGTAGTTACACAAAATCCGTAAATTGCCTGACAAGGGAATGCATCATTCAGACAGATACAGGAGCAGACAATTTCTGCATTGACGACATTACTCAGTTGGCATCTATATATGGACTGGACACCAACAGGGGAAGCAGTTACCACCAAGCTACGAGACACTCACAGGGTTCCCTTGCACATTAGCATGAGTTCTGGGAGAATTAGAAAATGGAGGGGACAATGGCAAGGCTAGCAGGGATATTCTCCTGGAGATAGGCTTTGTCACCGACACCACATCTGTAAGTGGTTTTAAACCCAAAATCTGAACTAATCCCAACACACCTCATGATGCCATTGATTCTTTCCAGGAAACTAGACCATGTAACTAAGAAAATGAAGAGATCTAAGGTATTCGGAAGAATACAAATTGACCATAGACCAACAGAAGGCAATAGATACATTGGCAAGTGACAAAATCATTGTGATCAAACCCTCTGACAAAGAGGGGGAATATTGTAATTTTAGACATTGAACAATATTGTGGGGAGGCGTACAGACAGTTGGGTGATAAGAAGTGCTATGTGACAATCAACCAGTCTGTATACAAGATATCTATTGTTGAGTATTTTAACCTATCGAAAACGTGATTGGATGTGGGTATCATTGACAATGTTGAGTTTTGTTTCTTAAAGTTTGACTATCCAAGAACACTCACAATATACCTCTTACACAAAGTACACAGGCACACCACACAACCCCAGGAAGACCTATAGTCTCAGTCAATGGGGGCTTGCTCAAAACCACAGTCATGTACCTCAATCACTTTCTAGCACCACATGTGTCAGCACTACCATCCTACTGCCGGGACACCACAGACTTCCCCACCAAGATCCACAGAATACACTGGGAGAGCAAATATCTAATGATGACACTTGATGTTAACTCCCTATACAGCTGCACTGACCAACAGCAAGAGATTGATGCATGTGTCTCATTTTTGAGGGGCTGATCGATAAAGCTGCTTGACCACACCCTAATGCTCATTAAAATGATGTCCTTTTGCTTGAATCGAAATATCTGTTGCTTTGATGGCATCTGCTATTGCCTGGTGTCTGGTACGGCGATGGGCACCTGCTTTGTCTCCAGCTTTACAAACTTGTTTCTTAGCTGGTGGGAGAAGAAGGTGGTCTGCACGGAGAAGCACGAGTAATACACTTCCCACATTGTTATGTGTATAAGATAAACTGACAACATGTTAGTCATATAGGATGGTGATGAAAGACTAGCCATGTAATTTGTCTTCATCCTACAAGTAAACAACCTCAATCTAAGCTTCGGTGACAAGATCAGCAACACCAGCTTAGAGTATCTGTCTCACAATAAGAGAAGGGCAACTCATGACCAGACTTTTCAAGAATGAAATACCTGGCAAAAGCAGTGCAACCGCAATAGCTTGACTGTTACAGGGAAAATGTAATGAAAAAAGGACTGCTGTCTGTGCTGAAAGCAGTCGCAAATAATAATATATCTGATGTTATACCATGCCTAAAAGTGAATGTTGCAGCTCAACGTTTCTCTTATATGCAGGGCCACTGGAATTATGCGGCAGGAGAGGGCCAAAATATGCAGCAGATTTGAGCAAATTATGCGGCACATTTTTTTATAATACTATTTCATTATTTTGTACACTGTCTGGGTATTGAGTGCACTTCATTAGTACTGGTTTAATACCCAAATATAGCAATAAGCAACAGCAGTCAACCTTTGCAAAAGGTCTTCCACTTCACAGTAACATGCACCACTGCAGTTGTAGTAACTTTTGAACCATTTGAGCTAGAAACAAAATTTTTTTTTTTAAATCCGGCAGATTATGCAGCATACAACGGATTGTGTGCGAAATGCATAGTTACGCGAAAATCGTGCAGCTGCACAATCACATAATTCCAGTGGCCCTGCTTGTATGTAGTCAACAGCACTTTCAAATGTCAGAGTTGTTACATACTAATACTGACTAGACTTGATCCCACTTCATGCATCTTCAATGATTCTACACTTCGTGTCTCTTCACCCCACTCTTCCAAGGTCTTTTCATCCCAGCTTTTGCCCTTTACCAATGTTTTCTTACCTTTTAGTTTCTCCTTTCCCTGTTTCCTTCCTTTTTTAGGTCTCGCCTACGCAGCACGCAAGCGCTGCTTAGGAGATGACCTCTTGGAATTGCTCAGGACTTTTTGGGAAACTCGTGCATGTACTGCACTGTTCCCAATGAGCCCTCGTGCATGTGTGGCATTTACCTTGCGGGAGCGAGCAGCGGCGCCATCTGTTTGCAATTTCATGCTCACTCCCGCAAGGTAAACACTGTACATGGACTGAGCCCGCAGCATCGCCCCAAGGAAGTCGCCTTGCGATATCTCCTTTCCCCCTGCACATAATTGAATAAACAACGAGCAGGTGATTGCATACCTATCACCCATCGCTATGTACTTTTGCTGTGGGATTCCGAGCATTTGTTTTTTGTTTGTTTTTTAAAGAAAAGACCTGCGTCCGGACCACGACAGGCTGTGGACGCAGCCTAGGGAGTGCTGGCTGAAACCTCTCCGTTGTCAAAGTGTGAAAGGGCAGGTCGTGGCAGAAGGTTCCCCTCTCACCCATTAGTGTTTACTTGCCCACTTTTATAGCGCTCTGGAGCCACGGCGCTCACCTCTTCAAATCGGACACACTTGTGTCATGTTTCCATCCACTATATCAACTTCAAGTTAAACAACTCGACCTCTGTGCACTGTTAACCTCTAATGCAATTGCAAATACTTCACAATTTAACTTCTGACAATCGTACTGATAAACTCAAAATCATGTAAAATAACGATACCCAAATAATAAGCTTTTTAAACAAAGATAAATGTCCTTGTTACATCGCATGTTTAATTTGTTGAAGTCACAAATCAATTTCTTTTGTAGAATTTCATGCTTTTCATCACAAAGTTAATATTTCAAGAGAACCGCCCAATGCATTTCAGGCCCCATCGGCCCTTCTTCAGGGGTTAGTCTGTATACAAATTAAACAATATTCTCATGTAGTGCAGAACTCATATACAGGTGAAGCAGTCTTAAAAAAAGTATACACAAAAGGCCATCATGTAATCAGGTTCAAACTTCCAGGTGAAACCATGCGAAATGCAACAAAAAGGGGGAAGAAATTTAGAAGACAGACCCGTGAACAGACTGACGCCCAACATAAAATGTGAATGTGCCGGGAAACCAACTCATGAACCAAATGAATACTCTAACCCAAATGATAAAAAAAAGCCATTCCAGAATCAATAAACCAAACCGAAGTACACGTGACGGTGTGCAGACGGACTTAATGCCAAAGCGGAGTGATGTGCTTAAAAGTGGAACGCAAAACAAACCTTGAACTTCCGCCATACGATTTAAGTAAGGTATTATGTCTGTGAAGAAAATACAACAACTCAGTGATATCGACCTCAATACCAAAATATAAGCCAACAATAGCAACGTTAATTGTACCGGTGGTGGAACGAACACACTCAACTGACCTTCCTCAATGCTCCAAACCGTTAAACGCCAATTTCCCCGGCAAGCCGGCCTCATCAAGCTTCACGGCTGGTAAACGGATGCGACGCATGTGCTGATGACGATGTATAAACATGTAGAAATAAACAACAGACTAAAAACAAACATCCCAGCGCTGATGGGTGCCATTATCAAATGGTGAAACTATGCGCCGTAACGCCAATACTGAGCATAATATCAATAGAGGTCACATGTAAAACAGAATCTGACAAAAATGACGCTAAAAATGTGTGCACGGTGGTACTATTCTAAACTAAAAAACCTACGCAGAGTGAAAAGGTGGGAAGAAAGGAAAAAAAGAGAGAAACGACACAGAAAGAAAAAAAAACAACCATACAATAAACCCTCAGTATGAAATACACAATCTTGGTAGAAAACAATCATATGATAAATCACATGGCCCATCTGATGACACAATAGTGCATACGTCAAAAATGATATAAATGAAAACACATGACAATAGGTAGCCTGTAATGCTTTCCACCTAGTGTGGAATCACAAAAAACACCCTAAATCAACTTGATCATTGATCCCTTTGGGATCTTGGGCGTTAAGCCTCCTTATCCAGTAAATCTCCCTTTGGAGTAGAGTCCTGGTGAGATATCTCCCGGGTGCAGGTTTGACTATCTCTATCACCTGAAATTTGAGCTGAGCAATAGTGTGGCGATTTTTGGTCCAGTGAACAGCTAAACTACTATTCATGTTACAGTTGCGAATAGTGCTTTTGTGTTCAGAAATGCGTGTTTTTATTTTTCTCTCAGTTTTGCCTATGTACAATAATCCTCATGGACATTTAATTCCATAGATCAAATTTCTGGAGTTACAATCAGCATTATGTTTGGTTTTGATAGTCTCCCCCATCTGGGGGTGCTGTATGCTGTCACTGCATATCACATTATTACAGTGAACACAATTTAGACACCGTCTGGTACCTCTGAAATTTCCAATGATTTCTGTAGATTTGGGTTTTAAGATTTCTTTTAGATTACATGATCTTCTATAGGCAAATATGGGTTTATCCTTGAAGAGATCATTTGGGTTAGAGTATTCGTTTGGTTCATGAGTTGGTTTCCCGGCACATTCACATTTTATGTTGGGCGTCAGTCTGTTCACGGGTCTGTCTCCTATCTTTCTTCACCCTTTTTGTTGCATTTCGCATGGTTTCACCTGGAAGTTTGAACCTGATTACATGATGGCCTTTTGTGTATACTTTTTTTAAGACTGCTTCACCTGTACATGAGTTCTGCACTACATAAGAGTATTGTTTACTTTGTTTACAGACTGGCCCCTGAAGAAGGGCCAATGGGGCCTGAAATGCATTGGGCGGTTCTCTTGAAATATTTACTTTGTGATGAAAAGCATGAAATTCTACAAAAGAAATTGATTTGTGACTTCAACAAATTAAACATGCATATGTAACAAGGACATTTATCTTTGTTTAAAAAGCTTATTATTTGGGTATCGTTATTTTACATGATTTTGAGTATATCAGTACGATTGTCACAAGTTAAATTGTGAATATTTGCAATTGCATGAGAGGGTAACAGTGCACATAGGTCAGGTGGTTTAACTTGAAGTTGATATACATGTTTCACGGCACGTTCAGGCAGCGTGCCAGCCTGTGTAGCACGCCTGGATCTTGAGTATTTAACGAAAGCAATAGTTAGCATTAAAAACAAAATAGTGCTCCTTTATGCTCATATTCCTCAATCATGTTTCCATCCACCCCAAAAGGTGGTGCAGTTCTCAGTTCGGACAGTGTTAGACAAAGCGGCAGCTGGAATCTAGAGGAGCCTAGCGACAAACCATGGCCGTAGGAAAACAACCAGCTAAACAGAATACGCCCTGAAGCAAACCCCAAGAATGGAGCCATCTCTGGCAGGCAGCTGTGCCCATTTACTTCCATCTAAAGTCATCCCGTGGGGCTGACAGGCAGCTGTGCCCGTTTACTTCTGTCTAAACTCACCCCGTGGGGCTGGCAGGCAGCTGTGTTCATTTAAACACACGCCGTGGGCCTGAGACCTTTGTACGCCCACTCACTTACATCACAAGCTCGCCCCAAAGCCCCGCCGAGCACCAGGCTGCTATATAGCGGTCATAGTGCTCCACTGATCATGCCCACCAAGACAGGAGCAAGGAAAGGCTGCCTCAGTCCATTACAGCACCGTATCCGGGCCACTCCAAGATGCTGGGGGTCACCAACAGAGTCAGACCTGCAAAGGACTGATCCGGGATGCTACTCATCAGAGCGCGGTGAAGGAAGGGCCACTGAGGACCAGTCTAGCCCTGCACATCCTACCAGTACCTCAAGGGGTGAGGTTCCAGACCACTTATCCAGAGTTCTTACCCTGCCCAGCTTCAAGGAAACCGGAAGCGAGTGAGAGGCAGAACGAGTACGTGTTGGGTGTCACGAAGCAGCATGTTGCATCTCCTTGCTTCTGGCCGAGTCTACAAAGCTGGGGGCGACTCGACAGCTCACCATTCCAAGAGCTGTGCTGGACAGAGAAGGCACCACTCCAAAAGACTGGAGGCGGTCATGCAACAAGTGAATGCAGCACTTCTCAGGGTGGCCCTTGGCTGAGAACCCCCAGGCCGTGAGGAAGGAAATGAGTGCTCACAAGTTTTGGAGACACAGATAAGGAAACCCAACCCATGTTAAAAGTGAAAGGACCAGGCCTAAAAAAAATCATAAAAATATTACTAGGCCTGCTGGTAAAGGGAAATAAACTACCCAACCTAATTATAATTCTCTTCACCCATAAACTGGTTTTAAATTATGTGATCCTGAATATTTGAATTCAGTGAGCCACCATTTTCTTTTTTTTCATATGAGAGTACCTTCAAATACACAAGTTCAGCATGTCTGATGTGCAACAACAACAAAAAACCACTTGTTTGATTAGACTAAACTTGTTCTCCATATATCTTCCAAATCTAGCCACACACAGAATACACATGATCACTGACTTGCCTCTTAGTTCATTAACCACACTGTCATCACGGCAAGGGCAGGAATGTTTCTTAAATCAGGTTTAAAAACTATCGGTTTTAATAAATACATACCTGAAGTGGTAACACACTTTATTTGTAATCAGCAGATTTTCCATTGGAATGGCAACAAAATATACCACAGATAAAACTATAATGTGCACAATGTTTGAAAATCCAGTTTCTGCAAATATTTCTCATTTGCACATCACCAAATAAAGTGTTCTGATTTGTTTTGTTCCTATTTAAAACTTTGTTTGCATCACACTTCTGAATTACAAAATAAATGTTCTTCCATAATTCCCGATATATTCTGAAATACTTGTACTAGCATTTTACAAACTGTTTAACTGTTACAGCCTTTTGTTTCACATTGATTGTCAGACCACTCACTTGACAAAAACGTCTAACTGTAATAAGAAAAACAAGCATTGGCATAGCCAATAGGTCTCGCTTTTGGGACCTTATAAGTATTTAGTTATGCAGCAAAATATCCTTGGTGCAACAACATAAACTGTTGCATGACTAAACACTTATAAGGTCCCAAAGTCGGGACCTATTGGCTATGCCAATGCTTTTCTCTCTTGCTCTGGGTTCAAATCTGACGATGAAACAATTATTCCTGCTCCCAATTTTGAGAGTAGATTCACAGCACCTGCAAAAAGCAGCACAAATTAACCACCGCCTGGCCTTCAATATTGCCCATATCAAGGGCAGGTGAACACAAAATTATGTATGGTGCCTAATGCCCAAATTCGCTGGTGCTGTCTAAAGGATATGGGTTAGTACTGAATAGGTTCCAGCAGTAAGGACTACAACCTTTTACAAAGCCCTCAATAAGGGATGAAAGCATTTGTGTTAAAACAGTCCCCTCAAATCTACAAGAAACTATTCTCTAGTGCTGCCTCATTCTTAATATCAACCAGAAGAAAATAGCAGAAAAATCAAGGAGGACAACTACTCTCTTACAGCAATCCTGATGGTAAGAAACACTTTGAAGTTTCAATATTTTCATATTTCTATACTTATTTATAATTTCTCTCAAAACACAAAAGGTTACAGGGAAAACACCCAAAAGTTACAGGGACATTATAGTTCGGAATTAAATTTTAAAAAACGTGGAAATTCTCTGAAAAACCCAAAGGTTACAGGGATGTTATAGTTAGGTTCAGATTATAAATCACATAGCCATAGAAATTCAGCAGTAATAGTTATACTTATCTCAAGAAAGTATAACTTCTGCCCTAAGGTAACTATAACTCACGCCCTCGCCATGCACTGCTAAGTACCCCACATATGACATCTTCTATGACTGATCATATCACTGCAACATTTGCAATAAAATTATTGATCAGAAAACTGTGCATGGTGGGGAAGCGGGTGTTAATTGCAGAAAATTGGTGTTAAAGGGGTCACCAGGGCCTAAAGCACTGTTTGGGCCACCCTGCATGGCCCTAGTAAACTATTGACAGCAGGCCTGCCATTGCAGGATGAAGGAGCAGTACAACCTGCTCGAACTCGACTTTGCCCTCACTGTGTGTAACAAAGCCAATGCACTATTTTTTAATATATGCCAGTCACACCTAAGGAAGGCCTCTTAAGTCTAGAAGGCAGGTTACATTATATTAAAAGTGTGGAAATGTAAGTGCAAGCGTATATGTCCCTATAGTGGCCTTTACCAGTAAAGGCTTCTATAAGTGATAGACAGTCCATAGGATAACATTGGCTGGCACCTGAGCAAACTCGAGGTTGGCAGTTCCATTATGTACCGCCTAAGTATGTTGTGTTTGGTATCAAACAAGGCACCTCATCACCCCTGACACGATTCTCATTTCGAGAACAATGTGGCTTGTACCCAGGTGAGTACTTTAGAGGTTGCCCACCGAGTTGCCACAGCCTTGCTTGTGCTCTGGATGCCAGCGCAGAGCTGCTGCAGCCAAGACATGAATCCGACCCCTTGATAGGAAATGTGAACTCTCCCAGGAGTCAGAAACAATGGCCTGGACGGGAAGGAGGTCACACCTCCCTCCCTGACAGGATGGCTATTCAAGAGGCATAGCAAAGTGGTGCATTTCAAAGGCTGCACCGCCTGTGATATGCAACCAGACTGCCTCCCAAACGAGGAAACAGCCCTACTCCTACCCCCGGGCATATTTGCACCTGGGCAGGCAAGAAAATTAGGTATTCAGGAGGTGTACACCCCCAGAAGGCTAGACACACCTCTAAGGTATGCTACCTGGTCTGTACAGCTAAGTCTGAATTCTGCCATTATTAAAAGTGGTAGAAAAAAAGAGTTCTGGGTAGAAAAGGTGACCTACACCCCCAGATGTTGTTACCTCATGGACGGATTAGCCGCTGGGGCTAGTAGCCTATTGGTCACTTGCACCCAGACCCCCAACACCCCTAAATCTGGGATTTAAGGTCTATACCGGACACCAGAACCTCAGTTCTGATCTGACTTGCAACAGTGGACACAAGAATAGACCAGAGCCGTCTAAGAGTCCAAAATTGTGCCACTGTAACTCTAAAAGATCTGAAATTTGTAAGTGACCTATATATTTATTTTTGTTAATAAAAAGATTAAAAAAAAAAAAAAAGAATAGACCAGAGCCTGCAACAAAAGGAGCTGCACAAAGCAAAGGCATGATACATTGCACCTGCGGCAACCTTCCTGGAACTGCACAACTGTGACTAGTTCTGGACCAAAGTTTGGTTCTCCCAGACAGAGAGACCCCTTTGAGAGCCAAAAGCATCACCAGACTCACCTGGACTAGTTGCAAGAGTCCCTTGCACACCGCAGGTAAAAACAACTTACTGGAACAAATAAATCGCTGGCCATCGGTACCTCCTAGGAATCGCACAGAAGAAGATGGTTCAGTGCAATGTGGCAAATGCAGTCATAACCTCCAAGAAGTTTCAGGCAGCTACCATGTGCCCCCAGACCTCCGGGCATCTAAAAAATGTTCTGCTGAGCTTACTGCTGCTAAGGCTTGTTGGTCACCAGTCCAGCAACCATCCCCTTTGCTCGAAGCTGCACCTCGAGTGTGCTTCATCACACATCAGCAGTGGCTTTGTTGTTGACTTTTTGCATCCTATTACCCAACAGCACTGTGTAAGTAGTAAAACAAGCTCTCCCGCGGCCCTCGCATCAGCACCAAGGACAGCCAGGACAACTCTGCACCTGGGCTTCTTGAGCCAGATAAAATCAAACTGACTGTTGTGGCTCGGTCCTGGGACCTACATCACCTTTACCCTCCATAGGTTCCACGCGACTCGACATGCAAGTGACCGATTGTCACAAGTGCCTTTTCCCATTGACTGCAATGATACAGTTTTGCAGTACTGTTTTGCAGTGATTTAATATTGTCTCTAAAATCCAAACTCCAGTTATACTTATCTGATTTACTATATTTTGGTGACAAAAATTATATAAAAATCTGCCTTATTTTTTATAAATTTGTGTTGGATGTCTATAGAGCCATGCCAGATACTTATAGTCCATGTTGGTACTCCGAAATGCATAACACATGTTCCTCTTGTAAAGCCAGACTGCTCTTTGCCACTCTACCAGGACAGAGCTAAGGATTTATTATTGTGAATCCAAGGACTATCTTTGGGATATTGTGTGAATGTTGAAGCCTAATGAGCATCTCCACATAATCCTTCAACTTTCTATTAAGGTAGTACCACCTTTGCTGTTCAGATCAACATTCTGGATCATAAGCGTGTGATAACAAACAAAGAAATGGCTTCTAGTACTGCAAGACATTTCGGCCAATACCATAATGGGGGCTGGACAACCCTAAGAATGTTGCTGTTGATTGTATTCCTAAGAACCCAAGACAAGGTGAAAGAGTTCAAGCATTATATAGGATAGAATCTAGGTACATCTTGGAAGCAGGGTCTATAGATCCGAAAGAGATGCATCTTGATGAAGAGTTACACACCTACAGACATGTGATCAATAAGTCCTAATGATTTTGTATTGAATTTTAGTATGATAAACTGAGCTTTAATTGGTTTAATGGTATGGGTTTCCTTTCCTTTTTCACTGCTGATTATATGGCAGTTTTCGAATGCCCTGTAACACGCATGCCCTGCGCACCACTGGTCTTTATAGATGTTATGTCATAGGTACTCACAAACATTTTCCCAGGGGCCACAAATTTGGTCTGGGATGTGACTGAGGGCCGCATTTATCCCAGCAAGATGGCGGGCGGGGTTTGGGGAGGGGTTCGTGGTAATGTGGGTGTAAGGGAAGCTAATCATATACATCTAATGTCTGAATTGCACAATGTGAAACCAAAAACTTGGGATAAATCCCGGCACCTTGCTTAACCAAACTGTGAGATCCTAGATAATTATTTTATTTCACTTTCCCTCCTTTTTATTCATTAGCACATAAGGACCTCGAAATACATGACTT
This sequence comes from Triturus cristatus, assembly GCF_964204655.1. Classification (NCBI taxonomy): domain Eukaryota; kingdom Metazoa; phylum Chordata; class Amphibia; order Caudata; family Salamandridae; genus Triturus; species Triturus cristatus. Next base: position 248,587,482 of record NC_140593.1, read on the forward strand.
CAGGATGTGTGCTGTACAAAGCCTTCTACAGTGTTTGATTTAATAAAGTATCTGTTGCTCATGTATAATAGAAACCCAAGCCCCCAAAAGGTGCATATGACAACTGACTTGCATCTTCATACACTACTGAAATTGTTCTCAGGTTGTAGGGAAGAATGGATGTTTCTCAATTTGTGTTTGAAAACTATCACTTAAAAAAAAACACTTTGAAATGCACTGATAATCTGATGTACTAAGGTGAACGGTTCTGCATGTTAATTATCAACAAACGTTATCATACTTTTTCTGCAAGATGTTTTTTATAAGTGATAGTGTTGCTAAAGTTAAGTGGTTTAGGACACTCTAGCTACTTCCTTTCTTTCATTTCAATTAACCTTTAAATAAATGCTTTCTGGTTTATTTAAAAAATGTTATGTTTGTGCTGAGTCACGTAAACATTAGCCCAGTGCTGCTCTTGACCAGGGGGGTCGCATAAAAGGTCAGGAGGGCTGCATGCAGTCCCCGGGATGTACTTTGAGTATCACTGTGTTATGTTAAATGCTATGTTAAAATAGGATTTATAGAGTACACGGTTTCTTGGCGCTAGGATCTAGGGAGTACTGCTGCTAAGTGATTCATTCATAGGCCTAGCAAAATAAACAGGTTTTTAGAAGTTTCCTAAATTGAGGGTAAGATGTTGTGGATCTGATGTTCAGAGGAAGAGAGTTCCAAAATTGAGGGGCCAGGACAGCAAATCTTAGTCCCCCTAACTTCTAGCGTTTAAAGGAGGAGTAGCCAAGAGGTTAAGGTGGGAAGACCTAAGATCTCGAGGGGGAATATTTCTCTGAACCCGAGTATATATTCAAATTCTGGGTATTTGCCATGGAGAGATTTTAAGATGAGGCATCCCATCTTGAATGCACAGCGTTCGACTACAGGGAGCCAATGTAACTTCTTCATTAGAGGGGTGACATGGTGTCATCTCAGCTGACGATAGATTAATCTTGCTGCCTGGTTTTGCACCAGTTGCAGTCTTTTTGATAGATATGCTGGTAGGACAAAGTAGAGTGAATTAGCGTAGTCAATATGAGAGATGACTAAGGTTAAAAGAACCTGAATAAGGGCTTCAGGAGTGAGGATTCTGCTGATCATCCTGATAACCCGGAGCTGAAAAAAACACCAAGTAGAAACCACCGTCCCAATCTGGAATTTCATGGACAGATCGCAGTCAACTGTGATGCCAAGGCTTTTAGCAGTACTTGAGGGTAGGGTGGATTTTCCCAACTCAACCGGCCAAAAGTTCAAATTCCAAGGGCCCCCTAAGTTCCGTTTTATCTGGATTCAATTTTAGGTGATCGCTGTTCATCCAGCTGCTTATATGTCGCATGGTTGTTTGAAAAGTAGTGATGGAGGCGGCAGACTTACCGATGGTAAAGATCAATTGAAGATCGTCACAGTAGTTGAAGGTGCATACCTTCCTTTCACCTAAGGGTTGAATCAATGGAAGTAAGTATAGATTGAAAAGTTACAGAGACAGGGAAGATCCCTGCTGCGCACCACATGTCAATTTGACTTTGGAGGCCGTGAATTGGGAGAGACATACAGATTGAGAGTGGTCCTCTAGAAAAGACGTAAGCCACTTGAGGGCCAGACACTGGATCCCTGCGACCCTTACTCGGTCCACCAGAAGCTCATGGTCGACAGTGTCAAAGGCAGCAGAGAGGTTGAGAAGCACCAGGGCCTCAGTGGTACCATATTCTGCTTCTTTCCTTATTTCGTCTAGTACAGTCAGGATAACTGCCACTGTTGAATAGAAGGTCGAAAGCCCACCTGATGGGGTCGAGGAATTGAAACTGTTCGATAAAGAAGTAGAGACAATTAGCAACATATGCTTCCAAAACCTTGGCTAAAAAGGAGAGCAAAGAAATGGGACGGTAGTTCCTGTGGGCCAGAGGGTCTGCCCCGATTTTCTTCATGATTGGAACTATTTCTGCTTCTTTAAAAGCTTTGGGAACCACACCCTGAGTAAGAGAATCATTCAATAATGAGAGAGGAGGATCGGGACCAGTGAGAAAAGCTTCCCTCAAGATGTGCGGGGGAAAACAGTCCGCGGAGATCCAGATCTGACTTTCATTAGAAGGTTCAGAAAAGCTTGTCTGCTGATAATAGGGAACTGACGCAGAGAGTGAGAATTCCTGAGCGCAGCTGGCTGAGCTTCAGGAGGGGAGTTAATGGGTATACTGGTCTTAATGGTGATGATTTTGTCAATAAAAAAGGTATTTAGTGAGTCACACAGTACCTGGGTAGGGGCAGGTTTGCCCATGACTCAATTGCAAATATTTATTTAGATTTGTTTGTGGAACTCAAAGTTTTGTTGGAAAAATAAGTGGCCTTGGTATGTAAGATAGAACTTTTATACTATTTGAGTTGAGCTTGATAGATGCTAAGAGCATTCAAGTTGACTGGACAGGGAGCGAATGAAGCTTTGTTTTTTCATGTTTAAATATGTGTTTTTTTTACATTAGGTTCATAAGAGTATATTCAAGAAGTACATTGTCTACAAGAGGCCCTCATTTCCACGGTCCATTCGCGGACATGCATTACATAAGAGAATAGCGGCCAGCCTATATGTTTTTTAGTTGCAATGCAACATCAATCTAGAAGTTCCTGTTACTAGGATGTGAACCCTACAAATCTGTTTTGTTGCTGAAATATTACACATTCGAATTTGCAGTATCTGCAAGAAAGTATTCACTTGCAGGACCTGTTCACACTCATGTACATATTAAAACATAACATTCTGCGGTCGATATTACAGGTTGTCATAATACAATATGACTAGCAATGGAGTACAATCCAGTAATGCAATATTGGTCTCAAATTCTGTATATCAACAATTCCTCAACAAACCCACCTTCCCCTCCCTCCCCCGCTGCTCTCGTGTTAGGTCATAAAAAATAAAAATATCCTCAGGGATCATTGGTAGAGTATTGTTCGTAAAGTGGCAACTGGAGGAGTCCATCCAGTCAGAGGGTCCTTTGGGTTTCCCAGCCACAGAGCAACGTGGGAAGTAAGGGCCATCACCCCGGCTGTGTGTAGGATGGGTCATTGTCCGGGGGTTCCTGTAAGCAAACAAAACTTTGTGGGCCATTGGTGGTGCTGCTAGTATTTGTGAGTTTATATAAAGGTGCCCCCCTTCTCCCTTTGAAGAGATCTGGCTGAAACATGACCTATGGAAATTCATAACACACCACTATCTTACAAGAATGGCATGTCACACCTGGGTCTGCAAAACTACACTACTTGAACACAAAATAATGCAGATACTCTTGATGTTGGGTTGTGGGAGGAAAACAATTAGATAGTGGTACTTAATGTTATGGTGCGCTGATGACTGAATGATCTCCGTTCAAGGTGAGAAAATTATGTAGGTGCTAAAATTTCTGATGAGAATTGGTATCATACAAAGGTACAGGTAGCATGGCTGCCAAGGAACGTGATGTTCAAATGTTTTCAAATCAATTATCTGCAGAAAAATTACCTTCCCCCCTAAGCTCCTCTTTAGAATGCATACAGTAAAAAAAAAGATAAATGCCCCAGATGTGACTATTGTGACACAAAATGATATCACATGGTTTGGGAATATCCAATAATTGTCTCCTTTTGGAAATTAGTAACTGAAAAATTAAATGAGATGACAAGTAGTACAAATCTTCTTAGTCCCAAAACCTACTTGTTGGGTATTATAGCAAAATGGCCAATCTAAGTCTAGAGATGTTGCCATGAAGGTCGTCAAATGAAGAATTACCAATGGAAACCTGGAAATTACATCGGCTGCTGGTTGCATCCTTGGGAGGGTACTTTTAGTGCTTTCCCGGACAGACTGCTTTATCTTTGACTTATCACAGACTGCTGACCGACATGGATCAAGACTGCTGTGTACATGTTATACTCTTATGTGTATATTCAGCAGAGTTTATTTTACGAGATCTTGCACAATTATATAGTTATCACAGCATTGACTGATAGACCCAGAGTCTATGCTCCTCACAGTTACAATAGTTATTTTGATAGAATGTCTCTGGAATCCTGTGGCCTGCGTGAACACTAAGGGGCCGATTACAATGCCGTTCAGAAGGCCTCCGAATCAGATTCGGGTGTGCCGAATCGGATTCGGAACCCTTGTTTCCAATCGAATCATACACAGTTCCCAAAGGCCGATTACAATGCCCGGAAACTGTTTGGGCTGTCCGAATCGGTTCTGAAAGGCATTCGGACAGGTCGAGTCTTTCGGAGCCGAATGGTACAGCTCCATGGACTCGATTTCTGAGCGAGCGATTCCGATAAACGATTCGGACAGCCGTTCCAATTCGGTCTGCCAGAACCTAAATGGCTGTTGGAATCTTTCTTTGGGGGCCCGCAGCAGACCCTACTTCACCTGGGGCCTTCCGAATCAGGCCCGTTGGGATACCCAAAGGACTCTCCTTTCCAACCATGCAGAGTGTGACAGGTCCCATAGGGTGCCTGCCACAGGCTGCACGATTTTCCACAGCCACCCCTTTCTTCAATGGGAGCCTGTGTTCTCGTTCGGAACACAGGCCCCCACTGAAGTCAATGAAAGTCCAACCGAATCGTATCCAGAAGCATCCGGATGCATCGCTCGGTCGGACTCCCCCGATCCGAGTCATTCGAAAAGCATTCCGGAACCAAATCGGTCAGAATGCTTTCCGGATGAGATCGTAATCGGCCCCTAACTTGTAATGGGAGATAAGATTCCTGTGTTTTTTTGTTTAGTAAAAGCCTAATAAAGATATGTTTGTAAATGAAAAAACAACTCCCAGCCTTCTGACACAATTCACTATTTACTAGTTCTCTTGATTACTGAAGTGCCACATTTAGGTGTTAATCCCTGGCGCTTCAGAGGGCAACAACAATTTTACCCCTAATCCTACCCTTCACACTTACATGTACACTTGCACTTATTGAGCTCGATGCAATATCAATGTCAGTGCTGATAAGTTGTAGGATGATGTGGTGGATTTAAGGAAATGGGGCTGCTTCAGTTAGGTCTGTATCCATTTTACAGCCTGCTTCTACAACACTGTAAACTATATTTTGCTTCTTATTGTATTTGTATTTACATTTCACAGGAAAAATTAACTAGTTGTGAGTGTCAGAAAAGTTTGTGTCATGATGTGTCACTTTGGCACCCTCATTTAAATAAAACATTATGGCCCATATTTACCAACATTTTGTGTCGGGTCTGCATCATAGAAGTGACACAAACCAGCACAAAATGTTGAATTGGAATTTAGTTTCCAGCACAAAAAACTTGTTTTGTGCTGTAAAGTACCCCTTGAGTAAGCCAAAATGTACTTTGTGTCTAGGGGGGAGTACTATAGATGGTACATAGTCGTTCCCTTGCAATTATCCATGGGTTTTGATGCAAAGCCTATCTACTAAAAAAGTACACAGGGCTTCTTACTAAAAATGTCTGCTATCTCTAGGAAGGCATAACAATGGAAAAAAGGTTCCTTTTTTCCAAAATTTTCAAACTTAGGGGCATATTTATGAGGACTTTGCATCATTCTTGGACCACACCACGTTGTACATACACGACAAAGATATGTAGACAAAATATCGAGTTGTAAATGTCTACCTACACAAATATCGAGTTGTAACACAGAAACATCTACAGCAAGAATATTATGGTCAAGAATATCGAATTTATGGTAAGAAATATTGTTTTAAAAAATATAGAAGTCATTAATATCGTTTGCAAAAATATAGTTGTATAAAATATCGATTTTTTTATTATTGTTATATATTTTAGAATATATTTTAAATGCATGTGATGTATTTTTTTGTATAAGTATTGACTATGTTTTTTAATATATGTTTTCCATTTTTAGTAGTTAGCAATTTTAATTAGATTTTGTGTTTTTTAGTTCCGTGGCGCGTTGTGGGTTTATAGGGGACTAGGGTGGGTCAATTCTTCCTGCCACCGCTGCTGTTGCTCCTGACAGAGGAGTTCAATCCCCAGAATCTTTCGCGCCGTGGAGGCGCTGCAACGACACTTCGTGGCAGGAGGCGCTTAAAGGTGGCCAGGGGCTCCCACAGTGCGGGATGCCCACGCTGGTCATTTCTTCCTGCCTCTGCTGCTGTTGCTCCTGATAGGGGACTTCAATCCCCAGAATTCTTCACGCCGGGGAGACGCCGCAACAACACTTCGTAGAAGGAGGCGCTTAAAGGTGGCCAGGGGCTCCCACAGCGCGGGACGCCCACGATGGTCATTTCTTCCTGCCACCGCTGCTGTTGCTCCTGACAGGGGACTTCAATCCCCAGAATTCTTCACGCCGGGGAGGCGCCGCAACGACACTTCGTGCCAGGAGGCGATTAAAGGCGGCCGGGCTCCCGCAGCGTGGGACGCCCACGCTGGTCATTTCTTCCTGCCACCGCTGCTGTTGCTCCTGACAGGGGACGTCAATCCCCAGACTCCTTCACGCCGGGGAGATGCTGCAACGACACTTTGCGTCAGGAGGCGCATAAAGGCGTCCAGGGGCTCCTGCAGCGTGGGACGCGTGTGGGCGTGCCTGGGCCGTGCACTGGCAAAGCCCGGGCCAAGGGCAGGCCCGTCTGCGCCCGGTTAAGTCTGGGCTGGGCCTACCCCCTTGGCTTTGTCCTTTTGACTATCATTTGTATGCTTCCAAAACCCCAAAACTGGTCTACATGAATAATGTGAGACTTTTGGGAAGAAGATCTTCACCAAGTAAGCACGCCATACTATCTAGACTCTTTATATTTACTTTTGCCCTACCTTGGTCATAAGTTAACTTGAACTATGGCGAAACTAAGACGGGTGGGGGAAAGGGAGAGCTCACCAAGGTCCCTACAGAATTAAACTCTTGATTGCTTTCCGACACGAGTGGCAAACGTTATTGAGAAAAGAAATACTTGTAGTCCAAGGCCATTTTTCCCTAGAGGGTGTTCCTACTATATGTATGAACCAGGAAGTATCTATAGGTGCCCAAACAAGGGCTACAGTCCAAGAGAGCATTGTTCTTGATCATTCTGTACAGGACCTAGCTAGCCCTGAGTTGCCCCCACATCAACCTCAAGTATCCCCAGCACCTAGTCCCCCAGCTAAAAGGAAAAGCAAAAAAAAGCATTTAGAACCGGTTTTAGTAGCTAATACTAGATCCAAGCGAAAAAACTGTCAGGCTCTTATTGGTGATTATAATAGTCATACTGCAGTCTCACCTTCACAGTCGAATCCCTCTCTTGCAACATCTCCTATCACAGTCCTATCCCCGCATGACACCAAGCTCTTACTGGACGGCTTTGAAAAAATATTACAAAATAAATGAGTACCCATCATGAACAGGCTTGATAATCTAGAAACCAGTGTGGAAAATGTGAAAAGGATTCTTTCCTCCCAATCCGTGGGGACAGATAATCATGGCATTTTATGTCCTGGGTCTGCAGAACATCTAGGGGGCGCAGAAAGTAGGAAAACTAGTACTACGGCGGTAAACCTCCATGGTAATCTATCACATCCTACTGCAATGTCCACTGTCCAGAAAAATGTTCAGGACAGGTGAAGACGCTCGCAGGGATAACACTAGGCAGCATAAACATGTTGGATACACGGGTCGCAATACTACCAGCCTGCCATTAAATAGGAAAGACATGGTTCCGCCTAGACAGCACAATGTACGAATGAGCGAGGCTCCCCTACATGAAGAAAACAGTAATGATGTTACTCTCCACCTTCCCCCAGATTGCTGTCCTTACGTGGTGATTTTAAATAATGTACCAACATTTAGGGGTGAGCAAAAGGAATCTTTTACTCAACTAAAGAATAAGGTTTGTACTGGTTAACACACAACACCGATTTCTCTAGTTCATGCTTTCATGATATTTTGTTCACCCGTAGAGTGAATTGGGTTGGTCCACTATGGAAGGTAGTAGAGGGAGACTGCATAGTGATTAACTGCAGATCTCCAGATCTAGCTGGGCAGTTGCTCTCAAGCTGGAGGGAACGACCTGGGTACAGTCGTGGACAAAGGATTGAGTTAATGCCACTTGGCTTTTTCTATAGGCATCTTAAGGAGACTAGGCTACACTCTCCACCTAATGTCTACCCACACGAGAATCCACCTAGCAGGAAAATCCATTTTCCCATGTAAGTCAGCAATAGATTTGAAGCCCTTACAGACTTGGATAGTCCTGACTGACTACATGATGGGAAGTGGTGTACCAGCACATAACGTAGTCACAGCCACCCACGTAGAGGGATTTATAACCACTGACAACACTGTGCGTAATGAAACAGTCAATATCCCTCCCTCCCAGCAAATATCTCATGAGATAGCTGAAACACCAATAAGCAACAGGGAAGCGTCGGTGCTGAAAAGTCACTCCAGATTGTCTCATGGATTATCGCAGGAATCAAATCTAAGCTAAGCGATCCTGAATGGAGTAGGATGGTTGATAGTAATTATATATGCCTGTTTCAGGAAACCTGGGCGACAGAGTGGGTATATAGGGTGGGGTTTACCGTATTGAGGCTAGGCCATCTACAGCAGGACGACTGGCTGGTGAATCATTTTTTATGTTCTGAAGGGCCCGCCACCGACGCTACCTAGATGGTGCGCGGTGAAGGTAGTGGAGGATAGCTTTAAGTATCTAGGGATCATATTACCTCGGATTCAGAGGACTTCATGACCTTAAATGTTCTAGAGCCCCTGAAGAGACTACGTAGGGACACCAAACACTGGCAATCCTTACCATTGACGCTGCTAGGAAAAGCAGCGCTTTTCAAAATGATGGCGCTTCCTAGATTTATTTACGCTCTGCATAATACCCCATTCTCAGTTCCCCCATCCTACTTCTAAGCAATAGAGGCAGAAGTAACCAAACTCCTTTGGAATGGAAAACCGGCCCGAATTGCTATGGCTAAACTAGTTAGAACTTGGTATGACGGTGGCATTGTGCTCCCAAATATACAAACGTATTATTGGGCGTTCCAACTGAACGCAATTTATCAATGGCTCCATGTCTCTCATATGGACCCGGCTCACCATCTGGATAGACTTGTTCTGGGACTGGGAGGGATCAACCGAGAATTATATAACAAGAACCAGAAAGCGGCCTTATTAGGACCGACAAATCAGACAATCCATATCTGGCATACAGTACTCAGAAAGCTAGGCTGGGACAATAAGATCACGCAGGCAACACCCCTCTGGGAAACCGGCAAGTTAGGCACATTACGCAACAGCAAAGGGTTCAGGCAATGGGACATCATAGGAATATCGAAGGTGGGAGATCTCTGGGCCAAGGGTAAAGTAATTACATTCACTCAACTTCAAGACCAATACGAGATGGCACCCACAGAAGGTGTCGCGATCTCCAGGTCAAGCATTAGAATCCCCAAGGGAGGTGGCGATCTCCTCTAAATTGCACCTCGTGCAACTTAAAATGCTCCATAGGATCTACTACACCAGGGTAACACTATGCAAAATAGGAAAGACCGACAGTCAACTTTGCTTGCGACAGTGTGGAGCAGTGGGTAAATTTTTTCACACGACTTACTGGGAGGCAGTTATGTTCACAATAGCAAGAGTGAGGGAGGCCCCTGTACCACCAGAACATAAGCGTTGTCTGCTAAATATATGGGAAGCAACGGACCTCAATACCACAGCACAAACCTGGGCGACACTGGGTATGATAATAGCTAAGAGAAACATTACCAGACACTGGGGGCCCGAAACACTCCCATTGTAAAAGACTGGTGCAACGACATGTTTATGGCTCTGGTGGCCGAAATGGCGGTGTACATACACAGAAGGTGCCCCAAAAAATGGGAACGGTTGTGGGGAAAGTGGATTACTTTCAGAGTTGGCATATGTACTATACCCACAGTGGAGTCTTCACTGGAGGACAGTTAAAGGACCAGAGAGCGGCAAATAACATAATCCTGTAAATATACTCATGTACTAAAAATGCACAATTGCTGCTGTAAAGAAATACTGTAAAAGAATATGTAATATGTAAAGGTCTCAATGATTACTACAGATAAAGATATAAGTCATGTACCAAATAAAAAGAGTTTAAAAAAAAAGAAAGTGCTAACATTTGAATATTAATAATAATACTAATGCCTTTAATAAACCCAGTCTGATTTCTTGGCAACATTTTGGTTTTATAGGCGGAAAGGGTGGGGAGTAAATTAATTTTACTACCTTTATAATTAGTTTTTAAATACTATTGTTTTTTTCATTGAAAAACTATTTTAATTGTGTAATTAATATTTTTACAGTTTAATTTTAGGTGTGAGTTGTGGAGATTATAGGAGTAAAGGGTGGGAAGTTGATTAATTTTCATGTGATTTAATTTGTTTTTTAATTAATAATATTTCTTGCATTGGTAATCAATTATGTTAATTGTAGAAGTACATTTTTTTAAATGTACTTATGGGCTGTGATTTGTGTGGTGTTACAGGGTAGGAAGTAAATAAACTAAATCTATGTAATAATTAATGTTTTTGTTCATAAATGATTTCTAAATAATATTTGTAGGTATTTGTGATTTGTATTTAGCATTAAAATATATATTTTATTTTAAATATTAAATATATTTGTAATTACATTTTTAACACGTGTTTATTTTTTTTCAAAATCTTTTTTTGGGTTGTTGATATTTTGTTTGTTTTTAATTTGAACTGACTGGAGTGGGAATAGTAAATTTTACGCCTCCGCAATCCAACACTTTACCTACTGTTGCACTGACTGAAGTTGGAATAGTAATATTTACTTCTCCGCTATCCAACACTTTCCTTATTGGAGTGGGAATAGTAATATTTATCCCTCCACAATCCAACACTTTCCCTACTGTTACACTGACTGGAGTGGGAATAGTAATTTTTACCCCTCCGCTATCCAACAGTTTCCCTACTGTTGCACTGACTGGAGGGGGAAATTTAAGTTTAAAGAATTTTAAATAGTTTAATGTTTTAATTTATAAAATAATGTTTTTTAACAGATTTATGTTATTGGTATATGTATATATATATGTACATATTTGTTACATTATATAATTTTAAAATGATAAAATAAATTAAAATTAATAGTTTCTTAATTGTTTTAAATATATATATATTAATTATTATATATGTGTGTTTAACTTTTTTATTAAGTTTATTTGTTATAATGTATATTAAATAAAAAAAATGTGAATTAATTGTATTTAATATATTTCATTTGTATTATATAGAACGATATTTTGTACAACTATATTTATGACAGATATTTTTTTCCGATATTTTTGTGTTTACCATTATAGCTATAGGATGTTGATATTTTTGACATCAATATTTATAACTCAGTGTTGTGGTATGGGGATATTTTAGTTGTCGATATTCTGTCAGTGAACTCACGACACAAACAAGTCATATTTAGGAAGCCACGCAAAGTCGCTTTGAATGCCTTCAAAAATATTGAGTACCGCAACGAAGCGCAAATTGCTGCGTTGCATTACTCTGTGCAATGGAGGCGTTCCATGGGCGTTGCGGTGAGTGTTCCTACACATTCTGCGGCACACACACTAAGAGGAAAACACCTCTCAGGATTGTTTTGTACAGGAAGGTGGCTTTCCTGCAGAAAAGCAATTCTGCCTACAACACACAGGCACCCTTGAACACTGGCGCAAGGGAGTCTGCATTGGCGCTAGGCTGCCGAATCAGCACCAGCGCACAGGGAAAGAACAGGAATGTGCCGTATTGGATAAATGGTAAACGATATGAGGGACTGAAAAGAATTGCGCATTTATATCACTATGGGGCGGATTACGTTCTCGTACGGAAGGGCTCCGAATCGGATTCGGGCTTGCCAAATCCGATTCGGTAACCTTGTTCCCAACTGAATTGTACCCAGTTACGAACGACCAATTACGATGCCTGGAAACCGTACGAGCTGTCTGAATCGTTTCCGAAAGGCATTCCGACAGTTTCTGAGCGAGCGATTACGATGATCGTTTCGGTTTGCCCAGAACAAAACGGCTATCGGAATCGGTGAAGCCCCCTTCACCCGAGGCCCTCTGAATTGGGCCTGTGAGGGTATCCATGGGTCCCCTCTACCAAACCATGCACAATCTGGCAGACACCAATGGGTGCCTGCCACAGGGTACACGATTTCCCCAGCCACTCCTTTCTTCAATGGGAGCCTGTGTTCTCATTCGGAACACTGTCTCTCATTGAAGTCAATGGCAGTCCGACCGAATCGTATCTGGATGCATATGTTTGCATCAAAATCACTCAATTGGACTCCCACGATCTGAGTCATCTGGAAAGCATTCCGGAACCAATATGGTCAGAATGCTTTCCGAACGGGATCGTAATCGGCCCCTATATGTGTATTACACAAATAACCATTTGTATAGCACTTCTAATAAGTGTTTCCTACTACAAAAAAGAACCATTTCAATAAACTTTGAATAAAGAGATATTAAGACAAAAACAAGGTGTTTAACTTTTGACTTGTAGTTTGCATGCATCACCTTGATGCCAGTTTATAATTCACTAAGATATATTACAAGGATAGTAACGTGGGACCTGCATGTAACACAAGGATCTCTGCAATAAAAGCTGTAACCAACAGAGATGGCAGTAAAATGTAGAAATCTGTGACATACAGGTTACACTCGGTGCCTATTCTATTTTGTGATTAGTCAAACCTGAGACTAAACTGCAGAATGATCTCTCCAGCATGAGTGTTAACCATCAAAATGATCTTACTGCTCTTATATTGTGGAATGAGGAGAAAACACAAAGATGTCTAAAGCAGGCATCTTAACCCTGTAAGATACTTTAAAATACAGCCTATTGTAATTAAGTAAGCCAGAACAGATTTACTGTCAAGGCTGCCATTGCTAAGAGTTTCTTTGAGAAAAAGGTTTAAAAAAATAACGCTCCTCAAGATTGCGCCCCTTTCTGCATGCTACTACATGACCACCAACTTATGGGCTACGAGAGTCATGTTTTTCCAGCACAAAACCTGACACATCTCATCCAAAACCATTCAAAAAAAGCCAAATACATCCAACATCTTACTAACCAGGCTCTCAGGAAGGTTGCAAATCTGAGTGCTTCGTGGCAATCATCCGGGGAATGAATTGCTATATAGTGCTATATAAGTGCTATATAAATTCTACAATACAAAAAAATATAATATACGTTTTCTTTTCACTAGTTAAACATTATATACCAAGCATCATTTTACATGTCTTGTGTAAAGTGTGAACTACGTGTAGACTCAGACTGAAAGTGATAACGCTTAACCTCCTAGCATGCATTCTTAGCTTTGTTTAGTTCAGTGGGAACAAAAAATAAATCCACATTTAAGTGATCTCTAGAAATGGTGAGCCAATATACATAGATAAAGTGCTGAAAAACAGACCGTATGTTATGCACTCATTCCTGTGCATTAGAATTTTGGACCACAGGCATTTACTGATTTGTCTGTAGATAGGTGGATATGCACTCCTCGCTTCCTCCCTGACAACCATATGTTTTCATTATTTGCATACCTGACCAGGGATATCCTAGATTGGCAGTACCAAAATAGCAGACACATGTACAGAGAGCAAGCTAATCAAGGGCCACAGTCTCCACTTCAGTGCAGTGAATGACCCTCACCCACCGTCAAGTTCAAGCAAGCCCAGATCTCTGGTCCAATCAGTAATTCCCATTAGTGCACAATCTAGGCTGGGAGGCATTCAGGTGTTGCCTCATTGCAGTTCGTAGAGGTCCAAAACTGGAGATTGTAGTTGCTGTGCAGTTTTGTTAAAGCGGTGGCAACTTTCCTCCAATAGGTGCTGAGTTTCACCCTATAAATAACTGGTGGCACGTTTAGCGGATTTCATCCGGGGTGCAATCCAGTGCATGATTATGCATGTGAATGTGGATTGGATGGCTAACAACTTTCAATAGCTGAACTCAGGCAAAACCCGAAATCATTCTGTTTGGGAAAGCCGAAGACCTATGGTCTACAGACAGGTGGCCTTCGGAGTTAGGCAAGGCCCCCTCTCCCCGTAAGGTAGCTAAGAACCTCAGAGTCAAGGTGGACCAGGAACTCAGCCTGTGGCAGCAGGTTATAGCCACTACAGCACCTGCTTTTCTACTTTGCTCCTATTAAAGAAAACCTTGCCGTTCCTCCCACTGACAGCCAGAAAGACCTTGGTACAGGCACTGGTGGTTTATGGGTTGGATTATGGTAATGCGCTATTGGCTTCTGCCAACAAGTCTTTAATAGCCAAATTATAGGTCGTACAAAACACGGCCGCACAACTGATCTGCAATCAGCCCCCCAGAACCCCCTCGGCTCCTCTTTTCCAATCCTTGCATTGGTTGCGCAGTGAAGAAAAGAGTTACTTCTAAATCTGCTGCTTAACTTTTATAGCACTGCAGGGAAAATGATACCAATATCTCTCTTGGAAACTCAAGTGCTGTGTTCCAGTGTTAAAGAGCTGCTTGTGATTCCACGCATCCATCACGCCAGATGTGGAGGTACAGCCTTTTCATATGTGGCACCCTCCATATGGAACAGTTTGCCTTATTCTCTTCGAACTTGTTCCAACTACTCCATTTTCAGGAAATCATTAAACACAGTATTGTTTTAGATCACATACAGAGGTGCTAAGTTGACCGAGCGCCGAGATACCCCTGTGGGGAGGATTCATGCGCTATATCAAACTATGTTTAATAATTAAACAATAAGTGGGTACCTGGCTGACTAGTTTTGGCTAACTGTCCTTGGCTGCCAGGCAACAACGAGCTCTTACAAAAATAAACAACAAAAAATGGTGAGACTTTTTAAAAACATGCATTAACGCCTGGCCAATGCACAGCCAGGATGGTTTTGTGAGGCCACCTTTAGACATCTAGTCAGCTGGTAGAGGGGAAATGCTCAGACATGGCAGCAGGAATATTGGCCATGGATGGCTCGGTGATTTAGTCGCAAAGTCTAGAAATCAGGTTGGAGGTCAGATGGAAGCGTTTGTAATTTTTTTTAGAACCAGCGCAATGTAGTGAGGCCTCTTTAAACTGAAGATGATGAGGGGAGTTTGGGGTGCACCGCAGTTTATTTCGACACGTAGGAAAGGCTAGCATAAAGGTTATCTCCTACTCCTCTATGTACACTACACTGTTCTACTGGCTAAACCTCCATGGCCCTCATTATGTGTGGCCTGATTAATGGTCCTGATTTTCCACACTCCTTGAGTTACCGATAACAGGGATACCAGTAACTTCAGAATTGGGGGAAATCCGACAGATTAAGAATTGGATCCTGAATGTCCATGAAGAAATGAGGAATTATCAGGAGAATCCATAATTCCGCGTCTGGTTCAACCGGTAACTCTTTATTTTCCCATGTACTTTGACACATTGATTTACGATTTTTCCAGCAGACAAAATCTGTGTGTGAAAGTGAAAAACCTATATTTCTGATGGGGTCGGTAACTGCTGTTACCGGTTTTATTGGGATTAAAAGGCCATTACTATTGAAGACCTATGTCTTGTACTTAGATCATCCACGCTAGGGTCTTTGATATCCTAATACAAAGCATTCCTTTTTACTTTACCAGTTATAGAGTGTAGTACTACCATGTATAAGAAGCTTCTGGGAGAGGAGTGGTGCAGGGGCCAGAGCAGCTGACTCCAGAGCGCGGGGCTCAAGGTTCGATGCTCAGCGCCTTAATGCACGATATGTTCGAGCTTTACACATAGGAATTATTTATTGAAGAGCTGGGAATTATTTGCTATGTATTTCTTACAAAACGTTTTCACTGTCAATCGAACCACTTTTGTATGAGCAACTTTTAATCAGTCCTGTGTTTTTTTCACCCTGCAACATTAAGCAGTCTGGGACTAGTGGGTCTAGAACTATAATAACGGGAGAAGGGGAACTACAAATCCCAGCGTGCTTAGTGCTGCGAGATCAAAATCACGGACTCACCAAAAGACACCTTCAAGAGGTGGAGCCAGGTGACAGCTGTGGGGCCAGGAGCGCATCTTTCAGGCCAGCAAGCTCCCGGTGGTGATATACGAGGCCAGTTGCTATCAGGAACATTAGAAGATTAGAATGTTTAAATAAATCTGGCATTCACAGATCTAATTGAAAAATTGTAGAGTCAGACTTTAGAGCCCCCTGCATAAGACAAGATTCCGAAATGCTGGATGGATTCAATCAGAGTCCTTTATCTTCCCTTAGCCTCCCTCCCCTAAAGAGAAGCTTGATTAGGCCCTGATTAGAGCCAACCCAGCCCCCGCACTCGCCCCTACTCTGCGAAACCCCAGGTCAAATGCCGTATAACTTACTTACGCGCAATCACCAAAAGTCATTCATCTAATCTCATTAGTTCCACGTGGATAATGCTATCGAGATCCTGAGGTGGAAAGAAAAATATGCCATTTCTTGTTTTTGTTCCTATTATCACCTTTTATCACGGGGGGCGGGTGCTCAATTGAACGATCAGCGCAGTCGCTGCTGTACGTATTATGTCTGCCACGGACTTCCTAACATCCATGGAGGGCCTTGAAGAGGAAAAATGCACTCATTATAGGTCAAATGAAAAGTTATTTAATAGCCAGCGGAGCCCAGCTTGATAATAATATAAATAACGTGCTGCGAACTAATCTCCATATGATCATATTCTAGACAACTATTTACTTGCTAAAAATACGTCTGACGTCATAGGCACACACGTGAATTTAATGACTACACGGAAATGGAATCGTTGTGCTCACTTTATACCGCATATACTGTTGTAAGGCGCATCCGCATTCCTTTCTGCTCACCCCCTCTAGCACGCACTCCTGTGACCAAATTCAGTTGTACGCTTTGTAGCTGGGAAAGCATAACGTGCGGACAAACAATTCTAGACAAAACGCAGATGTGGTCGAGTTATCTCAACAGAGGCCGCTTTAAAATAGAACTGATCTAGCTGGAGGCTGGTATGTAATTAACGATAACGTTGCCTTTGTTTTTAGATTAGTGCCAAAAATGTACGCGATTTGAAATCGCCTTAAAAATCCGCTCTTAATACTTAAAAATGCACGGGTTAATGAAATTAAGTTGCAGCGCTCTTTATCTGTTCGACATCAGCTCCGTTTCCTCCTTGGCTTGGTGTTTACTTTCCTGCAGAAGCTGACATCAAAATGTTGTCGGGAACGCCTGGGACTGGATAAGTTATGCTTAACTCGATAGCGAAGACAAATAGCCCGGGGTCCTCTTCAGAAACACAATCATAAAAGCTGAGTTGTTTGCTGCGAGCTGGCCACACTTGGCTGATATAGTATTTCTCTAATCACCAATCTTTATGTGCCTTCCTGACCTCGGAGCTCTGAGCCCAAATGACTGTGCTGCGGTATCAAAGGCCCGTGTCACTGCAAGAGGGAATGGCTTTCATTGCTCCAGTGACGCTTCCGGTTCCGGGCATCTGCGAAGAATTACTCCGAGCCGAGTTTGTCTGCCTCCCGGCCCATGCCTCCTCTGATGGAAGGCTCTTTTCCCTGTGAGGTCACCGTGGTCAGCTAGCGGCGGTGTGGCTTCTACTCTGATTTTCGGAGGTTGCTTAGATTTTATAATTGACCGTTATAGTGCACCTAGTCTTGCAGCAGCAAGTCTAAAGAATGCAAAAAAACAAAACACAGCAACAAGTTAACTATTATAAACTATGGCATCTCTATAAAATTCTGCCATTCAAATTGTGAAAAAAGCAATATAGCTCTGTATTTCATTTTTTGACAATGTATTTTATAAATATTATTAGTTTAGCAAGATCCAGCCCTTTGGCAGCACCTGGCAAAATAAACAAATAGGGCTGAATCTCAAAACATATTTGAGTGGAACTAAAATTGTTATTGGCAGTAACTAAAGCAGTGTTTGGTACAGACATCTTTCCTCATGTTTTATATTATAAAAACTGATTTCTTTTCCAAGGTCATATGTGACCAGGAGGTTTCTACATATCTGTTGTGTTGCATTCTTTTGAGTGGTTATGTGCTGTTTGTACTGGTGTGTTTTTGTTATGAAGTATTGCATTGTTTTGTTGTATTATGTTTATTGTGTTGTGTTCTGCTTTGATTGTTATGTTCTGCCCTTTTTTGTTTTAATTGTGTTGTTGAAGTTGAGTTTATTGTACAGTTAATTAAAACGTTTACAATCCTGCATTACATTTTTTTAAACATTATTAGTGACTTAAAATAGATCGTTGTTAAAACACAATAAACTTTTGATAAAATGTAACCCAAGAGTCTTTTTGAGCAGCAAAGAACGCAATACGGGGCAGGCTGGGAATATAGATAGAAGTGCGGTATTCAAGGAAGCAGTTGTTATTTCTACAGGATTGTTGTAAACAGTCATTAGTGTTCTAGTTGTCTCACGACAGATGGAGATACTGATTACAGCGTCTGCTTGCTCAGGTTTTACTATGTTGTAAAGCAGTATACACATGGAGCAGTGGGGAGCTAGGGAGAGCAGAAAGCTGGGCAGCTGTGACTATAATCTTGCTATAGAGTAAAACAAGGGAGCAGTGCGTACCTTGAGAGGCCGCGTATGGTGCACAGGTGCGTTGGTCTGGTGCCTAGCAGTGAGTTTGAATAGAGGGGCAGAGCTGGAAAGGATGTGTCATGCAGATAAAGGTGCATGGTGCTAAGCAGCGAATGTTGCAGCTACAAGATATTAGTGAGGGGCATCGATATTCGGCCTAACTTGCTATAGGGTAAAGTGCTATGTGCTAAAGGTGCTGTTGTATGAGAATCTTACTGTAGGGTAGAAAACAGTGCCTTCGTTGGAGATTGTTGGATGCTGAGGGCAATGATATATGTAGAGACTTGCAATAGAGGTATGCATTATAGGGCTTTGGGTATTTAGAAAGCATTGTTTGGTCAGTGTGAAAAAGAGGGGTTAGCGAGGGCATTCCGACTAGTGCAAGATCTTAAAAGTGCATGATGTGCCACTCTTCGACATTACTAAAGTTCCCATTTGCGGCAGCAGAACAGTTCTTTAAAGTGCATGATGTACCAGTCTTAACATTACTGAAGTTCTCATTTACGGCAGCAGCACAGGCAGTGTCTTATGAGAATTGGAGCAAGGTACCATGGTGCGTTCAGCTGTGATGCGATCTGTAGACTGGGTGGCCTGCCTTTTTATAATAGTTTCTGCAGTGCATAAGTATTTTACCAGACAACTGCTTAGTTGGGCATCCTCGCCAGAGAAGGATGCTAGCACTGCTGTCTGCAAGTTAGAATGGATTTCTTATTGAAGAGAGGTCTTAGTAAGACTTGTCGTTCCTGTATTAGGGCCTTGCATATAGTCAATAGGTGCACTATATCCTCCTTCCCGCAGAGTCGGCGGATTGCTGGCTTCGGGGGACGTAGCCAGGGCAGCATGTGGTATGCAGGTGGTAGTATGCCTAGGTGGTGTTTCAGGAATTTCTATTTTGTTGCTCTGGAGAAGCTGGTGAGAAGATAGGCTTGTGGTAATGCCTTGCTGTAGCTCTGCAAGGTAAATCAGCCGTGAGCGCGCTCTGTCAGGGAGGCTTTGTCCTGTATGAGTGATTCCTTTTTGATGACGTTATTTACTATTTTTTTTAAAGCTGGCAATGGTCGCTGGTGCCTCGAAGAGCTCCTGCAGTCCCAGTTGGTTAAGTTAGCTGTCCAAATAACATCGGGCCGGGCATGCCCCCTTAGTGAAAAGTTATTTCCACAGATGCAAGTTTAGTGAGTCAGGCGGACCCCTTTTGATTTTAAACCAACTTTTGATATATTCCCCTTTGCGGGCGAGCTCTTGCCGTTGTAGCCCAAGCTCCAACCTTAGTTGTGCGGAAGATGTATATCCTGGTAGCCCAAAAGTAATTCAAATTGCTCTTGTTATTGTACGGTCCAGAGTTTCTGCATCTCTCCCTCTCATAGCTTCACTTCCGTAGCTGATTGATGGTATAAGTTTCGCCTGGCTCACTCTGATTAAGGGAAGAAAATTTGGGCCAGAGATGTTATTCTTGAGGTTTCTTAGTGCCACAGCAGTTGATAATCCCCTTTTTTCTATGGCCTCAAGTTGAGCTGTGTACTTTCCTTTGTCATCAATGATTCCCAGGTACTTGTAGTTTTGTACAGCTTCCAGTTTACATGACGCCAAGTGCCAGTGAGGTTGTATCTTTTTTTTTGCGCCAGTTCACACAGAGAGTTTTAGTCTTTTAGGTCTCGCCTGAGCCAGCGCATGCGCTGCTCTGGCGAGACATTTAGCGAGTGAGCTTTAGAAATCCCACCACAAGCTTTTGCTGGCCTAGAGAGTGCGGTTACGCACACAGTAACGCGCATTCCTCGCATCGCTCGATCAGGCGCCATCTGGCTTTCCTCTCGAACGCTCCTTACCCTCGCCTCCACAGAGCACATCCTGCTCCTCCCAGTGGCTGCTGCTGCTTCCGGCGCCATCTGGCTTTCCTCTCTTGTTTACATTTGCTGTTCAGTAACACAAAGCCCTGCTCACAAGGGCGCTCACGGTGTTCAGCACCAGGACAGCTCCCTCGCACATCACATTGTATAAAATGTGGCTCAACGTCTGGGAAGAGTGCGTAGTTTATTAAAACCTTTCTCAAAAGAAAAGATAACACAAAACCGCTCAATTAATGTGAAAACATTTGGCACGGCAGCTATGCTGCTCAAATTACGCACAACCAGCGTGTAAAGTAGTGCGACTGTAGTGAACGGGAAGTTGGTGTTCACGAGCTATTGCATGATCGGAGCTCCGGACTATTTTAGCTTCGCTTGATGTTCTTCTGAAGCTGCAGTAAGGTATCACGGGTGCTCCTCTGTGAAACACATGCAATTCCTTATTGATTAGTTGATTAATTGATTAATCGAAACTCTCTTTAGTCTACCTAGTTAAATGACAATGTTTGCAGAGTTGGAATCCACTTGCCACCCCTCCCCCTCTACCCCCGTTGAGCTAACCTAATTAAAATCTCACCAAAGCAGGGCCTCAGGGTTGACACTGGCGTAAGTTGCACTTTTCACGTAACTGCAGCTTTCCACCGCACGAGGAGCGGGCACCAGCTTGGAGCTGTCACAGAATTTTAGTGCTGTATCTTCACACTTTTGGCCGCTTTTGATACAACCTTTCTCTCTTCGTTTGGTTGAAATGTTCCAACATTGACACAGCCCCTGAGAAGGGATTTACAGGGCCTTAAAACACGTTCATCAGCATCAGGACACTTCAATAAGTGTCACTCCCGCACCAGTGTTACCTCACATTACAGCGCAAGCTCACAAAAATATTTCCCATTAACGCTTGTGTTAATACATTTACGCCATATGGAACTCCACGACCTCTCGCACTATGCAGTTGATCAGTCATTGTACAATGAGAAAAAGAATGTGCCTCAGATCACACAAGAAGCCACTGGGTAACGGGACTTGAATGTGTGACTTCCACACACCCTTAACCATCTGCCCAAACGTCTTGGTGCTTCTGACATCACCCCTTTGTCAGACTCCTTCAGATCTCCAAATATGGGACTGTTGGTTCATGTAAGAAGGTTGTGAAAACAATCTGCAAACAGTGTAGCGACCATCCTGGAAGTTTGAGCATGCACAGTGTCTGTACATTGCACAACGCCTCATCCTGTACGACTATTGTGTGTCTGTCGCTATCGAACAAGAATATCACAGCCAGAATACTGTCTGGTATAAACATGCGTCATAATATCATCATGAAATATGAACGCTGTATCATTAAGCCCTTGTTTACACAACAATACAGACAAGGTACATTTAACTCACCAGTATATCACAATCACATTTGTACGAAATATACCACAATCCAGGTGCATTGTGCTCACTAGTGCATCGCAGTACCCATATTTTTTACCCCAATTTGGGTGAATTGTGTTTACTGGTACATCACAATGCCTTTTGTTTATATTACGACACAACCAGGCTACATTGTGCACACTAGTACACCACAATGTTCTTTTTTTTACATCAGCCACTGTCTTTTGATATCAGCTCCGATTGGACCTGTTTGACCTTGTTTGTTCCTTCATGTGCCTTGTCCCCCTACTCCTTGTCCCCTTTGTGCTTCTCATCTTTTGTGCTTGCTTCGTGGGGTCCTGTTACGCGTAGCATATGCCTGTCGGCCGGAAGCTCCTCGTGGTCCGCATTTGGCAGTTGTCGCGCAGTACAAAGTATTTTGATAGACTTAAAAGGGGTTGGAAGATTGTTTTCTTTGTTGCTGGCTAGGCATAAGGCCGGCCCGGCATCTTTTAAGAAGTAGAATTTGGCATGTATTTTCAATTGATAACCTTTGTTCTTGATGGCCCGATGGTCGCGTTACTTGTATTGACAAACAACTGTGCCAATGGGCTGCTGAGAAGTGGGGAGATCAGAGGGGTCTCCTCTTCCATTGTCGTCAGTTCTTCTGTGCTTTCTAAGCTTTTTATGCCGGAAGCCTTCTTTGTTGTCCTGCGCGTTTTCCTGCTAGGGTTCGGCGCCGGCTGCTGTCTTGCCATCCCTGATCTCATTGTTGCGGTCGGTGTAAGTGTTGTAGGTGCCCCTTCCCGGTTTCTTCCCCTCTTTTTCCTGGCTTGGTCCTTGCCCCTTGGCAGAAATTCTGATAGCCTGGTGATTATTGCCTTGCCTTTCCTCCTTCCCTCCTTCCCCCTTTCTCCTTTGAGAAGGTCAGTAATCTAGGTTGTAAGGAGGAGCTGGAACTGGAACTGGAGCTGGAACTGAGCTGGAGCTGAAGTTGGGTGGGATGGAATGGTGGGCGAATGGACGTTATACGGTGGACGAGTTTGCTGCAGCGCGGAGTATCGTGCTGTGTGTGCTGCGCGTCCGGTGTCTTGAGGTGCTGTGGTCTTTGTGCTGGGCGGAAGCTCCGCTGCCCCATCCGCACTAGGGCTCACACCACTGCGCTAAGCCCCGTGCACCGTCTCTTCCCCCCACCCGCCCCTGCTGCCACCCCTGCTGCGATACTGCTCCTTCACGTTTCTCAAGCTCCTCTGAGCTCCGCCGCGGCACCACTAGATGTTTCAAGGCAGCGCAACGGCAAGAAGCAAGGCGCAGGTGCAGAGGCCAGATAAGCTGATGGGAAAGAAGCGGCGTTGGCAGCAACAGCATAGGGTTGGCGGCAGCAGCAGGTAAGCTGCGGAGCGGTGCGGTGACACGGCGTGAGGCCGGTTTGCTAGGCCACCGGGACGCCGGAGTTCAGCGCGGTCGGATCTCAGCACGGCTGCAGGATCCCAAATGCTCAGCGTGGTCGGCGGCCGCAGGATCCCAAATGCAGCTGACCGGAAGTGTGGAAGTCAGAAGTTTCAGTAACAAGGACAGAGACAGCATTCTGTGCTAGTCAGCCTCTGTTTGTCTCAGACCCAGCAGTGGCAGCAGCCAGCAGGGATTGTAAAGTCACCTGCGTTGCCCTCTCCAAGGCCCTACGAGACAGCTGCCATTCAGCAGCAGAAGCCTGCAAAATCACTCTAGAGAGAGATGTGCTGGACGGGCTAAAACCAGTGTTACGTTGCCTTGTGTTGTATTGTTGTGTTAAATTCTGTTATTTGCTTTAGGGAAATTCTAATACATTTCTTTAAAATAATTCCCAGTGACAAACAGTCATTTACGCCTTTCGAACGAGGAAAAATAGCTCTGCTCACCTCTTCAACTATGAAAGAGCCGGGCCCATAAGTTCTAGACCTGTTTTAGAGTCACAATTGATGGTTCTTTTTTGCAGCATAAAAGTGTACAGGGGAGAAAAGTTGTTAGGAAAATAATCAATTAGCAAATAATTCTCCTTGATACATAATAACTCATGGATAACTACTTAAAGTTAGTCAGGTTTATTACAAAGCCAAAAATAACTGAATTTAAAGGCACCTCAATAAGAGGGTATAGAAATACAAAGGAATTAGCATGAAGCCAAATCTGCACATCCAATTTAGACGCTGCAGCAAAAACAACACAAATAGTTCAAGAAGTAGGATACAGAAAATAGGGAAGCATGAGTCCAAATTTCCCCTCATCGAGGGTTGATGAGTGAAAAGCATTACATATATCCCTACTCTAGCACTAAGGTGAAATCCCTACATAAGCATTTTCAGAAGGAAGGTAAAAAGGTGTCAGCCATGGAGTCCTCCTAAGAAGTCTCTCCACTATCAATGGGTCAGATAGCGTAAAGCTACCATGGTAAGGACAAAGCTCATTCTAGGATGCTCTCTCTCTGGAGGCAAGAAAGAAGTGGCGCTATCCCTAATTCCAACAACCAGTTATCCACAGGTAGCATTCCCATAATGCAATTCAAGTCACCCCATCTGCTCTAGGTACTGTCCTGAAGGTGTTTTTACTTGATGTTGACTATGTACCTCGTTCGCAAGAGTTTGTCCTTGGTTCCCAGGCCTTCTCCTGTGTGAAGCGTCCTTTATCGATTCTACCTAAATGATTGTAACTTCTTCTCTCCTTGCCTAACTAGTAAAACAAAGACATTATTCTACCTAAAAGAGCGCTTCTTCATCTGCAACACAAAGGGTGAGAAAGAACAGATTTCACAACACACATGAAATTGAAACTGTTAATTCTAAAAGCAAGAGTTTTCAGGGACTTGCATTTCAGGCCTACAAACTGTAGCTAACATAAGGAAAGCATCATCAAAGCTTTACGAATTCACATAACATTAATGCAATTTCAACTAATACATTTACCTACGTATGAAATAACATAAATAATAAAACACATTATTACTTGGATATTTGTCAGTGCACAATACAAATTCTTCACATTGTTTTCCGCTAGTTACATTCATTATCTACGTTGATTCTCCATCCTACTTATCAATTTCCTACAATACGTCACGTATTCTTGTTAATATATTTCACGACTCTAACACTTCACGTTAATACAGCAAATGATTATATGCGGGGAAGCTCTTCATGTGATTATGATGTGCCCCTACAAATGAAATAAGATGTCCACTCTATCAATTATTTAAGACATCAGCCCAAAAGTGTGGCCAAGACCGGTCATAAATTAGCATTTCAATGCCCACTTTATGTGGTACGGCTAAGGAAGATATCTTGACTAATACTGATAGACTTGGTAGGACTAGCTTCTAACATTATAAATGTGTAAACGGCATTAAGCTGATGTATTTTGAGCTACAACATTAAACCACAGAAAACAATATTTAGGTTCTTGCATAATAGGTCTGAGCCATAACTCACCTATCTACTACTACTAGTTCTGTGTAAATTAAGAGTGCTACGAAAACTGGAAGTGACTGAAGGCAGTATGGATGGGAATGAGGTTCAGGATGACAATATAATTTAGAATCCCCCATTGCAGGCCTACTCAAGTTCCAGCCATTTCCTAAATGTCAGAACTGCTTACCAATGCCTTGAACAGGTACGGACTAGCCTATCCGGCAGCAGGCATTTCAGTGGACTGTTAGGTTTTATTGATGGGAACTGATAGTCACCTTCCTAATTGCAACACTAATAAATATACAGTTAAAAAACAAATGTTTTTAAAGTATTCTTTAAGCCTGCTTTAAAACCATTTGTTTTTGCATTCTTTATTTAGAGGAGCAGAAAGTAGGAACGTTGCTGGCAGGTCCTCAGCAACAAAACCGGCCCCCATCAGCATTGAAACTGGCCCCCTCCCTGCCAGCCCACTGTAACACCTGGTAGTTAATCCGGCCCTGGCCTTTAGTATTTACCTTGCCAATATTATATTAGGGAATTGCGCTCCTGGTCAATGGCAGGTCAGTCATTGCCACTATTCATAAGCCTCTTCTTGCTTATCATCCCCTCTTTATTTTCTTTGATTTACATCATTCTCTGGGTGCTGCAAATGGCACGGAGTGCATGCTTCATGCTCTTGCAGATTTAAAACAACTAAATAAATAAATGCACAAAAACAATCCTCTGAGGATATATAAAGATAATTCTCCTTGTTATGCCTCCCCTGAGAAGGCGTTGTATTTTTTACTCTTTCCCAGGCCTACCACTAACAGTAAATCTGGGAATGCGACAAAATCCATGGGTGGATGCATGGGAACACCCACTTTCTGACCATGGAACGCCTCCCTGGGGCTGAGTAACATAAGGCAGCAACTTGCACTGCCTTGCTTTACTCCGGATTTACCAAGTACTGCAAGGCCACGCAAGGTGGCCCTGCGTTGTTTAGTAAATCTGACTTTAGTGTTGCATTGCCCTTGTGTTACCTTCCAAAGTCCACACAACACTATGATAAATCTGACCCCATGTGTCTAAGAAAGCCACGTTTATTAAGAGGGAGAATTCCATATTTATCAGATTTAAGTTTATATCCTGAAAACACAGCAAAATGATCCACTTCTCTAAGGAAAGCTGGTAGAGAGTAGGTCGGATTAGAAATGAACATCAAAGGTCATCAGCGTATGCTGCCAATTTGAGGTGCTTCTCACCATTTTGAAAACCATTAATAATTGGATTATGCTGAATTTTAGGTAAGAACGGTATGAAAGCTAAAATAAAAAGAAGAGGGAAAAGAGAGGACACCATTGTACAACACCTCTGTGTAATGAGAAGGAAGAGGATATAAAAATAAAACCATTTATTTATATAGAAGATGTCTGGATGAATTTAAAATAAGAAGCTAAATTAAGACAATAAGGGCAAAAGCAAACCACTTAAGTGAAAGTAAAATAAAAGACCAACTCATTCAATCAAATGCTTTTTCCACATCAAGTAAAATAGCTGCCAATGAATGCTGATATTTATTAGAATTTTCTTAATATAATTTTTTTTGGGGGGCTGGTTTATATAGCACATACTCAACCCAAAGGTATCAGGGCGTTTACATGAGCATCCGTTGCATTACAGACAGACACATTAATTTTGTTTGGCAAGGGAAGATTAAGTGATTTGCCCAGAGTTACAGGATGTTGAGCATCCCTGTTGAGACTCAAACCCAGTTTCCCAGCTTTGAGGTCGACTCCTCTAGCCATTAGGCCATTAGGCCACATCATCTCCCCTATGAAAAATTCTGGCATTGTCCGATAGATGTCTGCTTTTAACAAATACCATTTGTTCAAAGCCTATCAGCTTGGGTAGCAATCATTCAAGATGAAGAGCAACAAGTTTTGCAAACATTTCATAATCTAAATTGACTAAAGATATATGCGTACAATTTTCACATAATTTAAGAACTTTACCATCTTTGGGGATTAGACAAATCAGGGCATCTTGAAACACACCTTCTGCATGTTGATTCTTGATAAAGAAGGAAAGTACTTTAAACATTTTGGGTAGAAGGGGTTTTTAAAAATAAGGATAACATTCTATTGAAAATTCATCAGGTTCAAAGAAGGGGTTAATTCAGGGGTGTACAATTTAAAGTAACAACTTTTAAATTCCTCTAGGATTTCAGGATATTTGAGAAGATAAATATTATCATCCATTACAATGGATTCAATTTTAATTAGTTGCTTTTTAATCTTAAGATAATTGGCCAAGGCAGCTTTGTTCTGACCTTCATAATACTTAGCACAGTATTTAAGTAAATATGATACTGCATCTTCAGTGTAATGTTTATTAAATCTAAACTTAGCATCAATTAATTCATCAGGATTTGGATTCACTAGTGAAAAATAAATGTTCCAACTGTTTAATATTTATCATTATATCAGATGATTTTTGAATATTTAACTTCCATTTGTTAGATACATATGAAATATGTAGTCCCTGACTGAAGCTTTAAATGAATCCCACAGAATTGGAGGTCATATATCAGAGGTATCATTTAAAAGGAAATATTCTCTTATCATTTTTTAAGAACTTTTAGTAAACTGGTCATTCAATAAAAGAATAATTAAATCTCCATCTTTTATTCCCTTTAGTCACAGGGAGTAAATCTAAATCTACAATAACTGATGCATGATCAGATATTAAGATTGAACCAATCTTTGAATTCAAAAGATGTGAAGATATAAGTTTAGAGATAAACGAATGTTCAAACCTGGATTAAGAAGAGTGTACCAGAGAAACGAAGGTATATTCTCTTGAATCGAAAATAATATTATTTGGTCTAAAAAGTCCACAAAACTGCATAAAACATGAATACATATATCAATCGATAAATAATGCCTTCCAGTAGAATCCACAAATTGATCTGCAAATATCTTCTAGATCATTATATGTCATTAAAAACAAAAAGACCTGGTATACATATTCAGGTCCCACAGTAAAACTAATCAGGCAGTAGTCCTAATATGGAACACCATCATGAATAAGGTCAGCTTGCAGCATATCAATCAAGCATATTGTGCATGAGTGTATGAGTAAGTAGGCATTAGAGATTATGAAAAAGATAATAAAATAATAAAAAAGTCATAAAAATGTGATACAAATGCATAACATGAGAAACAGGGTCCCCCAAAAGAGCGCCAAAAATACGCAGAGGACCTTTTCACACCCCTCATCAAGTGTCTTTCTAATCCTCAATGAAGAGGCAAGAAAGCAAGCCACAGAATAAGTTGTATGCACATCCAAAAGTAGCTGTAATTACATTAGGGCGGGATCAACCTTTACAAAATGCAACAGTTTCAACAGGTGCAATAAAAACTTTCTACGGGATATCATAAAATCCACAGAAAAAAACAACATGCACAAGGTCCTGGGGGTAGAAATTGTCACATATAAAGGACTCGGCTTCATGTTAATGTTAATGTTAATGTTATGGGGTGCTTATAAAGCGCAAACAATCATCCCAGATGGGATACACCACACACCAGGTTTAGGAAATGCCAAAAGCATATGAAACTAATTGAACCTAAATCTTGTCAGGGAAAATTGATGATGAACATTAAAGGTGCTGAGCAAATAAGATTCAATGGCAGGGCTAGTTGCAATCAATGCATGTCCTCGGACCAGTGATTTCTCAAGCTCAATACCCTCACTCTCAGTTTGCCTCCATTGTAGGAAATTATCCTTGGCCAAGGGATATCAGCTTTCAGAATGGTAGAGGGCAGCTCAAACAGGGCGTGCCTACCTAGTTTGGCAAAAGCATCCTAAATATATGTCAACTATTTGACTGACCTCCACCCATCGAGCTCTAGACAGCTCTTGTTCATCTCCTTACTTAGATGAATTCCTGGTCGCACCCAAATAGTAAGCCACTGAATCAGGGGAAGGAAGGCAACCCCAACTCCTCGTGTACTATTAAAGCAGAGGTTGAAGCAGGAACTGCCAACAAACGCCTACAGAACCCGTTTTTCTCCACTTGGAGCTCCTTTACGTTGACATATCCCCATAGATGACTGCCATAGGTGGCTACTGGGACAGATTTGACTTGATAGACCTTAGTCAGGGCAACCAGTGTTTGGCTACTGTTTCTAATGGAAAAGGAGAAAAGAGCCCCTATAGATATTGACAGCGCAAATCTCTTGGATTTTAACAAACAGACCTATGTAGATTGGTCATCTAAGACAACCCCTAGAAATATGTAACTCTGGACCATATACAACCTGTTACCATGGACATGGAAAGATCTTAGCTTGGGATTTTTGGGGCCCAGCACCATTACCTATGATTTACTATAATTAGCAGAAAAATTTAGACAATTCATATATAGTACAGAACCATCAAGCAGTTTATGAAGACCCAGGTCAGTTCTTGCCAATAAGACAGTATCGTCTGCATATAACAGTGCAGGGATTTGACTGGAGCCTATTCAGGGGCAGTTCACCTGCTTGTCAAGAACCCTCACCCCCAGATCATTCACATACAAAGTAAACAGATAACAGGCCATTATACACCCTTGTCTTACCCCACTCCTCAAGTGAAAGAAGTTGGAACATGATCTGTCCATATTGTAATGAACAACCACCCTCATATTTCAGTGTAACTCATCGAGGAAGAAAACAATGTCACTATCCAGACCCATCTTCAACAAGATCTGCCACAATTCAGATCTATTCACCATATCAAAGGAGGAAGACAGATCCATGTATCTTATAAGCAGTTCCCCTGGTTTAGCCACAGTGTACTTATTAATGCACAGACCCATTCTCTGCCCAGGACATGGCCCTCTGAAGAATCATCCAACCCAGGACCTTGACAACCAAATCTATCAAAGAGGTGGGCCTGTAGCAGCAAGGGAGATGCCATTTTATATATCCAGGGATAGTAATATGCTGGGACCATGAGCATGTTAGAACAGTGGGCACAATCAGGTTAAACAATACTGATAGTACTGGAGCCCACAGGCCAGGTGACATCTTAAACAGATCAGCGGGGATCCCATCTGGGCCTGGGGCTTCGTGACCTGTCATACAAACAAGTGCTAGCGCAACCTTCTCCACATCAAATTATAATTTACACTGTTGTGTAACTGGTACCATGGACTCCTGCAAGACAACACAATCTGAAGAGCTGTAAATATCCTCAAAGTGCT
This sequence comes from Triturus cristatus, assembly GCF_964204655.1. Classification (NCBI taxonomy): domain Eukaryota; kingdom Metazoa; phylum Chordata; class Amphibia; order Caudata; family Salamandridae; genus Triturus; species Triturus cristatus. The sequence goes on from NC_140593.1 coordinate 248,617,942, forward strand.
CGATCCACTTCTCGGAGGTAATATGAGAAGAAGTGGAATGGACACCGATCTTGCTGAAAAATGGACCATTGACTATCACCCAAAATTGACTGCTATCAGCCTTGGTTGAGGACTCAATGAAGTTGTACCAAGCACCTTCCTAGAGTTCCCTCTTCCTTTTATCTAGCACCTTTTTGTAAATTATACATCTGGTGGATATCAGAAACTGATCTTTGGGCTGACCTTTAAGCGCAGACAATAACAATTTGTGGGTGTCAGAGTAATCTTTGGTGAACCATCTGGGTTTGTTATTGACTACTTTTTTGGGGAGGAGAGACAATCTGGCATTAACATCCTCCCCAATATCGTGACATGCATTCAAGAAAGCTTCATCATCAGGCGCATCGCATAGGCACCAATCAAATTCCTTACCCTTAGCAGCCCAAGGCTCTTTAGAAGGTCCTTGGTATGATTTTTTACCATTTCATTCTTCTACCCTGATCGGTCACTTTACCGTCCATATGGATTACGATGCTTTGTGTGGGGGCTCAGACAAACAGATTGCTAATACAAATGGAGATACAATAATGGTCTTTAAAACCAGAGACACCTATATCAAAAGGACCCAAAAGATGCCGCAGGGGTGCAGAAACCAAAATGAAATCTACAGTGGAGTTCACAACACATTCTACAAATTTGGGAAAGAGACTGCCATCTAAATTACGAAAAGCTTTGGTCTTGACTCATTCCAAATTGAACTCCGCCAATATATTATTCAAATAGGTTCCTGTTTGGCTGTGTTTGAGGTGTAAGGTGTTATTACTGCACAATTAATCATAGGAAGTGAAGGAATGTGAGCATAGGTGTATATTAAAGTCTCCCACTAGAATAAAATCTGCTCTAGCAACACCCCAGGATTCAATATTCAATAACTCCAAGCGCCAAAAGCATGTCACAAAAGGAAGGGCTGTTGGTGGGATTATGGAAATTCGGTACAACAAAACCACCAACACTGGTGAGGAGAACAGAATGGCTTGCACATTGGGAGAAGTTATAGCCAGATACTCTGACCGACAATCTAGGGAAAGAGAGACCAAAGTTAACAAGCCACCTTTAGGGCGACCATTAAGAAGGCACAACAGGTGCAAAGTACTTATAGCCATCTAGAAAAAAGGAACCCTCTACCTCCCATGTCTCCTGTAGGCAGATTATGGCAAAGGACTTTAGGTAAGCCAACCAATCCTGAAGAGATCTTTTACTATTTACTCCTGCCACATTTCAAGAGGCCAATCTGGGGGCACTAACAGCAATGTTAAAATTTGAAGATATTTGGCGTTGTACTGTATTGACAGGGCTCGGAGCCTTCTTCACTCCAGGGGCAGCGAACCCCGAGGGACAAGCAATGGGAGTATTATTGGTATCATAGCACTCAGTGGTGCTGGTAAAGCAGCAGGCCTCGTATATATCCATACCAGGAAAGCCACCCTTAGGTAATCCCCAAACTCTATGTGCCAGTTTTAATTCACCCATAGTAGGAGTAACACACGGATCCGCAACTGCCAATGTATTTACTGGCATATTAAGGGGAAAACACTCAGCACTACTACAAACCCCATTATCCCCTTGCGGCAATAGTTGTGAAGGCCTCAATTCAGGAGCACCGGGCACCTCGGGCAACAAGGCCCCTGGATCCAATAACTGGGGTAACACTGCCAAACCCAGTCGCGGGCCGTATCAGGCTGAATTAGCCTCATTATTAGGGCAAGAGAGTCCATCCAGTGCATCTGCACCTAGGGCTTCAAACCTATTTGATGTTTTTATGACAAAGTTGTTAGCCTCGGGCTCTCTCACGTATACCCAGTGAAGTGATGTTTGGTATCTACCCTGGACCATGTTGGGGCGAGGGTGGAAGTTGGCCGATAACAATAGTCTAGAGGCAGGGCCTGTATGGTAGATGAACAGGCCATCAGGCTAGCGAGGATCAAGACTGTGGGGACAGCACCCAAACAATCAAAATGTATTACAACATAGTCCCCATTAAGGGTTTTAGGAGAATTTCCTAGTCAATCAACTCTCCATGCCATAATAAATCCTATTAGTCAAGTTATGGCCCTCACTGCCCAAAAGGGACAGCCAGTGACATATTTTGTTTCTTAGGTAGTCTTCCCTAGTTTTGTATTTTAAAACAGAGACCCCAGTAAGTACCACAACATAGGGTGCTGAGGTTGGTGAAATGTTTAAAGAAACATACAGTTTTGTTACTCAGACCACCTGCCCCCCCCCACCCCCGGGGAGGCCTAGCAGTGTTAATCTGCCTAGAGCCGTTCTGTGAAATTGACAACTCAAAGTTCCCATAAGTGCCCTTACTCGTATTTTGAGTTGCCATGGGTTCTGGCGGGTAGGCGATCGACAATAAAGGACTTTTTTGAGCTGGACAGTGTATACCTGTGGAGCACGATACCAGCTCCCTTACAATCTTGGAGCCCTCAGAGACAAGACTCTCAATGTCTGATTACCGAGTCTCCAATCATCTTCCAGAGAGCGTTGATTTATTATTGATAACAATTGTTTATAAATATTGGACAGGATAAATGTAACTTTAGAATTACACTCAATAAAGAGATCCATAACGAGATTGCAATCTCTACCTATTATTTTAAGGGAAACATCATGCCAAAACATTTAAGTTGCATGGGTGCATTTATGTTGAAGATAGAAAAAGGAATTTTAATAATAATCGATTTTACAATAAGCCATTGTCCATCCCCATCACAATCTTGGGAAATTAAGTGAACATCTAGAGATTTTTTACATCAATTTTTCTTACCAGCACCTGGAGAGGAAAATACCTGTCCTACCTGTTTAATAGGTGAACCCAACCCCTAGCATTCCAAAAGGTTATTTGAAAAGACATAGACTAGTATCATCAACTTTAATAGAAGTATTACAATTTATAAATGAAAGACAAACGAAATGCTAAACGGGAAAGTCAGTAATAAATCTATACAGAATAAAACAAGATCGAGAGAATAGTTCCAAAAAAGAAGAGAAGAAGAATGAGAACAAGTGCAAAAAAATCAAAACACCAGAAACATAAGATAACATACACAACAATGCTAGAAAACAGACAAATAATCGAGGATGGTGAAACCACATAAGGAAGACAACACATTGGGCCTCAGGACACAATGGAGAGGGAGGTCTGACCACACATACGAGTGTAAGTACATTACAGCAAGGAAAATTGCCACACCTAAATGGAGGGAAATAAGAGAGAAAAAACGTATAACATCAGTATCAAACATGAATAATTACACCATAAAAACAATAGATGGTATTAAAAGAAGTTAAGTAGGAGAAAGTCAGGTCCATTGCTTCTACTCTGCAACAGCTGATGAATTTCTGCAGAAGCACTGAGTCTAAGTGGTGATTTTGTTGTTATAGGTGACCTTAGATGATGATGTTTATCCATCGTTGTCGATGAAGACCTCCATATCTCACTGATTGATTGATCGGGCTCTTTGCATCCAAAGATGACTGTGTAGGTTGATTTGGGCATGGAACGTCCTGTCACACGTCGGGCAGACATGCGATGACACTATTGGTGATGTGAAGGCAGCTCTGGACTTGAGCAGCTCATGCTTTCTTTGAGCCTCAGCAGTATCCCTTGCCTCGAATGTTTGATAGCCTTTGTGACCTTAAATAAAAAAGGATGAAAATGGCCAATTCTTGCATTATGAGATATTGTTGTAAATTGCAACTACGATGTGATTAAGCATTTACTAAAGACATGAATTCTCCTGCCTTACACATGTCTCTTTCGTTATGTTGACTGAAGTTTGGACTCCATTTTGTATTGTCATGTCTCCACGTGCGCAACACGAGGAGAGTCCTATCTTCGTGTTAGTTGCTCTTGTAATCTGCCTAGTAACAGTCTATAAATAGTTCCTTTGTCCGTCTGGCGCATGCCCAGACTTGACCACATCTGTTATCAGTTAGTCCTTGCTTGACCATGTTTTCGCAGGCTTAAGGAGTATGTCAGCTCCGCCCACATATTGATCTCGTATTGAAAATGTCCATAAAAGGTAACATTCTTCGCCTCATGTTGTATCCTCCCACTTATGAGCCCCTCTGTTGTGTATAAAAGGGGACCGTGTACGAAAGTTCTTTGTGCTACTCTATGCAATACTGAAGGGTATTGTATGGATTGTAGGACCACCCTTAAGGGTTAATAAAAGCTGTCTTTGTACTTTGCAGTTTCCGTGCCAACTTCCTTATAGATTCCATTACAGGAGAGCGAACCCTTGTGTCCTGCGGGCCTAGCTGGGGCCTGATTCATCAATTGGCGCCCGTCACGTGGGGCTCATCGGCGACTCGGATGCTCGAAGGATTGGTCGCGACGAAGGTGAGGAATTTGGCCGGGGATGTGATCACTGCCAGAGGCATTTTAGTCCTGGCATCCCGAGGTTTTTCTTCCTCCCCTTCCGACCTGACCATCTGGGTGGCGCCGGTCCTCGACTGAGACCTCTTCTGTCGGTCCTGCCGTGACAGCCGTTTGGGCGAATTTTGGAGCTTGGCAGTTGGAATCTGGACTCTTGATTGGTAAGAACCGTTGTACGGTACTTGCTCCGAGTTTTTTGAAGCCTGGGTTGGCTTTTTGAGTTTGATTTGTGATGACCGGTCATATCTTGTATTGATTATTGTGAGAATATATGCGTTGCAACACATATAGGCAGGTGATGTGGAGATATTTCTCCGGAACTGTGTAACTTTGAACGGCACAACGTTTAAGTGCCATTTTTTGATAATACTGCATATTCTGCATTATTTTTGAGCATGCCTGCTTTTAGCGCACTCCGTAAGTGGTGCTGCTGCTTTGGAAACCGGTTAAACCTCGAGGAATCTGCTCCAGCTCCCCCAGAGGGGACTCCTAATAGGGATATGTATGTGAAGCATGGTCTTTCCTCCATAATGTACAGCACAGTATGGAGGAAATATACCAGAAAGGATCCTGAGTTACGGTGGCCGTTGTATGGGTCGTTTGATATGCGTAAGATTGAGTATGTGGAACAGTGTATGTGTAAACGGCGTGCTCGTCAAGACATGTTTGAATGTGTGCGATTATGGGTGAAGGAAGTGCGTGAGCGAGAGAAACGTGAGAAAGCGCTGTTTGATAAAGAGCAACGAAAGAATGATCATGTGAGAGCGCAGGAAGCAAAGCGTCGGGAGGAAAGAGAACAGACGGAGAAGCAAGAGAAAGAACGCAGGTTGCAAGTCTCGGGTCAATATGCTGTTCGTCAGCCACTCTATCTTGTCCTTAATAATCATGACGATGATTTTTATTTATTAGATCGTTCTCCGCCTCCTTATGTCGGCGCGTTTGCCCCGAGGCCACAAGATTCTGGATCGGGTTCCAGTAAGGTAGACACGCGGTCCATGTTATCGGCTGAGCGAATGGGTGAGCTTCGGCAAATTTCCTATCGTGCATGTAAGGGCAAGTTATCCCTTGCTGAGTTGTTGGATTCTTGGGAGTCGTGGCAGGATAGAGAAAGGTTGTATTTCTTGGGACACTTTTCTGATGAAGTGATTGGTGCCTTTCGGAAATATTCCAGTGTCTTTGAACCTGACAATGTGGTATTGGATGCTAAAGCATTGCGTAATGGTGTTTTCTCTCCCTCTAAGGCGCCGGAGGCGGTTCGGCGACTGTTTGCGTTGCGGGATGCGGCGAAAGACCTTAAAGAGAAAGCACGCCAACAACTCGAGGAGGAGAAGCGGTCGGATTCGCGTACCGGAGACGGCCATTCATCCGCCTCTCAATCAGATAAGAGCGATCTAGTGCATGCTAAACCAATGCGAGAGGCGGCGCCTTTGTATGTTCCTCCTAAAGGAACGGGGACTAGCTCGGATATTACCTCTGCCGATGCTAAGGGATATTTTGTGTATAATTGGGTTTATACTCCCTGGCACAGGGCTGACGTCATGGCATTAAAGAATGCGTTGCCTGATCCCCGCAAGAATCCAGCGGCCTTTTACGAAGAAGTCGAGGGGGCCTTGAATTCTTGTATTATGACCCTAGCAGATATAGATTTGTTCTTTGGGCTTATTCTACCACCAGATATGTGGCGATCTGTGCGGAAGGTGGATGATGCTGCCGCTTTTAAGGCTCGATGGTCTGAGCTTGAGGATGAGGATAGGGAGAGAAAGCCCGCGCAGAAACCACCTCAGATTATCTTAGATCTCCCTGCTGCTATTCTGACTAAGTTGAAGACAATCATTCCCCCTAAAAAGATTGACTGGAATATGCTATCCTCGTGCAAGCAGAAAGTCGATGAATCAGTTGCAGATTTCTTTACGCGCTTTGAGGAGACGTTTCATGATTTTAGTGGTCAGTCTCTTACGGATGACACGGGTCGACACCTTTTTGCTGATAAATATGTGGCGAATTTATTACCGGCGATTGCAGCCCGCCTAAAAGCGAGTGAAAGTTCTTGGTCCACTGCGACCCCGACAGCCCTCCTAACTATAGCTCAGTACTATGAGCGCCAGGAGCAAGAAGCGAAGGGGCAGGAGGAGAAGAAATCGAAGGATTTAAAAACAAAGGTGATGTTAGCACAAGTATATGGTCCGCCCCGACGGGGTGTAAATAGAGGTAGGGGAGGATTTTATGGTCCGCCCTCGGGCCGATCTGATCTAAATAGGAATCAATGTGCGTATTGTAAGCAATCGGGACACTGGGCCAGAGATTGCCCAGCGTTGCATGCTTCGCGTCAGGGACACAATCAGGGTGGCCCGAGAGGTAGAGGGGGTTTCTCGAATTTTAGAGGGAATTCTAATGATCACGCTCGTTTTGACCCTGCCGGGCAGCAACGAGATAGGTCTAATGTTTTCGATCGACAAAACCAGTATCAAGTGTCGGGGATTGACCGTTCTGGGTACCATGATTCTCAGCATGCATAGGAATGCGTTGGATGGGGGTTAGAATCAGTTGAGGTGCCGGTTGATCAGAAGGGTCCTTACGTATCAGCAGAGGTTTTGGGTTCTACTGATCAGTTCCTAGTGGATACAGGAGCGACTCGTAGTGCGCTGTCTAAACAATTGGTTCCGAGGGCTCCCCCATCTGGCTTAATGGTTACATCGGTAGGGTTTGATGGTACACTCTCCCGAAGCCCTCTTTCGCGGCCCCTCACATTTCAGGTTGATTCCTTTTCTGCACCCTGTCCGTTTTTGCTTGCCCCGAACACGCCGGACAATATTATGGGCCTTGATATGCTGAAGCACTTCAGAGCTACGATCCGCTGTTCCCCTGCTGGAGTGCGGGTGATATTGAATGACAATTACCCCCTGTCTGAACGGATGTGTGTGGTTACAGAAGATGCTGTGTTAGCTGCCCTCCCTTGTGCTCTGTGGGCCACCTCGGATACTGATGTGGGACAGATGGTGATTCCGCCTGTTCACATTAGTGTCCAGGAGGGGGCGGTGTTACCACGCCTTCCACAGTATCGTATTTCGCAGGAGGGGGAAGAGGCTCTTATACAGATTGTGCAGGATTTGATTAAGGTGGGAGTAGTGGAAGAAGTTCCCTATAACGTTTGTAATAGCCCGATTCTACCCATTTTGAAAAAGGATACGGATGCCAAAGTCTATCGGTTTATCATTGATTTGAGAGAAGTAAACAAGATCGTGATACCTCAGTACCCAGTGGTTTCTGATATCACGACGTTGCTTACTTTGGTCCCGCCTACGGCGACCACGTTTTCAGTTATTGATTTGAAAAATGCCTTCTTTTCAATTCCCATTCATCCCGATAGTCGATACCTTTTTGGTTTCACTCTAAATAATAGGTCTTACCGATTTTGTAGAATCCCTCAGGGCTACACAGAAAGCCCTAGCATTTACAGTCAAGCTTTGAAAAGACAATTGGACTCCTTTGTTCTGCCTGAGGGTGTCGCCCTCATTCAATATGTCGATGACATCTTGTTGGCGGCCGACACTTCGGAGTTGTGCGAAAGGAGTACGTTGTCCTTGCTCTCCTTTTTGGCATCCCACAATCACAAAGTCTCTCGGAAAAAGTTGCAATTCTGTAGACCAAAGGTGACTTATCTGGGTCACCTTTTGTCTAAGGAGGGGCGTGCACTTACACCAGATCGTGTCCAAGTGATTCTGGACACGCCAACGCCGTCCACGCAGAAGGACGTGCGTGCATTTTTGGGTCTTGTTTCGTTTTGTAGGCAATGGATACTAGGGTTTTCACACATAGCTAAGCCATTGTTAGCCCTTTTGACAAAAGACACACCTATCCCGCTTCCTTGGACGAATGAGTGTGACACTGCCTTTCAGAAACTGCGACAGGCTCTCTGTTCAGCACCAGTGTTAGGGACTCCTGATTATACCAAACCTTTTTCGCTGTATGTGCATGAGAAACATGGATGTGCATTATCAGTTTTAGTGCAGATGCACGGCGACAAGCAGCGCCCTTGTGCATATTTTTCGGCTATACTTGATCCTGTTGCCCGAGCATTGCCTGGTTGTTTTTGCTCGGTTGCGGCGACAGCTGTGTCAATACGCCAAAGCGAGGGAATTGTGTTATCTCATAAGCTGTTGGTATTAGTCCCCCACGCTGTTGACGCCTTGCTTAATCAGACAAAGACGCAGCATTTGACCAGTGCCCGTTTAACGGGATATGAGCTGACGCTTTTGGCTCCTCACATTACGTTAAAGAGGTGCGTGACGTTAAATCCTGCCACATTGTTGCCATACCCCGAGACTCGGTCTGAGGCACGGAAAGCACATGATTGTATCCTTGTGACCGAGGAACAAACAAAGGGTCGTGTTGATCTCCAGGATACGCCCTTTTCAGATGTAGATGGAGAACTGTGGGTGGACGGGTCATGCCTGAAGCTACCAGATGGTACGACTTCAGCAGCGTATGCGATTACCACATTGCAAACAATAGTGGAGACAGCACGCATACCACAGAAATCAGCTCAAGCAGCGGAACTGATAGCATTAACACGAGCATGTGAGCTCAGTACAGGATTGTGTGTGAATGTTTATACAGATAGCCGCTATGCCTTCGGAGTAGCGCACGATTTCGGCCTGCTCTGGAAGGAAAGAGGGTTCTTAACGTCACATGGAGTACAAATAATGCATGGGGAGTTAGTTCATAATATTTTAACTGCATTGACATATCCGAAGAAAATTGCCATTGTTAAATGTAACGCCCATAGGAAAGTAGTCGATAAAGTTGGAGAAGGGAATGCGTTAGCAGACCGGGTGGCGCGGGAGACTGCGATGCAGCCCGGTGCTACTGCCATGTATGTAGTGAAGTCGCAAGTAGAAAGATGGCATGATGCGAAGGAAGAAGTGCGAGAAATACAGAGGACCGCTTCTGACAAAGAACGGGAGCAATGGTCCAGTGAGGGAGAATTGGATGATGAGGGCTGCTGGAGAAATAAGCAGATGGATAGATGGAAATTACCCACGGCTTTTGTACAACCTATGGTTCAGATGGCACATGGGCTAGCACATGTTGGAGCTTCCTCAATTGTAAAATTGCTTACCCAAGTCTGGGAGCATCCAGAGATTGCTAGCACGGCAAAGAGGGTGGTGCAGACCTGTATGATCTGCCTGAGGTACAACCCAGGAAAGGGTACTCGAACCCCAGCAGGAGGGTTTGTAACACCTACTGCACCCTTTGAGGTTTTGCAGATGGATTACATCCAGCTTGAGCGTTGTAACAATTTGAAGTATGTTCTAGTAGTGGTGTGTGCCTTTAGCAAATGGGTTGAGGCATACCCTACGAAGGACAATACTGCAATGACTACCGCCAAGATGCTGTTGAAGGAGTTCTTCCCTCGATATGGCGTTTGTAGACTTCTGTGGAGTGATAACGGACCCCACTTTATAGCGGATGTTATAAAGTATGTTTTGAAGGGTCTAGGCATCACCCAGAAGTTCCACGCAGTATTCCACCCTCAATCTGCAGGACTAGTCGAGAAGTATAATGGTACACTGAAGCTCAAGATCGCTAAAATTCAAGCTTCGACGTCTTTGACTTGGCCAGATGCTTTACCGCTGGCGTTGTTGTCAATTAGGTCGGTACCGCACTCTCGAATCGGTCTTACACCGTACGAGATTGTCTTTGGACGTCCAATGAATATTTGGGGTCCACCAAAACCTAAGACTGTGTATGATGTACCTTGTGTAATGATGAATGATTATCTGGCACAGTTAACGGATAACTTGGTTTCTATTCATCAACAGGTCCGGGAGGCGCTCCCTGATCGGTCCACCGGCGAAGGACATAGTCTCCGGCCTGGAGACTATGTCATGGTGAAAATTTTTGACAGGACGAACAGCCTGGAGCCGAGATGGGTCGGTCCTGAGCAAGTCTTACTGGCAACGAGGACGGCTGTGCGAGTTTCCAACAGAAAGAATTGGATCCATTCCCTGCACTGCCGCAAAGTACCGCCCGGATTGGTGGAGCCTGCTGTATTGACCGATCAACGAGAGATTCTGACCACAGAGAAAGGCCGTGCTGTGGAATCGAACGACGCTGAGGAGCTCTTTCCGGACCACGCGGCTCCTGGAGGAAGGCGATATCATCTGAGGCCAAGAAAGTGAATCCTTCAGTATCGGGACATGTTGTCAGAACGGCCCTTGGGTTAGTGAAACGGAGAGCCAATGAGGCAAGGGGGGGGGGGATCAGCCCTGCATTAGTGTAGCGACACCCGTCTTGGCCCGTTGGTGAAGAAATCGACCGCTGCCCAAGGGGAAGAGTTCTGACAAACCTTTTAGTTTCAGGAAGATATTGATTCTCTATTTTGACATGGAGAAAAAGAAGATCCTTTGTGCAACAGGTTTTATGCTCACAGTAGCTATTGTTGGGATAACCACATGGTTTGTGGAGGATGTGACTCCTGCTCGAGAGTTGCTTGTGTTGACCACTCCAGTGCCTGCGGAGCACTACTTCTATACCCTTCCGTATCAAGAATTGAAGCATCGTCAGTCTTATTTGAATAACACTTTCATCCAGATGTTGCATCATACCCACGTTGCCACAAATGCTACGAACTGTTGGATATGTGGCATGATGCCAGCTCATCAGAAGAAAGGAGGAACGCCATTCATACCTCTTCCTTTCTCTCATAATGGCTCTTGTAGAGCATGGTACACTTTGCTTTTTGCCACTCGGAAACCCACAGTGGGACGATTACTCTTCAGACTCAATAAAGAATGTCATCAGGATAAAGATGGATATCCACAAGCGAATGGGACAATTTGGGAATGGGAAGAGTATCGACCAGATAATGAATTGATTCCATATGTTTTCACGAACACCAGAGACACTGTGGGAAAAGACAAATTTGTGATTCAAGTGGCACAAGCTCAAGCGGACCTGTGTGTCCAAAGTGTGGGTTATATTCCTGTTGGTGTTAGCGATTGTATTACCATATTAAACATCGATGGGTTGAATAACAGTACCTTCTTAGCATCCCATAATACATACTTTGTATGCGGAAATAAAGGTTATTACCGTTTGCCAGCCGGTTGGTCCGGAGTATGTTATGTAGCATTTTTGTTGCCTCCTGTATTTCTGGCACCTGCCTCCTATCATAAGGATTTAAAGTTGTTAAATAATGTGACTGTAAATAGGTATAAACGTACTCTATCAATTGATGACGTGGACCAGACTGACACCAGTTTGCAGCAGTATATTGATTTTAATTTAGGATTGTTTTTCTTCGTTGGAGCTGCCCTAAATAGTAGGAAAGTTCGAAGATTAACAAGAGTGGTAGAGGCTGTGACAAACCAAACCGCTGCTGCTCTTGGGAATCTTACGGAAGAATTACAGATTACCAGAATTGTTGCATTGCAGAATCGTATGGTGTTAGATGTTATGTTAGCTGATCGAGGTGGAGCTTGTAAAATTATCGGAAGTAGTTGCTGTGTGTTTATTCCTGACCACACACCGTCAGTCTATAATGCAATCAACGGGTTGCATAAAATTGCAGCCGAAATCCATACAGAAAACGGCACTTGGTCCTTTTCTGGATGGTTCTGGGCATTGATCACTGCTTGGGGTTGGAAGGTTTTAACTGGTCTCTGTATAATTATAGCAGTTCTGTTTTCTTGCTGCATCTGTGTCCAATGTGGTCCCTTGCTCTGTTCCTTATGTGTATCATTCTGTATCCCCGATAAGAAAGCTATTGCCAATGTCACTTATCAGAAACGTTTAGCTAAGGAAGTAGAAGAGATGATGATAATTGATATATACGATGATTATCCTAACAAACCGGATGTCTTCAGTAAATGCTGAAAGGGTCGTCTGTTGTAAATTGCAACTACGATGTGATTAAGCATTTACTAAAGACATGAATTCTCCTGCCTTACACATGTCTCTTTCGTTATGTTGACTGAAGTTTGGACTCCATTTTGTATTGTCATGTCTCCACGTGCACAACACGAGGAGAGTCCTATCTTCGTGTTAGTTGCTCTTGTAATCTGCCTAGTAACAGTCTATAAATAGTTCCTTTGTCCGTCTGGCGCATGCCCAGACTTGACCACATCTGTTATCAGTTAGTCCTTGCTTGACCATGTTTTCGCGGGCTTAAGGAGTATGTCAGCTCCGCCCACATATTGATCTCATATTGAAAATGTCCATAAAAGGTAACATTCTTCGCCTCATGTTGTATCCTCCCACTTATGAGCCCCTCTGTTGTGTATAAAAGGGGACCGTGTACGAAAGTTCTTTGTGCTACTCTATGCAATACTGAAGGGTATTGTATGGATTGTAGGACCACCCTTAAGGGTTAATAAACGCTGTCTTTGTACTTTGCAGTTTCCGTGCCAACTTCCTTATAGATTCCATTACAGGAGAGCGAACCCTTGTGTCCTGCGGGCCTAGCTGGGGCCTGATTCATCAATATGTGAGCAGGTTGCATCTCCAAGAACCTCTTACGCCTATCTGCAGTAGCCTTGGCTAAGTCTTGTGTAATAAATAAATTATATCCCAGCTAGGAAACATGTCCTTTACTTTCAATTGCCCTTCGAACCATCAATAAGTCAGGATATTTCAGAGAGAAAATTCTAACAGGTCTTTGTTTCGAAGAAGTTAACTCACGTTTAGGAACATGGCCCAGTCAGTGAGCTCTTTGGATGTTCAAAGAAGTAGTCTCTGGCATTCCAAGAACTTTAGGAATTACATTTTGAAAAAACTGAAAAAGGATCAGAGCCTTCCAAGCCATCTGTCAATCCACAGGCTTGAAGATTATTGTTTCAATATAAATTTTCAAGATTTCCAGCTTGACTCTTTAGTTTTTGAACCTCAGATTGCAGGAATACAAGATGACGAGGAGCGACCTGCAAGACTTCAATTTTGTGTTGTACGGCTGTGACCCTGTTATCTAATAAAGACCATTTATCATTTAATATTTGCCAACATTGATTAGTCTCCTCTGTAAAGGATTTAAGGGCACGCATTTCCTCCAAAAGCATTTCCATGGTAATTGGAGAGGGAGGCTTGACTGGCGAAAGATGGTCATTTTTAACTCTTTTGTGTGAGGAAAGAGTTGAATTGCCACTCATCTTTGAAGCAGACCTGGAAGAAGCTGCCTCTGGAGGATGAGCAACCAGTGATGAAGAAGTTGATGGGCTCTGCAGAGGAAGCTCCGAGCTTTCCATGTCATTCAGTAAAACTGCGAAAGGATAAGGGTCAGAGAGCATATAGGTGGTGGATTGTAACACTATATTAGGAGATATAGGTTTCAAATTTCACATCTTCCCCATAGATAAGATGTTAACTCGATAACTCTTGGGGAAGGGAGGGAACACACTAAACACTAGCTGATGTTTAAAAGCGCCAAAAGTGAGCACAAGGAGATGATGGATGGAGTGCTGAAACTTTTCAGACACTCACTCCCAGTCACAGATCTGGGTTGAATCCAACATCGTTCTTTAGCTCGCTTTTCCACCCCAGTTTGGCCAAATGGCAGTTTTATTAAAAAAAATGGAATAGAACTTATCTATTGGAAAAATGCATTGGATTGGCAATGAAAAGGCAGCAAAAATCGCAAATGATGTGCTAAAGTACTTGAAAACTAGCAAAATGCATCATAGTCATACAGTGCCCTCTGCCACTGAAGCACCGTCAGTCACGGTGTGGTAAATCACAAAATGTCAAGTGTGAATCATCCAGTCAGCACACCCACCTTCATGCCTAAATACAGTACACAGCCACAACTTCTTAATGTGAGATGGCTGAAAGGGAAGGGCAATACTTCCCACAATGTTTTCCTCCAACAAAGGTAAGCCATAGAAGAAAAATATCACCTGCAGGTCGACCGCTCCACCGACAGCCCCATTGGAAAGCAGCCATCCTCCTTCGGCATCAAGCCACGCCCCCCCATAGACCTGGATACTTAATGGCATTGGCCCCGGTTATGTGAATGTTGCATTTTATGGGGGCTCTTCACCAGAGGCATTGATGAGTATGGGAGTAGTTATCGTAAATTCAAATGACATAGTTCAGGCATAGATCTATAACAACGCATGTCCTATACCTCATGTGCAATGTTATTTACCAGCTGTGTGGAAAACTCTGTTAATATAGGTATCTGTTTTAGGAGTAAATGTTGGAGTGGTAAGGGTGAGTTTCTTGAAAATGGGGAATATCTGCTAGAAATTGGGAGGACTAAAGTGGAAATGTAGATGCAGATGTAATTGTAGATGTAATGACACGGTTCCCCTCTATATTTTATACGGCTGTCTCACTTACAACCCAGGAGAATTGACTCCGAAGGCTGTAGGTGTGCCCTGCTCATGCAGGGACACCCTCACACTTAGAACCTAGCACCCTGCCCTCAGGATTGAAAAGGCCTGCTGTAGACTTGACTTATAGGTTTTAAGTGCAGTGACCTTAGATATAGGGAAACTCATATCTTTCGTAAGTGGTGCTAGCACCAGCTTACACAGGCTGCAATGGCAGGCCTGTAGTGACAGTTTGAATGGTCTCCCATAGGTGTCATAATACATGCTTCAGCCTATGGGAGACCTCGTGTGTACCTATGCCCTGGTTATCTTAGTACCATATACTAGGGACTTATAAGGGTACCCCCAAGTATGACATCTGGGATTTACCTAAGTACTTACCATAACAATTTACGTGAGAAAGCAGAGAGATTGGGGTCCGGATCAGCAGGATCCCAGTCAGACTAGTCAGAAACAGCATTACATCAAGCAAATAGTGGGGTTAACCATAGAAGCAGATCCTACTTTCCTACACAACCTGCCCAAACGTAAGGTAATGAAACTAACCTTGCCCAGTTGAGCCTTCATTTTCTGAGTGGAAATATCTGGAGAGTCCATCTGCATTGGCATGGTTACTCCCAGGTCTATGTTCCACTGTGTAGTCCATCCCCTGTAGGGAAATGGACCACCTCAAAAGTTTGGGATTTTCACCCTTCATCTATTTAGGCCATAAGAGATGCTTGTGGACTGACTGAAATATGAAGTGAGTGTCAAACTGGTATGGCCATAGCTCGTTCAGGGCCCAGACCACAGCAAAGGCTTCCCTCTCAATGGCTGACCAACGTTTCTCCCTGGGGATTAACCTTCTGCTGATAAAAGCTACTAGTTGATCCTGGCCCTCTGTATTAAGTTGTGATAACACAGCCCATACCTCTACCCCTATCTCCGATGCATCTGTCTGGAGAATGAAAGTTTTGGAGTAGTCAGGACTTTGCAGGATGGGAGCAGTGCACATGGCCTGCTTTAGGTCATCAAATGCATTTTGACAGCTTACTGTCCACTAAACTTTCTTGGGCATTCTTTTTGATGTCTGATCATTCATGGGAGTCACAATGGACCCATATACCTTTACAAATATTCTGTAGTACACAGTCAGGCCCAAGAAAGCTCTGACCTGAGTCTGGTTAGTGGGAGCAACCCAGTCCACAATGGTCTGGATTTTGCTTTCCAGTGGTTGAACCTGGCCTCCACCTACCAGGTGGCCCAAGTACATAACCTTGCTCTGCCCTATCTGGCACTTAGTGGCCTTGATAGTGAGACCTGCCTCTTGCAGGGCCTCCAGAACATTTCTGAAGTGGACCAGGTGATCCTCCCAGGTGGAGCAAAAGAAGGCTCTACCATCTAGATATGCTGCACTATAGGCTTCCAGATCTGTTAAGACTTTATTCACCAGCCTCTGAAACGTTGCAGGTGCATTCTACAGACGAAAGGGCATCACAATAAATTGATAATACGCACTAGGGGCTCAGAATGCTGTTTTTGGCTTGGCATCCTCAGCTAGTCTGATTTGCCAGAAGCCAGCTGTCAGGTCAATTGAACTCAGAAACTTGACTGAGGATAAAGTATCTATGAGTTCATCTGCTTTGGGAATTGGATAAAGCAAACACAAGGAGATGATGGACGGAACGCTGAAACCTTTCAGACACTCACCCCCAGTCATAGAGCTGGGTTGACTCCATCACCATTCTTTAGCTCACTTCGCCACCTCAGTTCAGACCCAGCTATATGCAAATCAGTGATGACCTTGTGCCTCATGGGAACAGTCCAGCCCGAACTGCCAAGCCAGGTCTTCCCTGAACTGGACCGGTTTCCAGGAAACACCCTTCATCAGCCAAGCTACCTTGAGTCCAGTGGCAAAGTGAGCAAGGGACCCATGTCTGGGCATACCCTCCAACTTATGGTGAACAAAGCAAACACAAGGAGATGATGAACGGAGCACTGAAACTTTTCAGACACTCACCCCAGTCACAGATCTTGGTTGAACCCATCATCAAACTGGAATGGCATGGTGAGCAAAAAAGACAATGGATTTAGGCCCAGATCTCTGTACTGGGGTGAATGTATGACATTGTTCTGCATTCTTTCCATCAATTGTTCTTTTTGCATTGGTCACCCCGACTGGGACGGGTATGCCCAGACGTGGGTCCCATGCTCTCCATGCCACTGGAGTCAAGCTATCCTGGCTGATGAGGGGTGAAACCCCGAAACTGGTTCTAGGATGCTTGTTTCTAGTCCTGGGAGGACCTGGCCTGGCAGTTCAAGCTGTACTGTTCCCATTGGGCGCTGGGTCAAGACTGAGTTGCATGTGGCTGGATAATGAAAGTTTTGGAGTAGTCAGGACTTTGCAGGATGGGAGCAGTGCACATTGGCTGCTTTAGGTCATCAAATGCCTTTTGACAGCTTACTGTCCACTGAACTTTCTTGGGCATTCTTTTTGATGTCTGATCATTCATGGGAGTCACAATGAACCCATATACCTTTACAAATATTCTGTAGTACCCAGTCAGGCCCAAAAAAGCTCTGACCTGAGTCTGGGTAGTGGGAGCAACCCAGTCCACAATGGTCTAGATTTTGCTTTCCAGTGGTTGAACCTGGCCTCCACCTACCAGGTGGCCCAAGTACATAACCTTGTTCTGCCCTATCTGGCACTTAGTGGCCTTGATAGTGAGACCTGCCTCTTGCAGGGCCTCCAGAACATTTCGGAAGTGGACCAGGTGATCCTCCCAGGTGGAGCTAAAGAAGGCTCTACCATCTAGATATGCTGCACTATAGGCTTCCAGATCTGTTAAGACTTTATTCACCAGCTTCTGAAACGTTGCAGGTGCATTCTTCAGACGAAAGGGCATCACAATAAATTGATAATACGCACTAGGGGCTCAGAATGCTGTTTTTGGCTTGGCATCCTCAGCTAGTCTGATTTGCCAGAAGCCAGCTGTCAGGTCAAATGAACTCAGAAACTTGACTGAGGCCAAAGTATCTATGAGTTCATCTGCCCTGGGAATTGGATAAAGCAAACACAAGGAGATGATGGACGGAACGCTGAAAAATTTCAGACACTCACCCCCAGTCATAGAGCTGGGTTGACTCCATCATCATTCTTTAGCTCACTTCGCCACCTCAGTTCAGACCCAGCTATATGCAAATCAGTGATGACCCTGTGCCTCATGGGAACAGTCCAGCCCGAACTGCCAAGCCAGGTCTTCCCTGAACTGGACCGGTTTCCAGGAAACACCCTTCATCAGCCAAGCTACCTTGAATCCAGTGGCAAAGGGAGCAAGGGACCCATGTCTGGGCATACCCTCCAACTTATGGTGAACAAAGCAAACACAAGGAGATGATGGACGGAGCGCTGAAACTTTTCAGACACTCACCCCAGTCACAGATCTGGGTTGAACCCATCATCAAACTGGAATGGCATGGTGAGCAAAAAAGACAATGGATTTAGGCCCAGATCTCTGTACTGGGGTGAATGTATGACATTGTTCTGCATTCTTTCCATCAATTGTTCTTTTTGCATTGGTCACCCCGACTGGGACGGGTATGCCCAGACGTGGGTCCCATGCTCTCCATGCCACTGGAGTCAAGCTATCAAGGCTGATGAGGGGTGAAACCACGAAATTGGTCCTAGGATGCTTGTTTCTAGTCCTGGGAGGACCTGGCCTGGCAGTTCAAGCTGTACTGTTGCCATTGGGTGCTGGGTCAAGACTGAGTTGCATGTGGCTGGGTTCGAACTGGAATGGCATGGTGAGCAATAAAACGATGGATTTAGGCCCAGATCTCTGTACTGCTGTGAATGTATGACATTGTTCTGCATTCTGTCCATCAATTGTTCTTTTTGCACTGGGAATTGGATGAGCATCAGACCTAGTGATTGCATTAAGGCCTCTGTAGTCTACACAAAACCTCAGCTCTCTTTTTCCACCCTTGGTTTAAGGTTTTGGCAGAAGGAAGACTGGACTAGCCAAGGGGCTATTGGAAGACTTAATGACCCCCCAATTCTAGCATCTTTTGGACCTCTGTCCTGATGCAGTCCCTGACATGGTCAAGCTGTCTGTAGATCTTTTGTTTCACAGGCAGATTGTCACCTTTGTCCACTTCATGGGTACACCATGTGGTTTAAATGGATGTCAGGGAGAACATATGTCTGTACTGATTGAGGACTTGCCTGCAATCAGTCTGCTGTTGATCAGTGAGGCTGCCTGCCAAGGCTACTCCATCTACTGATCCATCATCAGGTTTCTGAGAGAGGAGATCAAGGAGAGCGTCACTCTCTTCCTCCTGTCCCTCATCATTTCCCATGAGCAAGCCCATGTCAGCCATGTCAACAAAAGGTTTTAGTCAATTCACATGAAGTACTCTGTGGGGACTTCTTGGAGTACCTAGGTCCACCAGGTAGGTGACCTCACCTTTCTGTTCAAGGATGGTGTGGGGGCCACTCCACTTGTCTTGGAGAGCTGATGTAGCCACAGGCTCCAACACCCACACTTTCTGGCCTGGTTGGTAAACAGTCAAGACAGCCTTTTTGTCAGGCCAAGCTTTTCAAAGTTCTTGGCTGGCCTCAAGGTTTTTACTGGCCTTCTTCATTTACTCAGCCATGCGCGAATGCAGGCCAAGGACATAGTCTACAATGTCCTGTTTAGGAGGTTTGAGAGGTTGCTCCTACCCTTCCTTCACTAGACGCAATGGACCCCCTAACTGGATGTCCAAACAGAAGTTCAAATGGGCTGTAGGCAACCCCTTTCTGAGGAACCTCTCTGTAGGCAAAGAGAAGGCAGGGTAGTAGGACATCCCATTTTCGCCTAAGCTTTTCTGGGAGTCCAATGATCATACCCTTGCAGGTCTTGTTGAATCTTTCAACAAGCCCATTGCATTGTGGATAGTAGGGTGTGGTGAACTTGTAGTTCACTCCACACTCTTTCAACGTGGCAGTAATATAACTAGACTTGAAGATGGTACCTCTCTCTGTTAAAACTCCTTAGGGAAGCCTACTCTGGAAAAAATTCCCAGGAGGGCTCTGGCCACTACAGGAGCTGTAGTGGTTCAAAGGGGAATTGCCTCTGGGTACCTATTGGCATGGTCCACCACCACTAGGATATAACTGTGCCCAGATGCAGTTGTAGGGTTCAAGGGACCAGCAATGGCAATCCCTACCCTCTCATAGGGAACCCCAACCACAGGAAGTTGAATTAAGGGGGCCTTTGTTGTTCCACCTGACTTATCACTGGCTTGGCAAGTGGCACAGGAGCAACAAAACTTCTTTGTGTCTTCGGACATATGGGGCCAGTGAAAGTGAGGGACAAGCCTGTCCTAAGTCTTGCTTTGCCCTAAGTGTCCTGCAAGAGGAATATCAGTTGCTAGGGTGAGTAGGAAACCTCAGAACTTCTGGGGTATTACCAACCTCCTGGTGGCTCCAGGCTTGGGGTCTTTGCCCCCAGAGTATAAGAGTCCATCCTCCCAATAGATCCTATGGGACCCACTGATATTCCCTGCTCCCTCAGCAGCAGCTTGCTGTCTGAGGGCTTCAAGGGAGGGGCAAGACTGCTGCTCCAAACTCAAATCTTCCCTCGAAGGGCCCCCTGCCCTCAAGAACTCTGCATGGTCAGGCCCAAGCTCATCTGGGACAGTTCCTTCACAGTGACTAAGATCATCCCCCTCAGTAGACTGATTTCTACTGAGTTTGGGAGGAGGGCATTCCCTTACCCTTCCTGTTCCTTCTCTTGGGAAGCACCTGGTTCATTTTTCCAGGATCCAGTGCTTTTTAAGTGGTGAGCTGTTTGGCTTGAGCCCTGGGGACAGCAAACACACTGGCAGAGATGCCCATCATCTCAGTATGAGTCCTGAACTCTGCTTCAGACCAGGCTGAAGTTTCTAGATCATTGCCCAACAAACAATCTACAGGTAGGTCTGGAGATACCACAACCCTCTTAGGTGCAGTTACCCCTCCCCAGCTGAGATTCACAACTGCCAAGGAATGGTCAGTCCTGACATTGTTAAAGTTGCTGACTTGGTATACTTGTCCAAGTATGACCTGTTCAGGGGATACACGTTTCTCTGTCACCATAGTGACACTGGCCCCTGTATCCCTATAAGCCATTGCCTATTTTCCATTTATCAAAGGCTGTTGTCTGTACTTGCCCAAGTTAGTGGGATTGATCAGTAAGGTGGCAAGATCCATGCCACCATCACAGACTAAAACAGTCTGAGCTGGTGATCTGACTAAGTCAGAACCTATCTCAGTACCCAAGGTTAACCCCACTAATCCCTTGTTTGCTGTACTACCACTCACACTTGTGCTGGGGGAACAGGGGCCTTAGGGGCAGTGGTAGTAGGAGTAGTTTCCTTGGCCTTTGGACAATCAGCCTATTTCGTCCAATGGGTAGTCACTTTACAGAAGTACCACCAAGGTTTCTTTTTGCCTTTCTTGGAATTTTGGGACTCACCCCAGATGCAGGTTTTTGGGGCCCTTGAGAAGACTCTTTCTTAGCTTTGGCTTTGTCCCCACCCGTATCCTGAGATTTAGAAGAATCCTGCTGCTTCTGGTCACCTCCATTACCATGGTTTTTCTGCTTGAATCTGGTGCGAACCCATTTGTCTGCCTTCTTTCCCAATTCTTGGGGAAAGATCATATCAGAGTCCAACAGGCACTGATGTAAAAGCTGGTTCTGACAATTATTAAGGATCTGCTCCCTCATAATCAAATTGTACAATCCTTGGTAGTCCTGTACCTTCCTTCCATGAAGCCTGCCTTCCAGAGCCTTAATAGCACTGTCTACAAAATCTACCCGGTCCTGGGTGTGCGCCTTCTCCAAAGCAGTGATCTATTTATGGATATAATACCCCTCCTAGTAAGGAAGGACTGTCTTATTCAGGTTCTTATGGTTAAAAGAGGTTTATGTAATCCCAGGGACACTGTTGCTGCCACCATGGGACTCAGTTTCTTCCTAGTTTCTGGATTTCTAGGGACTCTTTGTCAAGGGCCAACTGGTCTTGCCTAAGCCTAAGTCTTGCTTTCTCAAGTTCAAGCAGCTGGTACTCCCTGTCAAAAGAGTTGTCCCTTTTACTAGATATATAGGTCCCTATAGAATTTTCTGAAGCATTGGATTCTCTAGAGGAGGATCTATACTGTCTTGTTCTACTCTGGACTCTCCCAGGAGGAACAAAGGGAGACCCACTTCTGGGGGCACCCTTTGTGCTATCTGCAGTATCTTCTGGGAGATCTGAGTTCTCCAGGTAGGAGTCATGAGACTCCTCCTGGCCAGGGTCAGAATTAAGGTCAACAGGTGGGTTCCCCCTTGACCCATCTTCTGTCCCTGGCTCACCCACTCTGTCCTGTTCATCTGACCCACTAGCTTTTTGTAGGTCATCTAACAATCACACCTCAAGGAGGCGTTGAGTATTAGGGCCTTTCCCTGTCTTAAACTTCCTAGAGGAACAGAGTGCCCTCAGTTCCTGGAATGTGAGGTCACTGTATCTAGAAGGTAGAGAGCCACTGGCATCTCGGTTAGAAGACGTACTAGATGTGGTGAGGTGTTGCACCTACCTAACCTAGTGGAAACTAAACTCCCGGAGGTTGGAGAAAGGGTTGTGCTAGACCCTGCCCTACCCAACCCTAGATTCAGTAGAACTTACTTATTCTAAGCTTGTGTTATATGTGCCTAATATTAGTGATTTTTTTAAAATAATCCACACCAAGATTATCTGGTAAAACAATGCAGGCTCGAATCCCAACCGCTGCACACCAATATGAGAGGCTGGCTCAGTATATGGTGTACACTTATGTAAGTGGACACCTTGCACTGATCCAGAAAACCATTATGGGGATTTTAGTGGTTTTAGGCAACTTTAGAAAGCTCTCTAAGTGGTAGCGATGGAAAGCAGCCTTCAGGCTTAGTCCAGAAGTAGTGTAAAGCAGCTTGTTTTACCAGTATATAATCCTGTAGGTATAGATTAAATAAAAAGATCCACACAGTGCATTTATAAAAATATGTATTTATTATAAGACACTCACTAACACTGTTCGATATCTCCTAACCGGAGATATACACAATACACAGAATACTTTGCAACAGAAACAAGTAAGTAGCACAGATTGCACAGTGGTCACCGGGGGGGGACCAAACCATATACTAAAATAGTGATATGCGAACCACGACTCGAGTCCAGACCATACTCAGAGGATGTAGAAGTGCCGGGGACCCAAGGAACCACCCAAGGTGAGTATCTAGAAGCCCCATGGAGGTCGTGTGCAGTGTGGGAACACAACCGCATTACTCGTACAAATCAACGTGCAAGTTGCAGTTGCAATTTTAAAGAAGAATGACCCTTCTCAGTGGAACCTGAAGAAACCTCGTGGAAGACAGAAGGTTGGAGAGCCACCCCGTCCATGGATATCTTAAGAACCAGGATACCTGCCGCAGGGGAGCCAGATGCATAGGTGTGAAATGGTGTCGGAAACCGCCGTCGAACCCAATGAAGGACTTCAGGAAAGTGCCGCCGCAGGAGAAGGTGAAAGTGTCCAGTGGAACCCAAAGGTGGATTCAAGTTAAGAAGTACCTAAAAGCAGAGGGGACAGAGTCTATGCCACTTGGAAGTGACCAGGAGGCACAGAAGATGAGTGCCCACCAATGTCGGGTGCTGTAAAAGAGTTGATGGTGACCTTGGCACTGTAGCTGTTTGGACCAGGCAACGCTGTGGAAGACCAGGAGCTGTACACAAGCTGTGCCGAGAGTTGAGGGGTCGGTGTTTGGCGGGAGCACCAACAAGCCTTGGCAACTGCAAACAATGTGGAATTAGAAGAAGGTGCAATGTCGGGACCAGCAAGGTCCAGGAGACTCGCCACAAGCAGGGGAGTAAGGACGAGCCCCAAGTAATCAGGGGAACCCAAAATAATTCAGAAGTGACCTTTAGGAGGACCCACAGGCCGTAGGCACTGGAGTCGCAGAGGACCACTAGCAGCTCACCAAATATGCAGGCCCGCGGTGCAAGTAATGCAGTGAAGGCGAAGATATTGGTCACTGGAGATACTTGAGGTTGGGGCTACTTGGACCCCAAAGATCTTGGTGGAAGGAAGCAGACAAGCCTTTGCAAATGCAAGTCAACATGGTGCACAGGGGTTTGATTCCTGCGGCTCCGACGAGGGATACTGGCCTCAACCTTGGTGACAGGACAGGGCAGGCCTCGAGATATATGAAGAACCACCACCTCTGTTGCTTAGCTTTACGGAATCCGTAGGAGCCCAGGATCAGCAGACCAGTCAGCTTAGTTGTGGTGCCTGCAGTTGCAGGGAAGGGACTCCTTCACTTCAATGGATATTCCTTCAGGTGTCTTGGATGTTCACAGGCCCTGGACGGGTTCCTGTATGGAGGACAGGCACAGACGTTGCAGCAGAGAAGCAGGGCGAAGAGATCAGGACCAGCAGGGGTCTGCCCCGTTGCTGCCTGATGCCCAGAGCGAAGTCCAGCAAAGTCCAAAGTGCCCAGACGTTCGAAGTTGCAGTGGGGTCTGAATTGTATTGTGTCCCACGACGGATCTAGGGACCCACTCACAGGTAAGCCCTTAAGTACCCTATGGACAGCGTTGGGGCAATACAGGGTCCCTCTCGAAGGAGAGCTGGACAAGGGGGAGGATACTCCCCTGTCCTTTGTCAATTTTCATGGCAGCCATCTCCTCCTTGAACTGGTTTGAACTGGACTGTGCATGGAGGGCACCAACTGTTCCCTGCATGCAGATTATGTGGCGCTGGCAAGCGCCCCCACCCTGTCCCAATACACTAAACCCTGTCTGGGAGGTGGTCACACCTTCCAGTGACAGGATGTCTAATGTTCTGCCTTCCTCTGCTCGTGCTTGGCATAGCGACAGGAGTACAGAATCCTGTCTCTGGTCGGCAGCAGCCATAGTTTGCTGTCCGGGGCTAGAAGACTGGTCCAGGGAGCACTGAGCCCCTTTACAGTGTTTGGAATCATACCTCCCACACCATTTACATTGTGGGAGGTATGATTCCAACATGTTTGATACCAAACAGGACAGGGTTCGTTACCGCCAGTTTCGAGATGGTCATCGCCAAATTACGTGGTGTCCCTCTATATCAGGGGTCTCCAATGAGTAGCTCGGGAGCTACTGGTAGCTCGCCAGTACCTTCAAAATAGCTCTCTGAGGTGAAGTCAAGCCCAGTATCAATTTCAGAGGGTAGGTGCCTATTAAAGAAGGCAGCACTGATCATCTCAAGACGCTAAGAGTGACAGCCAGCCAAACGTATCACAGTAACTCATACTAACACTCAAACACACACTGTGCCAGCTTATAGGACTTGCTACATGACAGTCTGTATCCAATCTCAATTTAATTAAGCCGCAAGGAGATTGGCCATGTTACACTCCCTCCTTTATCAGTCACAACATGTGTGTGAACAGTGCACCATCAAAAAAGTATGGCAGCAGTAGCCTGAGCTGTAATCAGTGCTGACCCACTAAAGTGAGGGACTGCAGGAGTCAGAGTGAAAATGTGTCAGTTAGATGCATGATCAGCTCAAGACCTGAGGAGAACAGGGTATGATCCAGACCAGAGATTCATCAACATGTATGTGTGTGCCTATAATAAACACTATTGCTTCCTGAAACTATGCCTGGTGCCAAGAACCACCAAATATATATGCTAGCCCCATCATAAGAGTGTTATATTTGGCATAATTGTGTCCATTCTTGACATAATAGTGCCAATGGCATAATTATGGTCATCCTTGACTAATTTAGTATTTTTGTTCTAGTTGTGGTATGCTGGCAGCCATCATGGACTACTCTGAGCATGACTGGCCTATATGTATCTATTCCTGGCATATTAATGGTCATGACTGGTATGTGGTCTTATCCCTGATGCTTCTGGTTTCAGCCTTGGCACAACTGTGGCCCTAATTTAATTGTGGACATTACTGGTATAATCCAGACATCTGTGGTGCTATGGTGAGCATCCATTATGATATAATGGGGTAACCCACAATTGTCCACGGACCTGGGTAACGATTGGTATAGGAAACAACGGTCCTAGACTTCTTTAAAGCTACAATTCAGTTATGAAAAACATTCATTAGTCAAAGGGCATCCGGTACATATAGAATTAGCATTGTATCATTAATGTACCACCATTTTCTTTACAATGCAAACAAGTATATCCTCAAAAGACACAAAGGCACAAAATATCGCTCCAATAGTGACTGTTTATTATTTATTTACTTTTATAACAGATCACCATATTCAATGCTCCAAATAGAGAAAGAGGTTGCTCCAAAGGGAGTGTGAAAAAGGAAAGTGCTCATGAGGTAGGACAGATATAAAGGAGGGGAATCCAAAAGGCAAATTCAATAACCAATCAATTACACATTCTGGTATCCTTAGTAAAACTGGTCGTGGTTCATAGTGGCACCAGTTTTACAGATAGGCCAGTCCCTTATGGATTTACAAATATTCATTTCATGATTTTCTGATGATGCACAGAGAACATTCATCTGTGAAAAGGCAGGCTGGGATGATATCAGGTACGGGCCCAATGGGGGAGAGTGTCGACGTTTCGACCCTGGTGCAATGAGGGTAATTTATATATATCCTCTGCAGGCGGGTCTTCCTCAGGGGCTGTATCCTGACTGTACCTCACCCTAGGTTGCCTCCTCTCCCCCGTCCTGAGGAAGACCCGCCTGCAGAGAATATAAATTACCCACAGTGCACCATTGGTGGTACATTAATGATACAATGCTAATTCTTTATGTACCGGATGCCCTTTGACTAATGAATGTTTTTCATAACTGAATTGTAGCTTTAAAGAAGTCTAGGACCATTGTTTCCTATACCAATGGTGAGCATCCATGGCATATGACTGTAATACCTGGGAATTCAAAGTAGTCTGTCCATATGAGGCATTTGTACATTGGAGTACATGATGATAATGACAAGCTGATGTGTTGAGACTGTGCATTTCTCAAAAACTGAAAACCGATATTTTAAAGGCAGTTTTAGTTTTCAAAAATGGGGTTTCTTATGAAAAATTGAGTTTGTTTGCCCACAGTGGAAAGTAGTATTAGATAGAAACACGTGCATTTTCAGAAACTGGTGAATAATAATTCAAGCTGAGCTGGGGAGACGTACTGCTGTGCTTATGTCCTTTGTGCCACTGGGCATGTCAAGATTTGAATGTTACTTCATAAGTCAAGGGGAGGCATTTAATATTGAAGAACTTTTTCCCAACATTTCTGGCGGTAACCGCACTTGGTATACTTGGGTGGTAACTACTGAAAATCTTGCTTTGGGTGGTCATAGTGTAGTCACTATTTTACAGGTATAAAATTTGCTAGTAGCTCCGGAAGACTTTTCTTGAGCAGAAGTAGCTCTCACTACAGAAAAGGTTGGAGACCCCTGCTCTATATGTTATATCGCTCTCTCACTTACAACCCGGAAGAATGCTCTGAAGGCTGTAGGGGTATCCTGCTCATGTAGGAGCACTCTCACACTTAGAACCTAGCACCCTGCTTTCAGGATTCAAAAGACCTGCTGTAAGGATGACTTATAGGTTTTAAGTGCAGTGGCCCTATATATAGGGAAACCTATATCTTTTGTAAGTGGTGCTAGCACCAGCTTACACAGGCTGCAATGGCAGGCCTGTAGTGATAGTTTGAATGGTCTCCCATAGGTGTCATAATAAATGCATCAGCCTATGGGGAACCTATGGTGTACCTATTTTTCATTTATTTATTTATAAAGTTTTACATAGCGCAAACATGACCCAAGAGGGTATCAGAGCGCTTTAGATTACACTGTTTTGAAAACATTAGAAGATTGGGGTAATATACATACATTCGATATTCGACAGCCAATACAAAAGAGGTAGACAGTGGTATATAGGATAACATATGAGGGTAATAGTCACGTATGAATTAAAGTCTTAGGATGTGAATTTGTTCATTAGAAGCATTTTTACTTCTTTTTTGAAGGAGGAAAAGGAAGAGATTCTGCGTTCATCTGGAGGTAAGGAGTTCCAAATCTTCGGTGCAATACCTGAGAATACTCTGCAACCGTTTCTCTTTTTGTGGAAGGATTGTGGTTTCAGTAGTAGTGAACTCGCACTTCGCGATTGTCTGCATCTTCCCGACCGCTCTATCTTTTGTGCTAAGTAACTGGGGGTATTGCTATGGGTATCTTAGTACCATATACTAGGGACTTGTAAGGGTACCCCAGTATCCAATCTGGGATGTACCTAAGTACTTACCATAACAATTTAGGGGAGAAAGCAAAGGGACTGGGTCCGGATCAGCAGGATCCCAGTCAGACCAGTTAGAAACAGTATTACATCAAGCAAAAAGTGGGGGTAACCATAGAAGCAGATCCTACTTTCCTACACTTACCATGTCGCCATCATAATGATGCCGGCACTTCTCACCAGTGCTGCTATACTTTTAATGGTGGGTTTCAGCACTTTTTGTCTGGCCGATGTGTTTTAATGGGAAGGTGCTGTTACTACTAACCAGGTCTGCTTGAACTATTATATTAATATGGAGTAGTACCAGCACTTCAGAAGGACTGCTTTACTTTTTATTTTTGGACACAATTATTTTTATTTTTGTAAGTGTGTGCAACCAGAAAGGAGATAAACATCTAGAAATACAGCAGGCAGTATACACATTTTGTGAAATTCAACAACACCCTTTCTCTGTCTGTGTTCATGGTTTCTCAGAACAAGGCTTGGAATGCACAGTATTGTGTTCCGCCATGAGGCGTCATATCAAGATAGGCTACTTAGGGGTGCAGGTGGATAGACATCACGTGCTGTCAGAATCCGTCACATGAGCTCGGTGGTTACTGCTGTTTCGTCGCTATGTCTGTCCAGATGGACACTTTGCTGCAGGAGAGATATTTTGGTGCTTTGCTATAGGAGAGAGCGGATCATCTTGAGAAGTGATGAAAGCGTATGGAGAGAGCAACGAGTAAAGACAGAGGGTGAGATAGGGCGACATCTGTCAGGGAAAGGTAGGACATATCTTCAGAAGCTGTGCGGTTGAGATCTAAACTGAGAGCATTGTCTCATCAGGTGGTGGAACCGGGGCAGGGTCAATTAGGATTGTGGTGGTGCTGATTTTTACATGATGTTCTGGGATGTACTGTATCGCATTGGCACAGTTTTATAGCAACCAACGTATATTGTGTTAGTTCACGCTTGTACTGGCAAGCCATTACTTGTATTTGGTTCACCATACTGAATGTTCTTTAACCCCTTCAGTGCCCATGACGAGCTGGACTCGTCATGGGCTGCGGTGGCGCTGTGCCCATGACGAGTCCAGCTCGTCATGAACTCCGCCCGCTAATGTTAAGCGCGGCACTGGGCGGGGAAAGGGGCGGGCATGCAAGGGGTTAATACTATTTCGGATCTCCTTCCATGTTCAATCTTACAGCCTTCATTTTTTTATTGGAACGTGTATTGCAACGCAGTGTCATCAAAGATGCAATGTGCCCGGGTCTTCTTTTTCTTTACAAATCAAGAACTCTGAAGTTTTTAACATTATTTAAGCTTGACAACTAATTTTTGCATTGTTGACATTGCAGTAAAACAATAATTGGGCGGAGTGGAACTCCACGAATTCCACATAGTTTTCATGCAACTCCACGAATTTCGCTTATTGTAACTCTGAAAATTCCACCCACCCCTAGTCCTGACCACACTAGTTATTGTCTACTTCTGCTACTTTGCAGATTTCCCCATATTGTTTCACCATAGGATATGGTTTAGATTGGGTGGTCCTGATGAAGATGGTTTGATAAGATCTGTTTCCACCAAAACGTGTATTGACTGTATGTTTGGGGAACCCCAGCCCACAACACAACAACAAAAGAAATTGGAGACCTTTCCCAAATGGAATTGAAGGTATATGTGGTACAAGGCTGGGGCATGAATGAGTTGTTGAATTGAGAATGTGTGTGTTTGGTGAATGAATTAAGATATGGGGGAGTGTACAAACATTTGTTGGTGTGAATCAAATGAACAATGTAAAAAGTGTGTATATTAATGTATGTTATTATGTGTTTTGGTCTCGTATATATGTACCTCTGAACAATATTGTGAAAAATTCTTACATTTAGAAATCCATATTTGTATGGTGACTACAACTACAATTGATGTTAAGAAATGTAGTAGGAGTATCATTAAGATAAGAATGACCAAAGAAATGAAATCAAATATATAAATCAAATTTTATGATGTTGTTTCCGTATTAGCTGGTGGTTGAGACATTGGCACATTGAACCATTACTGAATTAATACAGGTCACATCGGAAATGTTGTGTTATGGAGTTACAACCTTATTTATTGCCACATTGCAGACTATGGTTACTTAACAGCAGAAAGCACTTTGAAGCCAAAAAGATCCTCCACTACAGAGCCATGCGTGACCCTCTAGTGTTTGATAAAGGTAAATGGACCGGCCTATAAATTTCAAAGAGGAGGGAGCCCCATACTGTGTATAAGCTTAAGAAACCAGATAAAGAATCCATGTGCTCATAAAATTGGGTGGATGGCTTTCGACCTTTCTTGTCACCCCCAAAATTAACAAAGAAGACTTCCCTCAGAAGTCTTCCACTCTCTACAAATAAACCAAAATAGCTCTCTGGACATCCAAAGGCCTCAAAACCACCCAATCCTCAAAGATCAACGGGAATGTGCACCAAGTTCCCCCAACATCCTCGCTGAAGTAATGGCCACCAGAAAGAACAATTTCAAATTGAGAGTTTTAATATCAATGAAATGGATAGGCTGAAATGGTGGGTATCACAATGTCCGTAAAAGAAGAGGAAGATCCTAGGCTGGGCAAAGTGGAGATACGGGAGGGTGAATATTAGAAAACCCTTTAAACAACTTCTGTTCCAGACCCAGTGGATCCTCCAAATTACTATAAGGATCTCAGAATGCCCTAATTGCTGCCCACTGAAGCTTTGAGGTTGAAGGACAAAGCCCCAAAGTAAATCCATCCTAAAGAAATTGCAAAACCTGAGGAAGAGAGGCAGAATTAGGCAACAACTGCTGTTTCCCACACCATTTCCCTACGGACACGCAGTGACGAGCATAGGAAGCCCTCGAGGGCGGTCTCCTACAGGCCTGAGTGGAAGAGGAGACTGCCTCAGAGCACCCCTGAGATCTCAAACCTGCCAGTTCCATCTCCAAACAATCAATTTTAGTCAGACAAGAGGCTTCTCTTGGAGAATGGGGAAGACCATATGAGATTGAACCACTGACAGTAGCCATCCCTGGTCCCTCGTCATCTTTGCTAGAATAGGAAACCAGGATGAGCAAAGCCAGGATACCTATAGCCCCCTCCCTCCTCACCCTGACCAGAAACAACTGAAACAAAGGTAAACTGAGGGAAAGCATACAGAAGACTCTTCGACCATGGACAAGACAGAGCATGTATCTCTCAATCTGAAGTCTCCTTCAACCTGGAGTAAAACCTGGGAGCCTGAACATTGTGGGAAGACATGAATAGATCCACAGACCCTCACCTCTGACAGATCAGCCTGAACAATCAGGGAGAGAGACAAAAATCATGAGAGGAGAGAATCACACTCCTGATTGTGTTTGCCTGGGTGTTCCAGAGACCCTGAATATAAATTGCCCTCAGAGAGACGATGTGGATCTGACTCCAAGAGCAGATCTGATCCAAAACAAGAGACAGTGGCATAGCCCTCATATCCGCTGGCAGTTGAGATATAATTTTAAAGTCTTGTTGTTCATTCTGATTAAGATTGCCTTGTCCTGAATTAAAGAATAAAAGTCCAAGAGAGCCAAATGTATCACTTCTAGCTCCTAGCTCCCTATAGCTGGCAGATCTGCCACTTTGAGCTCTTTTACAAATCCCCTGGACTAGATGCGAAGACATCCAGGCTCCACACTTCTGTTTGGTCATATCCGTGGTGATCACAGACAGAGGGAGAGGACATAAGAAGATCCCCTTCAAGAGATGCAATGGGTTCAACCACCAAGCCAGCACTTACTTCATCTCCTATAAGAGTGGAAAAGGGAAAGCCATATTCTGAAAGACAGGATTCTGATGCCTTAGAATGAAGTGTATCAGTTTGTTCAAGTGAAACTGGACCCAGAGTACTAAAACCACCTTAAATTCTCATTCAGTCAGAAGCCCTGGGAGGAGAAGCCATCAACAGATTCATATCATGAGAGTGGATCTTTCGGACCCTGCTGCTGGAAGAGTAACTGCACCTAGATGGGTGCAGACTTTGCCCGTATAAAGATCCAATCCTACTCTGGGACTAACTGAGATGTCTTGGAGTTGACCAGAAATCTGTGAGATGTCAAGATGTGCAAAAACCTGTTCACATGTTCTGTCATTTGCAGAGGGTACTTGGCCAAAACAAACCAATCATTTAGAGTGGACACAGATTCATTGGTGATGAAGCAGAGCTATCAAGGGGGCTAGCACCTTGGTGAAAACCCACATGGCAGATTTCAACCCAAACAGGACAACCATGAACTGGAAGTGGGAGCCCCCCCACCAATCTCTGATTTACTTGCTGAAAAGGCATGTGCAATTAAGTGTCCTGCCAATTGATGGTAGCTATAAAGTCCTTAACTGAGACTAGAGGTATGATGTCTTGCAATTCTACCATGGAAAAATGAATGATTTTGATCCAATGACTGAGTCTTTTTAAATCAGGCACTGGTTGAAAATCCCCAGAAACCTTCTGAACCAAGAAGAGGATGGAATACACTTAATTGACCTCTTTCATTCTGAGGGATAAGGGTAATTGCCTTCTTTTGAGTAGTAAGGCCCAAAATGTTCTGCCCACAAGGCATCTCTCTTTACAGGACCCCAGGGTACAGGAGTAAGGATGCACCCTGAGTCTGGAGGCAATGAATAAAACTCCATTGAGTAATTGTTCTGAATGATATTCTGAACCTAACGATCCATAATCTAATTTTCCCAGGCATGGAAAAAATCCTTGATTCTTCCTCATACCACGTCCAGGACCATAGGACTGGATTAGTCAGAAGTGCTGATTATAAGGGCTGGCCCATCCTGAGATCACTTGGTTTTGGTGCTGGAATTTGAACATCTAGCCGATTAGAATTTACAGTCTTTCATAGGATACTCCCTATCATCCAGGTGCCTGATCCTGTGACAATTTATATGACTAGGAAGGTTTCTGATCCTTGAAAGATTACCTCATCATTTCATCTAGCTGGTTGCCAAAGAGCTTCTTGCCCTCAAACGGAATCTTCAGGAAGGAGGCCTTTTCTGAGAAAACCACTGGCCATTCTCTAAGCCACAGATTCACCTGGGCCATATTCACAGGAACTGGAAGCCACAGACAACGCTTTGTTGATGTCCACAGAAATATCAGTGAGGATCTAAGATTGTAGCTCCATCATCACCAGAATGTCTGAAACATATGTACCCTCCTGCACAGCCTCTGCCGGAGAGTCAAACTCCTCCACCAATGACTGTGTAGTCAGAGCTGCATAGGACACTGGCCTCAAAATCAAATTTGCAGTCCCAAAACATTTCTTAAGCTCATTGTCCACCTTTTTATCAACTGGATCTGATGGAGAGCAGTCATGGGGATTCAAAGAAAACCTTCCAATCTAGAGAGCCCAGAATTGAATCAATTTTGATGAACTGAGGGAGCATGGCCTTTGCTTCTTCCAAATTCTAGGATTATTTACAAAACCTCGGAATTAGAAACTGATGGCTCCTTTCAACCCCTAAAAATGTCCGCTTTGATTATAGGGTGAAGCAGTAGAGACACAAGCAGCAAGTCACCTCTACAAGCCACATAGCAGGACACACGGTCGAGCACATCACCTCCGCCACGGGAACTTCAACTACAGCCACAGCACCGGACTCTCCTGGACCAGCCATCATTGGTAACATCACGTCTTCACCTTGCCCACCGGACGCCACCACCATCATTGCACCCCCTTGCTGCTGGATCAAGGCCACCGAAGAACGTCTCATCAACTCCCTCCGCACCAACACTCCACCAATGCTTTCAAATGATGACACCGTAGCACGGAACCACCACCGATGGATCTCCAACAGCGCCGACATTCAGGCACCCCTCAGGAACGGCACTGCGTCAGTACCTTCTGCCTGCCTAATGGCAGGCATGAGGTTGACGCAGTGCCAAAAGGATAGGCTGGCCCCATGCATTGATGGAGTTGTGTCATGGTTGTGACACGACTGCAGCAATGCGTGACTTAAGCGCAGACAGATATGTCAGGATTCCTGCCTTATCTGTCATTACTTGCGTCATGGGGTGCTGTCCAGTGAATACAGCACATCCATGCTGTCGCAAGAAGGGCGTAGTGAGTAGTGTTGCAACACTGTCTTGTTGCAGTGCTGCAATACTTTTCATGACTGGGCCCAGGAATGCACACTATCTTATTGATGGTTCTCATTCCTGCACTGTAGTTTTGTGGCGGGGCAGCGCTGCAAAATTACTAGCTGCGCTGTGCAGCACCAAAACCTGTTGAGATGAGGCCCCAAGTGTTATCCCCATTTTTAAGACCAGCTATTTTCTGGTCTTAAGTAACTGGCTCTAACTGCAGTTAAATACAGTTTTTTTGGATTCAGGACTTCAAGGATCCCCTTGTGAATATGGAGTAGTGGGCTTTGCGGCCGTTTTTGCACGGGAACACCTCTCCTGCAATTAATTAACGCTAACAGAAGTAGCAATCTTTATTACGGACGTTTTCGCCTAAAAACTGTCACTGACAGCTGTTAGAGACAGCTTGGTAATAGGGCGATAAAAATATCGCCGCTTTAGTGGCAGAAAAGTGCAGCTAACACGGCAATATCACCTTGAGAATATGCCCCTCAGAGAGCTAGCACCCATCCTATTTCAGTCCCCAGCGACTGGCGACTCCGGACCTCTCAGCTCCCACTATGGCGTCATACCCACCAATCCTAGCAACTTATAGCCTGTCACAGGCACCACTCTCACACAGTCCCTCCCTGGTGGGTGACGGCAATCTTCTGTGAAAAATGCTGGAGGTAGCACACTGCACCTGCCCATCCTGAAGGGAGACAACAGGAAGTAAGGAGAGGAAGAGGGACTTTTTTGCTTGGGAAGGACATTGGGAGAGGCAAGGGGGCCTCAAAGTGGCAAGGAATGTAAGGGAGAGGAACGAGGGAGTAATGGTGATTACAGTGCTTATGAAATGGGGGTTGCTCTCCTCACCTACAGGAGGGCAGTCCACATCCCTGGCTCACAAAATTTTACACACATTGGACTGAGAATCGGTTTGCACACTGCAAGCAGGTGTAATGGCGGGGGTGTTGGGCTCTGAAGGTAGTTGTTCACTGCCAGTTGTCAGAGAAAGTTGAGGGCAAAGAGAGATGCAAGCTAGAGGTGGGCTGAGAGATGGATAGGTACCAGCTGAAAGGTGCCAACTGAGAGCAGGCTGGGAGAGATGCAGGCAGTGTTTACAGGACAGAAATGGATGGACTATAACCTATGAGTAACATTTGTTGCTTTACTTTTAATACATGTCAACTTC
The DNA here is from genome assembly GCF_964204655.1 of Triturus cristatus. NCBI lineage: Eukaryota > Metazoa > Chordata > Amphibia > Caudata > Salamandridae > Triturus > Triturus cristatus. The sequence goes on from NC_140593.1 coordinate 248,653,270, forward strand.
CTCATATTAGATGATAAAGGATTTGACAAAGCACAAAAATGAGTGGCATTGTTTGTGTATGGGGCCTAGGTAGCTGCACAGTGTGTTTATGTTGTAAATCAAAGATATCATGACAGCAAAAAAAAATCAAAGGGCAAAGGTGATAAGTCTTTGCACTGGGTAAAGGATCTAATTCAAATACTTTAGATCATGTCCAATCTGCAGTGTGACAAAAAGTCTAGTTTAGCTTCATCATCAGAGGGACGCAAGTGTGACAAGGTACCCATCCTCAAAACACCATGGTTTTGATGGACAGCTGTGATGTTCTCAACCTTCTTGTCAGCCACAGTCTCCAGGTTCTGGAATGTGGTGAAGGTTGCTTAGCGCTGTTTGAACCTACAAGTTCAGTTACCCTTGGCTTGCAGCTGGATCTTTATTCAACCATCTATGGCCTGACTCATCCTTGCGAGTGTTACACTTTCACATTTTGGCGACGAGCTACCTGCGCAACATATGAGACCCCAACAGCCACTTTTCTACAAGAAGGAGTAAGACTGCCTCACCTACCTCACCTCTCTGCCGGTGAGCCTCTATCCTGGTTTTGATCTCTCCTTCATATACAAGAGGGTTGTAACTCCTCCAGTACACTGCCAACTGCCGTCCTGCATTGATCCGGCTTGGAGATACACTGCGAGCTTCTCTTCAACGGCTATACACTGCGAGCTGCTCTTCAGCGGCTTGACTTGATACTTCAGGCCTGTTTTCGGCGTATCTCTAGTGTGCTGCTGGCTCCGTCCTCTCTCGTCCTTACAGCCGAGGTATGTGCGTTACGTCTCATTCATTGGGCCTTTGCTTCTCTAAGCACCTCCCACTACTGCCTGACCTTGCCTGACTTGCGTGTTGTTTGGCCGTTGGTGTGCCTGGCCCTTGCCTGACTCGCTACACTGGTTGCCTGACCGTTGGCGTGCCTGACCTTGACTTCATCACAAGCATACCCGGCGACCATTTTCTTAAGTGTCTGACACTAGCATCACTGTGCATTTCTTCTGTTGGCTTTTCTTTTACACGCTGATGCGCACAGCTTGTTTCAATTCACAATACGCGCTGACGCGCACAGCTATGCCTTACATTGTTGTATTCCTGAGCACCTAAACATGCGCTGATGCGCGCAGCACTTACTGTCATTCTTCGGTTGGCATTTCCTGTACGTGCTGATGCGCACAGCTTGTTTCACTCCACAATACGCGCTGACGCGCACAGCTGTGTCTTACATTGTTGCATTCCTGAGCATTTAAGCCATGCGCTGATGCGCACAGCACTTACTCATTTTTTTATTGCCTTTTGCCTTGCTACTGCTTCTGCGCTGATGCACACAGCTCTTGTTTTAGTTTTCTGGGTCATTTACGTCACATCTGCAGTACTTGTGTGTTCCAATATTTATTTTGACAATAAGATTAGTATCTCATTCATTTTGTCTTCCTTTTTGTGCATTTTCTTTATCAGAATGCAAAATGTTACTACTCCCCCGTTTTTCCTAATTTGCCCAGATGATCCCCCCATTCCCTGGCAAAAGTGGAATAAGGTATTTGTGCATTATGCTCACGTTTGTGGTACCTCTTTAAGTGCAGAGAGAAAAACTTCTCTTCTCATGCATTGTTTAGGATCTGAGGGCCAAGAAGTATTTGAGCATCTCCCTGAACTTACTGATAGTGAATCTGCTTCTCTCAATGAGTATAAAATCTGTACAAAAAAGCTAGATTTGCATTATCTTCAAAAAATAAGCACCATGCTTGAGCGGTATCATTTTGGAAGAAGGATGCAGAAGCAAGATGAGTCGGTTCAGCAGTACATAACAATCTTGTGCAAATTAGCCTCTACGTGTAATTTTGGTGCCACATTGGAGGAACCTTTGAGGGATCAATTCATGTTGGTTTGTGTGCAAGACAAGACTAGAGATGCTCTTTGGCAAAAGCACAATCCTTCTCTTCAAGAGCTCATAACCATTGCTAAGAGTCATGAGCATTCAAAGGCTTGTGTCGACATCATAAAGAAGGACTCTTCTGGCGATAAGAAAGAAAATTCTGAGGTGAAAGTTGTTGTACACAAGTCTGTTAAACCTAAAAATAGCTTAGCTCTAAAAACCTACTACCTCGCTTACTACACAGAAGGGCTTTCAAGGCAGATGCTACAGGTGTGGTGACTCTGGTCACATGGCCATTTTTAAAAACTGTCCAGGTTTGAAAGACATATGCAAAATTTGTGGAAGGAAAGGTCATGCTGTAGATCTGGTAAGGAACGCAAGACTGTCAGGGAAGTTGATCTTTTCGATGACGATGTAGAACAGGGGTCTCCAACCTTTTCTGTAGTGAGAGCTACTTCTGCTCAAGAAAAGTCTTCCGGAGCTACTAGCAAATTTTATACCTGTAAAATAGTGACTACACTATGACCACCCAAAGCAAGATTTTCAGTAGTTACCACCCAAGTATACCAAGTGCGGTTACCGCCAGAAATGTTGGGAAAAAGTTCTTCAATATTAAATGCCTCCCCTTGACTTATGAAGTAACATTCAAATCTTGACATGCCCAGTGGCACAAAGGACATAAGCACAGCAGTACGTCTCCCCAGCTCAGCTTGAATTATTATTCACCAGTTTCTGAAAATGCACGTGTTTCTATCTAATACTACTTTCCACTGTGGGCAAACAAACTCAATTTTTCATAAGAAACCCCATTTTTGAAAACTAAAACTGCCTTTAAAATATCGGTTTTCAGTTTTTGAGAAATGCACAGTCTCAACACATCAGCTTGTCATTATCATCATGTACTCCAATGTACAAATGCCTCATATGGACAGACTACTTTGAATTCCCAGGTATTACAGTCATATGCCATGGATGCTCACCATTGGTATAGGAAACAATGGTCCTAGACTTCTTTAAAGCTACAATTCAGTTATGAAAAACATTCATTAGTCAAAGGGCATCCGGTACATAAAGAATTAGCATTGTATCATTAATGTACCACCAATGGTGCACTGTGGGTAATTTATATTCTCTGCAGGCGGGTCTTCCTCAGGACGGGGGAGAGGAGGCAACCTAGGGTGAGGTACAGTCAGGATACAGCCCCTGAGGAAGACCCGCCTGCAGAGGATATATATAAATTACCCTCATTGCACCAGGGTCGAAACGTCGACACTCTCCCCCATTGGGCCCGTACCTGATATCATCCCAGCCTGCCTTTTCACAGATGAATGTTCTCTGTGCATCATCAGAAAATCATGAAATGAATATTTGTAAATCCATAAGGGACTGGCCTATCTGTAAAACTGGTGCCACTATGAACCACGACCAGTTTTACTAAGGATACCAGAATGTGTAATTGATTGGTTATTGAATTTGCCTTTTGGATTCCCCTCCTTTATATCTGTCCTACCTCATGAGCACTTTCCTTTTTCACACTCCCTTTGGAGCAACCTCTTTCTCTATTTGGAGCATTGAATATGGTGATCTGTTATAAAAGTAAATAAATAATAAACAGTCACTATTGGAGCGATATTTTGTGCCTTTGTGTCTTTTGAGGATATACTTGTTTGCATTGTAAAGAAAATGGTGGTACATTAATGATACAATGCTAATTCTATATGTACCGGATGCCCTTTGACTAATGAATGTTTTTCATAACTGAATTGTAGCTTTAAAGAAGTCTAGGACCGTTGTTTCCTATACCAATCGTTACCCAGGTCCGTGGACAATTGTGGGTTACCCCATTATATCATAATGGATGCTCACCATAGCACCACAGATGTCTGGATTATGCCAGTAATGTCCACAATTAAATTAGGGCCACAGTTGTGCCAAGGCTGAAACCAGAAGCATCAGGGATAAGACCACATACCAGTCATGACCATTAATATGCCAGGAATAGATACATATAGGCCAGTCATGCTCAGAGTAGTCCATGATGGCTGCCAGCATACCACAACTAGAACAAAAATACTAAATTAGTCAAGGATGACCATAATTATGCCATTGGCACTATTATGTCAAGAATGGACACAATTATGCCAAATATAACACTCTTATGATGGGGCTAGCATATATATTTGGTGGTTCTTGGCACCAGGCATAGTTTCAGGAAGCAATAGTGTTTATTATAGGCACACACATACATGTTGATGAATCTCTGGTCTGGATCATACCCTGTTCTCCTCAGGTCTTGAGCTGATCATGCATCTAACTGACACATTTTCACTCTGACTCCTGCAGTCCCTCACTTTAGTGGGTCAGCACTGATTACAGCTCAGGCTACTGCTGCCATACTTTTTTGATGGTGCACTGTTCACACACATGTTGTGACTGATAAAGGAGGGAGTGTAACATGGCCAATCTCCTTGCGGCTTAATTAAATTGAGATTGGATACAGACTGTCATGTAGCAAGTCCTATAAGCTGGCACAGTGTGTGTTTGAGTGTTAGTATGAGTTACTGTGATACGTTTGGCTGGCTGTCACTCTTAGCGTCTTGAGATGATCAGTGCTGCCTTCTTTAATAGGCACCTACCCTCTGAAATTGATACTGGGCTTGACTTCACCTCAGAGAGCTATTTTGAAGGTACTGGCGAGCTACCAGTAGCTCCCGAGCTACTCGTTGGAGACCCCTGATGTAGAAGAAGTCATCATTTGTCAAGTTTCAGGAAATACGTCTGATGGTCCTTATTGAGCGCGTACTAGTTAATGATGCTCCTGTCAAAAAGCTGTTTGACTCTGGTGCCAAGATTACACTAGTTCCCAAAGTCTTTTATGAGAGCAACTTGGTGGGTAAAGTTACCCTTTTAAATCCTGACATTAAGCCCAAAGTATACGCTGGGGTCACCATTGATTTGCTTGGTTACCTTTGGGGGATAATCGATTTTAAGGGGAGGATCATCCCTGGAAAGATCTATGTCTCAATGAAAGGTGACTCAATTATAAGTTGGCTTCATCAAAGGGATCTGCATGTGTTTCTTGACCCTAATGAGGACCCTCAAGTCTGCTTGAAGGAGCCGCCACCAGTTAGGGTAGTTGACAATTCAATTCAAGATTGGATCAAAGTTTTTCTTGCTGTTTTTGCGAGTGAACTAGGCTGTTTTAAAAACTATGTACATCTTATAAGACTTAAGTAAAATGTTGTCCCAAAAGTTGCTAAGGTTAGAAATGTTCCTCTCTTGGTAAGAGAGAGCATGAAGTGCCCAAAAACTAACCCCCCAGCACAGTTTCAGTAGTCTTCTTTTCTTACAGCGCCGTGATATCCCATGGGATGAGTGTTGCGCTTTATAAATACCAAAAATAATAATAAATAAGTGTGAGTTAGATAAGCTTCTGGCCAGAGGTATCATCCAAGAAGTCGAGGCAACAGAGTGGGTCTCTCCGGTTGTGATGGCTCGTAAGGCTAACAGCGAGGCCAGGCTCTGTGTGAACTTGAGGGAACTCAACAGAGTGGTGGTCGTTGACCACTACCCTTTACCCAATATTACTGAAATGCTGTGCTCACTTGAAGGGGCAAAACATTTTTCCTCCTTGGATTTAACCTCTGCTTACCACAAAGTTAGACTACATCCTTCCTCTCAATACCTTACAGCCTTTGTGACACCCTTTGGCACCTTTAGGTTCCCAAGAATGCCCTTTAGATTAATTTCAGCTGCCTCTGTTTTCCAGAGGGTGATAGGAGGGCATTCTTGGTGGTCTAAAAGTTGTAAAGGTGTATCAACACGACGTGCTCGTTTTTGGGGTTGATTTCGATACGAGGTTGAGGTCTGTCTTGAAGAGATTACAAGATGTCGGGCTCACTCTTCGGTCTGACAAATGCAAATTTAATCTCAAAGAGATAGAATACCTAGGGCATTTTGTATCAGCGGAAGGTATTAAACCAAAGGTGGTACTTGTAAATACTATTCTCAATTTACGTTCACCTTCTAACAAGGATGAACTTGTCAAATTTTGGGGTATGGCTGAATTTTACCACAAATTCGTTCTTAATTTTGCAAGGAAGACCTTGTCCCTAAGGTCGTTATTGAAGAAAGGGAGTGAATTTGTGTGGTCCAAACATTGTGAAGAGGAATTTATTAGTATCAAGAAATACCTCAATGATGCACCATGCCTGAGTAGCTTTGACCCTGCGAAGATTTCTTATCTCATGACTTACGCCAGCTCCAATGGTCTAGGGGCCGTTTTGATGCAAAAGACTGATGGTGAAGAAAAAACAGTCTTGTTCATCTCCAGGCCTTTGAGAGGTGCTAAAGGTAATTATTCGGTAGTCGAAAAAGAGGTACTGGGTGTGTTCTGGGCCGTACGCAAGTTAAAAACAATTCTGTGGGGAAAAAAGTTTAAAGTTCTTTCTGACCACAAACCACTTATAGAGGTCTTCTCTAAGAAGGGCATAGATTTTGTTTCCCACTACATACGCGAATGGGTGGTGGCCCTGCAAGATTTTGATTTCAAGTTATCGTACTTACCTGGTTCTAACAATATTCTCGCAGACTGTCTTTCTAGGCTTAGGTGTGCAAGTAATGACACTGTTGGTGATGTTGAGTGGTTTGGAGGAGAGGATTTAGAAGAAGAAGTGTGTGTTTGATCAGTGAGGGTGTTAATTCAGAACGGGAATGGAGGAAACATCTTGTGGGCGATGTAGCTTTGCAAGAGGTCATTGCCATGGTAAAAGGTGTTTGTTGTGAGAAGAAGGACTGTGATGATGTGCTCAGAGGTTTTTGGCATGCCAAAAAGGATTTGGCTGTGGTGAAAGAGCTACTTATGCGAGGTAGTAGGCTTAGTCCGCCACTTGTCTTGAGAGAAAAGTTAGTTAGGAAGGCTCATGCCTCACACATGGGCATTGCCAAGATCAAGGAGAGGATCAGAGCGGCGTACTGGTGGCCTGCCATGGATGTTTTTATTGAAAGACTTGTTCAGGAGTGTGTCGAGTGTGCAAATTGTGACAAGACGCTCAAGTGTAGGACACAACCAATGGTCATTAGAGACCAGGCTGCCGCTCCCTTTTCTGATATAACCATAGATATTTTGGGACCATTGAAACTAAAATCTCAACATCGTTATGTCATTGTGCGTATGGACTTGTTTTCACGGTGGCCAGAGATAAAGATTGTTAATTCTGTGGAGTCTGGGGTTGTGGTTGAGTTCTTAGATGAACTTTTTGAACGTGAAGGCTTCCCACAAACTCTATTGTCTGATAATGATGTTCAATTCACTTCGCGAGTAATGGAAGATTTTCTGACTTCAAGAGGGATTAGGCACAAGAGGTCTGCCCTGTATCATCCACAAAGGAAAGGTTGTGGAAAAGTTGTGGAAAGGTTCATTAAGGTTCTTAAGGAGGCTATGCAACAAGCCAGGCCCTGTGGTGATTGTTGGGAGGTAGTTGTGAGAAGGAAGATTAGGGAGTATTGGTTCACTTCCCATTCTACTGGCGTAGCTCCTTTTTGGTTATTTAAGGTTAGGGTCTCGAATGTTGAGGTAGCTCCCTCTTGGGTATCTGCCAAGAGAGCGTTGCTTGATGACAAGGTGGGTAGCATGGATGGTTGGAAAGAAAGAGAGAGATGTAAGATGGATGAAAGGAAAGTCCAGTACGATGAAAGAAAGGCTGTGAAGAGCACGGTAATTAATGTTGGTGACTGTGTCAAAACCAAATCGCCAAGGAAAACCAGTGGAGCTTCCAAATTCAGTCAGCCGCTTCAGGTTATCAAGGTGTTTAAAAATGCCATAAAGACAAGTGATTACAGATTTGGAATCTGGGCAGAGTGGCAAAATATCGCAGGTTTACACCTTTGGGTCGCACCAGTTGTTCTTCCTCGCAGTTGGCGGAACTTGAATCTGAGGCTCCTGAAAAGGGTTCCAGACCACTACGCTTAAAGCGTGTTCCTCTTCGCTTGCAAGATTTTGTTTCCCAAGTTATCTTGATGTATTTTGTTTTGTTTATCATATATTTGGTTTCTTTCAGGTCTTCAATGCCGCTCCTCATTTACAAAGTTTAATCTGCTGTTTGTTTGTGAAGGGGGAGGTGATGTGATGTTCTCAACCTTCTTGTCAGCCACAGCCTCCAGGTTCTGGAATGTGGTGAAGGTTGCTTAGCGCTGTTTGAACTTACAAGTTTAGTTAATCTTGGCTTGCAGCTGGATGTGGTCTTTATGTTTCTTTGCTCCTGAATAAAGTTCCCTTTATTCAACCATCTACGGCCTGACTCATTCTTGCGAGTGTTACACTTTCACAACAGCCCATTCAAATAAGTGGAAAGCATTAAAAGAGCATGCAAGCCAATCCCTGAAGAGGGCTGGCTCAAAATCCTCTATCTTTATATATCTTCTTATGTATCTTTTTAAAGACCTTGTGAAACAACGTGTTATATACAGCAAAAGATGTCTGTAATCAGATCTACAAAAAGGTTCGATGACATAATCTATGCAAAGTTTAACACAAAGACTGGAAAAATACAAAGAATAACCAGAAATTATAGTACATAACACACCACAAAACATAGCCTCAGTAGCACGGGCAACCAAGCATTAGTACATGCCCACTTCCATTCAGAAAGGAACTATTCCAAACAGGAAACTACAAAAGGACCAAATCTAATGTGCAGAAACACACTGAGAGACATTGTGCACTGGTACTAATTATTCCAAACAATTCTCTTCAATCACTGCTACAGAGGAACATAATAAACCCTCTGCCAAGTAACTTAGTATTTAGCACAGACATGACACATGTCCAAAAACCCACCAAACATGATGTCATCTGCGAGTCACAATTCATGCAATGCTGAACAATTAAGTCCAAGATGGCATTAACTTCACACAATGCACACATTTTGATGTAAACAATTTCTGTGCATCAGCTGAATTATGCAGTGCACAGCTGCTCAAAGTAGAGCATTCTTATACCGATCCCAGATCAACCTCACTTTACATTAATCCTCACACAAAGCATTCCGAATTTAGCGCATTAAGAAACACACCAAGAAAACAACAGACTCCATCAACCGATGGTTTCTCCTTTGTGTATAGTGGCCTTCCCAGATCTGCATGTGAGGGTTCTCTGCCACAGAATGTACCTGGCACAATACAAATGTGAACAACAGATAAAACATTGTGCATACTTTGTACCTTTGAACAGTAGTTTTGTTATGGAGTACAATGATACCTTTTTGACAGTCTACCGACCTTTCTGACTGCTGACGCCTTTTTTTGTGAACTTTCCTATTCTTTCACAACTTCTTGTGCGAGGGTTACTTGGGGGCCAGTTGGGAAATCTCAGATGAGTGTGGAACTGCATGAGCAAATATTTATGAAAGCTTAGCGTTGCATGGGGTTCAACCAAATTCTGATTACATTTCCTCTGACAGGCTAATTTTGAGTGTTTACATGCAGCGTAGATAGACGCATATTTCAGCTTTTTATAGGTGTAGGTCACACTTCCGTTCAAATGACTGCTATGGGTGCATAAAGGGGAACTTGTAGTCCATAGCAGAGTCCCCGCTGTATTGGTTTCCCATGCTTCAGATGTCAAGTCCCATCTTCTAGACAAGTGCATACTTTGACACTCACTGTTTCTAGGTATGGCGTTTGCCAATAACTTTTTATTTTGCCAAGTATAATTTGCTTGTAAGGGTTCTCAGAGAGCCCTCTTCATCCACTGGTCTGTTATTGTGTTCTTCACATTTTTCATCTGCCCACTACAGCACATAGCATAGGGCAATGGGTCAGCCCAATGCAATCATTGCCTAACTTCACAGTTACTGATAACATTATGCCTTTTGACAAGGAGCACGACCACACAAAGTAGTTCCCTTCAGTCCCAGGTGTTACTAAAGCAATGTGCACTGTTTAAGGCCAGAAAATAATTTTTCTTTAGCCAGTTGTGTTTTTAAAGATTGATTTGGGCCTGAGAGCTTCTCTAGCAATACATGTTTGCAAAATACTTGACAAAACAAAGCAAGCATTGACAAAGGCAAAGTGCTTGAAATCTACCAACACCTACTGGCTTTGCCAATGCTTGTTTCTGTTCGATAACTTAGGGGAACACCCTACACACATCTGTAGACCTTGAAAGAACATTCCACTTTGAGATGCAGTTTCTACTAAGCTGCCAGTGTCTGCGGGACTTTTCCTGTGTTTGGATTTGAAAGCAGTGTCTGCAAAATGAATCTTGACTGTGATTTTGGGCACCAGCCCACGAGGACTCCATCACAGAGCTAGCAAGCGATTTAATCGATGCTGCTGGACAGTAGGTTGAAACCGCATCATATTCAATGACAGAACAGATTTACTAAGTCATCAGCCTGGCAGCAGTCTCATTTCCCGTTTGAAGAAAAGCCAATGAACTTTCCTCAAAGAATATGGAGCTGGGCTGAGGCAACTTTTCTAAAGTGTATCAGGGTTATAAGTCTCAGGACCAAATGAGGTATACAGGGTTTATATGTATTTTGTGACAGCTTGTAACCTGTAACATCAACCAAAGCAACCACTAGCCTTTAACCGTTATTATTAATAGAAGAACCAGCAGTCAGCAACAGAACACTGCAAGAAAGTAAATGAGTGAATTAAGTCAATAAAATATTTTGATAAGAAAATTGAATCCAGAACATGTAAGTAGAAATAAGCCAGTAGAAAAAAGCATATATCTTCTTTAGGCTATGCAATGTTGAAAAGTCTCCCAAAACAAACCCTGCTTTTCACCAAGTCAAACATTACAGCTTCTCCAAATTTGTATTTTCATTGGTGATTTAACATGCCATCCTGCCTGTGTCAGAACACTTGGGGCACCCGTAATGTTGCCCTGAGAGCACACAGGGCCGGTGCAATTAGATGTAAAGAGGTGAGATTCAAAAGAAGAGGCAGAGGGGAGGGTCTGTATTTCCTCATGTGCTAAAATGCACTCATGGCGGCAGTCAGGAGCTCTGCACAATAACAGACCTGCCACAAATCAAGGGCAACTAAACCAACCAATTAAAATAAACGATTCTCTTTTGCAAGTTTATTCCTTTTCAATGGATTCTTTTTTCACAGAAAAACTGTTCCATTGTGTTAGTTTTGCGCCTTTGAATGTTGAAATTGTAGTGGGTGTTTGGCATTGGGATTCTAGTTTCTTTAGAATATATACCAGGCCAGGCCTCTGTGAGCTCAGCTAGACTTTTAGCCTGTTTCATTTTCCTCTCCTGACAGTGTTGGCGAGCTCACCTTTATTCACATATATATTGCTGCAGTTCATACATTAGATTCAACGTCATTCCAGACCTGCCCTACCAAATGACGTTTCTGCCCTAAAAGTATCTGAAATTGCTTTTAATATGTAGCATATTAGTATGGGTGTTGGCATTTGATTGATTTGACACTGATGTGGCATTGCAGTGCTTTCTGTTATCCGGGATCATTTTTCAAATGGTCCAGATGTGCCAAAGTTTGATGTTCATTAAGTTGTTTTCCCCCTTGCACATTAATTTACCCACTTGGAAGTTGCCATGTGAGTAAAGTACCTGCTGTGGGAGGGGAGGGAACCTTCTAGGTTGGGAATGCCTGAGATGTGTGAGAACGCTGACAAAATTGCAAGTCTGTATTTACTGAGGTAGTAGTCTGTGGGCATCTCCACAAAGCCTATTGGTAACTTAGTGAATGGGGCTTCTGACTTTCCAATGGGACTCAACTTTACCAGTTTTCTTTTTCCCCACATTTACCTGCTGGCAAGTATGGCAACATTGGCACAAATTTTCAGCTAACGACCTAAAGTGTGGGTTAAGTCAATATTTGTTAAACAGTCTGACCATCAGACCCTTGAGAGGTGCCCCATATTCCCGAGAGCTCCCTGATTGGTCTTATACGCGCTGTCTATTACCAGATCCCGCTCCAAATATGTTATGTATCTGTGTCTTGAGCTCGAGAACTGTCTGCAGTTTGTTTTGTTTGTGTCACCCACATGTTTGGCTGGTGTTGAAAACTGGTAAAAATGCTGGTACTTTCGTGATGATGATCCTTTTTCTCCCACAGGCCATTGTAGGGCTGTTGCAAGATTTTTCAACGACAACCCTGTTGTTAAAAAAAAAAGAAAAGTCTGACCATGGCATCACAACCCACATGTGTTGCAACATGTATTAACCTAGACATTATTTTTTTATTTATTTATTTGAAAAGTTTTATAAAGCGCAAACAAGACCCATACGGGTATCAGAGCGCTGTACAGACAAGGCAAAAACGAGGGTAACAAACTCAATGGGAACAGTAAGTGAGGTTACAAACAGCGAGGGAAAACAGAGCCTGCAAAGAGTAGGTGGTATCATAGGGATCCTAGAGCACCAAAACAGATTAACATACCAGCATACAATAAAGCGCAATCGTGTATAACCGTAAGAATAATAATATTAACAAGAGCATGAGAGTCAGTTGATGATGTTAAAGATCGTTCAAGAGTAGCCGTTTGACACGTTTCTTGAAAGATATTGTGGAGGGATTGGATCTGATCTCAGGAGGCAGGGAGTTCCAGATTCTTGGAGCCAGTCCGGAGAATGTATGATTGTAGGATTGTTTCTTTTTTAATCTTGGTGGTTTCAAGAGTAGGGTGGACGTACTTCTGAGGTTCCGGCAGAACCCGAGAGTTCAAGCTTATTTGCCAGGTAGATCGGCGTGTTATAATGTATGGCTTTATGGGTCAGGCAAGCTATCTTGAATCAGATTCGGGATAGAATAAATAGCCAATTTAGTTTTGTAAGGACCGGGGAGATATGGTCATGTTTTCTGGGACCCTTGATGAGTCTAGCCGATGCGTTCAGGGTAGCTCGTAGTGGGGCCAAACTAGCTTTGGGAAGTCCAGCAAGGGTCACCAGACCATATTCCAACCTAGAGATCACCAAGGATTGAACCACCAGCTTAATGTCTTCGGGGGGGAGGAAAGGTTTGATGTTTCTTAATGGTGTTAAGTTGAAAGTTGGCTCCCCTATTAGCTGCACTGATGTGCGCTTGCATATTTAAGTGTTTATCCAAGGTGATGCAAAGAGATTTGTCAGAGTCTACGACATGAGGGGTGCAGTTCAGAGCTGTGAGTTGTTTAAGCCAATACAGGGTAGGAGCTGAGTGATTGGGGGGGCAATCAAAAGGAATTCCGTTTTGATAGTATTCAACAGCAGATGGTTCTGAGCTAACCATTGTTGGGTTTGTGCAAGTGCAGCATTTAGCGTTTTTATGTCCTCTTGAGAGGAGATCTTCAAGTACAGTTGCGTGTCATCTGCATACATGTGGTACTGAATGTTAGCAAGGTTCAGAATGACGGAAAGTGGTTCCTTTAAATGGTTGAAGAGAGTGGGCGAGAGAGCGGATCCTTGAGGTACTCCTATCGTGACAGGGTTACTGGAAGCCAGGAACTGGTTGATTTTGATCCTTTGTGTGCGGTTATGCAGGAAGGAGGCAAACCAATTTAGGTCCGGGCCCGAGAGACCCACCCTATGTTGAAGAAGATCAATCAGGTTCTCATGATTGACGGTATCAAAGGCTGAAGACAGGTCCAGAAGGATCAGGAGACAAGGGATATTTTGGTCAAGGGATCTCACGGCGTCATCTACAATGTGGGTTAGTGCTGTTTCAGTACTGTGGCCTGATCTGAAACCTGACTGATGAGAGTCAAGTAGTTGATAGTTCTCAATGTGTTTGCATAGCTGCAAGTGGACGCATTTTTAGAGCAGCTTATCAAGAGTCAAAATGCAGGTGATAGGTCTGAAGTTGTTAGGATCCGACAGGTCCACGTTGGGTTTCTTAGGGATGGGAGTCACTTGCCCAACCTTGAGGCAGTCCGGTATCTTTCCTTGTAAGAGGGATTCATGAATGATCCTGGACCAAAGAGGGAGAATGGCTGAATTAAGCTCTTTAAAAACTTGGCAGGTAAAGGATCACTAAAATGATTGAAGGGTTTAAGGGATGTCATGTTGTGTAGAAGCTCCTTGACATCAGGGAGGTGAAAGGAGTTGCAAGAGGCGTTATCCTTGAGAGGACATCCTAGGGGCGATGATATTTTTGAGGATTCTACCAGCTCAACAGGGAAAACGGAGGGATTCTGAGCCCTCAGAGTTGGAGTGCCCTGACGTAGCTCCAGCTCAATTTTCCTATTTTTTTCTGAAAAGGGAACAGAGAAATCATCACCGCTAGGAAGCAGGGAAACCGGAGTAGTGATAGGGCTGGAAGAATGGTTGGTGTGTTCCTTGATGATTTCAAAGAGTTTCTTAGGTCTATTTTTAGCTCCATCCAACTTAGACCTGAAGTGGTCTATTTTAGCCAAGCGAATTTGCTTGTTGCAAGTACTTCTCACTTTCCTAAGTTGGGTGAGACTAGTGGTAGAGGGCGTGTTTCTCCAGAGTGTCTCTGAGAGTCTAAGGTTGCGCCGCTCAACATTTAAGGCACCATTAAACCAGGGTTTGGATTGTTTGACGGGAATCCTTTTGAATTCCTTCAGTGCAATATTATCAAGAATGTTAGACACCGTGTTAATGTAATGATCGGAGAGATCGTCAAGGTTGGTCATGTTGGGGGGGTAGTAGTCTATTTTTGGTGATTGAGGTTAGCGTATTGATGTTGAGGTCTCATATTGCGTATCAGTTGCTTCGCTTTGAGGGGTTGTCCTTGTCTACCCAGGCCCTTATCCCAAATGAGGAAGGGAATTTGAGGATGATCTGACCAGTCACAGGGTAGATGTCCCCTACTTGAATGCTATTGTCTTTAGCAATTATCAGGTCGAGAACAGCACCCTTTTTGTGAGTAGGGCCTTTGCATAGCTGTGAGAGGTTAAGGTCAGAGAGAAAAGACTTAAAGGAGCAGACTATAGGATCATTTGTGTCATTCCAGTGAAGGTTAAAGTGTCCGAGGAAGATGTGGCAGGGTTGCTCCGAGCTCGAGCTAATGACCTCCATGATTTGCTCTAGGAAGACCATACTGTCACCCGGAGGATGATCGATGGAGTGCAGTACACAAACCATTCTGCCTTTATTCCAGATTTCTGTGACCAGTTGTTCACAGGAGGATAACACAGAACATAGAGATTGTTTAACAGTGAGGTTGGACCGATGAATGCAAGCAATGCACCCCCTAGTTTTAACAGGTCTATCGCTTCTGATAATGGCGTAGTCCGGGGGTATTTGGATGTCAAGAATTGGGAGGAGGTATCGTTGACCCAAGTTTCAGTGAGAATCAATAGGTCCAGGTTTTGTGCAATGAGTTCTGAAATATCTGTTGCATGTTTCACAGATGATCTGCAGTTGAGTAGCATTGATTTGACATGCCGGTTGGAGGTGATCACTTCATGGTGAGAGGTGGTTATGTGGAGTAGTTTTTCTTTGACCACCGATCTGTGCTTAAGACTAGGTTCTCTGTCAAGGTCAGAGATGATGGAGGGGATGTTGAGAGAAGGGTAAGGGGAGGAGACAGACCTCGAGTCAGTGTAAGAGAGTAGGAGGGAGAGAATGTCCTCCCCTGATAGCAGGGGCAAGAGTCTATGGGGCCTAGAGTGGTGGTTAGGTAGCGGCCTAGAGCTCCACCTAAGAGCGGAATGGGCCGGGGAGGGGTCGTTAGGAGCATAGATCAAATACTGAGTGTCATCATCATCCCTCCTCTGGGGGTGGGCGTACTCCAGCGCTTCTCCTTCTTTAGGGAGAACTGCAGTATGCTTTGCACTATCTCTTTAACAGTCAAGAGAACCTGCTTGAGATCAGCAATCTTCTCCTCTAGACAGGGCCTGTTTATGCCCTTTTCTGCAGTACCCGCAAGCGATGCTTGGACTGACCCAGCAGCGAGAGGGGTAAAGGAGGGTTGAGTAGGACCCTTACCACAGTTACAGCCTGGGGGGAGAGTGGTGACAGGCGGAAAGGATATAAGCTGGGCAGTAGGTGTAGCATGTAGGACGAGGGAGGGTGAGTGCAGGTTATTGTTCAGCGGACTGGAGACAACAGCTGGATCCCTAGCCCTAGATATGGAAGATCCTGAGTTTAAGGGAAGAGGGCCATTGATATTCTGGTTCTTAATGTTGGAGAGGTGTCCACCAACCCAGTTGTAGGCGTGTGCAGTGGGTGGTGAGGGGGATGCAAGATAAGAGTGAGGGCGCAGAAAAGAAGGGGACATGCTGGGGTGAGTACTTGGGGGGGCGTAACTCAGGTCGGATAAATCACAATTTGTGAGAGGTAGAGTAGGCTTGTCACGGATAAGGGCGTGGTTAATACACACATCCTCCGTGTTGGTGCATAGGTCAGCGTGGTGAGTGGTTACAGATTGGGACAGAGTAAAGGGGAAGGAAGAGGCATATGTCACCTCGGAAGCAGACATAGTGGGTGGACCACTCTGAAGCAGTGAGGTCAGGTTAAAGTTAGTTGAGGTGATTTTAATCCTCAAAAAGATATAATCAAAACGCTTGAGGTATAGGTCTGAGGCTTGAATAAGGACGTTCCCATTATTGTATAATAAGACGGTCAGCTCCGCCTTAAGGGCAGGGGAAGGAAGCGTGGTTAAACGGAACCCGTGAGGAGTTTTGATCAGCTGTTTGGAGCGCAGTTCAGAAGTTAGGGACTTTCTCCACTGCGCTCTTCTGTTAGTGTAGAAGATGAGGTCTGTCACTACCCTACCCTTACTGGAAATACACGTGTCCGAAATAAGTGTTTCAGGCCATCGCTTGAGGAGATTGTGTTTGAAGTTCTTCTTCGCATTTTTTGATTAGTTGGGGGGGGGGGGTAGATAATCTTACAGGAGTTCCATCCTGATTGGGCTAGTAAGTCCGGGAAGTGATTAGTGTGTTGGGCCATGATGAGTGTATTGCGCAAAAGGAGAGGTTAAGGAAATAGATAGGTGCCGGGTAGCACCATAGGAGAGAGACAGGTAGCCCCAATAGGGGTACCATAGAAAGTAGAAGAGGGCAGGTGCCAGCTTGTAGGAGCGCACTTAACGCAAAGCAGAAGGGGGGTGTGACAGTGGGCGGAGGAGAGGAATAAGGGGTAAACGGAGCACCATAAGAGATGAGGAAGGAAGTTGAGAGAGGTATCGTTTCGTTAGTGCGTAGCGGAGGACCAGTAGTCGGAGAAGTGGCGATACTTTCAGGTAGTAAAGGACATGTACCTAGTGCTTCAGTAAGGCAGCCAGCGAGTTCCTTAGCAACCTGGGTACAGAGTTGAGCGAGAATTGGAGAGGACCTTAGCAATGTCTACGGGCTTCCTGCTCTAAATTAGTAATCAAAAAGTGAGTAATGGTGCAATGATCAGAACGCTGCAGCGAGACTGGACACAAAACCCAACTGTACCTGCGCCTTCGAGCGCAGAGAAGAATGAATCCTTGGATTATAGGATAAATAGAGCAGAACAAGTCTCAAGGATTCAGCGCCATTTTCATGGCCATTATGAGCAGGCCCAGAAGTACATAAATCAGGAGATAAGGTAATCTCTCTCAGTCGTTTACGTTGAAACAGAGTTCAGATGATACACAAGGTTATTTTGAGTAGGGCCAGAATGAGTGATGTTCATGGGTAACAAAAGCAGCCATTTCCATCAGAGACATAGACCGGTAAAACAGTATTATGGATACCACAGGCAAGGCCATTTTGAGTAGGGCCCAAAGTACAAAAATCAACGTCATAGTCCTCGAGGCCCTTTAAGGTATTGGGCCGAGAAAAGGCACAAACAGACAAAAACAGCCATGAAATGGTGGACAAAATGTGAGCTGCAGTAAAATAAACATGTAAAGCCCCTTTCCGAGGCTCAAAGTAACAGCTCCATCCGTCTCCTGGAGGCCATTTTAGGTATTGGGCAGAGCGCAGGCCAAAACAGACAGAAATAGCCACAAAATGGTGGGCCAAAAGCGAGTTAGACTCCTGGAGGCCATTTTAGGTAATGGGCAGAGAAGAAGCCATTAACATACAACAATAGCCACAAAATAATAGGCAAAATGCGAGCTGAAGTAGAATGAACAGAAAGTCCAGCCCCCATCCGGAGCTCAAAGAGACCGCCAAAGCAATTTCAGGAATAAACGTCCACAAACAGCCCCAAAACAGTCCCGAAATGGTGGGCAGATTGGGGGCTGCAGTAAAATAGACAAGTCAAGCCCCCTTCCGAGGCTCAAAGCAATAGCCATAGCAGTATTTGGGAGCATGGACGCAACTCGGAGAGAGCTGCCATTGCTGTGGTGAAGGGCAATGCAGGCAAAAACATACCCGGACCAGGTCCGATGTCCGCACGGGGGCGTCGCTCCTCCTCACCGGGATAATAGGTAACAGGCAAGGTGAAATGAAAAGAAAAGTGTGGCACGCCGCTCCTCTGCAGCCTGAGTGGGGACATCAGGAGCACGTCTTCATGTGCACAGCTTACAGAGCCGGCCAAAGCCACTCTAACTCGGC
The DNA here is from genome assembly GCF_964204655.1 of Triturus cristatus. Taxonomy (NCBI): domain Eukaryota; kingdom Metazoa; phylum Chordata; class Amphibia; order Caudata; family Salamandridae; genus Triturus; species Triturus cristatus. Next base: position 248,671,629 of record NC_140593.1, read on the forward strand.
CGTGGCTCCAATGATGTTATCAGCCCCTCTTCTTCACCCTCAAAGCATGAGGCTGAGGCACATGCAGGAGCCACCGCAGGTAGCTAGGAGGTCAATAGTTTGGGCCCCCGACGCTCGATCAGGAGGGAGCACCCGGGACCCGCCAGCGATATGGGCCGCGCAGAAACAACCACAAGATTGCTTCCCAGACTCCCCACAGCTGATCAGCGGACTGGCCGTCTCTTCGCTTGTTCGCCGAGAGGACCAAAATCAGACAACATAAATGGCGGCCACCGGCCGAGGCAGGTTCAACCAGAGCCCAATCTCAGCGATGGAGCCTGTGTTCCATGCAAGTTATGGGCGCCGTGTAATCCAGAAGCAATCTGGGCAAGGACGCCATGGCTGAAGATGCCGATTCCTCACAGGGGCGCCGTGGACCTAATCATAGCCACGAAATGTAGGACGCGAAGACTCCCAGGATGTCCCCACTGCTTTATAGCTAGCGCTTCCAACCTCTGGTTCCGAGATGCCAGGCCAGTACCTCACTAGGGCGCCGTGAGGTCTCCCGGAAAAGGATCTTGGCGGTGTGCATCAAGGCGAATGAGGAGAGGTTATTCACAGGAAACTTTGATACAGGTGCGCTATTTTAAAATTGTTGTTCCGGAGTCGTATTTTGTCGTAGTTTGCTGTCTCTCTGTGTAGCGTAGTAGAGAGGGGTGGGTAGCAGGGTTATCAGGGGGATAGTTACCGTTTGGTGATCCCAAACCCAGGAGCTCTGAGGCAGAGCTCCTACCTGGCGGCCATCTTCTTTGGTAATCAAAGTGAATAAGGTAAAAGGTATTGATTATTAATTTTAATCCAAACTTCATTGTGATTGTTTGTGAAACTTGGACCCTGATTCTGATAGCTGATAGGCAGCCCAGCACAGCACCCAAAGATGCTGCGCTGCGTGACAGGAAGGGAGAAGGAGAGAGCCATATTTACATAGAAATGTCTCTCTCCTCCCCTCTCCCTAGCACTGGCACTGATTTTAGGCATAACGCTAGGGTGTGTGCTTGAGTCTAGCATAGGTTTTGTACAGGAAGGGTATATTTCCTGTGAAATACAATGCTTCGACAAGTCAAAAAAGCTTTTCCTACTTTGTATGTGTGCTGCACAGTGCAGCATGCTTTCAAAGTTGGAAAAGCACAGAGAAATGAAAACATTTCTCTGTTTAACGCTTGTATTTCAGCGGTGATAATTGTGGTGCTAGATCCTTTCTATTGATGTTTGAGAATATGATTTAGCATCAAAAAGGACAGGTGGTAGCACAGGTATGCCCATGTACTACCCATGTAACGCCCATTGACGCAAAGTAATGCAATGCAGCGTTTCACACTGCTTTGCGTTACTTTTCTTTACAAACTAACCCAAATACCAATTTGTGATGGTTTGGGAATTCCAAAAAAGGTTTAGAGCCAGTTTAGTATTAAAGAAGTAGCACTAACCCAACGCTAAAACCTTTGAGAATCTAGGCCCTGGTGTTTCCCAATTTTTCTTCACATCTTCGGGCACCTCTTGTATCTCCCTAAACTCCTTTAATGTCTGATCTCGTGTTACCAAGAATCAATTCACGATATTATTTTTAATTTTACATTGTTCTTACTCCCTTGAATAAATTATGGCAGATTCAAGCTTCATTAGCATACCGATTTTCCATGGTAATCATATCACCCCACTTTTATGAGCAGCTCACTGGAACATTAAAATCTCTTTCAGCACCTGTAATGCTTCCAACAAACTTAACATTTGCATCCCATTGTGGTTTGTGGTACCAGGACATGTCATAAATTCCCTTTGTGACCATAATTGCACAAAATCATGGACCATGCCAAAATAATTATTGCTGTTAATACAGGTTGTCACAGTCAATTTTTAACTAAGCAGCATTCTCTTTTTAAAGCAATGGGTTCTCCTAATTGTGCTAAAGGCACATTACACAAATATGATGCTTTTTGATATAGTGCAGACCGCACATGTGGCTGTCAATGTTCCATGATGGTCTCTCATACAAGAACCATCTACAAATAAAATCAGAGAAGCCAGTTGAATTAGCACATCTTTTATGTCTGGTCATGGTTTGGTACATAATTCAATCACATAGATGCAATTATGATCACAAACTCCATCACTTTCTTTGTATGCATTTGGCAACAGCATTGTTGGAGTCAGGGCATTGCATCAATTGATTGAAATATTCTCAGCTTCTAAAATTTTATGGACATATTTTGTTAGCTGCTATTTGTCCAATGCTGAGTTTGAGTATGAGATAGCAAAATCTCGACTGAATGAGGAACTAACATAATGAGAGTATAACCGTTCACTTTCACAAACTGAAAGACAAAACTGCTGCTACTGATTTTAAACACCCAGGAAGTGAGGTGGCTACTGGATCCATGGTAGCAGAGAAGTAGAAAACAGACCTCTCTATTTCTCCATGTTTTTGAACCACTACTGACAGCCCTTCTTTCTTATGACAGAACAAATACAAATAATTTTTATAATTTTCCATTCCTACTGCGGATGCACTACATAGTGTATCTCTGAACTCGAGGAAGGCACTCATGCATTCATTCTTGAAGGGCACCAGATTGTTTACGTCTCTATGAATAAGTCTCAGTAAAGCCTTCGCAAAAGGGAAAAGCTTTGAATGCATTGACTACAGTAGTCAACCAGTCCAAAGAACATTCTCATTTATCTTTGCGTCTTTGGAAAATTCATTCTCAGAATTGCAGCAAGGAGTTCTGTCGAAGCACGCACCTCCACTTTTGCAAACAAGTTCAACAATATGAAAAAATCTCGAGAGCATGGATTTCAACAAACCAGTCTACCCAAATCAAAGACAAAATCCAACAATAAACACAATACTTCAATATTTTTAACATGTTCAATCTCCATATGTTTATGACGGCTAAAGGAACATAGTAAATACAACTGTACTGCTAAAAATAAGCCTTATTATCATGTTAGTTACTAGACCTGTTATTGCTGTGCATTTTACGGTTTCTATGATGTAATAGATCACAAACCTAAGCTGTGAGCTCAAAGCAGTGTGCAATATATCACCAAAAATGAACTAATACACTATATCTGCATACATTTTAGGGTGGTAGCTCATGGTTTTGTATTCTAATCATTTGTGCAGTATTTCCAGAAAAAACTAAATTTCTTAAAGATGTTCATTTTAGTTGATAGTTCTAGATCCCTGACAAGATGCACCTCCGACACATCTTCCTGCAGCTAAATTGTTAATTTGCAGGAAGATACAGCACTGAGATAAGTGTTTTCGTACTGTTTGGCAAAACCTTTGATTGTGAAAGTACCTGTGAGGAGTTCCAAGACATTGATGTGGCACTCTTTCTCAAACAATACGCCCCCGGTGGACAGAGCTCCAGATCTGCTGGCATCTGAGTTGATGACCGGATATTCAGAACAACCAAAAATGGCTTTTCTGTTCCAGGCATCTGAGTTGAGAAGCCACCAACATAGATCTGCGTGGACATCGGAGTCTAGTGAGATGTGGTTAAGTATATATAACCTTCACAAAACAGATCGACCTTCCAACATTGAATGTCTCAATAGTGGAGAGAGGCTGGTAATAAATGTAGCCAGTCAAAAGGCTGATGAACTGGGCCTGAAGCGTCAGGGGAAGGGTGTGGTTGGCAAGGGTGGACTTCAGTTTCCTCTGGATAAGAGACATCTGTGTGGTGGGGCATTAGAGGGTATAAATGATGGTGTCTACAGTTAACACCAGGAAATCTGTAACCTTGAAAAGAGTGCAGGAGGACTTCTCAAAATTGACAAGGAAATCCAATTTGTAGAGGAGAATCACTGTCAAGTCTAAGGGCCTCATTACGATATTGGTAGAAGTTGCCTCCGACTGACATAGCTGCGTAATCGGGACTGATCTACCTCCAGTCGGCGGTCCCGACCATATTATTACAATGTGACCGCACATGGCACAGACTCCCATTTCTCTATGGGAGCTTGTGCGGCAGTCGGAAACCGGCTGCAGCACAAACTCCCATAGAGAAATGGGAGTTTGTGTACATCCCTGCACCCTGTGGCAAGCACCTCACGGTGCCTGCCACATGGTGCAGGGATGTAGAAGGGGGCACCATGGTTGCCCCCAGGCCCACAACCGTAGGCTGCGGAGGCAAGCGGGCCCCTAAAGTTACTTTCCGACAGCCTTTCCATGTTGGAAAGGCTGGCATGGAAAGGCTGTCTGAAATTGATATTGTGATCCCGACGGCGGAAACGCCATCCTTAAGGGATTACATTGCAGTACTGACTGGCTGATAGGCTCCTTGAGTCCGTCAGTGTAGAGTCGGTTAAACCGGCCAGTTTACACTATAAGTGCCTTCATTGTAATAAGACGTTCGGACTGTAAAACTTAGATGTTGGTCGAAAAGCCTCTGACCTGTGGTCGGAGGCTTTACGACCGACATCATAATAGGGCCCTAAATGTTGAGTGAGTGGTACTGAAGACTGATGCATTTAAAGATTGTTGAGATAATTGATCAGTCAAAACCCTCTGGAGCAGAGGTGTACAACCACCACATGGAGAACCTCAGTGAAACACCAGGAAGAAGAAGACAGCCCAATAGTAGGCTGAAAAACTGTCACATTTGGTTCTTCCATTGAAACTTTAGAAAGGGATAATGATCTTGCCATACTGCAATCAGAATGTATGTGGCCCTTAGATCAAGCCTGACTAACCAGTTCTCGGGTAAGAGAGTGTCTTGCAGAAGTTGGATCCCTTCCATCTTGAAGTACTGGGGTGGGAGTTTAGAGAGAAAGTGCCCAGTCTATGCAATAACTGAAAACGGTTCTTAAGACCCAAGGTTTGGAGGTTATGGAACGCCACCTTGTAAGAAACTGGACAATGTGACCAGGGCCACGGCAGGTTGAAATCAGAAATGGTTTTTGCACTTACCTTGGTCGGGAAGAGGAAGGCTTGGTTGCTTGAACCCACAGCTAAGTTGCTGCTCAGACTGGCTTTCTTGCAGGTAGAAAGTAGGTAGGGGCCAAAGGAGAGGTGGAAATGAAATGTCCCTAGAAGGCAAGGCTAATGGAGACCCAACCTCTGTAGAGGATTCACCAGTACCCTTTGTGAGCATCAGCTGGAGAGAAAAGGCTTTCAGAAGATTCACAGCATGCAGGACTGTGCCTTGTCACGCAACATAAATATTGAAACATAAGCACATTTTAGTGGTTCAGCACCCTTATTCCACAAAATGTTTTCCTTAGTATTCTTGAAATTTCAGCACACTTCTTATGATATTTCATACACACAGTACATATGATTTAAAGCCTTAAATAAATATTTTGACAGTCTTGGGAACATACCGCAGAATGGGCTTAATGTTTGGAGCACATGAACTCGGGCTCAGGAAAATCTATCAGCAAGACCTGTAAAGAATTTTGACCAGTACCTTGCTAATGAAAATTGGAACCATTCTATACAGTGGCCAATTGCATGGATAGGTGTGCTTGGATCTAACATTAGAGTATTTAGTGAGCAAGTTTCCTTGAAAGAAACTGACGTGTTAGAACATACACACCAGCACGGTGTTATCATTAAGAAGGATTTGAAACAGAGCCCTGAAGAAGTCCATGAGGACGAAACGCGTTGGCTACTACTTTTAAGGAAATTAATAAAAAGAAGAAGAATATGAACAAATGACTATCATCAATATATTTATTGAAGACTTTGAATCATAAGTACTGTGTGTATGAAATATCATGAGTAGTGTGCTGAACTTTCAAAAATACTAAGGAATAGTTTGTAGAATAAGGGTACTGAACCATTAAAATTTTGATTTCTCTCTGCTGGAAGTTGAAAGGGGTTGAACTTTCGATTCTGTGCACCACTTCAATTGTCTGAAAACCTTCCCTGTGTGGTGGTAGGTATAATAGCATATTGCCTCAACCTCTTTTGAATATACCCGCTTTAAATGTTATTACATATTTGAAGAGTGACTGGGCAGATTTGTCCCCTTGAAGAAGCCCATTGTTGAGATCAGCAGACATTCAGTGAGTTTGTGAATTAAGTGAAGAAGCACTGATGAACTGGACTTGTGTTTCAACAGCTTATTCAAAAGCATGGGGGGGTTGATGAGATGACTGTATATATTCAGGACACAGCCATGACAATGTCTAAGGGCGAGGTCCATGTCTGAATTTGTGTCCCAATCATGTTGTGGAAGAATGTACAATAGGTATGGGACAATTTCAGGGTCATAGCATATTTTGCCTGTCATGGAAGAGCAGTGTCATTTGGAACAAAGGGTGTACCTGGCTAACTTATCCAGTGTTTATTACTCCTAAATATCATCTTAAAAATATTGTCTGACCATAATGTTGTGGTTAAAATATCCTGACTACAAAAAGATCATGAGCCAAAATATCAAGTATATTTTTTCTGTCTTACCATAATCTTTAAGCTCAAAATAATGTTTACTTTATTATGTTTTATATTGTGGTGTTTTATTGTATCATGTTTTTATTTATAATGTGTGTTATTTTAAAATGTATTTTCTTTTGTATTTAATTGTTTAAATGTTTAGTTTTTTAAACTACGTATTTCATTTTAATTTTGACGTGTGAAGTTTATTGGAGGAATGGTCAGTTATTTTTAAAATATGTATGTATGTTGAAATTAATTGATCAATGTATTAATAATCAATCTTTTTTATAGGAAACTCTGGAATTATGAATTGTATGTTTAATTGATATGAATTTTAAAAAAAATATATTTTTCAAGCAACACTAATTTGTAGGGTATAATGGATAAATAGGTGGGTAGATGTTTTAAAAAAGCATATTTATTAATTAAAAAGTTTAATATGAACAATTGTAAACATTTACATTTTTATTTTTTATGTATGTTTTATATGTGAGCTTAGGGGATATTTATATTTAAAATGTCCTATATAGTTTTCTTTTTTTAAAACAATGATGCAAAATTTTTAACATTTTGAAAAAATATTTTCGTTTTTCTTACCAATTGTATGGCATTTTACTGATTTTTAGAGGTTTTGAAGCATTTAAATTTAAATTTCTTAAATATTTTTTTATGGGTACTGCTATTATATTGGTGATGTGAATCTGACTCTCAAATATATGCACTTTCTCAAGTGTTTGTCATACTGGAGTTAGAAGAGTAAATCTGATCGCTCCCAATACATGCACTTTCCCGAATGTTTGTAAGACTGGTTTTAGAATAGTAAATCAGATACCCCCAATGTATGCACTTTACCCCAACATTTGATGGATTGGAGTTACACTAGTAAATCATACACCTCCACACCCAAAGTGTGCATATTTTGCAATGTTTGTTAAACTGGAGTTTTAATAATTAATTTGACCCCTATGGATGCACTATACCTGATGTTTCTTAGACTCAACTTTAATTAATAAATCTGACTCCCCCTCGCTAACCAATGTGCGCCATTCCCTCATGTTAAACGAACACAGGGGAAAAGGCATACATTAGAGACAGAATACCAACTAAAGAATGCATGTATTTTCTCTAAGGTTTATCGGATTGTAGTTAAAGAAGCATATTTTAGTTATTTGTATTTGTTTACTTTTTCATGTTTGTTAGTGTTAGAGTTTGGTTACCATTTTTTTTACTGTACTCAAAAAAAATTCTAAGATAGTTTGAAGGTATTTCATTTAAAAGTATACATTAAAAAAATTATTTCATTCCTTTTAATTAGCTCGAACCTAGTAGACCACACATGTGCTGTCTTTTGCTAGACATATTGTGGGATTATCAAGAAAATACAGGGGCTTAGAGTATGCCCATTGCTTATCATTGGTTGGCATTCCTCTCACTCTTATTTACCTGCTTCTTATTCATGTTCCAACTTGTCAATCTTGAGTCTCACCCCCACACATTGAACATAGCCTTTTTACTATCTCTGTTGATTGGATTTCATTTATGCTTCCACTGCTTGCTTTTCAAACACTACTGTCTTCTGCTGGGTTAAACACGCCATAAGAGTGCATGTGTTTTCCAGCTGTCTCCCACTTGTACTTCTGTACCTCTGCACTCCATGTTGCTGTGTAACCTATTATAAAGGCAGGTTGACAATCCCTGAATTCAGAGAAAATCCAAGGCATGGATGAACTACTCATGTGTTGAATCATGAAAATTAAAAATCATGTACACTGAACTGTCTTAATTCACTAGTGCAGAACACCCATGTTCCAGTGTGTACAACAGTGTGCAAGCTGCATGGCACACTGTACGCAGAAAAGAACCTGATTAGGGCCTGATTAGGATGGCGGTCAGACTTGTGTCTGACCGCCATCCCTTCGGAAATGGGACAGCCCAATTTGCTGTCGGTGGTCCCACACCCTGAATTACAATGCAACCACCTTCAAGGGGGTTGCAGAGTGTATAGTTTGTATTGCGGCTGGTGCAGCAGGCTGCAGCACACACCACAGTACAAAATATGCACCCCGTGCATAACCCTGCACTATATGGCAGGCACCATGCAGTGCCTGCCACATGGTGCAGGGATATGTTGGGCGCCACCATAGGGGCAGGGAGGAAGGGGGCCCTCTACGGGTAGGCACCCCCACTATTGAAGGGATTCAAGTACCTCGGATGGACTGACGGGATCCGTGGCAGTCGGTCTCTACGACCACCAACCATCCGCCTGACATCCTAATGTGGCGGGCGGTAATCAGGGTTATGATGGTGTAATCAGGACCTCAATGCAGTTCTTTCATCTGCACCTCAGCCCCCATGTGTGTCATTTGGGAATTTGTTTAATTGGATGCTAAATCCAAATTGAATACTATGGGGCTCATTATGGTTGCGGAAGGACCACCAGCGCTGGGCCGGAGGAGGCGGTCGCTCCGCTATCTCCCTCCCATTTCCCCTGCCACATTAGGATGGTGGAGGGGATCGCTTTGTGACCGCGGCAGTCACAAAGACCACCCTCCACGCTTCCACCACAGATAATCATCACGATTGCCTGGTGGAGCGGTCAGCATGGGTAAAATAGCAGCGGTGCCTAGCAGGCACCGCCCGCCAGATTACAATGCTGGCGTGAGCCAGCCTTTCCATGGCGGTGGAACCGCCATGGAAAGGCTGGTGGAAGCTGGGTTTGGGGGCCCGTTGCAGGACCCCATCGTGTGGGGGGAGGGTGTATGTGCACTGGGCTACCCATGGTACACCCCTACATTTCCATGCACAAGGTGGCAGGCACCGCGTGGTGCCTGCCACGTTGTGCATGGAAATTCACTTCGTAGTATTTTGGCATTGTGAACGGTGCTGCAGCCAGTAGCACCATCTGCAATGATCAGGGCCCTGGATGCCCCCACCATAGTGGGGACACATCCTAATTCACTCAGCGGGACCGCTGCCTTACCGGCAGGCGGTCCCAGCATTGCAACCACAGTCCGCCCGCCATCGTAATGAGCCCCTATGTTCCTGAAAGCTGGTAGAAGGATGATCTTAGCAGAGCAAATCTTTTGTTGATGCATGTTTTTGTTTTTGAAGCCATTTCATACGTAGTTCTTTTTTGACATTTTAAAAAATTGTTGCTATATTTTGGCTATCTTCTCAGTTCCATCCAGGGAAATCCACAAGCCCTGTGTATTTTTAGAATTCCCAAAATGTGGGAAAAAAGTAAACAAATCTGGCCTGGTTTCCTTTTGTAGAACATTGTTATGAAAGTGTAAGCGTAAACCACCCGCCCTATCAAACAATAGGTTTACCACTCAGCCATGGGCTTGAGGATGCCTCAGCACCCAAGGGTATTATGATCTTCATATATTTAATATTTTAGGTATCCCCTTTTGGATTATACATGTTTATTTATATAGGTATGTGCTTTAATTATAGACGCACAGTTATTATTGTAGTTAGAGTATTTGAATCATTGCAACGTGAAAGTTCAGCTTGCTTATGTATATTCATGTTTATTTTAGCATAGTTTGAATTGCTTTTCTAGTTATTGTTTTCAAATAATGGCCTAGGCTTCATATAAATTGGTATCTAGATGTCTCAGTTACTGATTTTAAACAATAAGCTTAAAAGGTGTCCTGGGAAAAGGCACCCAGTTCAATGTCATAGTCTTGGCTGATGCACAATGAGGCACAAGAGCAGGAATCAACCACTTTTTCATCAACCACATCTTCAACAACCTCCTCTAGTTAGACTTTGAATGAGAGACTTAAGCATCCTCTGTGATGCAGAACTGTGGTGTCTTCCAAGCGGTGTGCCTGAGTTTGATGCATCTTTAGCCCAAAGAAGGATTTGTGCAGGTGTTTACACTTGGGGGCAGATTCCGATTCCGGTCGCAAAATGTACCGACCGACACGGACACGGACAGGAGACCGACCGACACGGACCAGCGCCATACGACCCGTGCAGTACGATGCAATGCGTGTGAATTACAACCGACACATACGGAATACAAGCCGTACGACCAAGCCATAGGGAAAATAGTGATCCGGCCGGAAAACCGACGCGAGTTTCACCGGCCGACACGAACCCGGAATGAACACAACTGACACGTACCCGCGATGTCCGGCCCGCGCAGTACGATGCAATGCGTGTAAAACGAGACCGACTCGCACAGAGCCCAAGCCGCACGACTGACACACACAGAAAACCGGGCCCACAAGTAATAGAGATCTCCGCGACCGACGTGTATGAAACATAGAAGATAGTCAGCATGAATGAGGCAGAGAAGCCCGCATAAGCCAACATCAGCGTCCGTCTCGGTCAGAAGAACGTCTCCTTCATGCCTAGAAAACCCAAAGGAAAAAAGACAAAAAAAGAACCAAACAAGCAATGACAAAGCCAATAAATATCCCCCCAAAAAACCTGGGACAAAGTCACACCCACAACTCCACCTATATAAAGGACATCAATCACTACCATGATCCTTTGCAAATAGGAGACACAGCCAGCAGAAAACACCATCACACAGCAACCACAGACACACTCACAACTCACCCATCACACAACTCACACACCATCAGCACCTCACCAAATGCACTCACATACAGCTAGCAAAACCAACACTAACCCACCCTCACTTGCACCCTCACACACACTTCACTCACCCCCACCACCCATCACCATGCCCCCAAAGAAGAATCCAACGTTCACAGATAGTGAGTTAGAAGTGCTGGTAGACGAGATCATCAGAGTAGAGCCACATTTGTTTGGTACATTGGTCCAAAGGACCCCCATGTCACAGAAAACCAAGATGTGGGCGAGTATTGTGGACAAGGTGAATGCACAAGCACCAGCAAGGCGCACAAAGGACGATATCCAGAACAGGTGGTATGACGTGTGCAGGAGGGTCAAGAAACTCATTGAGAAAGATCACACCTTGAGTAAGTGCACCGGCGGCCCTCCTGCCAAACCAGTCTACTTCAGGACCTGGGAGGAGAAGGTGCGGGACATCCTACCACCAGAGAGCATCCATGGTCTAACAGACATACCAGAGCCTGGTGAGTACACAAACAACATACCCAATATTGTGTGGCAAGGGCACAGTGAAACCATGCACCGCAAGCAAAGTCACAGTAACCAATAGATAATCATCCCAAGATGTGTATGCTATTCAGACAAACACAAAACCTGCCATCTCATAGTGACTGGAACTGTGTCATGACATGTACCAACCTACAAACAAATAGAACAAGGCAGTGGCACAAAGCCAAATAAACACTGCCAGATAGTTTGCCACCACAAACACACTACCTCACAGTGCAGCTGACTGACAGGAAGGAATAGTAGGGATGCAGTTGAAGTGAGTGTATCCAAAAGCATGATGGGGTTTGTAGTTACAGATAATGCTCCCCCTCCTAATTTGCCCATCAAGACCCCTCAGAAACATGCCCACATCACAGGGAGTGGAAAATGACTGACAAGATGGCTGACACTGGCTCCTGCTGTGGGGGTTGTGTGCAAATCAGAAGCAGGACACCACTGACTGACATCCTGAAAGACAACTTGCACGCCCTCCAATGGAAGCACGTTTCATGTTGGGATGTCTGGCTGGGTGGGAAGGAGGACTGACAGCTCTGGCCATACTTACCAGCGTGTGGAGACACCCCCCCCCCCTCAACACAACCTCCACACAACTCACAGGGTACAATGCATTGACCCACACCTCAGTGAAATATCAGCAAAAGATACCCCATACTGGGTGCTGCTGTGTGAAGCACAGGAGCTCTCTTTGGACTTGTAGGCAAACAAACACCAGGATTTCACAGTCAGCCATCTTGCCATTGCTGTCACACTCCCTCACAGGGAAGCAGAGTCAAGAGGGAGGAAGTATGGGCATGCTGGGAAGGGGGGTGTAGCCAATAGCATGATGGGAGTTGCAGTCACAGACAATCCACACCCACCCACATGGCCCAGCAAGCTCACACTGAGACATGCTCGCCCCACAGGGAGTGGGAAGGGACTGACAAGATGTCTGACACTGGGCCTGAGAAATAATGTGGCTGACAATCACACATATGCACTGACCAAACAAAACTCGGTCGCACACACAGCCATTGCAACCATATGTTCAAAATCATTGTCTGGGGATGCAGTGTTCAGGGGTGCCCCCTGGCTGGGCAGGGGAGGTGTGTCTTGCAGATGACAAATGTGAAGAGCCATATATATTGGACATTGTACAAAAATGAGAAAAAATCCTTTGGGCAAAACTAAATTGCCTAGGCGCATGACAAAATTCTATACTTAGAATCAGCCTACACCATTACCATTCTGACTCACTCACTCATACTAGAGAAGGTTGAACCATATATAATCAACAAATGAATAAAAATACAATGAAATTATCTATAAACAAAATTATACATTAATAAATGTATTCACAAAATCTCAATTAAAAAAGGGACAATCCAATCATTGACATTGTACCTTGCAATAATCACATAAATGATTCATTACTCCAGTCAAATGGCAAAGAACATAAACAATAAAAACTAAAAAAAGAGAGTATAAGACAGACAAACAAAATATGTCTTTAAAATTTACATATCCGTGATATAACAATGCATAGGGCGTGGAACTTGGTATTTTGTAATATCTACTCGTTCACCTCCGCCCGTGTTCACGAATTATGTAGTTAATAGGGCATCAACGCATTTCGATCGGTGTAAGATATTTCCATCTTTATCAAGACCAAATGATCAACTCTCTTGACCTGTTTATAAAAGGCTTTTAAAAGTGACCAATAAAAACATCTGGTCATATAGTACTTCCTAGATGCACCTCTATATTCTATCTTCGGGTTGGGAAATAATTCCACAATATCCCCACGTAGGGCCTCTATATCAATTATGGATGGCCACCCTGTGTTTCTCCTATAATTCTGGATTAGTAGCTTTTAGTCTGATTCTTAGGGGCAATATGTGTATTGATGGTCCCGTTCGATATTAGAATTACTGGTTTCTTAAATGAGGGCAACTGTGGCTAAATGTCGTCTGCAGAATATTAAAAGCCGTATCGTGGTTGCTCGGAAGGCTGTTCAAATGGTCATAGCCTTCAAATGCTCCCTTACAAATTAGGAGGGGTTTTGATAGATGCACGCTCCCGCGTGTAGTCAGTCGGGAATAACATTGTACAAAACACAAAGGAACTCACATATACATCATTGACAGGGGACATCTGACAGTGAATGGAATGGACACACCAATATAGCCGACACCATAGCATGGTCTCATTCACACTTGGTGCTGTTGTGAGCTGCATTCCACCCCTACATCGTGCTGAAAATAGGCATCCTTCACACAACACACCACTCACTGACATAGACACTGTAGACACAAGATCAAACCTGGACAGCATTGGAGGAGACATGCTACTCACAGCAGCCAAACTGCAACATACACACCAATGGCCCTCACTGTCATGAACATTGAAAAGCCAGAGTGCTACCTTGCCCAATCCATGTCAACATGGTGAACATTGACAAGTCAAATCACATATGCACGTACAAAACTCAGCACCAGACTCATTAACGATGGTGACATCATCACTTGTATGAAACGAGATGTGAACTAGGAACACTGGAAGAAAACACTTTCTCCAAAGACATCACAGGCATACCGGACTGTGACCATGTCGTACCAATACACCAATGTGGCACACAAAGACTAGCAAACTTCGCTAACACACATGCCCCAATAGTTCAACATATACCCAGTGGAATAGCACGTATGTCCTTGTTAAAGCTCACATGTGTACAGGGATGACACACCTGTGTCAGCAACGTGATGGCCCTTGAGTAGTAATGGTCCTGTACAGACAAATCTATCCATGAGCTGGGCATGCACACACTTCGACATGCACATTAAAATGTTTCTTTATGGCTGGGCAATGTGCAACAACAATATCAATCTCTGTCCATGAAAAGCCGTAAAAAAGCAGTGTACAGGCAGGCATCTGTTCGTACAGTAGAACATGTCATGTTTGTGAACCATTGATGCCTGTAGAAACATAACTTACATTGTGTGTCTCTTCCAAACACAGGTGGTGCTGGGGACACAGCACCAAATGAAGAGGATTCCCAGTCCCAGACTCTGGTGGACACTGAGCTCTCTGGTTTGACTCTGTCTCTGTCATCGTCGGATGACGTCGAACAACCTGGCCCTTCCGGTGTGAGTCATCATGCAGCACCAGCAGCATCAACATCTGCACTCCCTGTACCCACGCCTCCAGCATCTGGAAACCGACAGGGCACCCCCGCCAACACGGACAGACCAAGGCCACTGAACACCCACAGCACAGGGACACAGGACCCCCCGGAAGCTACAGGCAACACCACCAGCAACACCACCCAAGGGGTCCCAGTGTCACCTGTGTGGCCCGCCGCTGGTCCTGCCCATGTGGATAGGGGTGCTGGGAGGGGTGGGAGGCAGAGGGCGTGCCTTGCAGAGGGGTCTGGACTGCATGATGACCCCCAACTGGCACGCATCATAGATGCATAACAGGATAGCACTGGAGGATTTGGCCAGGTAGTGGGGATCCTCAAGGACATACAACAGGAGCAGGCTGCCCACCATGCCCGCATGGAGGCAAAGTGGGATGCCCTTACTGCGGTGCATCGGGACATACTCCAGTGCCTCCGCCATATCACCACAAACATGTCCACACCTCCCTGTGTGGCCACAACATCTGTTGAAACACCATCTGCCAGTGCCACAGGGAGGGAGGAGGTGCTCTGACGGAGAGTCCCCTGCACCGCAGAGGCCTGCACCTGAGGATCCCCCCCAAGAAGAAGAGGGGTCATCCGAAGAAGGACATGTGAGAGGCAGATGTCCCAGCACATCCCCCAGGGCCTCTAAACCTGTTCTGGACAGTGTTCTTTGTGCGCAACACGTTCACCTTGTTCAATCGCACACAACTCCCCCACATGACGTGGAGGGTTCATGTTGGTCCAATGTAGCAGATGCCTGTGGACTTTTCTGTGGACATTTCATCTACCAACACTTCCAACTCTAATGTGAACTTTGGATTAAAAAACCAATGTACAGCACCCACCATCCTGTGCACTTTCCTCACACATGTTCGAAAATAAACTCACCAGTACACCATACTTGCCTCTGTTGTGATTCCAACTTGTCATGTGTCATGGAGATGTCGATCTGCTAAGCAACACAGTGCATACCAAATACTACAACAATGTGACCACCGTTAGGAGAGTCATGGTGATGTGACACATGTGAGGGAGACACACCAATATGGCAACACAACACATTCTCACCATGGCCATGTTACTCATCCCACACAATGATGTTGACCTGAAACACATAGGTATGCACAGACACAACACCTATCCACAGTCAGTGGTAACAGGTCCACAGGTGAGGTAAGCAAATGTCACTCAGATGTGGGAAGACAGACAGTGCACCTAACAAAGCATAGCACAGGTTCATTACACATCAGCAACATGTTTATTCAAAAATAGTTGCAAGGCAATTGTACGTTATGGTGGACACACGGTCACAGAGTGTCTGAGAATTGAAGTCCAGGGGTGTGTGGCACATCACTTGATGGCAATTGACTACTTCCACACTGGGGTTGGATTCTGGGGGTCAGTGTTGACCAAACAACAGGCAAAGTACCCTGGGAAGGACAGACACAAGACACAGTCAAAAGCCGAACCGTGTGTACGCTTTGACATTGACTGCAATGAGATCCGACGCGAGTGACAATGCATACGCATTGCACGGTTCATGACCGAGCTGTGCGTACGCTTTGCCATTGACTGCAATGAGGTCTGACGCGGGTGACTTTCATGCATGCGCGTCGGGCAGGTATGGTCCGAGACAGGCGTATGCCTTGGCCATTGAATCGTGTGGAGACAGGTGCATGTGTATTTTCAAAATATGCATTGTACAGTCAGTTGACCGATCCGTGTGCACCCATTGGCTCTGGACTGTCATGGAGACGGATGCGGATTCAAAACTTGTACGAGTTGTGCGCTGGAAATGCAGTTGGATGCCTACAACAATGTTGCAATTCCTAGGGTTTTATGAAGGTGAAGATTTGAACGATGCGGAAGACGTGTACGAGTCATACATTTCCATGGATTGGCCAGATTCATAGAATGCAACCATGTTGGACCTATCACTGGGGACACATGGCACAGAGTCTGCCTCTGCAGCACAGATCTAAGGCTGGCTGACCCCCAGGGAGCTCACTTGCCTGCACTACATGCTACTGGACCACATCACTGCTACCACTGCTGCTGTCTCTGCATCCTCTGGCTCCTGCTATGGCACGTTCTCTGGAGAGGGCCCCAGCCTTCACTGAGGAGGAGAACCAGGCCCTGATGGACAGGCTCCTTCCACAGTAAAGCAAGCTGTATGGGAAACCAGGGGAGCAGGTGAGTGTGCAGTCCACTGCCTTCCTAATTATGCATGTTGTCTGACTAGCAGTACTAGCAGTGTGTACACCAGTGGCAAGCATTCTCACTGAGTACTTTCATCACCCAAAGTGTGTAGGTACATGTAATGAACAGGTGTTCTGCTGCTAAAGTGGATTTGTGCTTGCTTAAACTTCCCAGGCATTGTTAACATGTCAGACATGCAGGGCATTTGTCCTTTTCCATGGGTGCACTACCTGTGTCACTCATCTCCCTTTGTGATGATGACATGTATATCCCAATGTGTGTAGCACAAATATGGGGCTTGTGTGTTAATGGACTTTTAACTTTGTCATCCTCACAGGTTGATACCCACCAGAAGAAGGAGATATGGCTGACCATCGCCTGGGCAGATCGTTCGGCGGGGGTCTACAAGCGCCGGATCTGCAACAGCCAGAAGAGGTGGCAGGACCTTCGGGGCTGGACCTGGAGGATCGCAAGAGTCCAGCTGAAGCTGTCACCTCCTCGCAGGAGGGGCAGACCCGGACCCTGACCACCCACATACTCCGGATACTGGCACTGTGTCCCTGCAGTCAGCTATGCTTCAGCTTCCAGACAGCATCTGTTCCCGTGACTCTGTTGTGTGTTTCATGGGTTGTTCAATTGTTTACCCAATGCCTGGGATCTGACATGTGATATGTGTGTGCCCTTGATATGTGTTCCAATTGCTGGTCTGACTCGCCACATGTGGCTGGGGTATTTCAAACAAACCCATGCAGCAGGGGACTCCAATTTGTGGGCCTCAGGAGTATGTATATCAAGTATGTCACACTTGCTTAGCCACCAGACTACTGTCCAGGGCAAACACTGTTTCACGTAGACCTGGACAGTCATGCCTACTCAAGGGCATTTAGAAACTCTCTGTAATCCCACTCCTGTGTATCAACTTACAGGTTGTGCTTAGTGACGTGCTTTCAGGTGTCTGCCTCTGTGTCATTATGGTGTGGCTTCCTGTTACGAACAACTGAGGTGTTCATGATTTTGAGGGTCAGCAGGACATCTGAGATGTGACTGTGAGAGACAAGACCTGTGTGACATATAGGTGTTTGATCATTTGACAGCGCACAATGGTGTATGCAACTGTGCACTTCAGGCAGCTGGGTTACATGCACAGCAGACTGTGATGTGCTAATGTACAGGGAGTTGTGTTCGCAGAGACTCATATGTCTGATTTGCATGATCTGGGGTCTTCTGGGTCCTGGATATGTTGTTTGCAGGGGATGGGCAAGTGTACTTGTCATCTGCAGAGTTTTCTTTATCCCTGAGCTGTGATTGTGACACAGTGCATACTGTTGTTGTCTTGATGCCCTGCCCCTATGACAGGAGACAGTGTTGACTGACTTTCCATGCATGCCAGTGCCATGGCATTTAACTTGCTATGAGTGATCCTGCATTGTGTTCAAGTGTGCTCCATGCACCCCAGTGTGGCATTGACTATCAGGATGGCATTGACTATCAGGACATTAGAACATCATAGTGTTTGTTGCTGGCATGCATCACAAGCATGTGAAATGAGTCTCTGCCCATCCCTTCATCCGGACACCTGTACTGAGTTAGTGGCAAGAGATGTGCTGTGTGTATAGTGACATACTCCTACATGTTCACTTGTATGTCCAACAAATGTGTGGGTGGTGCATGTCGGCACATTGAGGTATTAGCATTCAACATGCAACAGACATATGGGTACAAGTCCAGGAGGGATATGTATGCCATGGTTGATGGTGAAAATGACAATTGGCTTATTCTAAACAGTGTTGGCACTTTGAGCAGTGTTCAGCTGATGATGCCAGGCCTTGCCCTGTGATTTGATGTACTCACTGTGGTGTATGCAGTCACCGAACAGGAGGAGCCACAGAGCCTGACTGGGACAGAAGGAGAGGAGTCGGGGGGACCCAGTGGCACGGAGGGCGAGTGGAGCCACACCGAGGAGTCCTCAGCACCATCCACCCCAGCTGAGGGCCACAGCAGCTCTGAGGATGACTCCCTTGTGGAGGCGGGTGTCAGCAGCCACCAAACCCAAGCTAGAGAGGCTGTCCCCGACACCGCCCCCACCACCACCACCATCACCTCCCATCCCAGAGGTCAGTGGAGGCTCCCGTGTTCGGGACCATATCTTCTTTGTGCCAGGCACCGCACCCCCTTCCCCTGTGTCCCCTGCTGCCCTGAGTGTGGTGTCTGTGGACTTACTTAGACAGATCCATGCTCAGTGTCCTCCATGCACACACCAGTCTGTTGACACAACTGGTGTCCTTCATGGAGGGCATTTCATCGGGCATGTCTGCCCTACAGAGGACCAATCAGTCCATGGCCTCCTCCCTGACGGCAGCAGTGTCCCTCCTCCAGCAGTCCC
This sequence comes from Triturus cristatus, assembly GCF_964204655.1. Taxonomy (NCBI): domain Eukaryota; kingdom Metazoa; phylum Chordata; class Amphibia; order Caudata; family Salamandridae; genus Triturus; species Triturus cristatus. The sequence continues at coordinate 248,690,922 of NC_140593.1, forward strand.
GCACCCCTCCTACCCCTGCACCACCCACGATTCCTAGCACCCTACCCGTCCCAAGCACACACACACCTGCACATTCTCACTAAGCCACAGACACGGGCAGCAAACAAACACTCAAACCAAGGTCTAGACGTGCACACAAGCAAGCGCAGGGGACTGATACCAGACTCACAGGGGATGGTTTGCAGACACACACACAGTCATCCACAACCACTCCGCAGTCCTCCGAAACCTCTCCCTCCCAGCCCCCTTCCCTTGCCTCACCTGCAACCCCATCTCCACAGAAGCTCTTCCTCTTTGACCTTGGCCTCTTCCCCACCGACCCAGCAGATCCAGCTTACAAGGGAAAGAAGAGGTCCCCACACACAGAGGGGAGTGCCCCTCACACCCGGACACCCTCCCCCAGGTGCAGTCAGACTGAGGCCCCCACCCGCAAGTGCCCCCGGAGCCGGAAGAGCAAGACCCCTCCCCCGCCACGCAGCTCCACGACAGTCTCCTTCCTCCATCTCCCAGGCCACCACTCCACAGGTTCCCCCGCTACACCCTGCCCCGGGTTCCCCCACCCACAGATACACCATCCCCAAAATGCTGAGTCCCTCCCCCCCTACCACTTGCTCCTCCACACCCGGTCAGACGGTTAGTGCCACTGATGTGGGGACCGTGTCCCCCCCTCTGTCCTGCCGACCTCACCTGCACCCCATTCCGCTCACATGGATTTAGGCACTGCAGTGGAGTCTACAACCACCCCATCTGACTTTGGCACTGCAGTGGGGACCCAGTCCACTCCATCTGACCTGCCCACTGAAGTTGTGCCGGCACCCACCCCATATGACTTGTGCCCCACATTTGTGACTGCACCCACCACTTCAGTCAGCTCCACTGCAGTTGCAAGTGACTCTCCTGCATCCACCACCCCTTCACTGCCTCCTTCTGCTGCGCCCTGATCCTGTCCCTGCGGTGCCTGGCCTGCCCCCATGTATGCCCCTCCGAGAGGATGTTCCCTGTCCTTAGCAGTGAAGGCAAGCAACGTGTGACAGTTGTCACTCAAGTTCACTCCTTGTCATTTGATAATGGACTGGCCAATGGCCTTTGTTTTGAACGGACGTTTACATTTTCATCTGCTGAATAAAGCTTTTTTCTTTATCCTTGTGAACTTGATTTAGCTGTACATTAGGTTGATCATGTTTAGCATGACCTTGCACCTGTAATGCTTGATTTCCACCGCTGAATACTGAGGTGTTGATGTGAGGTACTCCCTGTGGTCCATGAGATATGTATCCTATTCTGGTCGGTATCCATGTCATCCTTTGCAGCTAACTGGGTGTGTCTGGATCAACAATTTGTGGACATCTCATTGAACATTTCATTTGCATGGTCACATCTGTGGCTTGCACACATGCACATATGATGTGCTTCCCATTGTCTAATTTGTCTATTTCCCTGACTTTGGGTGCATCACCACTGGACCTACAGGTGTGGGCATCATTGGTGTAGGAGCAACTGGATCCTCTGTGCAACTTGCTGTACATATGTGTTGAGTATGTGCAGAAGACTTAAGGGAGGCTCCCGTACCCAGGCTGTTGTGACCAGAGCCTTCATTGTGTGGTAACTGATGGCTGACTGACCAAGTGTTCTGCTGACATGACTGAGACGTGCTGTGACTATGTTTAGCACAGCTGGGCTTCCGCAGGTGTTGGGTCCCCTCAAGTAAGTGTGTTGTTCCGTGACATAGCCTGGGCCCATGGTGTGTGTTGTGTGAGCATGTGTGTGTGTGTCCACATCCCTTTTCATACACAGGCAGTGTTCCCTTGATATGTTCCTGTTGTTTATGCTTGCTGAGTGGTACTGTGTTCATCCCACAACTTTGCAATGGGCTTCCAGATGTGTGGGTGCATGACACACTACTGTTAATTGGTGTTTCATCATTGGGATTTGTCAGTTCTGAGTGGTGGTGATGTTGTCAAACGCAGATGGGACACAGTCAGGGGTCCCCAAGGCACTTGTTTGTCTGCAATATCATCAGTGGCGGCTGGTGACATTTGAAAGTGGTGAGGCGTAAAACAATTATTGTACTTCACAGCGGCGAGCGAGCGAGCCAGAACCACCTACAGGGGGTTCTCCCCACGAGAAAATTTTGAAAATAGAGTGGGCAAATGGTGCATTTTCAAGTAAACCAGAAAGTGTGAAGAACAGCTCAGTCAGTACAACTGTTTAGAGTTGTGGGAGTTAAGAAACCTTATAGAAGTTTGACACATAAGGAGAATGCTCTGGGAATATGGAACTAAAATGAACAACAATTTACAGATCCGGCAGTAGCACAACTATTCTTAATCATATTGGATAGAACCACAAGCTAACATGTACAATACCATGATTGGCAGGGTGATTAATTTACTTCGACACTAGCGCTTAGGGAATGTAGCTCATCATTTTATCATACAATGACAATAGGGTGCATAGGGTGCTGTGTCTCTCTTTCCAGCATAGGGTGCAGGAGTTCAACGTGGTGGAGATATTTGGGTGGGATTATGCTTACAGGGTATTTCTTGACTTCCCTGAAGGTTTGCTGTTAAGGCTCCAGAAATTACAGCATGCAGCGGCTCAGGTACTTATGCACACCACCTGAACATATCACTCATAAATATGGGATCTTTATAAAGCCTGATTGGTTTCAGATCACTCACTATTTCACCAGTCTCTTGACAGGGAGTCCTTGGGGATAAGTGGCTGCCCCCTCCATACACAGATCCTTGAACTCTCAAAATCGTTCCTTTGTGGAGTCTGTACTTTAAAAAATGTAAGTCAAGGTGGCCAGACCGTCTCAGTGCCGCCCTTGAAGGATTGGAATAGGCTGTCTCTTGCGTAAAGGCAAAAAGATCACCTCAAGTTCTCTAAAGTGCTCAAAAACTATCTCTTTCAAGCCACTTATTAACCGTGAGAACACACATGGTCTGGTCTTTCTTCATTAGGCAGTAAAGCACTTCAGAGCACCAAGAACATGCTGTACAAATGTATTAGCGAACCACTGCTGCTGTGTGCTACATTGCAGTGTTGGTGTAGTGTAGTGCAGTGTCATCTATTTAGTGGCCTCTTGCACAGAGGTGCTGTGGAGCTATTTAAACCCAGTAAAGAGTCAGCACTGAGCTTGGTTGAGCTTTGTGCCACTACCCCTTGTCCATGCCACCCCAAGCAGACGGATGCCCAGCGCCTGCACTAGGGAGGGCAAAGAGGGAGGGTGCATTAACCAGTGCCAAGGCACCTTAACACAACTGTACAGATGATCAGGGCATTTAAAACTGAAAACGTAAAAAAACAGATAACTTGAAGGAAAGAAAAGCAGGCGTGCGTAAACAATTTACAGCTGACTCTCCCCACTTGCTCTTTGCCCATCAGGGTCATGGCTTCTTCACTATCAGTTCTCCCTCCCTTTCACGTTTCTTCTACTACTCCTTCGCCCACTATCGATCCATCACTCCCCTTTCTTCTCATCTCATCATTTTCTACTCACCTGGGCATACCTGGATACAGAGGTGACTACCCAGTGTGTCCACTACAAATGAGGGGCAACGAAGCGCACATTACTGTTTCAAATGAGTGACTAACCTAAGTCGCAGGAGTTTTGGTCAGGCACCGTGCAGATAACTAAGGCTCAAAGTTTACACATATCCACGTACAAGTATCACTAGCCCTTGTAAGGAATCAAACTTCCCCTAGAAACATGCAAACTAAACACTGCCTGACTACAGGTTCGATACATTCTAGTCTCTGACGAGGAACAGGCATGGCACATACAAATAACCTTCCAGACACACATTTCGCATACATGGTATAGCAGACACATGACAGGCTCACAACAGCGTCCTGTTTGCAGGCTCGATGCCTCTTGAGAGCCAGGGTGATCTTGGGAAGACGTTGCTTTTGAAAGAGGAACGCCAGGCAGCGATAAAAGAAATCTGAGCTGGGAGGGGGTCCAACGGTGGTCACCGGGCCCATTTCATCACATGTTTCACTGCACACTCATTGGTGGAGGAACTGAACAGAGGAGCACCACTTTGCAAAAAGCGACCGATATGAACCTTTTCTGTTCTCTTTCTACGTGAGAACAGGCGGAGATTTTGCAGTGTGAAAAACATGCACGCAAAGAACAGAAAAGCAAGCGGCCCTGCATGGCATGAATTCATCACGGCCCTGCACCCCAACTAAGGTGCCGATTCCGATCCTGGAAAAATTTTCCCCGTACGACTCGTATCCGGTCTTTTTACCGTACGAATCGTACAAGTAGAGTACAAACTGCCAAGTACGATTCGTATGGGAAAAAGTCCATACGAATCGCATTTGGAAAATTTGCCCACACGTCCTCGGGTCGGAAAAAGTGTCCGACACATCCCCGGACGATTTTACGTACAAATGTGAAAAGTGAAGTCCGAGCGCACAAGTACGATCCGTCCCGTGCGTCCTATGTTACAACCGTATGGAAAATGCACCGTACGGACCGAACTCCCATAGCAACCATGGAGACATGTGCTCGCATACGTGCCGACCCCCCCCAGCCCCCGTGAGTACGCGCCGAACCCCCTCCCAGCCCCTGTGTATGTACGAGTCGAACCCCCGTGTATGTACACCCGTGTACGTACGAGTCGAACCCCCGTGTATGTACACCCGCGTATGTACGAGTCGAACCCCCGTGTATGTACACCTGTGTACGTATGAGTCGAACCCCCCCGTGTGTCGAACCCCCCGTGTATGTACACCCGTGTACGTACGAGTCGAACCCCCCGTGTGTCGAACCCCCCCGTGTGTCGAACCCCCCGTGTATGTACACCTGTGTACGTATGAGTCGAACCCCCCGTGTATGTACACCCATGTACGTACAGTCGTACCCCCACCCGTGTATGTACGGTGCGTACCCCCAGCGCTACGCGCTGGGGGTACGCACCGTACATACACGGGTGAGGGTACGACTCGTACGTACACGGGGGGTTCGACTCGTACGTACACGGGTGTACATACAGGGAGGGGTTCGACTCGTACGTACACGTGTGTACATACAAGGGGGGTTCGACTCGTACATATACGGGTGTACATACACGGGGGGATTGACTCGTACGTACACGGGTGTACATACACGGGGGTTCGACTCGTACGTACACAGGGGTTCGACTCGTACGTACACGGGTGTACATACACGGGGGTTCGACTCGTACGTACACGTTGTACATACACAGGGGTTCGACTCGTACGTACACGGGTGTACATACACGGGGGTTTGACTCGTACGTACACGGGGGCTGGGGGGGTTTGACTCGTACGTACACGGGTGTACATACACGGGGGGTTCGACTCGTACGTACACGGGGGGGTTCGACTCGTACGTACACGGGTGTACATACAGGGAGGGGTTCGACTCGTACGTACACGTGTGTACATACAAGGGGGGTTCGACTCATACATATACGGGTGTACATACACGGGGGGTTCGACTCGTACGTACACGGGTGTACATACACGGGGGTTCGACTCGTACGTACACGGGGGTTCGACTCGTACGTACACGGGTGTACATACACGGGGGGTTCGACTCGTACGTACACGTTGTACATACACGGGGTTCGACTCATACGTACACGGGTGTACATACACGGGGGTTTGACTCGTACGTACACGGGGGCTGGGGGGGGGTTTGACTCGTACGTACACGGGTGTACATACACGGGGGTTCGACTCGTACGTACACGGGGTCTGGGGGGGGTTCGGCGCATACTCACGGGGGCTGGGGGGGTTACGGCGCGTACCGGGCCCCCTAATCTGGTCGTTTCGCGGCATACTTCGCTTTTCCGGCACTTTTTGGGTGCCGTAAAAATATTGCCGTCCGGACTGCTGTCGGTTCGAATCGTACTTCCTGGTTCGTGAAACGCTGCCTGAAAGAGTCCCGACGTCACGTCGGCGCTTTCCTGGATCACATTTGTTTGTATATTTTCGTCGGTCGGTGTTTTTTACGATTCGTACGGAAATGGTGTTTCCGTGCGATTCGTACTTGCATGTTTGTAATGTTTTTTTCCCGGGTACGAGTCGGACGGAGAAAACGCTCCGACCGACGGTTCGTACCCGGTTTTTCCAGGATCGGAATCGGCACCTAAGTCTATCTATGTCTTCCTGTTGGCCTATGCCTTTCCGCCGCTCTTTTTGCTCATCTTTCTTGTCCCCGTCTATCTTTCTATCTACATCGTTCGCTCCCTCTTCTCTTTACCTCTCCTTTCTTTATTTACTTGTTTACATCTCACTCGCTCTGTCATTCTCGGTCGCTCACTAGTTATTGTTCGCTCTCTCTCCCACCCATTATCCTTTCCCCTCTCTCTTCCTAACTCCCTCTTTGATCACTTACCGTGCCCTCTCTCTTTCTGCTCTGTGAATCTCGGTTGAACCTCTCTGAACTGATTGTGTCTACACAAACCTGCCTCCATTTTATTCATAAACTGACTCCCACGTTCCGGCTCTATCTGATCACATAGGGCTCTTTACCTATCTGTTTATGCAGCCTCTCTTGTGTTTTACCTGGCTATTTATTTGTAAATGATTAGAGCACATTATATTCCTATACCATTCTTAGAACATTCTATACCGGACCCTCTGTCTGATGCCCACTGTGAAGCCTCCACCTACCCTGTGCCCTTCTGTTTTTAAAAATAATTAACATCTACCGAGGCAACATTGAAATGCAAAATATAACAAAGGCGGACTTGCAATACAAAAACAGCCGTTCAACATAGTATCTCAAAACAGGGATGATGGGATTCATTCCCCAGACTGGCACATATTTTGCAAGGAACTCTTTTTTATAAGGAAAAGGTCCAATCAGAAACTGATAACGGGCCAGTTACGTACAGTTGAGACTGGGGAGAGAGGTGACACCGAGCACGTAAGATTTCCATTTTCTGTGATTAGCAAATTATGTAACTATATCATGCCTACCATGGCCTCAATAGGTGTTAATGCTTATGCTGTAGGAAAGTAGAAGTCGATTATGCACGCGGGACTGAGACCCAACTGATGCACCTGATATTGCTAAACTATGCCTTATGGATATGTAGACTGTAACGTGGTTAGAAAGAGAGAGGAAAAAAAGCGTCAATTATTTTCACTAACCCGGCAGCCACTGAGCACGGCAGTACAAGGCCAATGCAGCAAAAGTACAGCAGCCGCCTGGCTGTATTATTAATCATACATAATAGTTGTGTTGCCATTTCGCCCCCTTGCGTGGCGCCAGGGCGACGCATATGAATGGTAATTATGCCCCTTAGTAAATATGCCCCGAAATGGACACAAGTCCCTTTGCTTCCAAGACCCTCTTGTAGGACAGGATTTCAGTCACTCCGCACTAAACCTTGGTCGCAGTTGGAAACTTCTTGCGGTTAATGATCCTTGACAAATCTCCAGTTTCTGTTTTCGCAGGTTTTTATCATCCTGTGGCGTTAGGGGCGCTTTGCAACAGAACCGGAGATCAGAGCACATTCTTTTTTTGAAATTGAAAATCAATTCATTGAGTTTTAACAAATGTAGTTACCCTCCTACTTCACCTGAATCTCTATTTCAGATATATATCCCAGCTTAACACCGGAAAAAAGCGTGTTTTAAGGACTGAAACAAACAGCCCACTAGTTAATAAGATGTACTTTCAAAGAATGACTTTATTATGATAGACCAGTGTTGAAAAGAATCTTACTTATGATTCATCAGCGACGGCCGGCATGCTCGAGGGAAGGAGGGGGGGGTTTCACGGGGGGAGAAAACAATTAAAATAAAACGTACCTGAGTGCCGGGGTACCGCACCGCCTCCACTCCAGGCCAGTCACGCTGTACTGGGGTCCACGTGTTCCTGCTGCAGGAAGCAGGAAGCAGGCAGCTTCCCTCCCCTACGCAAGGAAAAACAATCAGAACGCTGGTAGGAGCAGCAGGACAGCGCCCCAGCCGGGATGTTTTCTCTGCATTGAGAAAAAGGGAGAGTGGGCGGGCCTGCTCGAGGGCAGGGGGGGAGTGGCTTACCCACTGTTGTGGGTACTGACTGGTCAGCTCCAGGGCCGACCAAACAGTCAGTACCCACAACAGTGGGTAAGCCACTCCCCCCTGCCCTCGAGCAGGCCCGTCCACCTACAATCGGGCACAGAGGCACTTCTGCTTTCTCGCAATGCGAGAAGGCAGAAACATAAATGGTAGTTTTTACCGTTTATGTTTCTGCCTTCTCGCACCGCGAGAAAGTAGTGGGGCGACGCCCCCACGCCCCAATGGGGGAGCCGCCACTGAATATCATGTAGTTGTCCCTAGGTGATACCTTTCAGTGATTGAGACATGTGTATTTGTGTGTAACTGCTCCCACTTGTCTGGTTCAGGGCTGCAATGTTTGCAGGTGTCAACATGTGTGCCTTGCGTTTTGCCTTGGCTTCTGCATTGTCCTGGGACTGTGGCAGGTATTCTGAAGGTTACGTGAGCTTTGACATCATGGCCATGTACCGCATACTGTGCAGTATGTCTGTCATTCACCAGGGTTGTAAACTGTCCTTGTGTGATGAGTCTGTGCACCTTAGTTCCTCCCAACATTAGTGTGTTTGTCATGGGTGCATGTGCAATGTCACCTGTCCATGTGGGCTTCACAGATACACATTGGTGCAGTTCAGGGTGTGTGGTGCTGAGGGTGGACTGATGTAAATGTTTGCATGGATGGGCCCCTAGCTCCCGTTTGTCCATGGATGACGGGCCATGCTGAGTGATTTGTGTTTGTGTAGATCTGATGTACGTTTGTGGCACAGGACACATGTCTGGGTTTCACAGTTTGTACGACATCTACCTTTGTCATCACAGTGGAGGTGTCATGCATGCTTGTGTCACCCCAATGTCTGGTCCCTGGGGGTAGTGCTGTTGTGTGTCAGTCTCTTGCTGTGTTAGTTTGTGTTCATTCCAGCTTGTGTCACATGTGTCTGTTGTGCTCCCTCTCATCTCACAATGCCTGATTGCCCACTAAGGGGGTCCCAATGATGGTTTACTTTTGCATGGCACTGTGTCCACATCTGTGTCACTGTGGTTCACTCCCCTCATGTGTTGTGTAGTTGCCCGTGGATACTGAGACACACACACACATGTTGTGTCAGATGTGCAGTGTGAGGTTGCCTGTTTGTGTTTGTGCATCTGCACCAGTGCATTGGTATTGCTGTTGTGGGCCATTGTCTGGATGCTGTTTTTGTGATTTACCCTGCTGTCCCTGTGAGTCATATCACATCATTGTGCACATTCATCCTGGTTGTTAGGTTCCATTGCTGGCATGGAATGGGAGTTTGTGACCTGACACCTACAGTCTACACAGGTTGTTTTGATTTGTGTGTCTATTTTCGAGATGAGTGTATGCTTTGTGATGGTCACTTCTGCTTTTGTGTCATTGTACGCTGTATGCATTGTCAGCCTCCATGTGTGGTGCTTGTCTGCACATGGCCGAGAGTATGTAATGTTTTCACAGCACTGTTAGCCTCACCACATCTATGTGGGTATGGGACACAACCACTAGTTTGCCACAAAAGTGTTTCATGTGTTGGGACCGGGAATCATACATGCTGTTTGGCATTTGCAGCTTTGACCATGATGACACTTACCTTTTGGTCACTGTGATGAGGGGGGTTTTAGACCCCATCACCACAATGCTCAACATTTGCTGCAGTTTGGAACCCCCACTTAACTTTTGTTCTACACAGTGAGGGGTGTTATTTTTACATTGACACGGTGCTATAGTGATGCTTGCCTTGTGTAGGCCACATTAATTTTTTGGTCACACATGTGATGGTAGTTACATTGTATGTTCGAAGTCATAATCACTGTTGTGGGCATTTGTCACAGACTACACACTGTTGTCATGATGTTAGGGGGGCTGTAATTTGCTGACATACCTAATGTTGGAGTATGATGGATGTGTTGTGCATCACCCATCCTATGGGTGGGGGTGGCAGGGTTGATGGGCAACATAAGCCCTATGTGTGGGGGTGGCAGTAGTGATGGGCAACAGGTCCCCTATGGGTGGGGGTGGCATTAGTGATGGGCAACAGGTCCCCTATGGGTGGGAGTGGCAGGGGTGATAGGCAACAGATCCCCTATGAGTGGGGGTGGCAGGGGTGATGGGCAACATATGCCCTATGTGTGGGGGTGGCAGTCGTGATGGGCAACAGGTCCACTATGGGTGGGTGTGGCAGTAGTGATGGGCAACAGGTCCCCTATGAGTGGGGGTGGCAGCGGTGATGGGCAACATAAGCCCTATGGGTGGGGGTGGCAGTAGTGATGGGCAACAGGTCCCCTATGAGTGGGGGTGGCAGGGGTGATGGGCAACAGGTCCCCTATGGGTGGGGGTGGCAGTAGTGATGGGCAACAGGTCCACTATGGGTGGGGGGCAGGGGTGATGGGCAACAGGTCCCCTATGAGTGGGGGTGGCAGGGGTGATGGGCAACATAAGCCCTATGGGTCGGGTGGCAGTAGTGATGGGCAAGAGGCTCCCTATGAGTGGGGGTGGCAGACGTGATGGGCAACATAAGCCCTATGTGTGGGGGTGGCAGTAGTGATGGGCAACAGGTCCATTATGGGTGGGGGTGGCAGTAGTGATGGGCAACAGGTCCCCTATGAGTGGGGGTGGCAGGGGTGATGGGCAACATAAGCCCTGTGGGTGGGGGTGGCAGTAGTGATGGGCAACAGGTCCCCTATGAGTGGGGGTGGCAGGGGTGATGGGCAACATAAGCCCTATGGGTGGGGGTGGTAGTGGTGCTGGCCATGCAACCCCTATGGTGGCCTGTTGTTAGTGGCAGGATGTGGATCTCCTGTGTGTGGGTGCTATTTTGCAGGTACGTGTCATTTAATACAATACAATTTAAACTGGCCTGCATAACTCACAAAGCTCTATACGCGAACTCACCGACATTTCTTGCACAAAAACTCGTGATATCCGGACAGGCCAGAAATTCCCGATCTGCCAAAAACCTGCTGTTGCAGCCAGCAAAATTCCGGAAGAAAAAAACCTACAATCGAGCCTTCTCTGGAGCCGCTCCAAGAATCTGGAACTCTATCCCACCCTCCGTTAGAAGACTCCCGTCCTTGGCACACTTTAAGAGGGAGACCAAAACTTTCTTAATGGCAAAATACCTCATCTAGCGAACCCCTTACAATCAGACTTGCCGCTTGTGCCCTATAACTGCCTGCTCAAACTTTTTATCCCATTTGTAGCGTCAACTGCAGCTAGGATGCACCTCGTGGATTGGAAACTTTGTATTGTATTGTTACTCTGCATACTTTAATTTTTCTCCCTCAGGTAGCTTGAACTTGAAATTGAATCTCCCCCTGTATCCCTTTCTCTCCCAGTGTGATCCCTCCCGTCCCTACGTCTTACTCCCCCCTCAATCCTGTAAAGCGCTCTGATACCCTCACGGGTCTGGTTCGCGCTATATAAAACTGTAAAATAAAATAAAATAAATTTGTTTGTGTGGTAGGTGTCTGACTTACTGTTCTGATCCGGTCATAGATGTAGAGTACTGGTATGACCTGCGCGATGGGATTCATGATGTGATTCATGATGTGTTTGTCTCGTACACGCTGCTTGTTGCTCCTTCTAGTACCCGTTGCAAGCTGGTCCATCTCGTAGCCGTAGATTGAGTTGTGGCGCGAATCGTAGCTGATATGCTTCTTTTCCGGATGCTGTGACGTGCCGTACGTGGCGACCCGTCCGGCACGTAGGAAGTACGCATCGTACTTGCAGGGCGGAAACTGCTATGGATACTGCTTCCGGGTGACTCGGTTCGGCGTTAGGAGTTCCGGCTCGGATGGAGAATGAAGCTTGAATCACAGCCTACGTGTCGGTCGGGTTTTTGGCAGTTATGCGCATCGTACTTCATCAACAAGACGGACCGGCTACGGGTACGGGTCGGTCGCACGGTAAGGCTACGAACAGCTCTCGGAGAGCTGTCCGACCTGGATCGGAATTGACCCCTTGATGGGGGCCTTGGGGTGTTTCTCAAAGGCAGTTTCAGGATTTTTGGTGGAATGAGCAAAGACAATAGAGAAGGATGTGCACCACAGAGACACTCGTTAGTCAAGAGCTTTTGGATACGGATGGTAGACTTGCTAATCACGTTTTGTAGCTATCATTGTAATACTACTGAGGAGAGACTCCATTACTGACTTCATTTTAAACATGCATGTTTCAGCAGGGTACCCTGCAGGGCTGAAATTCTTGTGCAAAGGGGCCAACTTTCCTCCTGCAAGTGTGCAGAGACAGAATATCGAGGACAAAATATCGAGTTGCACAAATATCGAGTCATCAATATCGTGGGTCAGGAATATCAACAGCAAGAATATCGTGGTCAAGAATATCGACTTAATGTAAGTAATATTGATTTTAAAAATATCAAAGTGTTTAATATCGTTTGCAAAAATATAGTTGTTAAAAATATCATTTTTCATTATTATTTATTTTAGTACATATTTTATATGTATGTGATGTATGTTTTTTATATAAGATTTGTTTGTATTTTTAATATATGTGTTACATTTTTAGTAGTTATTAATTTTTTTTATTTGAATTTTGCGCTTTTAGTTCCTAGCGGGTTGTGGGTTTATAGGGGAATAGGGTGAGAAGTAATTTAATTATATTACATTTATTAATGTTTTTTAAATTTTATTTTTGTGTTTTTATTTCCATAGCGGGTTGTGGGTTTATAGGGGAATAAGGCGGGAAGTAATTTAATTATATTTAATTTACTGAATATTTTTTATTTATTAATATTTGTTTAATTGAGAAGTTATAGTGTTAAATGTGTAAAGTAATTTATTAATTCATAATTGGTTGTTAATTAATTTTAATTAGTTAATTGGTAATTAGTCATGGTAATTGTGTAATTAATTTACGTGTGTGTTGTGGTGTTTATAGGTGTAAATGGGAAGAAATGTATTTTTAATTTATGAATTAATAATTGGTTGTTAATTGATTTGAATTAATTCATTTTGGTAAATGTGTAATTTAATATATTTGTGTGTGGTTGTTTTGTGGTTGTTTTGTAGGTGTAAAGGGTGGGAAGTAAATTATTTTTAATTGAATTATTAATTAGTAGTTAATTAATTTTAATGAATTAATTGATAATTATGGTACTTGTGTAATTAATTGTATGTGTGTTGTGGTGTTTATAGGAGTAAAGGGTGGGAAGCTATTTGTGTTTAATTAATCAATATATAGTTGTTAATTAATGTTAAATATTTTATATTTATTTTGAGTAAATGTTTATTTTTTGTGTTTTGTTTTTACTTTCAAAGGGGTAAAGGGTGGGTATTAAATACAATTTTATTTAATAATTAGTTGTTAATAGTAATAGTTTTTCTTTTATAAACAATATACAATAGTATTTTATTATTTTATAGTTTAATTTAGGTGTGTGGTGGATATTAAAGTGTTAAAGCTTGTGTACTCAACGTTTATTTTTTATAAATAAGATATTTTTTAATTGATTTTTAATTATGTTAACAATGGAAATAAATGCAATTAAAAATGTTGAAGTGTTTTATTGGTGTGGTGTTATAGGGTATGCAATAAAATAAATACATTTATGTTTTAAATAATGATTTGTTTGTTAATATTTGCTACTTTTAAAGATTTTTTTTATACATGTCTATTAATTTATTTAATATATTTTTTTGTTTTTTTTATATGTAACTAATATGTGTTCTTTTTATATGTTTAATATATTTAATTTCATATTTTTTAATATTGGAGGCACTTGAAAATCAGTAAGCGGGCTCCCGCAGCGCGGGTCCCGCAGTCAGCCTTTGGTGTGGTTTTGCCGCGGCCGAAGCCGCCACCCAGCCTACCGCCAATCAGAGCGCCAGGAGGCGCTTGAAAATCAGGAAGTGGGCTCCCGCAGCGTGGGTCCCGCAGTCAGCCTTTGGTGTGGTTTTCCCACGGCCGGAGCCGCCACCAACCCTACCGCCAATCACAGCGCCAGGAGGAGCTTGAAAACCAGGAAGCGGCCTCCCGCAGCGCAGGACACGCCCGGGCCAAGGGCGGGCCCGTCTGCACCTGTCATAGCCAGGAAGAGACTGGACTGGGCTCACTCTCTTGGCTGAGCTGTTCGTCGCTGGTCCCTGCAGAAGCCCCATCTGTTGTAAGTCGCTCTGCTTATACTTGCTTGGGGTTGCCAGAGCTTACCTCCACATAGTGGTGTCACTTGATTGTGCGCAGTCTCTTGTCCCCAGGATCTAATAAGCATCCTTTTGCTATCTCCTAAATTGCTAAATGGAAGCAACAGGTGACTAGGGAGAGGACACCCAAGACTCTTCATAATTCCACACTTGATTGTTTTCTGACCAAAGCCTCCTCTGGCATTAATAAGGAAATTGTTGCAGTTGAACGTCAGCTATCGCTGGGGGGTAGCTCTCTTGGATCACTGAATCAAGACCTCCTGTTTGGTGGGGAGGTCAAGACAAATGACTATGGTGTATCCGGATGTGAGTTCTCTCAAATTACTCCCCAAAATGAGCTACACCCACACCCAGCTAAATCCGTTCTCCCTCCACCAACTTCTATGGATCATGGTCCTCCTGCAAAAAGGAAGAAGAAGACGAGACATATGGAACCCACAACTGGAGCTAAGACCAGGGCAAAGAAAAAGTTGCAGGACCAAATGCAAGGGCGCTCCAGCACTTGCCCAGCCGCTGTCAATGTGCAAGACTCGGACCTTTCCATTTTACCCAGCCCTACATACGATAGTGTCACTTTTATAAATCAGTTACAAGAACTTTTATCTAAGAACCTTAACCCAATACTATCTAGACTCGATAAGCTTGAGCAAAATATGGATCTTATAGTAAAATCTGTCATATGTGCCTCGGAAGGGGAGGGAAAAATCCACCACATTTTCAGGGTAGTTTAAACACGGCGGGGTCTCATGGAACTACAGATATCCAACATAGGCAGGGGAATCATTCTACTGTAGAGTGTTCTGTCGTTTTTCCCGGGTCGGGAGGGGTCGCTTTGGGGGCTGCCAAAAAGGGCCAGAGCACTCCAGCCATACAAATGCTTGTGAAGCTGTGGGAAATAGGCCCAGGCCTGGTACTGTGAGTTCTAACATCACTCCCATGGGGGCCGGTGTACCAACGCTACGACCCAGCAAGTTTAATGCTTTGGCCCACCCTGTCATTCCACCACATAAGGTGGTCTTGGACCTACCTCCTGAATGTTGCTCCTACGTTGTTATACTCACCAGTGTTCCCTTGTTACATCCTAATACCCAAGAATCTACAATCCAATTAAAAAACAAGGTTTGCCACTGGCTCTCTCATTCAACGGAATTTAATATCTTACACTATATTAATGGTAAGAGAGTGGGATGGGTTGGCCCCCTAAGTAAGTCCATTGATGGTGATTGTGTGGTTGTAACCTGCCAGAATCCGGATCTTGCAGGGTTTACAATCAGGAGTTGGAACAATACCCCCAGTAGGGGTTCAGTACAGGGGATAGGCTCCATGCCACTAGGTTTTTTTTACAGACACCTCAAACCAGGAATCCCATTTCCCCCACAAAATGTTCGTTTACCACGACCCGTCCAGTTTAGAGATGCACCCTTTCCCATTCAAACCAGCAATAGATTTGAGGCACTTTCTGGTTTAGACAAAGTCGATTGACTGGTGTTTAGCAAAGACGCTCAAGCTAATCTGCAAGGGAGCCCACTACAGAGCTTAACTCAGGCCGTCCCCATTGCTGAGGCACTGATACCGGCTATTACTACCGAACTAGAGACCCATAACTTAGCTAGCACATCTGCCAAGGGGCCAACTATTGCACCTATAAATGACCCTACCCTTGAAGCTAGGCAGTTAGTGAAGGAAGGTCCCACTATCGATGAACAGTTGCATATTATTTCAGGCTTTTGTGTCCCGGGTACCGTGGAGCTTGGCTAGCAAAGAATTAAGGGAGTACTTTTCTCAGTTTGGGACTGTAAAGAAATGCCTCCTGCCTTTTGACAAAGAGACGGGATTCCATCGCGGGATTGGCTGGATTAGATTTACTTCAGAAGAAGTGCTACAGAATGCTCTACAGAAGGAGTGTCACATCATCGAAGGATCTAAGCTTCAAGTCCAGCTAAACCGGAAACCAGTGGGGATGTTCAACAACAGAGGCGTCAATGACCAGGGGTGAAGCGGACCATGTTTGCTGTCTTTTTCTGCACCACCTATATTTATTTTGAAATGCTGTCAAATAAACATTATTTCATGGAACATTGCAGGCCTAGGTTCCAAACTTAATGATCCCGAGCGGGGCACACTTGTAGACAACTGCCACTTGTGCCTTTTTCAAGAAACGTGGGCCACTGATCCGATCTTTAGGATGGGCTTTGTTTTCTTCAGTATCGAGGCACAACAATGTCCCTCGGGCAGACCTGCGGGGGGCATGCTGATCTGGGTAAATATCTCTCTAGCATGTAAAATCAAGCGTCTTAACATAGACTCCCAGGAGATATTGGCTGTTGCCTTGAGCTCGCTAAAAGGGGATACTCTTGTTAGGGTTTTTAATATTTATAATAGGTTTACAACCCCTCACAAACCTTCCAACACTATGACTGCGCTAGTTAATTTTCTGGAATTAGATAGGAATAATTCCCCCCTTATCATAGCCGGAGACTTTAACACATCGTATGAGCCCTTGGACTATGTACAGGAATTAGTGATGGAAGAGGAAGTTGCCAGGGGTATCACAAAGCTCCAAATCCCACCACTAAAAAGATGTACTTGTGTAGCACAGCAAGTCTTATCATTTACTCTTACCTATGGGGTGCGGGCTTGCAATGGGAAGACTCGTTCAGACCCCAGATCAGATTACACCTTTAAGAGGGGGAATTCCAGAAGTAGAATTGACTATATCTTAGTCGATCTCGATCTTTGGCCACACCTCATTGATATGGCCGTTCTTGACCGAAATGATAGTGACCATAATGCCCTACTTTTAAGCTGTTCTGGGTTACCGGTTATTAAACCTCAGTGCAGTTCATCGAGGGGTCAGGTTGTAACCTCAAATAACAATAAGAGAATTAAGTGGCCAAACGTAGTTACCAATGACAAGCTCCTTGCCGGAATTTACAATATGGTGACGCAATTCCTACAGAAGTTATCGAATGCCAACTTAGATGATGATAGTATTTTAGCTAGCTATCTAGACCTAACGGACAATATTTCCCCTTTTATTAAATCTCAGGGAGGTTCACTCCCGTTCAAGCAGAAAAATGAACCCTGGTATAATAAGGAATGCAGGCAGGCAAGAGTTGAACTGAGGGAAGCAGTAAAGGAGGGGGCGAGGTCCAGCATACTAAATAAAAGGAAGAACTACCAGAATACACAAAGGGATACTAAACGTAACTGGGAAACCAAGAGTTGTCGCAGCCTAGTTGACACTTCTAGGCAAAAAGATTGCTGCTTATTTTGGCATCTCCTCTCTAAAGGGGTTACCTATCAGGTTGCCGAAAATGACTCTTACATACAACAGCACACCTGGGAAGGGTATTTTCAAGCACTATACTCCCCGGAGGATGGTGAGTCAGTGGGTTTCACAGGGGATGTACCCAGGGACCAAAACATGGAGCTTGATCCAAATGATCCTGTAAGGAAGTTAAGAACACAATCACATCACTTCAAACTGGAAAATCCCCTGGGCTCAATGGACTTCCTGGAGACCTCCATAAAGCTCCATGCTGTTTTTAATGCTATTATTCGTGGTGGCCCCATCCCGGGTACATGGAAGGGTGCTGAAATTATATACCCACATATAAAAAAGGGGACAAAGAGGACCCAGCAAACTATAGGTCCATTAGCCTTATAGACGTGTCCCAAGATTTTTTTAGTAAATTAATTTTAACTCACATCGAAGATTGGGCAGAGGAAAACAATATCATCTCACATCTGCAAGCGGAGTTTCGTGTTGCCACCAGCAATATAGACCAAGTATTCAGTTTTTTTAATGCTTATCTGGAAAGAAGTCACACTCAAGAAAGGTCATCTTTATGTAGTATTTGTTGACCTGAAAACTGCTTTTGATTCCATTGATCACATTCGGCTCTGGACTTCCCTGAGGGACATGGGACTTCCCCATGCCCTACTCCATCTTTTAACCAGGTTACACCAGGATAACTACGCCAGAGTCAGATGGAATCAACATGGGAGGCAGTCTGGTAATATTTCAATTGGGAAAGAAGTACGCCAGGGGTGCGTGTTAGCTCCAACCATGTTCACCCTGCACATGAATGAGCTCATAAAAGAGCTATATGACTGTGGCGGGGATCCTTCGAAGCTGGGTGATAAGCAAACACCTGCGCTTCTGTTTGCTGACTATACGCTACTTATATCTAAAACCCCAAAGGGCATCCAAAATGTTCTTATTAAGATTTCGAAAGCATGTGACTCTAGGGGCCTGAAAATCAATTGCCTTAAAACTAAGTGCATGGTCTTTAACCCATACAAATCAGCCAAGGGTAAAGTGATGCTGGAAGGACAACCCCTAGAGCAGGTTAAAGCCTTTGATTACTTAGGTATTAGAATTAGCGAGAACCTGGCATGGTCCCCACAAATTTCAAAGAGTGTTCTGAAATTACAACAAGTAGATGGCGCAATTGTTAAAAGAGCCAAACGTTCAGCCTTTCGCCCAGTTTCCCCTGCATTAGAAATCCATAGGGCAAAGGGCTTCGGCGCAGCATATTACAGTGCAGAACTTTGGGGCTTAGAGGACACTAAACAATTAGAAGTAGCAGAAAATACATTACTAAGAGCTTTTTTAAATATCCCAAAGAACACTCTCCTACTACCACTACGCACTGACCTTGGGTTAAAATCAATCTCCCATTGTGCTGCACTAAAGCTTGTGTTCTGGGTAAGACTATGGACCAGCAAAACCCAAATACCCGTAAAGATGTTGTGGAAGAATTGTTGTCAGCGCAAAGAAAATCAGGTCTCCTAACTTGGTTTGGGAAGGTTAAGGGGTGGCTTATAAAGATAGGGATGAGTACCATCTGGGATGACCCCCGCTATATCTCAAGGAATATGCTTCCTCAACTAAAAATAATATTTTGGAATTTTATTAATACTGGTTGAAATGAACTAAGGTCACCAGGTATTTTAACAACACAATTTTTAAATGTTAAAAGTTGCCCCAAATTTGAAATTTATATGGATGAAGTAGAACCCCCTCAAGCACGTGCACTTTACATTCAGTTTAGATTTGGCACCCTTCCCTTAAACCATGTGAGAAGCAAATGGTTGAACTCTACTCTCACCCCAACATGCCCGACTTGTAATTCTGCACCCAAAAATATTGCTCATTATCTTTTTTTTTGCCCCGCCTATGCTACATTGAGGAAAAAATGGATTGTCCTCGCATGGCGTGTGTTGTCTTTTACATACCTCTCAGACGCTTTGCGTGTTTTTACTATGGATACTACTAAATGGCTTGTTTTTACTTTATCTAGATAACTCCTTTATGCCTGATGGTTGAGGGATAAGGTAGTTAAAGGATCTCCTACCCCGGGTTGGGAGGTACTCTAAGGGATAGCCAAGATCGTAGTACTGTGTAGTTTGCTACCCTTTTTTTTTTTAAACATTTTTTTTAATCAAACATCACTATTGTATGATTGTAACCCATTTTTATTCTGTATCAAATTATGATGGGTTACTCAAGCTGCTATATTCTTTTATATTTGTTGTATTTATGTATGTTACGTGTGAGTATGATCTTGCTACTGATCAAATGAATAAATGAATTAATTCTAATTGTACATTGCTTCAGACAAATCAACTGCTAGGGATAATTTAAAAAGTTTTTCAAATAGCCTGAGACAACTGGAAAAAATATCTCAGAATTGGGTCTCCTGATAAATCTTTTTAACGGTGGTACATTGCTAACTTGAAATCTGAGATCACTTTTTAGGGCTTTTTTTCTCGTTTTCTCTTGTGCAATAGAAATGCATAAATTAAAGCCATAGCATTGTTACTTATATTATTGTGAATAGTGTATATTTTTGTGTATAGGTGTGGGATTAATGTAAAAGTACAATATATCATCCATATAGCACTATTTTCAAAGGTATGTGAATTGGGGGGTAGCAAAACAGGAATGGTTCATGGTTATAGGTTTCGGTTAGTGTGTGAGGGATTTTTGTAGCACTCTTTTTTAAGGTGGGGGTACTACTTTATTTGTCAGATTCTCAAACACTTCAGAATTAAGATGATAAGTCTATCACCAGCATCATGAATATTTATGTTTTTGTCACCTCCTATGGTGCTGCACCACAGGGCTCACTGGATGTCGTTGCAAGGTTTTTAGTTTGTCCTACACGTTCCTTTATTTCTAACACACTTGCAGAGGCAGAGTGGTTATGTTCGAGGCATGTTTAATATGTATCCCCAGAATAACCACTCTGCCCCTGCAATAAGTAAATAGTTAACACACCTCAAACTATGGGGGTGATTACGATGGCAGGCAGACATAAGTCCACCCGCCATCGTAGCGGATATTGGGACCGCCGGCCTATCATGCGGTGGTCCTGCGCTCCACATTACGATGCGACCACCACCATGGGGGTTGCATCCAGCAATTTAACATTGTGGCTAGTGCTGCTGGCTGCAGCACCTGCCGCAATGCCAAAAATGCAAGTAGTGCATGTACCTGCACTAGGTGGCAGGTACCATGCGGTACCTGTCACTTAGTGCATGGAAATGCATACCCCCCCAGTGCACCACCACCTCCCCCAACACAAGGGGGCCCTCAACGGGACCCCGAAACCAATCCCTACCATCCTTTCCATGGCGGTTTTGCCACCATGGAAAGGCTGGCTACAGCCAGCATCGTAATTTGGCAGACTGTGCCTGCTAGGCACCGCAACCATTTTAGGCATGCTGACCGCTCCGCCAAGCAAAAATTGCCTGTGGTGGAAGCGTGGTGGGCGTTCTTTGCGTCCACCCCGTCAGAAAGCGATTCCCCCTGCCATCGTTCGTAATGTGGCAGAGGGAAAATTGCTGTCCAATGGCGGAGGGCTCACCACTGCACAGCTGGCGGTGGCGGGCCTTCCACCATCATAATCACCCCCAAAGTGTTTACTACGGTTGCCATATAAAGAGCTTTTAATTTTTATTCATGTCATGGTTTTATTTACCTTGCAATCAAAATTTCCCTTTTCGACAGGTGGCAACTTGAATTTTTACAAAATCTTGCTCCAACAGGCATGAACATTTTCAATGTGTAATACAAAAGCTTCCTAAATCTGCCTGCTTATGATTTGTAGCCCTGCGATTTTAGGAAGGTTTGGAATTTTCTGTGCATTTAGGCAATCTAATGGTCTTTTATAGAGCCAATGTTAATTCTTTGCTTCTGGAGGAAGTGTTAAATCTAGCAGCAGTATTTCCTTCTCTACAAGGATAAACTGGTGGAGAAAACTCCTGCTGTGTCGTTTGCTAATGATTGAGCACTTTCCCCAGATATTAGGGATTTCCATTTACTGCTTAACTCTAAATAAGCTGTAATTGTAGAAATTACACAGCTGTTATTGCAACTATCAGCAGTAAAGCTGTAGATGTTCTGAAAGACCTTAATGAGGTTCTGGCTCCAGCTGTATGTAGACAACTAGTCTCTAATAGCCCGATTCCGATCTCGTCAGGAAAGCCCTCCATACGGCTCGAATCCAGATGGCTTTCCAGATGAAACGTGCCCCGGTACTCCGAGTGAGTGAGTACGATGTGTCGTAAGCATATGGACTCGATTTGCTCTGACTTACATTGAAGTCTATGGCAGCCTGCGTACAGACGCTTACACAGGCTCCCATAGCACAAAAGGGGTGCGTGAGGAAAAGCGTACACCCTGTGGCAGACACCCCATGGTGACCACCACACTGTGCATACTTGGATCGATGAGACCCATGGGCACCCCCCCATGACAGATTCGGAGGGCCCTGGGTGAAGTACGCTTCCGACAGACCGAGGCAACGCGGCTGTCCGAATCGTGCATCATACTCGCTTGGTCGGAATCTGGCTCCATTGCACGGCACGATTCGTCTTCGAATGAGTCGGACGGGCATGATCGCATTCGGGAATGATTCGCTCGGTGCGTACCCAATTTTCACGTCGTACTTGGTTCGTTCGGACCTGTGTACGATTTGGTCGGCAACAAGGGTTATGAATCGGATCCGGTAAAGCCAAATCCGATTCAGAGGCCTTCCAAACAACATCTGAATCGGGCCCTAAGTAGTAAATACATTCCCTGAAGTGTTAAATGGTAGCGGCAGTTTCAGTCGATAACCTTTCAAGTATTTGCCCGGCGGTAATCGCCTCTCATACCACTCGATAATTTACCAATGAAAGAGGCAGGCGCCGGAGACTGGAAGGCAGGAAACAAAGTTTTATTCCGTCGGAGCAGAACACATCAGATCAGACAGCAAGGTATCGTCACGAGGTGCTCTAACTGCATCTCTGAGACCTGGTCTCTTATACACTGGTTTATTGCTTTATTACACATAGTACATTCTTGAGATTCCCTTGAAGTATGGGGGAATATCCCCTGAAGCCCTGGTTCAGATCCGATCCCACACATAGATACAGTAGAAGTTGCCACCCCACCCACAGTAGGAGATGGCTATTGCGCAGCAGGGTATTCCGCCAATTCCTGGGGGTGTGTGTGACCGGTCGGGTCTCAGGGAGTAGGGGCTTTGATCTACTGTAATCCCTTTGATGTGGGGTGTTTCCCTTACAGTAGGGGCAATAAACTGCATCCGCAGGGCTAGGTGATGGCCTGGGACCAGTTCAGACAATGGGGCGCAGAGGAAGGGGGTTATCAAAGGAGAGGCATGACCATGTATGGGATGTCGGTCGGATGTGGTTCCGTAGCAGGGTCGCGCAGAAGGAGAGGGTTTATGGCCTGTATGAGAGAGCGGGGGTGGCCAGCGCGCGGGGGATGCTCGCAGCGCCAGGGGAAAGCGCTGGCGATCGAGAGTGAGCGGGGAGAGAGAGTGGGGTGCCTAAAATGGCGGCCGTGCATTCGCTATGCGTGGCGCTGGGGAGAGGCAAGATGGCGCAGATAATGTTCAGTTTGCACGCTAAATTTCCACAGTCCTCCCTTTTAACATATCTCGCCAGCTTGTCTAGTTCGGATTTATCCCCATAATACTGCGGACTTCCACCTCATAGAGGGCTTTCATCCGCTCTGTTTCAAAGTTCAAAGTCTTAGGGCAGATGTAGTTCATAAAAAGCGAACATAAAGGTGGCAGACACTGAATCCCCAAACAACATCCACATAGTATCACAATTGGTATTAGGATAAATGAAAACAGCCTCCATCCCCAACTTTTAATAGTGTCCCAAAACCAACTTCCCAGCGACCATTCTTCTTGCTCTTGATGGACCTCTGTGGACAGTCTGTGGAGGTGTTCAATTGCTTTGTAGACTGAGGGTGAGTTATCTGGTACGTAGGTACAACAGCTGGACCCAATGATGCGGCATGCTCCTCCACGATCAGCCAGAACCACATCTAGAACAAGGCGGTTCTGAAGAGCCACCAGGCGGATGGCCTGAAGCTCAGCGGTGTTGTTGGCGAGGGCGCCAGCTGTAATGTTCATTGCTGTTTCGACTGCCTGGGTTAAGTGGCGGATGGCACGGCTGTTTGCCATCGGACCCCAGAGCGGAACAAGACCCTTTACTGCGTCCATGAACTGTGCTCCGGTGGAGTCGGCTTGTGCAATGTCTTTGGCACGTTTCTGTCGGTGATGGTTTGCTGGAGCCACATATGTCGGGGGAAGGACGAAGGCGATGTAGCAGGTGCCTCCCCAACCTTTCGGGAGCCAGGTGTAGGCCTTAGTACCACAGACGAAGTACATATTCGGGGAGGCAACAAAGGAGGGTGGGTCAACTGAGTCCAATGTTCGGGTGATGAGGCAGGAGCTGTGGCCCACCAGCTGTGCCCCCAGGCCTTCGAGGCATACAGATCCAGTGATGTTGATGACGGACAGGGCCACTGTTAGGGTGGCGGCCGTCCGTTTTCGGAGGTAAGAGAAGGTGGGTCTGGCTGGATTGTTGAACACTTGCATTTCAACTCGTTCTTTGGCGGGGATGTCCATGTGAAAGGAAGTGTTCGATCTCAGAGGGCAGAAGAGGGCGGAAGTTCTACCAGTTTTGTTCAGCCAGAACCCATGGTAGAAGTGTGACATGGTTCTGCCGGAAGTGGCATTGTCCTTGTAGCTCTCCTGCAGGAGGATCAGCCAGGCGAGGCAGGAACCATGGACAGAAAAAGGTGAAGGGATGAAAGGGATTGAGTGCCCAGTGGCATGGGGTAGCAATCCACAGATCCAGCAGTTAGTGGCGTTGGTGGCAAGATTGTGTTGGTGGAGCAACTGCACAAAAGAGTTATTCCAGAACTCCTTACGCCTTTCTCGGAGTTGGGGTGAAAGTGAGATCAGATGGTGTTCTTTCGTGGTGGTAGGTTGAACGGTGGTCAGCAATGTCTTATGAGCGGGTGTGCTCTCCTCCATGATCCAGAAGGTGACCACGAGGAGAAGGCAAAAGAGAAGGGAAATGAAAAGTGCTATTGTCTTAAAGCTGTGCATTCGGTCAGTCTTTGGGTTTTGTAGTGGATCTTCGGACGTCCGGTTGCTTCCATCATCTTCATGTCGGGCGCTTCCATCACCTTCAAGAGACTCGGTAGCGGGCAGAACCACAGACTTTGTTTTAGTTTCTCTCCTGGTGGCCTTTGAGGTGACTAGGCTACCGTTCTGAGATTTCCACTTAGCCTGTGGTCTGCTTAGCCGAAGTTCTCTCCTTTCGTCGCAAGTTATACCCTTCTTTGGATGGCACAGTGGGATCGGGATATTCAATCAATTCAAGTGTCTCTGTATCCGGGCAGCGGCTCAGGGATGGTCGGTCTTTGTCCAGAAGTTCCTCTTGGGCGGTGATGTTGTCCGTGGTTGTCAGGGTCGGTGATACCTTCTTGCAGTGGTGTGCATGCAGCCAATTGCGTTTCCCCTCCACTCGAAGAGCTGTTCGGGTGGTGATCAGGACTTGCAGGGGGCCCGTCCACCGGGGCTCCAGACTCTTGGTGCACTGGAAGTTACGCACTAAGACGAAGTCACCGGGTTGGATGTCGTGTCCGGGGCCCCTGGAAACATCGGGAATGGCGTGCAGCACCTGCTGATGGATAACAGACAACGTCTTAGTTAGGTTATACAAATAGTCAGACATGAGGACGTCCGGGACGTCGTGGATAGATGTTGGTTTTGGTGCAGTCCAAAGGTTCATGGGCCGCCCAAAGACGACCTCGTAGGGGGTTAAGTGGTGCTTGGTGGGGGTGGAACGCATTGATAGCAATGCTAGTGGGAGAGCGTCTGGCCATCTTAGTCCTGTGGTGGCGACTATTTTTGCTATCTTAAGCTTCAATGTGGCATTGTGTCGCTCAACCAGGCCTGCAGATTGGGGGTGGAAGACCGCATGGAATTTCTGTTTTATACCCAACCCTTTTAAGATGAGTTGGATAACTTCAGCTACGAAGTGGGGGCCGTTGTCGCTCCACAAAATTCGACAAAGGCCGTATCGGGGGAAGAATTCCTTCAGTAGTACTTTTGCGGTAGTCATAGCGGTGTTGTCATGGGTTGGGTAGGCTTCCACCCACTTGCTGAAGGCACACACAACGACAAGTACATACTTTAAACCTTGGCACCTTTCTAGCTGGACATAGTCCATTTGTAGGACTTCAAAGGGGGGATTGGGGACCCCAAACCCTCCCCGGGGTACAGCAGTTCCTTTCCCAGGGTTGTGTTGGAGGCATACTAGGCAATGTTGGACCAGAGGTTTGGCTGAGTCTGGTATTCTGTCGTTGTGCCAGACTTTGGAGATGAGTTCGATCATGGGGGCAGACCCTATGTGTGCGGGGGAGTGTGCCATGGTCAGCATGGGGATCAGGTATGAGTCGGGTAGCAACCATTTGTTTGAGTCTTTAGTCCGCCAACAACCGTCATCATCCTTCAACCCCACCCGGGCCCATTCAGTTAATTCGTGTGGTGTGCTGGCTAGTTGGATATCCCTAATCGTTTCCCTAGCATCCTTCCATTTCTCAGTTTGTGACCTGGTCACGTACATGCGGGTCGTGGACCTGTTCTCGGCTGTGGTTCGGGCAGTAATGTCAGCCAGTGCATTTCCCTGTCCTATAATGTCTGTCACCTTCTTGTGTGCCTGGCATTTGATCACGGCTAACCGTGTGGGGAGGAGGACTGCTTCGGTCAGGGCAGAGACTAGATCTCCATGCAGGATGGGTGTGCCATGAGAAGTCAAGAATCCCCTCTCTTTCCATAAGAGCCCAAAGTGGTGAACTACCCCAAAGGCATACTGACTGTCTGTGTAAATGTTTGCGGTTGTCCCTGCTGCCAGGATGCAGGCTCGTGTGAGGGCAATTAGTTCCGCCGCCTGTGCGGATCGCTGTGTGATGCGGGCTGTCTCAACAACTGTTCGAGCTGTGGTGACTGCATAGGCAGCTGAGGTGGTGCCATCGGGGAGCTTGATGCATGAGCCATCTACCCACAGTTCTCCGTCAGGGTCCGGGAAGGCAGTATCCCGGAGGTCAACCCTACTCTTGGTTTGTTCGTCGGTGAGGGTCACGCAATCATGTATAGGGGATGCATTGGGGTCAGCGTCAGGGAGAGGTAGTAGAGTAGCTGGATTCAGAGTGGTGCATCGTTTCAATGTGATGTGGGGTGCAAGCAGAGTCAGTTCGTAACCAGTCAGTCGTGCGCTAGTCAGGTGTTGAGTCTTGGTTTGGTTCAGGAGGGTATCAACAGCATGGGGTACCAATACTGTGAGGGGGTTCGAGAGCACGATCCCCTCACTTTGCCGGATAGAGACAGCAGCGGCGGCTACTGCTCGAAGGCAGGCGGGCAAAGCTCTGGCTACGGGGTCAAGAGTGGCAGAGAAGTAGGCACAAGGGCGTTGCTTAGGGCCTATGGACTGGGTTAGGACAGACAACGCACATCCCTCCCTTTCGTGGGTGTAGAGAGAGAAAGGTTTAGTGTAGTCTGGGGTTCCTAGGACTGGGGCCGAGCAGAGGGCGTCTCGTAATTCTTTGAAGGAGGATTGACATTCGGGTGTCCAGGGGAGGGGGAAGGGGGTATCTTTAGCCAGCAGGGAAAGCAGAGGTTTTACGATAAGACTGAAATTTGGCAACCACTGTCGACAAAAGGAGGTGAGGCCCACTAGGGACCGCACTTGCTTCTGAGTTTTGGGAACAGGGGTTTCTAGAATGGTTTGAATTCGGTCAGGGGTAAGTTTCCTCCCGTCTTTGGATAGTAGGTGGCCTAGATACGTTACTTGGGGCTGGCAGAATTGCAATTTCTTTCTGGAGACCTTGTGACCGTTCTCCGCAAGGAAGCGGAGGAGGTGAATGGTGGCTGTGACGGCAAGTGGAGTGGTGTCGGCCGCCAAAAGAATGTCATCGACGTACTGTATCAACACCACTCCATCGGGTAGTTTGACTGCATCCAGTTGCCTCTTGAGGGCTTGGCTGTAAATACTGGGACTCTCAGTGTAGCCTTGGGGTGCCCTGCAGAATCTGTATGAACGGGCTTTTAAAGTGAATCCGAACAGGTAGCGGCTGTCTGGGTGGATGGGGATGGAAAAGAAAGCGTTCTTGAGATCAATAACAGTAAAGATGGTGGCAGTGGATGGAATCAGGGTGAGGATGGTGGTGATGTCTGAGACCACGGGGTACTGGGGTATGACTACTTTGTTAACCTCTCGCAAGTCAACAATGAAACGGTAGGCTTTCTCATCCCCCTCGCCTTGCTTCTTTACAATGGGTAGGATAGGGCTGTTGCAAACATTACTCACTACTTCTTCTACCACTCCTGCCTCGACTAGGGACTCGATGATTTCCACCAATGCCTTCTCGCCTTCGGGTGATATCCGATACTGTGGAAGCTTTGGGAGCACTGCGTCCGGTCGGACGGTTATGTGTACCGGGTCGATCACCATGCGCCCTACATCTGAGTCGGTTTTAGCCCATAGATGTGAAGGTAATGTGTCGAGTAGGAACATGTCAGCATCGGTTATAGAGAGCATACGCCGTGTGTGACAGGGTCTGGACAGATCTGGGTTATCGTGTAGGATGACTCGAACTCCGTCTGGGGAGCATCTGATGGTAGCTCGAAAATGTTTTAGCAAATCAAGTCCCATAATAGCATCGGGGGTGTTGGAGGAGAGCAGAAAGGTCGTGTCAGTGGTGTTATCTTCTAAGTCAAAGGAGATTGGTGCTGATAAGGGGTTAGTGGAGGGCGTTCCATCGAAGCCTATTGAGGTTACATGTGAGCCAGACAAGGGTGCCCTAGGGATCAGTCGTTTGGATAGCGCACTACGTGTCGCCCCAGTGTCTACCAGGAATGGGGATTTTGTGCCCAAGACCTTAGCAGTGACGTAAGGGCCTTGCTGGTCAACACGGAGTTCGACTGGATCCCTCCCTTGCCCCTGGCGGTCCTATGCGAAGTCATGGGTGCTTTCATAGTCGGACTGCTGACACTGGTTTTGTCGGGGGCGGTCAAAGGTGTTTGGTTTGCTTGGCCTGGTGTTGGTTGCGTCGTTCGTGTGCCCTCGTCCCTGTCCTCTGTTTCTGGGGTCATATGCTGTGTCTCTGGGATCCCTATTTTTGTTTAGTTCCAGAAGGACCGGGCACTGGGATTTCCAGTGTCCGAACCCTCTACAGAACGCTCATTGGTTCCCATCTAAGTCTCTCCGTCCGTTGTAGGGTGCAGGTGTATGGTCTCTAGGGGGTAGCTTTCTAGGGGCGGTCGGGTGGTAATTCTCTTTCGGGGGTTCCCTTCCTATGGTCACCCCTTGCAACTGTGCTATCATTACCCTCTCCTTCAGTTCCTTTTTCTTCTTCTCTGATGCCCTATCGTTCTCGTTTTTCTGATTTTCGTAGTATTGGGCCATCTGGAGAATCGCTGCGGGTTTGGAGGCTGCCCAGCTACTCTCGCTGGTCTGTAGTTTCTGGGAAATTTCTTGTGTCAGACCCTTCACATAATTCTGGACAAAGAGGTGATGTCCGGTTGCGGTGGTCATGTCTTGGCCACTGTAATCGGAAAACACAGTCTCGAATCGGGAGAAGTATTCAGACACATCCTCCTGGGGTTTCTGGCGGCAAGCCGTTACTATCGACCAGTCTACCTTTCTTTCTGGGATTAGTGTCTTCAGTTTTAGTACAATCTTGTCTGGGAGCTCTAATATGGCTTTTGGGGGTTTCTGTCCTGGTTCTCGCTGCTTATCTATGGTATCGAGTTGTACCCAGGTATATCCGAACGGCTCAGCGTGGTCAACTTTCCGGATTTGTTTCCACACATCAGCCGGCAGACATAGCCCAAAGAACAAGTCGATATCTGCTAAAGTCATAATCGTAGAACCTAAGGCTGTACCCAGTTCAGTGTAGAAGGCAGTCGGGTTCTTTCTTAAGTCGGGTAGAGTTTTTCTAAAGGTCAAAATGTCTTGCCGGTCCCACGGCTGGTAGACCCAGTTATATACAACCCTTCCCTTCGCATCTTGGTGGTTGATGTCGTCATGTGTTCCCAGACCTCGTGGGGGGACCCAGTAGGGGGCAGCTTCTTTAATGGGCATCATGGCATCAGCCCTTCCTTCCTGGGGCTTAGTCGCTATGGGGGTTTCTGCTTTGGTGGTCTGTCCATGTTCTTTAAGGTGTCGGTAGACCTCGAGTGTACGAGTGAAGAGGTTCGTAACGTCGCCCTCTCTTTCCTCTCCGATTTCTACCTTCCTATATAGGGCTGCTAAGCCTTCGGGACCTTTATCGTGGTATCTTTCCTCATACGCATTCAGGGCGTGATAACAGAGCCGTACGACGAAGTGTCGTCTGCGGCTGTCGGCATACGAGTTATACACGTCTGTTATATACTCCTCACTTTCTTTTCGCTCCACCAGTGTCCCTACTATCTTATCAATTCCTGCTCGTTCATCCTTTGTTAATCGATTCATTCTGGTGGACTCTTTCTTTCCCATCTCATGGTCATCTAGCGTTGTAACCGACATTGGGTTCAGTACAAGAGGCTCAGCCGGCGCGGAGGCCGTGAGGACCGAGGCCCCTGTACTGCTTTCGCTCGTGTTCGGGGGTTGTAGATGTTGCACTACTGACTGGGAGGGTGCATATGGAGGGGGCATGTAAATGATCGGGGGACCTAACAGTAATTCATCATTCGTTCGCTGCTTGGAGGACAATTCAGGGTAGAGCAAAGAAGGGGTCCTAACAGCATACTGGCCTGAGGTTTCGGGCTCCTGTCTTAGTTTAGTCTCCCTTCTCTCCTTTATGTCTTCTTCTAACCTTCTAGCGGCAAGGTGAGCTGCCTTTCGTAATTCCTTTTCTGCTTTTACTCCTTCCCTCTTTTTCCGTTGCGTTGCTTCTTTGCGCCACATGCCGATACTGTCAAGCATAGTAGGCGTCGTCTTATTGCTACGCAGAGCTACTTCTAGCGCTTCTATCTTATGGTCGTCGAAGGATCCCATCAGTGGCCACTGACTCTCGGGGTCCTTCTTTGTATATTTATGCCATAGCTTGGTATAAGCTACGGCGACTAGTCCATATTTAGTGAACATGTCCTTATTAGGGGTGCCCTCCAGTGGAGCCGGATGGTTCACCTCTAATAAGCGGTCCGGGCAGAACCAACTACCAATCAGTGGGGAGAAGATAGGCATGACGGGTTTCAACGGGGACAAAAGTCAGCACTACCTATCTTTTCACTGCTTGCAAAGACTAGACAGAATATCTCTATTCCTCGTTATTTGTAAGCAGAGAATACCTCCAAAGAACCAATATCGAACAACTAGTGTTCGGACAATCAATCAATCAATCAATGGGAGATAAAGATAGGCATGACGGGTTTCAACGGGGACAAAAGTCAGCATTACCTACCCTTCACTATTTGCAAAGACTAGACAGAATATTCCTATTCTACGTTATTTGCAAACAGAGAATATCTCAAAAAGCACTATTCTCCAAAACAATCAATGTTCGGACAATCAATCAATGGGGAGATTAAGATAGGCACGACGGGTTTCAACGGGGACAAAAGTCTGCGTTACCTACCCTTCACTATCTGCAAAGGGAGAGAGAGAGAGAGTATTTCTACTCCTCCCCGTTTGTAGACAGCGAATATCTCAAAGAGAACAATCAATGAGCACAATCAATGAGCAATACTAGTATTTCCAAAGCTTTAAACAATCAATCAATTATTTCGCATTTTGTCGTGTATCACGACCTTACCCGGACCGCGTGGACAGTTTCTCGTCTTCCGCCTCCAGCGCCCGATCGTCCTCTACTCTCCGTATTTGCCGCGGCACTCCTGATGGTTCCCAGTCAGGACCGTAGATCACTCGAGAGAGGTCTGCTCGGAACCAGTGAAGTTCGGATGATCGGCTGCCAGACGAGGGTCTATTGGGCAGGAGCTCTCCCGATCGTTGCAGTCGTTCACTCTGTCGTCGGGACCTCTCCCACTGGATCCACGTGTCGCTGATGGGCCCCACGTTTGGGACGCCAATTGTTAAATGGTAGCGGCAGTTTCAGTCGATAACCTTTCAAGTATTTGCCCGGCGGTAATCGCCTCTCATACCACTCGATAATTTACCAATGAAAGAGGCAGGCGCCGGAGACTGGAAGGCAGGAAACAAAGTTTTATTCCGTCGGAGCAGAACACATCAGATCAGACAGCAAGGTATCGTCACGAGGTGCTCTAACTGCATCTCTGAGACCTGGTCTCTTATACACTGGTTTATTGCTTTATTACACATAGTACATTCTTGAGATTCCCTTGAAGTATGGGGGAATATCCCCTGAAGCCCTGGTTCAGATCCGATCCCACACATAGATACAGTAGAAGTTCCCACCCCACCCACAGTAGGAGATGGCTATTGCGCAGCAGGGTATTCCGCCAATTCCTGGGGGTGTGTGTGACCGGTCGGGTCTCAGGGAGTAGGGGCTTTGATCTACTGTAATCCCTTTGATGTGGGGTGTTTCCCTTACAGTAGGGGCAATAAACTGCATCCGCAGGGCTAGGTGATGGCCTGGGACCAGTTCAGACAATGGGGCGCAGAGGAAGGGGGTTATCAAAGGAGAGGCATGACCATGTATGGGATGTCGGTCGGATGTGGTTCCGTAGCAGGGTCGCGCAGAAGGAGAGGGTTTATGGCCTGTATGAGAGAGCGGGGGTGGCCAGCGCGCGGGGGATGCTCGCAGCGCCAGGGGAAAGCGCTGGCGATCGAGAGTGAGCGGGGAGAGAGAGTGGGGTGCCTAAAATGGCAGCGGTGCATTCGCTATGCGTGGCGCTGGGGAGAGGCAAGATGGCGCAGATAATGTTCAGTTTGCACGCTAAATTTCCACAGAAGTAGGAAATGACTCTCTAGATAATAAATTAAACAGTCATTCACATGTATGTGCATAAATCCCATTGTCCCCTTAACTTATAAACTGTGAAGCCTATTTATGAGGCCATTTGCATCGCTCTTGCACCACACAATGTGAAACCACGCAAAGCCTCTTTGCGTGGCCCTGAGTGGCTTCAAAAATCTGGGGTAATGCAACGCAGCACAAATCTCTGTGTTGTAATTACTCTGCTCGAGGAAGGCGTTCCATGGGCATAGCGTGGGTTTTCCTACACAAATCCCATGGATTTTGACGCATCCCCAGGTTTACAAGTAATTGTAAACCTGAAGATATACCCAAATCTTCCACCTTCCCAGGGGAAGCATAACGAGGAGAAATATCTCTATTTCTCCTCATTTCTTCCTCTTTCTATGCATGCTGCATTGTGTAGCACACACAGAAAGAGGAATATGGCTCTTAGGATTGCTTTTGTGGAGGAAGGCACCACTTCCTTTACAAAAACAATCCTGCATTTAATGCAGGTGCCCTTGTATCATAGTGCAAGGGTGCCTGTGTTGGCGCTAAGCTGCCGAAAGGGCACCAATGCAAGGGAAAGGACAGCAATGCGCAGTAATGCCTTAAATATGGCGTATTTCTGCCCCTTCCTAGCATGCAACAAGGTGACTTGCTGTGCTGCACTGTGTCTAAATGTCATAAATGTGCCCCTGTGTCCTGGAGTGCTTACGTATGTATAATGTGCATATTAAACAAAACTATGCCCCAGTAGGCCTGACCATGTGGCATATAAGTGAAATGCATAATTCATCTATTCTCTTCACATGTGCCTGTTTAAGAACAATAAATGAGAATCTCTTTTATTGATCATTAGTGCTTATGATTGTGGTATTGGTACGAACCTCTCTTTGATTGCGTATATCTCAGCTTTTAACAAAGAGGCTACTTTGGGCTCAGATGTATAGGTTCTTTGGGGTGCTGAGTGAAAGAATAGATTTTCTTCCTCTTTTTCTTTAAAGTGCTCTGGTTCATCTGTCCTGTTATAGGTTCTATATTTGGGTTATGTTTTCATATGGTGTTACTAGTTCAGGATGGTAGTTAGAGTTTCCCTTCACATATTAATTAATTGCCAGGCACCAATATTTTTCTTTTTGATAACCACATTGTCCGCTGGCAATTACACTTATTCTACTTCCCAGGCTCTTTCGCAGAACACTTACACTGACTTAGCTCCTAACTTTTGGGGTGCTAAAGGAGAGTGTTAGGTGATTACTCAAGATTGTAGCTGTTTGCAGGCTATATTTCTTTATCCCAGGTCCTATAGCATTTTCCAAATGCAGTTATGGTAGTGGAGCCAAGATCTCAGTGGGATTAACCCAAGCCTGGGCAAAAGGTGCACAATTTCCTCTGTGAAAATTTCTCAAAATGTCCAATAACTTATGTGACAGTTGTTATAATGAAGTGAAATGTCAGTCAGGCATTTTGTACTAGTGTTTTTTAGCATGAGATGCATCTTCGTGTTATTTTTGTATGAGCGAAACGCTTCCTCGCACCCATTTTGGATGCAAGGACACATTTTGCATTAAAGAATTATACATTTTTTACCTGGACGACTTCTAAATTAAGCAACAAGGTATAATGGCATATTCTCTGGCCTTTCAGATAACAAGCTTAATGCAAAATGTCGTAAATTATGCGAAATTATACCAGCGCAAGCAACATTTCTCCTGGATCTAGATATAATCCAATGCAACATGAATGCCTGTAGGCTGTCACACTGTTATTGGGTGCTTCCTGTGTATGAGAATACTAGAGGCTTTAGACTTGTGACTCTTTACATTTCATCTCCAGTTTTCCCCTCTGATTCATTTAATTCTTAGCTTTTTATACTCTGGTGTTTACTGACCTTCTCTCCTTGTTCGGCTTAGTGCCAACAAACCACCACATTGTTGAACTCTATACTCCACAAATGCCATAAATAGACAAATAAATAATTTAAATATTCAAAAGTCTCTATAGCATGTGTTAAATAACATACAACTAAGTTTGCATTTTCTTAATGGTTAGTTTACAGGTTATGGTATTGTCGATCATTCCTCTCTATAAAAGTATTTGCAAAGCATTGGTTTCCATCATATTCTAGCACCCTTTACCCAAGTAGTTAGTGGACTATCTCAGGTGGTGTCTATTTCAAACATCTTTTCAATATCATTGGTGACACTAAGATTTAGGGTAGAAAGAGCAATCTACTTCCTTGCCAGCTGTCCTGCCAGCTCATTTCTTTAGAGGTTTACCTAGAGGGAGGAGCAATAAATTATGATATCATACCTGCACTTTTGGAACGACAGAGCCTCAAGTCCTAAACTGCAAAAAACACATACATTACAGCAAATTCCTTACAAATGCTCAGCAATATTCATTCATCAGCATTTACCAGCAGTTACCAATATTCTCAACTATACAGAATGCCACACCCATTTATATTTCTGAGGCATATATCACACCTAAATGCTAACTACTAATTGTGCTGATAGAACATCAGGTTTAAGTACAGAGCAGTAAATGGTGTTACCAACTTCGGAATGCTGGTGAAACTAGTCTACATTGTCTACAAACAAGTGTTTATCATAGATGTTTATCCATTAGATCAGTTATAAAAATGTTTGTAAATTCCCCACTAA
Organism: Triturus cristatus; assembly: GCF_964204655.1. Taxonomy (NCBI): domain Eukaryota; kingdom Metazoa; phylum Chordata; class Amphibia; order Caudata; family Salamandridae; genus Triturus; species Triturus cristatus. The sequence continues at coordinate 248,726,037 of NC_140593.1, forward strand.
CCTCTCAGTTTTCATGTGTTGCCAGTTCAAAAGAAGATGTTTATGTGTAGCAGGTTCACTCCGTAAGGTGAGAGTTTGCCAGTGAAACTTGCAGTGACCCCAGCCGAGGCCCGTGCAGGTAAGAGTGGTGGGCGGTAGGGCTGGGTTGCGGGGGGCATTCAACAGATGACCACAAGAGAAAATTAAACAAATAATTCATTTTCCCTCATCGCCGTCTGTCGAAATCCCCCCCACACACGGCCCCACCTCCCCACCGCTCTTACCTGCACGGGCCGCAGCTGAGTGATCTTTAGGTTACAAAATTGACTGCCTTCAAGACCGACTCAGAATTCCATCCTTCATAGGCGGGTTACATTAATTGCCATTAAATTCCAGGAACTGCAAAAATATAAAATTGTACATACTTGCATACACTTTTCCAACAATAAAAGGTAACTTAGCATTAAATCACGGTTCCGCTGGGGAGTCGGCAGTGTGCGTGAACCAAGATGGCCGCCGCGCCTTGAGCTCCGTCTTCACCTGCTTTGCCGACGACTTTCTCCCTACGACAGGGGCATTGTTCAATCTTCGTTTTTACCCCCAGGGTGTTCCGTTGTGGTTGCGGCATCGTTTGGCTGAGTTTTGGAGGTCTGGTGCCTCCGTGGGAAGTGCGGTAGGTGATTTTTAGATTCTCCTCACAGAGGGCTCTTGCCCTCCACAGCATTCTCTGGCAGCCTTCCACACAGAGGAGGCGGACTTAACCCACTGGGCACCTCTTCTCTTCAGAAGCCTCATCCCTTCTTAAAGGGGTTTTCGTACTGCCTCGTGTTTTCCACAACTTTATTTTTGGGAAAGAATTAAAGGGATTCTGTCCTTTTATTCTATATTGCAGCTTTATAACACAGAGTTCTAAGTTATTTTGGAGCTGTTTTTTTGACTCCTAATTTTTTGTATCCTGCCAGAGCTCCATACTACACTGCAGACCTTTGCTATTTGTAGTGTAATTAATTTTTTTCTTCTTGTTGTTTGCTCCCTGTTTCCCAGTATGTAGTCCACACTGGGTCCAAAGGAACGCAAACAAGCTGTTTCACCTCCTCCTGCCAAAGCCAAAGCTATTGACTCCCAAGATGATTCATTGGCAAAAATTCTGGAGGAAATTCAAGCTATTCATACCGATATGGACACAATTTCCTCAGATATCAAAAATATTCACAGAGATATGGCTTCCTTATCGATGAGAGTTGCAGATAATGAGATTAGAATTCGTGATAATACTGCAGCCATTACATCTATGACTCTACTTCCTACTCAGGTTGCTTCTCTCCAATGTTCCCTGCTTGATTTGGAAAGTAGAAATAGACAATACAACTTATGCATATTTAATGTTCCTGAGGGAGTTGAAGGTCAGAGTTGTTGTCTTTTCTTGGAAAACCTTCTCCCTATACTGTAAAATATTACATTTCCAGAGCGCTTTGAGATTGATAAAGCCCAAAGAATACCTTCAATTCGTAAACCTCATCAAGCCAAACCAAGACAAATCATTTAAAAAGTTCTGAGGCATCATCATCTTCTCCTTATACGAAAGGCTGTCTGAGAGATCCCTTCTCTCCTAATTGAAGGAAATAAAGTCTTTATAAATCAGGATTTTGCAAAGGAGACTGTCCAAATATGATGCCAATTGTCAGATTTGCCACCTCATTTCCTCGAAGCTGGCTACAAATATGGTCTTTTGACCCTGCGGTTATGCGCATCTGGAAAAATGACATTTCTAAGTCTTTCTCAGCTCCTGCAGATTTAATCAGATTCCTGGATCAACATCATCCTATTCTCATGAACTCTCCGCCTTCCGGTTCTGCAGGCTGATAATAATATTTTTTCTACCCCCTCACTATAGGTTGTTATTCACTTTCTATGCAGGTGCATATTAATGGTGGTTTTTTCTTGCTTCGTACCTCCGTCTCCAATGTTCTTTTGGTATGAGGTCTTGGTGACTGACCTCGCCTCCTGTTGTTTTTCTTGTTTTGTCTTTTTTATATGGGATACTGTCTTTCTGTTATTCTCTTCTGTTACTTTTCTTACCTATAGGACAATATGTCTAGGGCACAAAAGTTAGTTGTTGCTTCATTAAATGTGAAAGGTCTCAGACACCCAGTTAAACGGCGTAAAATTTTAGAATATCTCCACAAGTCTAATGTAGATATCTGTTTTGTTCAAGAAACTCATGTTAGTGACAACATATTGCATACTATGTCTAAAGGTTGGGTAGGGCTTATAGTTTCCTCTCCTGTTGCAAAACGTAAAAATGTTTTAGCTATATTTTTCTCACAATTTTTGTCACATCATCATGACACACATTGAAAAACTCACTTTAAATTTGGTCAATATTTATGCTCCTACTTCTGATGACCCTGCCTTTTGGTCCTATGTCTCTGTTGAAGTACTTAAAATTGGTAATACATCCCTTATAATGGGTGGTGATTTTAATCTTATCAGAGATCCTTTGTTGGACCGGTCTTGCTTTAAAATCTTTCCTTTCTGTTACCAAACTGGTTGATTTTTGTAGATTGGAACACCCTACAGACAAAGATTTTACTTTTTATTCTAATGCTCACTCTTCTTTTTCTAGAATTGATTGCTTATTGTCCTCACGTAATTTATGTCACATGATTAGTGAATCAGTTATACACCCTATTACGGTTTCGGACCATGCTTTAATTTCATTTTCTTTATTTATTTCTGATCCCCAAACTCCTAATAAAAGATGGAGAATGAACTCGGAAATAGTTCTTAACCCAACCAATTCTAAAAATATGGCTTCAGCTATTACTGATTATTTTTTTAATAATGAGTCTTGTGACACTTCCAAAATTATACATTGGGATGCTTTTAAAGCTTACATCCGTGGAGTTTCAATTTCCATTAAGGCGCCCGAAAATAAATCTTTTTATTCCCACAACAAATTAGAGACATGGATTGCATCAGTGGAACGACTTTTATTACATCTAGAGATCACAATATAAATCCCAACTTCAGAAATACCGCTACGAATATAATTGTATGCTCAGTAAATGGGCAGGTTTACTTATTTCAAAAGAAAAATTAGATTTTCATTTTAACTCCAACAAATCTGGTTGCCTGCTAGCTACTTATATATGCATCAAGCGTGACAGAATTCAAATTCCAGCCATCAAAATGACTAATGGTACTTTGGTGACGGAGGTTGAGGATATACTGAAGGAGTTCCTTTCCTTCTACTCTTCTTTATATCACGAACCTCTTGTCCCTCACAACAATGTTATCAATGATTTTCTTAATTCTTGTCGATTGCCTCAGATTTCTGATACTGATATGTCAACCATAGATATGTGGTAAATAAAATTCCTTTACCGGGACTGAATTTGATACAGAAACATAATAAAATAGCTCAGTAAAATGAGAGGCAGAATCCGTGGTATTAGAGGTTCGGAATGGGCTTTATTCCAATAATCGATTATAATCGGTTGCTCCAAGTTCCATCACCACGGGGGTTCAGGAAGTGAAGTACATACATTATTGACATGAAATGACTTTTATAGATCATGCATTACAATGAAGCGGATACAGTAGGCGTAACAATTGATAAGGAAAAATGACGATTTGTCTGCGTAACCAAAAATGGGTGGAACAAGGAGTAAAAAGGAACGTAATTGGTTATGATGTCACATGTAGGTGGATCCATAAGATAATACTTGGCATAGATGCGCGCGCAGCAGCATGACGTGTAATTGACGTGTGACTAGGGGGTGAAGGGGACTTGACATTTAGCTCTACATGTGGAGACAAGAAGTCTGAGGGGTCAAGTCAACCTAATCCCAAATCATATCTAACATCCTATGTTTAAAGAACTATGTTATCCATAAAAGAAGGACTCTCGGACAGAATCTGTTCTATACTGACTGTGTGTGCGTGTACAAGCGTCTAAGTGTCTACACTAAATGCGAGGGGGTAGAAATATTCCGTGGTAACAGGACTATGAATTACTTGCATGAGGACAGAGAAGCCGGGCCTTTTGCTTGGTAACTGGAAGAATGTTTACTTAAACTACTAGGCAGGAATGCATCGGCTGAGGGGGAAGCAGATAATTCGAAGGTAAAATACAGTTCTTGGCAGAGAATAGGCTGATGTCAGGCTTCGTGAGCCGCGCAGAGAATGAGACAAAGTTCATGGTCACAGATGCAGGCTCGAACTGGAGTTTTCAGAGGCAGAGAGCAAGAAGAGTTTGATGACAGAATCTGGGCCTACTTGCCTGGACTGTAAAATGGCATAAGTGAACCATATAAAGCCGGTGGCCTTTCGTACTTAGGAATGGAATATCCGGCCTATTCATGGCGGATCTGACAGAGGACATGTTGACGGTGGACGCACATGTATTTGCGTCTTCATAACTGGAACTGGAGGGAACATACATGTACTTGTGACATGCACATAGAACCTTTGGGGTCCAAGATAGGGGACATAACTGACCAGAAAAATCCATATTTCCACATTCCCTCCTTGTCCCCTACTTGCCCGTTAAGAGATATCAATCTTCATTAATCCATTGATCTGTTCATATAACATCATTTGTTCTTCTTTCTTCTTCCGTGACGAATGAAATCTTGGTGGTGGAATACACGATGTGGCACACAGACCACAGATCGCTGGTCCACATTGTAGACATAGACAGCAACTGAATAGTATGAGAAGGCCAATACCTAGGAAGGATAGAACTCTCCATCCCCAGGCTGATATCACACTCCAAAACCAACTGGACCAAGTCCAAGTGCCTGGGTTCTGGTGTATCTGGTTTACAATCTTATGAAGGCGAGTTATGGCTTTATATACTGATGGCGAATTTTCTGGTATGAATACGCAGCAGCTTGATCCGATGACCCTACAAGCTCCGCCCCTATCAGCCAGGATGACGTCGAGGAAAAGACGATTTTGAAGCACAACAATCCGCATAGCAGACTGCTCTTCTGTTAAATTGCCTAGGGCGGAAATAGTTTCATTCACTACTGCTTCAAGGGTTCTAGTTAATCTACGTATCAGTTTACTATTAGTAACAGTACCTATATAGGGAAAGATGCCTTTATTGAAATCTGTGTATTTTTCCCATGCTGTTTCAGTGTAATCGACAATTGGGAGATCTCTCCGCTCTCTGTTGTGTACTAAATGAATATTTCTGTAATAATCAGGAGGAGCTAGAAAAACAGGTGGCAAAAGGAATGCAATGTAGCAGGTACCATCCCAATCTAGAGGTAGACGCATATATGCAGTCTGACCACATATAAAGTAGGAGTGGTGATGAGCTCTAAATGAAGATTTGCCTTGATCACTGAATTCTACTATAGTAGTGCATTTACTATGGCCCATATGTATGGAACCAACCTTTCTTACACATAATTCCCCTTTTGCTGGGAATACTGACATGGTGGGTAAGACTAGTTCAACTTCGGATATGACATTTAGAATCATGGGATTAGGTGTAAAATTACCTAATCCATATACTTCATTTTCTAGATTAGTTCCTGTTCTTTTGGGGCGACCCTCCTTGTCAGGGTAGCAGACCTTGAGTAAAACTAGGTTCAGATTTCCCCATACCCACTGATCTTGGTAAACAGCTGTGTCTGAGTCTATGGAATTTATTAAACTAAACCATGCTCCACAGGAGCCGTTATGTGTAAATGGGTGTGGAAAGAATGGCAGGACTCCTTCATAATTCTGATAGGGAGGGAGTCGACCACACACCCAACAATTAGTGGCATTACTAGTCTGATGGGAATGATGTAACATACTAATGAAAGTGTTATTGCGCAGCGCAAGTCTATAAGACAATTCATGCGGAGGTAAGTCACTAAAAGAATGTTCAGCAGTAACATTATAAACATGTCTAGAAATAGGGTAATATATGTGCAACAATATGCTTGCAGTAATTATTAAAAGACTCAAGAAAAACAAGATTATTAATGTCACTATGCAATGGCTACGCAGTGATTTACAATACGCCTGTCGTTTCATCATTTTTCGCAACTGTCCATGATTCAGGTCTAGAGGATACATGTCAGAGACAGATTCAACCGCTTCACCTAGGAGAGGACTTGGGTGTCTTCCACCTGGGCTCCAGCTGAGTCTTTCGGTCGAAATTTCTCACAAATACGATATCACCCGGAACTACGTCATGGGGTTTCACCTCAGTGTTGTCGGGAAAGGCTGCAGCTACCTGTGAACGACAAGATTGTAGTGCAGACATCAAGGAAGCCAAGTAATCTGTCAGCATATTACAGTCAACATCAGTTATTTTGCGTGGTATAGGCGTCCCCCACATATTTGGTGGTCTGCCGAAGATCACCTCATACGGGGATAGCCCTGTTCGAGAGTGTGCTACCATTCTCATGTAAAAGAGTGCAACTGGTAACGCTACTACCCAGTCGACACCTTTCTCTCTGCATATTTTGGACAATCTGATTTTCAGTATCTGGTTATGTCTTTCTACGAGACCTGCTGCCTCGGGGTGTCGGACACAGTGGAATTTCCACTGATATCCTAACAGAAGTGAAACATGTTTCATTAATTCGGATGAGAACGGCTGGCCGTTATCTGAGTAGACAACACGTGGTAAACCGTATCGTGGGAAGAATTCTCGAACCAACTGTTTGGCAGTAGTCGGGGCAGTGTAATCTGAAACCGGGTATGCCTCCGTCCAACGGGACAGAGCGCAGACGACTACGAGAACGTATTTGAATCCTCGACATCGTTCCATCTGGATATAATCCATCTGGAGCACTTCAAAAGGGTGATCAGGAGGATGAAATCCACCCTGTTCTACGGGAACGCTTTTTCCTGGGTTAAACTGACAACAGATCATACAGGTACGGACTTTTTGCTTTGCTGCTGCTCGTAAATGTTTATTGAACCAAATGTGTTGAATGCTGTCTAGCATAGCTTTTTCTCCGAGATGTGCTGGACTATGTGTAGTGTTAATTATAACTTGGACCATTGAATCAGGAAGGAACCATACAGACTTTTCCTTCATCATCCATCCTTGGTCCGTTTGGATCCCTCCTAATTCAGTCCATTTCTTTATTTCGTCTTGTGTAGCATGTGTCTGTATGTCAATTACGTCAAGAGTAGGATCTTTAACTGTCATACAATGTGTCGGCATCGGGACTATTGTCTTTGTCATGTCGGGGGTTTGAGTTTGAGCAGTCTGTTTAGCTGTTCTGTCGGCTAGATCATTGCCTTGGGAAATGATATCAGTAACCTTCGTATGAGCCTTACATTTCATAATTGATATTGCAGTGGGTCGATGTATTGCATCTAATAAAGCATGAATGAGGGGTCCGTGCTGAATGTGGGCACCGTGGGAAGTTAAATAACCTCTCTCTCGCCACAGCACGCCGAAGTCATGTACAACTCCGAATGCATAACGTGAATCAGTGTATATGTTGACTTTTTTATTCGTGGCTTGAATACAGGCTTGTGTCAGAGCGATGAGCTCTGCGGCTTGAGCTGACAAAGTATTTATACGATTAGTTTCAATGACTTCAGTATCTGTTGTGACTGCGTAAGCGGCCACTAACTCTCCTGTACTTGTTCTCATACATGAACCATCTACATACAACGTCAGGTCTGGATCTGACAATGGGACATCGGTTAAGTCTTGTCTGGGTTTTGTCGTTATAGTAATAACTTCAATACAGTCATGAGCTAGTGGGTCTGTTCCGGTTACTGGCAAAAGTGTGGCAGGATTCAATGTGTTACAGCGTCTGATTTCTATGTGTGGCTGAAACAATGTAAGTTCGTACCCTGTAAGTCGCGCTATAGTCAAGTGTTGTGTTTGCGTTCTATTTACAAGAACCTCTACTGCGTGTGGTACTTGAACTGTCAATGGATGTCCTAACACTATGGCATCGCTTTGTCTGATTGCTAAAGCTGTCGCTGCTACTGATTTCAGGCATGCAGGCAAAGCCTGAGCTACAGGATCTAATGTACTAGAAAAATAAGCACATGGTTTGTGTGCTCCTGCTTGTTCCTGTGTGAGTACTGACAAGGCAGTACCTTCGCGTTCTGTAACAAAAAGTGTAAACTGTTTTCTGTAACATGGTGTTGCTAAAACAGGTGCTTGACATAAAGCTTTCTTTAGGCTTTCAAAAGCTTGTGTATGTTCCTGAGTCCAAGGGAGAACAGTCGATGTGGCTGCCTCCTGTGTTGTCAACTGAATGAGTGGTTTTGCTAGAAATGCATACTGAGGGATCCACTGTCTACAGTATGAAGTGAGGCCTATGAAAGCCCGTACTTCCTTTTGTGTCTTGGGCATTGGCATGTTAGCTATTAACTGAATGCGGTCGGGTGTAAGCTGCCTTCCCTCCTTGGACAGCGAGTGTCCAAGATAAACAACTCGCTGGACACAGAATTGCAGCTTAGAAGGGGACACCTTGTGCCCCTTTTCGGCTAGAAATTTTAAAACTGTCAGTGATGCTTTTTCACATTCTGGTTCGCTTCTTGCGGTGATCAGCAAATCATCGACGTATTGGAGCAGTGCAGTGTTAACTGGCATGTGGATACTATCTAGTTCTCGTTTCAGTGCTTGGCTATAGATGCTGGGGCTTTCTGTAAATCCTTGAGGTGCGCGTGAGAATTTAAAGCTACGTCCATTTAAACTAAATCCGAACAAATATTGGCTTTCCGGATCTATTGGGACGCTGAAAAAAGCATTCTTGAGATCAATTACAGTAAAGAATGTTGCTTCGGAATCAATGGCTGTCAGTAATGACGAGATATCTGGGACCACAGGGAATTGTGGCACAATGCATTTGTTTAACTCGCGCAGATCAATAACCAATCGATAGACTGGCGGGCCTTTGGATCTGTTCGTTTAAGAATCGGAATTATCGGTGAATTACATACATTGGAGTCTGTTTCCACAACCACTCCTTGGGCAATGAGCTCGTCAATGATTTGTAGTAAAGCCACTACAGCATCTGGTGGTAACTTGTATTGTCGCATTCGTGGTAGCACCACTCCTGCCTTTAATGTGACTCGATATGGTGTAATATTCATGCGTCCAACATCAGTAGGGCCTTGTGCCCATAGATGTGTAGGTAATGTCTGTAGTCGGGGATCCATGTCTCTAGACACATAGTGACCTTTAAAATCACGTAAAAACAACCTTACTCCTTCCGGAGAACAACATATTATGGCTCCTAGAGCTTTCAACGTTTTTATTCCTAGCAAGTTTTCTGGACATGATTTAGTAAGCAATAAATCTGTAGTTCGGGTCAGAGGTCCTATCGTAAGTGGAAGTGGCTGTGATACTTCATTAACAATAGGTTTTCCTGAAAAACCAAGGGAAATATTCTGTGAGCCTGAGAGGGGTGCCCCTGGAACTTCACTACGTTTTATGGTCGTTCGACTTGCCCCTGTATCGAGTAGAAATTTTTTATCTTGGCCTAATAATTCACTATGTACATAAGGTCCTTCTTGATCTACTGGGATTTCAATAAGGGGTAAGTCAACTTCCCTCTCTAGGCTAGTTCATGCGTAACGCTGATACTCAGGATATTCATACTGTGCGGTCTGATACATTTGTCGTGTTGTTGTCTGTGTGGCAGCAACAGGCAACGGTGGTGCAGCTGGCACAAACTGTACTGGCTGTTGTGCGGCTGGCATGGCCTGGGCATGCTGCGGAGCTCCTTGTTCATTCTGATCTTGTCTAAGTGGCCGTGATCTTTCTTGTGTTTTACCTATGGCGATATTATGTTTTAAAACTGGACAATCGTGTACGTAATGACCTGGCTTTTTACAATAATTGCATGTCCCTTTTACAGGTCCTGCTGAATCGGAATGTGTCATACCCTTTTTATGTCCTTCAGCTGGAACTGTCTGGGAAACTAGCATTTTCATTTTCGTGTCTTTCATGCGTCTGTGTTCATGTTCTTGTTCCTCTCTAATTCTATTGTGATGGTACTGTAACATTTGTAACATTTGTGATGGAGTGTTACCTTGCCAGGTACTCTCGAATTTTAATACTCTATTCTTTACTGGGGGCAGGGCATTTTCTACTAATTTTGTTACAAACAGATGTGGGTATGATTCGCTACTTGCTTTTATGCCACTATTTATACCAAAACATTTTTCAAATCGGGCATAGTAATCACTAGTGTCTTCATCTTGCTTCTGTTTACAGGCTGAAATTGTACCCCAATCTTCCTTTTTCGTAGTTAATAAACGTGGCAGTACCTGTACTAATAAACCTGGTAATGCCTTAGTTTTATCCCCAAGTCCTGCTCCTGCAGTTCGGGCCTTTTCTTCTGCTTCTAACACTGACCATTCTATCTTTTGGTCTCCTACCTCCCACTCTTTTTCCTTGAGTTTCTCATAAATACCAGCAGGCATTAATACCTTTAATATTGTCATAATGTCGGGATAGGTATACTCTCCCATGAGTAACATGTCCTTAATTTCTCGGTGAAAACCCGCTGGATCTTTGTCATGACTGGGTACCACTTTTTTCATTTGTAACAATTCTATTTTTGATATGGGCGTATATACAAATACGCGCTTAAACTCGTTGTCCTCGCCTTTTATTGGGTGCACTTCTCGTAAGGGATTCTGTCTATCCATGTGATACGTGGTTCTTTCCTTGACGGGCAATGAGACACGGTCTGAACATACAAAAAGAATATACTGCTTTCTTGATTCTAGAATTTCTTTAATTAATTTAGTACCTGAACCTCTCCATTTATTCATAAGCAATTCGGTCAATATGTCAGGTAAGGGACCAGGGTCCGAATGCTGACTCCGATATAGTATAATGAGTTGTTGAATCATATAAATCCCAGCTAACCTCTGTTCGTCTGGGGTGAGATTCAAAAATGTGCGTGCTACTGTATCATCACTATATTTTCCGGGACTGTCCACCCAATGGACAGCTGCCCTGGCTAAATCTTGTTCATCCATAGAATCGAGAAAATGATAACCCCTTCGTTCTTGGAGTAGTTTGTCGGCGGTTTGGAACGAATGCTCGTTAGACCTTATATTAATTATAGGTATTTGGAAATTCCTGTTATTATCTGGACATATCGGACGTATCGAGTCAGTAAGACATCTATTACTATTACAAGATCTTCCTCTACCTACATAGGCTATGGTGTCCGACTGTCCTGTGGGCAGTCCTGACCCTTCTTCCTCGCTTTGTTCGAACTCGTCTACCTCTAATCTCTCTTCGTGTAGGCGTTCTATTTCTTTACGGATCTTTCGGCACATGGCTATTATACAATTTTGCTTATCATGTCTACCTTCTGATATATTCTGACTCCATCTGGTAAGAATTTGCATTGCTTCCGGGTCTACCCCCGGTCGGTCTTGATTTCTGATCACACAATTTATGAGGAAACGTAACAGTTCCCCCTGTATCTCTACTTTCTGGTATTCCATAGCTCTGTTAATACATTCTGGATCTCGCCCTGTTTGGACAAAATGATATATTTTATCTAGATGCGCAGTCATTCCTGGTAACTTTCCTAAATACACTGCGGCTCGTCTGATACGCAATGATGCCAGGGTCATTTCGTCCTCTTTACCGGGCACAGGGTCATATCTGCAATCTATAAGAAGTTCCTTCAGCGTACGGGCACTTATGAGTTTGGGTGTACGTGAATGTGCTGACTCTTGAAAAGTAAGTTTATTTATTCTGGGTGGCGTAGAAAAAATGTTGCTAGCACCTCCCGTAGCCCCATCTGGGGTGTCGGGCGTGAAAGGATTCGTCGAACGTGACACAGCTACTACAGGTGTGGACACAGCTATAGAAGTAGCTGTAGGAGCGGATGCAGAAACAGATGTGCTTGCCGGAACTTGTGACTCGATTTGTTGCTGTAGGGATACGGGCACTGGATCTTGGCGTTGAACCTCCCTGATATGCGGTCTATGTGGGGCGGAATTTGCATACTCGGGAGCTGCATCATCTAAATATGAGGAAAGAAAAACATCTTCTGCGGTTCTAGGATGCCCCTTAGGATGTACCTTTATTGGGAACAATGGGGGTGGCAAGTCTTTCGGTATTTCTGGAGTAGCCTTAGGTAATCCTTCGGCCAGAAGGGGATACATACCATTCATAAGGGCATTTCTTTGCCTATCTACTTGTTCTGATTTCACTCGGATTCCTTCCTCAATTAATAGATTCTCTCGAACTTTATTTGAACTTTCTTTATTCTTTTCTTCCTGTCTACGTGCTTTTTCTGTGCGTCTATGAGATTCTTTACGCCATAACTCAACGGCGTCTTTCTGTGACTGTCTGACCTTCCTTTTCCATAACTCTTCCTCAACTTTCATGATGCACTCTGCATCCCAGGTTCCCGCTGTGGGCCACCTCTGACTTTCTGGTAATCCCTTGGTGTAGTCTACCCATAAATCAAGAAATAATATAGCGTCTAAGCCATGTTTGTGATACATAAAGTGCCCTGGAGTGTACCTAGGAGGAATAGGAACGGCTTCTTCGAGAACCCCTTTTCTAGTAGTGATCTGTCTTAATTTCGAAAAGAGCGGCATATTGAGAACTGACCTTATACTTGATTTTGACCAACTGACCTGATACTTGAATTTGAACAGACTTAATACAATAAACACGATAATGAACAGTCATTCATACCACAATATGCAGGACGTTTTTTAAACACATTAAACATTAAACATTAAACCTTTAACTGAAACAACAATGATGATCGTCTGCATAACTAATCACCAAGCTTAATTCTTGACAATAACTAGATACTTCGAAATACTTGATATACTGCTAAACAGTACAGATACACTTCTAAAACAGTGCAGACCGGATTTGTGTACCCAAACCCGTCTTGACCGGCACAACCTATGTGCACGTCAGAAATGCCTCCCCAGCAATGGTACTCACCGGGTAGCTTCGGAAACGGAAGGCCTCGGTAACTTGAACTTGAACCGGACTGGACTCGACTCGACTTGTCGGACACTGGACTTGACTTCGAACTGGTGGGTCTCTGTATACCTCGGATCTTGCTCTCTCAGCTAGGCTCTGGTCGGGATACTTCGCACTTCTCACCGCCTCGTCTGGGTGTTGATCGCAGCCTCAGTCGCCCCCGCTTGACCGGAGGGAGATACAGGAAATCCTGCTGGTACGCGTTATTGTCCGTCCAGCTGTGGCAGGAGACCGGGCCTGCAACTCACCGCCGGCGCGTGAGATGAGAAAGTGTCCCTGTTCGGGCGCCATTCATGTGGTAAATAAAATTCCTTTACCGGGACTGAATTTGATACAGAAACATAATAATATAGCTCAGTAAAATGAGAGGCAGAATCCGTGGTATTAGAGGTTCGGAATGGGCTTTATTCCAATAATCGATTATAATCGGTTGCTCCAAGTTCCATCACCACGGGGGTTCAGGAAGTGAAGTACATACATTATTGACATGAAATGACTTTTATAGATCATGCATTACAATGAAGCGGATACAGTAGGCGTAACAATTGATAAGGAAAAATGACGATTTGTCTGCGTAACCAAAAATGGGTGGAACAAGGAGTAAAAAGGAACGTAATTGGTTATGATGTCACATGTAGGTGGATCCATAAGATAATACTTGGCATAGATGCGCGCGCAGCAGCATGACGTGTAATTGACGTGTGACTAGGGGGTGAAGGGGACTTGACATTTAGCTCTACATGTGGAGACAAGAAGTCTGGGGGGTCAAGTCAACCTAATCCCAAATCATATCTAACATCCTATGTTTAAAGAACTATGTTATCCATAAAAGAAGGACTCTCGGACAGAATCTGTTCTATACTGACTGTGTGTGCGTGTACAAGCGTCTAAGTGTCTACACTAAATGCGAGGGGGTAGAAATATTCCGTGGTAACAGGACTATGAATTACTTGCATGAGGACAGAGAAGCCGGGCCTTTTGCTTGGTAACTGGAAGAATGTTTACTTAAACTACTAGGCAGGAATGCATCGGCTGAGGGGGAAGCAGATAATTCGAAGGTAAAATACAGTTCTTGGCAGAGAATAGGCTGATGTCAGGCTTCGTGAGCCGCGCAGAGAATGAGACAAAGTTCATGGTCACAGATGCAGGCTCGAACTGGAGTTTTCAGAGGCAGAGAGCAAGAAGAGTTTGATGACAGAATCTGGGCCTACTTGCCTGGACTGTAAAATGGCATAAGTGAACCATATAAAGCCGGTGGCCTTTCGTACTTAGGAATGGAATATCCGGCCTATTCATGGCGGATCTGACAGAGGACATGTTGACGGTGGACGCACATGTATTTGCGTCTTCATAACTGGAACTGGAGGGAACATACATGTACTTGTGACATGCACATAGAACCGTTGGGGTCCAAGATAGGGGACATAACTGACCAGAAAAATCCATATTTCCACAGATAACCCTATTGACATTAAAGACATTTTTGCAGCAATTAATACATTCAATTCCCAAAACACTCCTTGCCCGGATGCTATTTTTGTCTGAATTCTATAAATGTTATCAGGACCAATTATCCCCTTTTTTACTTTCCCTTTTAACGGTATTAGAGCGTACATCATGATGGGAGGATCTTTTAATGAAGCCACTATAATAGTTCTTCCCAAGCCTAATAAAGATCATACCTTAGTTTCAAATTTTCGGCCCATGTCTTTAATCAATCAGGATTGTAAAATATATGCAAAAGAATTTTTTTAGCAAATAGATTATCACCCCTACTATCCAATATTATATAACATGATCAAACTGGCTTTATGAAATGTAGACTATCCGCTCATAATACCCGGTTGCTCTGTCATACATTATCCCTTGCCAAGGAATCCAATGGTCCAATTGGTGTAATGGCCTTAGATGCAGAAAAGGCATTTGATAAGGTTAATTGGCAATTTTTATTTAAAACTTTAGACGTGTTCCGTTTTGGTCCTATTTTTATCAATATGATTAAGGCATTGTATTCAGCCCCCTCAGCCGCTATTCTAGTCAATGGTTTATGCTCCTCCTCATTTCGGTTGTATAGAGGCACTCGCCAAGGGTGTCTTCTCTACCCTTTACTTTTTCTTATTGCAATAGAGCCCCTCTTATGCTCCCTTCGTAATAGTGATACTTATACAGGTGTTGTTTTAATAAACACTACCATTAAACTTTCTGCCTATACGCTGATGATGTGTTATTATATGTTACTGATCCCCCTACGTCTAAACCTATTATCCTTGATATTATTCATAAATATGCTGAGGTTTCTGGTTACTCCCTGAATACTAATAAGACAGAATTTTTTCCATTAATTGCCTTTTGTAATTCTACAATGTTGGAGAATAATGATATAATTTGGTCTCCAAAAAAACTCACATTTTTGGGGATAACTTTTACTGGTTTGATTAAAGATACAGTTGAAACCAATTGTTCTACTATTTTAACTAATACCAAAGAGAAACTAGATAGATGGTCTAATTTACATCTAAATTGGTGGGGACGCATTGAAGCAATTAAAATGTCTATAACTCCACAAATTTTATACTTACTGTCTATGTTACCCTTCTCTTTCCCGTCCACTTTTTATGCTAAATTATATAAGTTATTTACTAAATTCCTCTGGAATAATAAGCCCGCATGCATCAGTCTCAAGACTTTACAACTGCCCAAATGAAAAGGTGGGGTTGGTCTTCCAGATTAAAGAAAATATCATGTTGCATTCCTTGTGGCACAATGTTCTTCATGGTTCCATATTGTCCCCCCCTCTAATGCACCTAAATGGCATAGCCTGTAAAAAGATATTTTGGCTCCATATCCATTAACTGCGTTTCTCACCAAGGCCAATGGTTCTTTTGGTAAATGCTCCCCTATTCCTGCCAACTCTAAATTGCCCTTTTATCATTTGATAGTAGTCTTTCTATTACTTTGTCTTCCACTAAAAAAGTTTCTCTTTGGTTCAATCCTATTCTCCAATATCATAAGCATATTTCTCTCTGGAAATTATGGATTTCTGCTGGTTTTTTCTTTGTTGCAGACATATGTCAATATATGTTTTACACATTTAATGTTATTCAAGCTACCCATGTCTGTTACCCAAATATACATTACAATGTAATACGATTCTTAATGCTTATCTGCAACTACTTTCTATGTCTCAGTCCTCCGGTATTGAGTTTTGTATTTCTGTGTTCAGCCACTCAGGACATATAGCCTCTAAAGTATATAAAAAGCATACTACTTCAAATTCCTCCTTCTCACATCTTAATCAAAAATGGTCATCACACATAAATCTTCATTACCTAGCACATACTGGAAAGATATTTGGAAATCCAACACGGCTAATTATCTTCGGGCTACCCATATACAAACTAATATTTACCTGCTTTACCATTGCTTTTGAACCCCAGAAAAATTATTTAAAGCTAAACTTTTAGATACTCCAAACTGTTGGCACTGTCAATCTACAATTGGTGACCTACAACATGTATTTTTCAATTGTTCTATTACTCATCAGTTTTTATCAGACATATGGCATATTATTACCCGGATCCTCAAGATGCAAACAACTCTATCTTTTCATGTTCTAATTCTCAAATCCTCCCTTTTTAAATCTATATTATCCCCTATGGATTGTAAATTGTTTAATATCCTTATTTCTACTGCAATCAAATCTACTACCTGTAATTGGAAAGTCACTACATTACTTTCTGTTAATGCATGGTGGGAATGCATTATTTTTCTTAGACGTGGGCAATGCTTTTTTCCACACTCTCCTAAGTATTCCTGTCCTTCTAGATCAAATATGTGGTCCAGTCTAGATTCCTATATCATTACATGTTCTGCAATTTAAAAAACTTCTTTCAATTTATATCAATTAATCTTTGTTTACCGTAGCCCTTTTTTTCTTCATATTAATATGTATATCTAATATGTATTTTTTTAATGATGATAAACCACATTTTATTTACAAGAATTGTTTTCCCTCTTAAATTTATTGTTGTTTCTGTACTTTTATGATCATACCTATGAACGATTGAATAAAGTTGAAATTGAATTGAATAATGATGGTATAGGTATTCCATTTAATTATTCATTGTTTTTTTTAAATAATAATCTTTTCTTATATTGTGATATGTTCCTATACTCTACTGTTCGGTATTATTCTTTGTATTCTGTTTGATATTTATGAAAAATTCATTCAATAAAACATTTTGAACAATATAAATCACGTTTCCACCCAGATTATTGCTTTGCTGGGTAGCAAACTTGGATAAATTATGTATTATTACCGGTGGTCTGGAATTATCGATGGTTGTGGTGGTAATTACTGCTAGAGGTAAACAAGCAAAGGCAAGAGGCCTCACCTTTGAGAGTTGTAAGCCAACATTTTAGCTTTGTCGATGCTTGTTGCCAATGCTAAAAATCATTGGCAAAGTGAAAGAAAATTATGCTGGCCAGCATTTTAAAAAACAAGCATTTGCAATGCAATAGGTCTTGCATTACTGATAGTTTGAGGTATTGGGTTGCAAATAATATTGCAACGCCAATAACTCATACTTTCAGTAATGCAAGACATAGTGCATTGCAAATGCTTGCGTAGTGAGCCAGGAACCAGCATTGTATGTCTCAATGCAGTACCGCAAACTGCCCCTAGATGTCCCTGGTGAACAAGGCACCAGTGTCAGGTCCCCACAATTCTTACCTCTTGTTTGTGGAGAGATCCCACGGGGACGACATGGACAACCCCCTCCTGCGCCCTTCTCCTACTGGAAGAACCAAGTACACTAACCAGGTCAAAGAGGGAACCGGGGGAGGCTGTCAAGAAGTGGGAGGGAGCGATATAGTGGATGTCGTGGTGGGGCACCCTCTGTGGTTTTCTGGGTCTTGTGTCGACACCACCTAAGGGTGAGAGAGGAGGCAGGTGTAATAACTGCGCCGATTACAGTGGGAGCAGACACATGCACCAGTTAAAGTGGGTAGACACAGGGAACAGGAAACAGGAATCCCTAAGTGGTTACCTGAAGGGAAGTGCTCCTGCGATGAGGTGAAGAAATGGCGCCAGTGCGACTTCGTGCTGTTGTCAGAGCAGCCTAGGAAGGGCTCAAGCGCTCCTGTGCTTAGGTGCGGGGCAAAGTAAATGCGACTTCGTGCCGTCGCACAAGTCGCCAAAGCAAGGGTTAAGCGCTCCTGCGCTGTGATGCGGTGCAAAGAGTGATTGCGACTTTGTGCCGTCGCACGAGTCGCCAAAACAAGGGTTAAGCGCTCCTGCGCTGTGAGGCGGTGCTAAAAGGGATTGCGACTTCGTGCCGTCGCACGAGTCGCCAAAGTAAGGGTTGAGCGCTCCTGCGCTGTGATGCGGGCAAAGGAAATGCGACTTCGTGCCTTCGCACGAGTTGCCAAGGCAGGGTTACAGCGCTACGGTGCTGTGGGACGGAGCTCCGGTAAATGCGACCTTGCGCCGTTGCACGAGTCGCCGAAAGCAAGTATTCAGTGCATATGCACTGAATTGAGGGACGAGTGCAATCGTGACTCCGTGCCTCCGCACGAGTCACCAAGGTAGGATCTTTAGGCGCCCTTGCGCGGTCCGGACGGAGTGTCCGGTTGCAGGTAGAGCCTTCGCTTACGCTCCTGCGTGCCTGTGAAGCTCTGGAACAGTATCCGAAGCGCCGAGGTGGGCGTCTTCCGCGTTCAAATGCAGAAACACCCGGAAGTGCCGGCTGGCCGGGGGCGTCAGTTGCGTGCCTTTGAATGACTAGACTGCAACCCCGTTAGGCGGAAACAGATGGGAGGAGTCTCGTTCCGTGAGGAGAATGCCTGATTGCCGGTCTTCGGGAGGTGAGCGAGTGGGAACATGACAACCAGCACTGCATGCCTAGGTGCAGTACTGCAAACTGCTCCTAGAGGTCCCTAGGGAGCAAGGCACCAGCACTGCATGTCTAGGTGCAGTACCGCAAGCTGCTCCTAGAGGTCCCTAGTGAGCAAGGTACCAGCACTGCATGTCTAGGTGCAGTACAGCAAGCTGCTCCTAGAGGTCCCTAGTGAGCAAGACACCAGCACTGCATGTCTAGGTGCAGTACCGCAAGCTGCTCCTAGAGGTCCCTAGTGAGCAAGGTACCAGCACTGCATGTCTAGGTGCAGTACCGCAAGCTGCTCCAAGAGGTCCCTAGTGAGCAAGGCACCAGCACTGCATGTCTAGGTGCAGTACTGCAAGGTGCTCCTAGAGGTCCCTAGTGTGCATCATAAACTACCTAAGCAAAACAGTACACAGCTGCTTGAAATATGAGCAAATATATGTTTAAAGTCATAAGGTTGTGGTGACATCAAGGGACAGCTGACAATCCACTATAACAAAACAAGCACGCCCATGTTCGGATAAAAGAAAAGCACATCCGCCGTTATCCCATCTGAAGCTGCCGTGCTGCTTACATTTTTAAATAGCGTTGTGAGAGAGAAAGAGCGAGCGCGATGTGCCTGCAGTAGGCAGAATAAAGCCAATTAAGAAAATAGTGCTCCCAGGCTATTATTAATTAAAGCGTACGTGTAACAACCGAAGTAAAAGGGTCAGTCCTCATGGGAGGTTACAAATGAACACAAGGCAGTAATAAGGAGGGATTAACAAGCCTATTACCCAATCAGAAGCCAGAATTTACAAAGAACAATGACGCAAGCCAATGACAAATATGGGCAGAGAGTGGGCGGGGCTACAAGTACATACTGTAATACAGCATGCCTCGCAGAGCAGCGCATTCGCTCTGACTCTAGGCTCAACCTCAAAAAGCAAAAGTAAAAGAAACATTGTCATTGTCAACGCCAACAGCTCTAACTTTAACAAATGTGAGACCTATTGCATTGGAAATGCAATCGGTCTCGCATTTGTTGGAGTTGGAGTTATTGGCATTATGCCAATGTTTTAACATAGCCATGTTGCAGGGTGCAGCACCATACGTGGCCTAAAAGAAGTCCCACTGGACCTCTTTTGGTCACATCTGGTAGTGCACCCTACAGAAGATATGGTAAATCCACTCTACCCATAATGCATTGCATGCAAGACAGTACCACAAGTACATTCAAATAGCTATGTCCATATATACAATTAGTATGTTTGAAATGTGACAAAAGAATTATTATATTAGTTCCGGATTTGGTTGTACTCTGTTTGGAGCTGATGAAGGGAAATTTATAGAGGTGTCATTTAAATGTGAGATGTTCTACTGATTGAGGTAACCACTGCCAGCCTAGCTTAGGACCAAGTGTGTGTCCTGCCTGAAGCCTTTTAAGAAAATAGTGCCTTGAGGCAGTAATTCAAACCTAAAGAGTAACAACACATGAAACAGGGGGTGTCCTCAAGGAGGTTACAAGAAGAGACAAGGTGGTACTAAAGAGGGACTACTAGGCCTATTGACCAATGAAAAGCCACCATTTATAAAGGACAGGCATAGGAGCAAGTTAAAGAGATGGGCGGAAAGTTTACTTTTGTTTTAATTTGCAGTGGAGATATTATATTTGCATAGTACTATTGCCAATGGTATAAAAAAGCAAAAGTAAAAAACATTGTCATTTTCAACGCCAACAGCTCTAACTTTAACAAATGGGAGACCTATTGCATTGGAAATGCAATCGGTCTTGCATTTGTTGGAGTTGGAGTTATTGGCATTATAAATGGCAATTTTTTTTTTTACCTAAACATGTTGCAGGGTGCAGTACATTATGTGGTCGAGAGATGTCCCATGGTACCTCTTTTGGCCACATATGGTACTGCACCCGGCAAAGTTGGAGTTATTGGCATTATAAATGGCAATGATATTTGCCTAGCCCTGTTGCAGGGTGCAGTACCATATGTGGTCGAAAGATGTCCCATGGTACCTCTTTTGGCCACATATGGTACTGCACCTGGCAAAGTTGGAGTTATTGGCATTATAAATGGCAATGATATTTGCCTAGCCCTGTTGCAGGGTGCAGTACCATATGTGGCCAAAAGAGGTCCTATGGGACCACTTTTGGCCACATATGGTACTGCACCCTGCAGAAGATATGGTAAATCCACTCTACCCATAATGCATTGCATGCAAGACAGAACTACGAGTACATTCAAATAGCTATGTCAATATATACAATTAGTAGCTTTTAAATGTGACAAAAGAATGATTACATTAATTTCAGATTAGTTTGTACTCTGGGTGGAGCTGATGAAGGCACATTTATAGATGGTCTCATCTAAATGTGAGATGGTCTAGTGAGTAAAGTAACCACTGCCAGCCTAGCTTAGGACCAAGTATGTTCCCTGCCTGAAGCCTTTTAAGAAAATAGTGCCTTGAGGCTGTAATTAAAACCTAGGGAGTAACAACAAGTAACCGAGGGTGTCCTCATGGGAGGTTACAAGAAGAAACAAGGTGTTACTAAGTAGGGATTACTAAGCCTATTGACCAATGAAATGCCACCATTTACAAAGGACAGGAGTTAATTAAAAAGAGGGGCAGGAAGTGGGCAGAGCTTTATAACCACATCCTGAATACAGTATGTTTCGAAGAGATAGTGCAAGCGCTGCCTAGGCGAGACCTAACAAGAGCTAAAATCTGCTTCCAGGATGGTGAAGTATGCACATGTATGAGACACCATGCATGGGTGCATGTATGTCATGATTCAGTAGCCATTTTGACCACAGCGTGATGACATAGGAGCGCCTACGCATCACCATGCATGCGTCTCCATACGTCATGATGTGGTGGCCATTGTGGATTTTTTTTTATTACTGTTCCATGATGATGGCTCCCCATCTTGGAATGGTGACTTAAAAAAAATAAAAGGGGTCCGGGATATTTATTTAGAGAAAGGAGAAGCCCAAAAGCAAATTTCAGGTCTTTTGGACTTATTGACTTGGCAAATGCCTTTAAGAGATGCTGTGAGCTATGGCCAAAAGGAAAAAACGAGAAAATAACGTCAGGGTGCGGCCACATAATTATGTAGGAGTGGAAACAAAGTAGCACAAAATACCTTTTTTTTAAGCCAAGGCACCAGCATTAATTTGCTGCCTGGCTCTCCAAAAAAAGAAATATGATTAAAAAAAGAAATATTAATGCGTGGGTTGGTGGGCGATGATGGAGCAGGTCAGGAAAGCATGTGGAGGGAGTTAAAGTAAAAATAAAGGTGGGTAGAGAGAGGAGGGGAATGCAGTACAAGTAAGCCACATGGGGGGGTGCAGGGAGAAGCCATGGGGAGAGAGCAACATGAGGTGAGGGGCGAATCCCACAATAGACAGCACAATACGAACTGTGCAAGGCAGGAGAGAAGCACACGAATGAGAGATAACAAGGAGCATGGGATGAGGAGAAGCACACAATGGAGACAGCTGGAAATAACATGCGCTCTCATGGAGTGCTTAACCAGGAAGGTAAAAGTAGTTCCCTAAAAATGAACAGTGGAAGGACACTATCAAGAGAGCGGTAAAGAGGCTATGTTTAGGCAAGGGACAAACAGAAGATGGAACAAAATGCACAAGGAATGCCATTGAATAAGAAACAAGGAAATGACAGTGATAATAAAACTGACCAATGGTGAGCAGCGGGCACGCTTTAAGCCCACTGCAAATTCTAGATAAGCCCACAGGGAGATATTTTGCAACCAGACGGCTTGCCCTTTCTCCATTTGGCTTCAAAGAGTTTTACTGCAGCTAGGGTCACTCTGCTATCATACAGTCACAGAAATACAGTTCAATTCTGTTCTTTCCACTAGAGAGAAATTATAATTGTGTATCATCAGCAAAGGAGATAGTTTCAAAACCCTAAAAAACGCCCTAGGATCCCAAAGTATGGATGTAAATATTTGAAGAGGGTGGGGCTGATGGAAGTGTCTAAGTGGATGCCGCAGTGTAATGGTAGATCATCTGATAAAAACGAAAAGAGCAATACTGTCTGAAAACTAGAAGAAAGGAAGGGGGTGGTCCATTTCATGGCTCATACCAATGTTGAATAGATTAAGTAAAGGTGAAGAATGAGAGGTACTATTGAATGCTTGTGAGAGATCTAAAAATACCTGGGCTGCAGAGTCCTCTTGATTTAAGCGCATTCTCAAGGTGTCGCTAACAGCTAACAGTGCAGATTCAGTGCTGTGCAGGGGGCTGAATCTGAAGTGGGATGAATCGAAAAAATTGTTTTTTATGTTCAATAAAATCAGACAGTTGCGTTTTGATTGGTTTTCTACAATTTCGAATAGGAATGGAAGCAGTGAGATAGGTCTATAGTTGCTAAATGTATTGGGTTCTGCCGAGGACTTCTTCGAAAGAGGCACTATGATGGCAGGAATAGGATGGAGAATGGAAAGGACGAGATTGATAATATGAGGAAGGAAAGGATCATTATGGGACCCCTATTTCAGATTTCCCATAAATGTATTCACCTCTTCCACTGTAAAGACTTTGAAGTCAGAGAGTACCTGGGAGTGGGCAAGGCCTGAATGATTAAATAGGATATTTTTTCTTCCCATAGATGGTGCTTAGGAAAATGTGCTTACAGAGACACTAATTTTTTGTAGAAGAAGGCAGAAAGATTGCAGCATAGATCATGGCAGGGAGGGATATTTTTCCTGCACGCATAGGGATTAAATAGATTTTTGACTATATGGAGAATTTCTCCAAGGGCGTTACTAGCAATTTCAATTTTGGAAGTATAGGTAACAGAGATAGTGCAGAGGCAGTGTTGAGAGTTTTTAATGACGGCCTTATAGGTTGTTTTAGCTTGGTGATCATAGGAAGTGTGTCATAAGTGTTTCAGTCTTTACTCTTGTGATTGTTGTCTCTGAGCTCTTCATTGCACCAGGGTGCGGTAGGTGTTTTATGAAGGAGCATCTCGGTTTCGAGGCGACGATTGGTGTAATACAGGCCCCGCAGCCCCCACGGTGCGGGGGGCCCCGATCTCCAGGGGTCCCCTTCAGCACAGTACCATGGCCCAAGAGCTCTTGACTGACTCCGGAGGAGGGGCCCCTCCATGTTTTTTGTAGGGCGGGCCCCTTAACTTTAGTTACGCCACTGGTTTCACCCAGCCACTTGTTAAAGTATACTAATGACATTGGGCCTTATTACTACAACGGCGGTCCACTTTTTGAAATATACTAATAACATTGGGCCTTCTTACAACTACGGTGGTCCATTGGACTGCCGTAGTTGCGGTGGCGGTCCGTGGACCACTAGACTGGCAGTCCACTCACCCTATTACGACTTGGGTGGTTGGACTGTCGCAGGACCGCTGCAACCGCCGGGGATCTGTGATCCTGCAGCAGTTGGACAGCAGTCAGAGGCAGCAATATGCTGCCATGGATATTATGAGCTGCATCACTGCCATCATTTCCAGGGTGGTGAGCCTGCTATAGAAAGAACGGCGATGAGGCAATTCAGGGGGCCGTTAGATGGTCCCCTATTGCTTCTGGGCCTGGGAATGCATGCAGGGGGCACATGTTGTGCTCCCCTTTATTTTTGCATCACCTGTTCGGAAAGAAATGCACAACATTGTGCATTTCTTTCTATGCAGGAATGAGCTATGGCAGTCTCACAGCAGTGCATGACCAAGGCACACCATGTGCTTTAGCTACGCACCACCGTGGGCCCGCTGCAGCAGGAACGCCCGCACAGGATTAACTCATAATCCGGCGGGCAGTCTGACTACCTTTTTGGCTGTTGTTATAAATGGTATTTCTGGTTGGCTAGGTCATGCACCTAAGCCAGGCAGAAACCACGACTCGTCAGGGCAAGGGAGTTACATGCTGAAGATAACCCCTGCTCACCCCCTTGCTAGCTTGGCACGAGCAGTCAGGTTTATCCCAGAGGCAATGTGTAAAGCGTTTGCGTAACACACACACACACACACACAGCAGCAACACACCAGGCACACTACAAAAGAAACTCCACACAAGGTTATATAAAAAATAGCCTTTGTATTATCCAAAACACATTAGAATCATAATCACAAATATACACTGTGCCAACTGGCACCAGGTAGTAATTTACACAGGATTATATACATGACAGGGCCAATCGGGCCGCTGTCAAAACCATTAGAAAGAACAAGTAGCAAATATAAAACAACCAGTAACTACTGGTAAAATACTGTACTCAGCATTATCTCATTAGGCATAAACACATTATGCAATCTCATTAGGCCTACACATCATAGCATGGCATTTGCATTAGGCATCACATTAGGCATACATCCTAATACCCAGCGGTGCATACATCACCTCAAGCATAAACGAATTATGCATTCCTTTAGGGCCTTACGCCCTACCTGTACACACAGGTACTCAAAATGACCCCAGGCCAACTGGCCTTTCTCTGGGGCTCAAATGCCCTTTGTACCAAATGTCAGGGCTCTAAACGTAGGGCCTTCCACTGGCCCTCTTGCTGCCTTGGCAGCGAAACAAATGTGCGTAATGCACTGGGGAGGGGAAGTGAATCTCACTCCTTCCTTGTTATAAAAACAACCATGCCCCTGTCGTTGCAGCTGCCTGGGCTCTCGAGGTACAGCTGGGAAAGCAAGCACTGGCACTAACGTGCCTCTCAGGTCCCACTCCAGGACTCGGGGAATCAAAATTGCCCCCACATTGCAGCTGCCCGCTCTCTTGTGGTGCAGCTGGAGGATATCAAACCAGCACTGGTACTAACTGTGCCTTGGGAGCCCCGTTCACTGGGCTCCATCTGGTGCACTCACTCGGCACCAATACCGATTCACGACACCAGCCCCATTCACTGGGGCAGATCTGCGCCAGCTCCAGGCACCGACAATTTGCCTCGGTAGGTCCCCACTCACCGGGACCTTCCTTGATGCCTCCGATCTCCGTGGTCTCAACCCAGGACTTCGGCATGGAGCCCACGAGGTCCGGTCCCTTTCTGGGAAGCTTACTACTGCGGGGTGGACTCCCGCCCATGGTCAGACTTCACTCCGGTCCCTGATCAGACCGCAACCACAGGGCTTCCTCTTCAAGGCCGAGGGAGGTGGAAATGGTGCCCGCGAGGCTCCGTAGTTGCTGCAGGCCCCGCCCACGGTCAGGAATGGGCACCTGACTTCTGTTTTCGGCGTTCTCTCTCTGGCTCAAAAGTGCGGCGTAGGCTCCAGCCTTTACATGAACACCAATGCGGGGTGGGCTCCTGCTCCACCAGGCATCAGCAGTGTGGGATGGGCTCCCGCTTTACCAAGCATCTGCAGTGCGGGGTGGGCTCCCGATTTACCCCTGGACCACGGGGGGAGTCCCCATGCCGGGATTCCCCCCAGAAACGTTGAAGCCTCGCACTGCAGGCCACACACGCTCCTCCCGTCCTGGAAGAAGATATAGCGTTCATGAGGCGCTCTGTCCCAAGAGTTTGGAGGGGCACAGCTGGGCCCAGGCAGGCCGGCTCACAGGGCCCTCCAGCAGAGGGGCAGTCCCTTGTAGCGGTTCCTCCTGGGGCCCAGCAAGCAGCACCCCAAAAACAGCACAAGGAAGCACACTTTCATGGGGTCACAGCCCCAGTATATATACAGCATTTCTCTTTGTCTGCCCAGGCACAGGGCTTGGGGGAACCAGTCTCAACTGGTTCTGGGGGGTGTTGAAGCACTCTGTTTACCAGGCTTCCTCCCTCCTTTGTCAGATTGGGCTCGGTCATCAGACACACCACATCGGGGGTGAGCCAGCAGGCACAGACTTAGTCAGGGTCAGGGGACTACTTCTCCCACTACTCCAAATGCAGATCTTCCATTCAGCCTAGCGCTGACTCACCCTGCCCTCCCTGGAGCCACACACCTCACCAGCCCGTGTCACTCCAGAGCCAGACATGCAATACACATCAGGCAAGCAGACACATAGCACACAGAAATGCCAACTTTCAAAAGTGGCATTTCTAAAATAGTGATAATAAATCTGTGCACACCATTGCGCAGCATTTATTATTACTATTCCAAACATACCAAACTTGACTATGCTGCTCCTCTCATATCAGGAATTACCCCTGAAACACTTATTAGGGAATCCCCAATGCATTCCTATGAGAGGGCAGCCTCACAGCAGTGAGAAACCAAAATGGCTGTTTGTCACTACCAGGACATGCCACATTAAGGTACATGTCCTACCTATTACCTACAATGCACCCTGCCCATAGGGCTAGCTAGGGCCTACCATAGGGATGACTGACATGCATTAAAAGGGGGGGTCAGAGATGTGGCACACACTTTAGGTGTCATGTCACAGCGGCAGTAGCACTGTGCGCACAGGCCCTGCAATGGCAGAGGCCTGAGACAGGTTTGAAAGGCTGTAAGCCCACCAGTAGCATTTAATTTACTGGCCCTGGGTATCTGAGATACCACTTTACAAGGAACTGACAAGTAAATTAAATACGCCAAACAGGTGTAGACCAATCTTACCATGTGTACCACAGAGAGCACACACGCTTTACACTGGACAGCAGTGCTAAAGTGCCTCGAGTCCTAAAACCACCAACACAATGTCATTTTCCAGTGATCTTGCCCACCTCCATTGACTACTGATTAGTAATCAAATTGAATTTAAAGCTCTTTGCTTTGCTTTTCGATTTCTGCAAGACAAAAGACCACTCTGTCTCATGCATTTGATCAGATCATGTATCTCCTTGACAACAATGGTTCTTAACCATTTGTCTCCTGTGGACCCCCATTTAATCATTACTGGAAGTAAGGGACCCCCAGTGAATCTTTATTGGAATCCAGGGGCCCCCACTGAGTAATTCCAGGAAGCCGTGGACACCAGCTTGTGCATTTTTGAGATTTTGAACAGCCAAACAATACATAAAAAATACACAAACAAGCATTCATCAAACAAATATACCAATAATTACATATTGTATTTAATTCCTAAACAAATATAAAAATAAATCTAAGTTTTAATTTTAACGAAATGGTTTGATCCTTTCTAAATTTATTTGAATACACTGATCATCCATACTTCAGTCTGTTTGATGCACTTGCACTGCTTCCATGAATCAATCTGAGGATACTAACTTACTTTTTTGCCTCAAATTCATTTACAGAAAGTTTTAAATTTTTCAATTGTACATTTTGCCTCTTTATTTACATACTCTTTTTTATTCTGTTTATATTATTTAATTTTCTATGCAGTCGTGGACAGTCTTAGTAGGTTTTATGGACCTCCAAAAGTCTTCGGACCACAGGTTAAGAACAGCTGCAGTCCTTGTAGGTAAGAGCGGTGGGGCGGTGTGGGGGGTATTTCGATGGACGATGATGAGGGAAAACTAATTATTTATTTAATTTTCCCTCATCATCGTCTGTCGAAATCCCCCCCAACCAGCCCCACCGCTCTTACCTGCACGGGCCGCGGCTGGTTAAGAACCGCTGCTCTAGTGCACTAAAAATCTTCAAATTGCAAGTTATGTTCTATATCCAGAATTCGTAAAATGAGATACGGAGGTTTGGCTTTCTCTTATTTGGCCTCCAGGCTTTGGAACTCACTTCCTTATCATCTATGTTCCATTGCAGATGAGGTCTCATTTAGGACAAAGCTGAAAACATGGTTGTTTGAATTCACCATTGCTTCCACATTTCATGTCAGTCTGCCTTTCAGCGCTGAGAAGCCCGGATTATGCAGCTACCAGCTCTACAAACACCATAAATTCAAATTCAGATAAAGAGCGGGTCATAGGTATCCTACTGTGGTGCTTAAGCGTTCAGTAAAAATGCATCATCTCCTCATCCTTTTCCTCACTTCCATGCATTTCTTGATATGGAGGTTACATACTGGGACAAGGAAGGGAGCATCAGAGTAATGGAGATTACTGGTAAGTAATCTAACCTGTTACATACAATATTTGTGGTTAAGGTGCGTAATTTATTTACTTTAGCTACCAGACTCGCTATTATTTTAGCTGCTACTATCCAGAAGGTGCAATGTTTTTATCACCCTAAATTAGTTACTGTCTCAGAATTATGATACTTACACTGACATCAGGAAATTTATACTATCTGCGTAAGAATCTATGGAACTACATATCATTTACCATATGCCTATGTATCTTCGATATGTTGATTCTATTATCCGTGAATTTTATGGAACAATATGTTACTTACCATATGCCTATTTGTCTGCGATATTTACCTTGTAAAGCGCTCTGATACCCGCAAGTATCAGAGCGCTTTACAAGGTAAATATCGCAGACACATAGGCATATGG
This sequence comes from Triturus cristatus, assembly GCF_964204655.1. NCBI lineage: Eukaryota > Metazoa > Chordata > Amphibia > Caudata > Salamandridae > Triturus > Triturus cristatus. The sequence goes on from NC_140593.1 coordinate 248,755,195, forward strand.
TAAGTAACATATTGTTCCATAGAAATCACGGATAATAGAATCAACATATCGAAGCTATATAAAACCTTCAAATTCGTAAATGAAAAATAAATAAGAAGTTTAAGTTGTAACAAGAAGCAAATACTTCCTATTAAAATAAACAGAATGTTTTGCAGAATCCTCTCAACTTTCTTTTAGATGGGTAAAGTAGCCCAGCTTGTAATGTCTTCAGTTGTACATCCTGCTAACAAAATGTAATTTACGTGTTTGTTTCATAATTTAGCGGATTATATTTACTTTTCTGTGGTATCATCATTGGCGACGAGGTTACCCTTTCAAACACCGCTGGTGATTATTCTTGTGCGCAGTGTTAGCGCCCCTTCCTCCCAATCTGTGAGAACTGACAGCTCCCCTGCCATCACATACCCTTCAGCAGGACACGCTGCTCTTGAGTGTCAGTGTGAAAACATCTGCTGAACGGATTTATCGACTGGGCCTTTGGCGCTCTTTTCACACCGTTCATTACAGACCTGACCTAATGAACTTAATTTGTTGACATGTTTCTCTCGCTGCCACTGCTTGATCCCTTCTCACGTTACTTTCTACTGTGCTCTTTTCTTGGCAGCAGCAGGTCCCGGAGCCCCGGCGAGTCCACCAGTTGCAAGTGTACCAAGCTCAGATGGCTGCAGTTGGCATGCCGGCATCAGACAAGCAGCGCCCTGTGCCCCGGACCGAGCCTCCTCCTGCTGCGTCCACGTTACCTCATCCAGGGAGAGAGCCGCCCACTGCGCCCGCCTCTGCAACTGGTAATAATCCCCACAGACCTCTCCTAACAGGCTATGTAAATGAACGGTTCAAGTGGGATCACCCGATTTAAATGCCTCGAATACCTCCGGTAGCGAGGCTCCCTTTTCTCCACCCCTCGCCTTGGAATTCTCTGCATGCAGGGCTGGCATGGAGACAGCCGGTGCGGTTGATAAATCACCGGCTTAGCCTGCATACAGCTATAAATTACCGCTATCGTTGAAGGGCTTTGCCAAGATATTAACAGGTGCATTTTGGCGGCCTTCCGAACATTTTCTTAAACTATTCTATTTCCCACGTTTCTGCGAGTTGCGATTATTTATCAGTTCGCGCCTCAGCAGAGAAAGAAAATAGCCAGGCTTGGGAAATGTGATTTGTTGTTTAGTTTAAACTAAAACAGTGGTTATTACACTTTAAAAAAAATATATAATCTTTAATTATGCCATCTTGTGTGTATTGGCTAAAGTTGACAAGATGTCACAAATCATGTCCTAATGTCCTTGAAGCGTTTTGTATTTAATTATTTCAGGCTGAATTACATTCAAATACTCATGCACTTCTAGAGTAAAATTGTTCACATTTGTCGTTTCCGCTACTATTCAGATAACAGATAACTATGGTTGCAGTTGTCAGCAATCAATGACGCCCGAGATTTGACAACCACACGAGCAGCACTGTGAGCAAACAATTCAGATATGATTAAGGACCGTTATGAGCGAAGCCAAAAATGCGCTTTATGTTAAGGCCCCGATTAGGAAATAGTGGAGCGAATTCTAGAATGATATTCCACTCCGCTAAATCATAAGTGGGATGTATTTTCTGCACCCAGATTTACTGGTCTGGGAACCAGTGCAGGAAATGAGAGCAATGCCACAGGATGCCTGTTCCAGCAGCTATTTCTTCAGGCTCTTTAATTTGGGATGGATAGTACTGGCACTTCTCAGCACTGGCCCAATGCTTTTAAAGAGAGTGTACCAGCACTTCCTAGCATCAAATAGATTCTCTGGAACAAGGAGTACCTGCCCTGTGCAGTGTCTTAAGTAACAACTTCCTCGGTGGCTGCTATAACTGCTGGCGCGCACTCACCGCTCAATAGTTAAGTGGCTGCTCTGAAAGGAAAGGTGGCCACCAAACAGCCTTTGAGAACCATACAACTTCAAATATAGAAAATTCGCCTTTTAGAACACGCGATTAAAGAGTCCATTGCAATTATATCAACAATCCTACCTTTAATGTGCTGTGATCATCGAGTGTCAAGTTTCCAGCTTTCTAGCTTAACACGTTTCGTCAAAATGGCATATCTCCCAGGGCTTCATCAGGGCCTAATAACAAAATATAACCTATATTACACCAATGTAAAGTATATCACCTAAAGGCAGAATAACATTTTTCTGGCATTCTCATACTATCACACGTTACGGAGAAGGGAGCACTCTCCGACAATATATTTTATATCAGTACAATAACATTGATTTTCTGCTATTAGGCGAAACACGTGTTAAGCTAGAAAGCTGGAACCCTGAAGTTCGATGATCACAACACATTAAAGGATGAAAGGTGAATTTCTAGTAAGTATCTTAACCCTGTGAGATGTTTTAAATGCAGCTGATTTGTGACCAATTAGCAAACTAGAATATATTTACTGTCGATTTCTTCTTATTGCCAATTTCTTTGAAGTAGATTAAAAAAAAAAAAAATGTATACGTTGCATGTCAGGCTCCCCTTTTTCTTGTGTCTCCACTCCCTCATGATTCCATCCCCTTTCCTCTGCCAAACCTTGACCCCCAGTTTATGGGTTCCCAGAGTGAATATTTTCCAATTCCAGCATTGGTGGGGAAAGCAGACCCAGTTTTACTGATAAGTGAAGCTGGGCAGTACAATCGCTTTGGAAACGGGCTACATTGCAGGCCTGCCCCGTTTTGTTGGGCCCACCCAACCCTCAGCTATTGCGCAGGGAAAGCATATAATGCTCCCTTTACCAGATTACTGTCTTCTTTGCACCATGCCCTCCCTCCCCACCTTGGTCCTATCCTCCACCACCATGAAGCTGCTCCACTATTACATGTATCACCTACTTCCGGTATTTGGGGCTTCTAAAGCAGATGCTAGTCTGGGCGCGCAGCGAACACAGACAATAGTAAGACGCGCCTACACTTTTAATGTGCATTTTACTTTTATGTATGTTTAACCTTCATTTTAATGCTCATTATGTTGTTTGCAGTTGCCTGCGACTCCATTGGCATTTTCTGTTAATCTCTCACTTTGGGACTAATTGGTATTCTTGTTACTTTCGCTCCCATTGCAGCCAGGGAGCATCTTACCTTTCTGCATTTCTGCTCGACTCTCTGGTACGCCAGGGGTTCTCCCGTTTGCACGGAGAGAGTTTCTCTTTCTGTTCGTCTGCCCCTTTGCTGACTGCCATTTTGCTTGGGTGACGGTCCAGCTTTTTCTGACTTCCAGTATTTGGGGCTTCTAAAGCAGATGCGAGTCCGGGTGCACAGCTGACGTGTGCAGTGGGCGTGCCGCTGGGGTGCCGAAGGCACACAAAAGGCAAGCCTGTCTGCGCCTGTCTGTGATCGGACCACGCTCAGCTCCGACCCCCCTGCTAGTCTGGTCTCAGAAACTAAGGGCCCCATCACTTACTCAAGGGATACCCTGATACTCATCAACTCCGGTTTGTAATTTCTCTTTCACTAATTTTCACTGTAAGTCACTAATTGCCACTAAATTAATAGATTTACCCCTCTAACAATTAAAAACTATATGTTGCTGTACACTAATTAAAGCCAGATTGCTTGTTAAGCATGCACTAGATTTTGCCGTCTTTATGGAGAGCCAGAATATTGACCTGGCCTTTATCACTGAAACCTGGGCAGATTTAACATCTGACCCAGATCTACTTTCAGAAGTACCTGCAGGTTTCAAGATATTTAGACACGACCGCCCACTAAATAAGGATGGAGACCTCGCAATCATATTCAGAGATCACTTTAAAACTATTTTTAACATTCTTCCCAACTTGCTATCCTTTGAGTCCATAAATTTTAAAATGTAACTCAACAGTCACTATTCTTTCAATGGACTTCTCGTTTTTGACCGTCCGGGTGCAGAGCAGCTTTTACCCAATCCATTGGTAGTCTTATAGAACTAAAAGTCGACGCCATAGATTTTACTATTCTTGGTGACTTTAAATTTCATATGGAAACTCGCTTGATCCAGATTCTATTAATTTACTGGATCCTATGTTCAGGGACCTTCACAGAAAGCTGGTCATCTTCTTGATGGCATTTTTAAGAACCATTAACAGCTTAAATGGACATCCTCTCTCCCCTTGACATGGTATGACCATAAGGTGATCATGTTTGAGATAGATATCCAAGGTAGAAAATCATGCACAATAATTGGGAGTACCACTCAACGCTTATGGAGCACTATTGATGCTGGTCAGCTCAGTTCATCTCTTATCCAATCAACTCAGTCGGTTTGCCCTGATTTGGACAAACATGCTTGTAATTATCATCTATGGCTGGAAGTATCGCTAACCCAGTTAGTTCCAGCAAAAAACTCTCATAGTCATAAGATTAATCCTTCTGAACGCTGGTTCAACAATAATCTTAGATGGAAAAAACAAGAATGTTGAGATTAGAACGTAAATGGAGACTCGAGTATAAATCAGTAGACAAAGAGAATTATAAAATCAATCTGTAGACCTACAAAAAAATGATTCTAATTGAGAAAAATAACTATTTTGTGGCAAAAATAGAAGGAGCTATGAATTCCTCTAAGGAATTATTCGCAACAGTCAAACAATTGTCAAAACTTCCAGATCCGAAGAATGCTAATATTAACCAACAATTCTATATCAAGCTAGCACTCCATTTACAAGACAAAGTCAAGTCAGTTTATGAATCTTTCTTACATGCTAGTCAAACTGTTGATCCAAACAGTAGATCGCCGAAGGGCACTCTCAACATCTGTATTTTTTCCCATTTTGGGCCATTGACGGTGGATCAGACGCAAAGGACATTAATGCAGATCAAATCGGGTTCACTACAGGACCCATGCCCAGCTAGAATAATTCATTTAGTTCCAGAGGTGATAGCCATACACCTCACGTCTATTTTAACAATCTATTTGAAGTAGGATATTTTCCAATAGACTGGAAGATAGGGTCTATTCTTCATTATTAAAAAAGACCAACTTAGACACTGGTGCCCCAATAATTATCGACCAATCACTCGACTACCACTTGCTGCTAAGTTGGTTGAAGAAGTAGTTAACCAGAAATTGACAACCTTTCTAGACAAAACTAATAGTCTTGATTCTACACAGTTCAGATTTCGTAGTCACCAAAGTACCGAGCTGGCGTTGATCACAGCCACGGAAGAAATTAGACCGACGACAGATAGTGCGGAAAATGCGGCCCTGATCCTTTTGGATCTATCGGCCGCATTTGACACGGTTAATCATGCTCTATTAATTGACCGCCTTGAATCAATTGAGATCAGAGACAACGCGCTTAAGTTCATCACCTCTTTTTTGGCTGACCGAATCCAGACGGTCTCTCTTGGTGACTTTACTTCACCGGCCTTCTCACTGCCCTGTGGGGTTCCTCAAGGCTCATCCTTGAGCCCCACTCTATTCAATCCCTATGTTACCCCCACTTGCAGCTTTAATCAGATCTTTTGGCTTCTCTCTGGTTTCGTATGCAGACGACACGCAGATTGTTGTGACTGTTACTGACAACCCTGGATCCACGTCAACCCAGTTTCATGACTGTATGCTTCATATCGGGAAGTGGAAGAGCAGCAACTGCTTGAAATTAAACTCCTCAAAGTCTGAGGTCCTGTTGTTTGGCAACAATACCTCTTTCTGGTCCTCCAACTGGTGGCCCCAGGAACTGGCGACTCTGCCTTCCCCTAGTGGTAAAGCAAAAAACCTGGGAGTAATTATTGACACCAAGTTATCCTTTGAAGGACAACTAAATCACATCACCTCCTTGTGTTTTTATAATTTGAAATCTCTTAGGAAAGTGCTGCCTTTCATTCCACTGAGCTTGCAGAAGACGGTAGTTATGACTCTTATCTCTTCCAAAGTAGATTATTGTAATGCATTTTTAATTAACATTCAAAAGCGCTTCTTACATAAGTTACAAATGCTGCAGAATGCCGCAGCACGGCTATTGCTAGGCATTCCGAAACATACATCTACATCTTAAGCGTTGATCCAACTATGCTGGCTCCCCATAGGCAAACACATACAGTTTAAGGCGCTCTGCATTGCCTTCAGAGCACAACAAGGGTGCCAATTACGATCCTGTAAAAATTTTCCCCGTGCGACTCGTATCCGGTCTTTTTACCGTACGAATCGTACAAGTGCCGTACGAACTGGCAATCACGATTCGCATGGTAAAAACTCCATACGAACCGCATTGGGATTCATTCCCCACACGTCCTCGGGTCGGAAAATGTGTCCGACACGTCCTCGGACGATTTACCTTACAAATGTGAAAGGTGAAGTCCGACCGAGGAATCACGATCCATCCCGTGCGTCCGATCTCACAACCGTATGGAAAAAACACCGTCCGCACCGAACTCCCATAGCAACCATGGAGACATGTGCCCGCATACGTGCCCAACACTCCCCCCGCCCCCGTACGTCCGACACGTACCCCCCGTGTATGTACACCCCCACCCGTGTATGTACACCCCAGTATGTTCCAGTCGTACCCCCACCCCTGTACGTGTCGTACCACCGTCTATGTACACCCCTGTACATTCGAGTCCTACCCCCACCCCTGTATGTGTCGTACCACCGTGTACCTACACCCCTGTACATTCGAGTCATACCCCCACACCTGTACGTGTCGTACCACCGTCTATGTACACCCCTGTACGTTCGAGTCCTACCCCCACCCCTGTATGTGTCGTACCACCGTGTACCCACACCCCTGTACATTCCAGTCGTACCCCCACCCCTGTACGTGTCGTACCCCCGTGTACCTACACCCCTGTACGTTCGAGTCCAACCCCCACCCCTGTACGTGTCGTACCACCGTCTATGTACACCCCAGTACGTTCCAGTCGTACCCCCACCCCTGTACGTGTCATACCCCCATGTACCTACACCCCTGTACGTTCGAGTCCAACCCCCACCCCTGTACGTGTCGTACCACCGTCTATGTACACCCCAGTACGTTCCAGTCGTACCCCCACCCCTGTACGTGTCGTACCCCCGTGTACCTACACCCCTGTACGTTCGAGTCCTACCCCCACCCCTGTACGTGTCGTACCACCGTCTATGTACACCCCAGTACGTTCCAGTCGTACCCCCACCCCTGTACGTGTCGTACCACCGTGTACCTACACCCCAGTACGTTCCAGTCGTACCCCCACCCCTGTACGTGTCGTACCACCGTCTATGTACACCCCTGTACGTTCGAGTCCTACCCCCACCCCTGTACGTGTCGTACCACCGTCTATGTACACCCCAGTACGTTCCAGTCGTACCCCCACCCCTGTACGTGTCGTACCCCTGTGTACCTACATCCCTGTACGTTCGAGTCCTACCCCCACCCCTGTACGTGTCGTACCACCGTCTATGTACACCCCAGTACGTTCAAGTCCTACCCCCACCCCTGTACGTGTCGTACCACCGTGTACCTACACCCCAGTACGTTCCAGTCGTACCCCCACCCCTGTACGTGTCGTACCACCGTCTATGTACACCCCTGTACGTTCGAGTCCTACCCCCACCCCTGTACGTGTCGTACCCCCGTGTACCTACACCCCAGTACGTTCCAGTCGCACCCCCAACACAACCTCCTAAGTACGGAGCGCACCCCATGCCCCAACATCACAACCGCATGTACGAGTCGTACCAAGCCACACACAAGGACAGCACCGTACAACCAAATGGCCCATGTACACACCGTACACACGCTAAAAACGCACATACACAGCCAGGACAAACCAAAACAACACAAGAATACACCATTCGAATGGCACTAAGCCACTAAACATGTCCAACAACCACTAAAATAACACATTCACTGACCTGAAACTGCCAAAAACAAACAGAGGCCCAATACACCACCACTCCTTATAACACACCCACCCAAACTTCAAACACAGCCACACCCACCAATGGACCAATAAAAAGGGCCCACACACACAAACCATGAGCCTTTGCAACAGACTCACTGCTGCCAGACACCACAGACAACCTACAGCACCATACTACAAGCTTCACCACACCTTACACTTGCACACCTTCACACAACCACCTTCACAAACACCCCCTCATCACATTCACACACACACCTGCACAACCACACCCACACACCCACAACCATCCACACCCCCCCCCACCATCCACACACACCCCCCACCATCCACACCCACACCCCTCACCATGCCCACTACCAAGAATCCAAACTTCAGTAACCGAGAGCTGGAGGTTCTTGTTGATGAAATCCTCAGAGTCGAGCCACAGCTCTTTGGAACATTGGTCAGAAACACCAGCATGGCAGCTAAAACAGCCATGTGGCAGACCATCATCGATGCTGTGAATGCTGTTGGAGACACCAGAAGGACCAGGCAGGAATGCCAATCCAGGTGGTACGATCTGCGTAGGAGGGTCCGAGCCAAGATGCAGGAGGAACACAACCAGGCCAACGCCACTGGAGGAGGGCCCTCCCGCAGACCCGTACACTACCAGCCCTGGGAGGAGAGGGTGATGGCCATACTGCCGGTGGAGGCAGTGGACGGATTAGAAGGACTCCAAGACCCGGGTGAGTACACAAACAACGCACCTCACATGGGGGGAACGTCATCCACAACCAAAATCACTAACAGGCACGCAACCACCCCAACCTATCGCATGACTCAACCACACTCCATGAACACGCACATGCCACTGCCGCCACCATGCCCCATGCACCCAGCTGGACAATGTCAAGTCACAGGCCACAGAAGACACCAACACCTGACACGGTAACCCGGATGGCGGGAGAGTGGGCCACAAAATCCACATAGTGCAACTCAGAAGCAGACAACATTGCCCTCTGGCCATATGGCCTAGGTCACAGCCAGACAAACAATGTGTCCCCACACAGGAAAGACTCGCCAGCAAATGGCGGACGCCTTGCATCAACACATGGGGGTGACGGCACGTTCTTGCACATGACAGCAGCTAATGAACAGCCAACATTGTGAAAGAGTGGCAGCACACACCACCACAGCAGCAGCGCACAGACACACACTACACCCAATGGGTGCCTGGAGATCACAAACAAACTCACATCAACAAGCCAAGGGCCATTCAAAGATCTGCTAACAGTGTGTGCCCAGGAAGCTGGCCTGAGGTGACAGAGGGTGACACACAGAGGGAGGGAGCGGGGGACAGAGATTGAGGGAGAGGGGGACAGAGAGGGAGGGAGACACAGGGACACAGACAGAGGGAGGAGGCTGACACACAGAGGGAGGGAGAGGGGGACAGAGAGGGAGGGAGAGGGGGAAAGAGAGGGAGGGAGACACAGGGACACGGACAGAGGGAGGAGGCTGACACACGGAGGGAGGGAGAGGGGGACAGAGAGGGAGGGAGAGGGGGACAGAGAGGGAGGGAGACACAGGGACACGGACAGAGGGAGGAGGCTGACACACAGAGGGAGGGAGAAGGGGACAGAGAGGGAGGGAGAGGGGGACAGAGAGGGAGCGAGACACAGGGAGAGCAAATCAGCCGTGTGGCGTGTGCAAATGTCTGCTCGTCAGCAGGTAGACTGTGTGCATGTAGACAAGGGTGGCCAGTGCCAGAACCCCCCCTCTTCTCCATGGCAAAACACAGGGCCATGTCACAACCTGTGCACGAGCACAACGACAGCTACCTGCATTATATAAGTGTGTGGATCCACTCCATGTGCACATGTACAGTGCTACACGGAAGGCGCCAATGCATGGGTCGCCACACATGCCCACTCCACTGCTGACTGCAGTCACACTTGACGCAGCAAGTAAAACTGTGCCACACATAGTTAAAGGGGCCAAAGTGGTGCCCAAGGGACACACCCATGCACAAGTGCACTGTGAGTGGAATGCAAGACAGATCCTAATTCCAAGAGGAAAAGTGCCAACGTTGAAACTGATGAAACATGGATGTTGCATGGACCAAAATTAACATTGTCTCTCTCACACACAGGTCAACGTCGTGGTTCACCCCCCAACACTGGGGGGGAAGACTCACAGGACCCGGATCTGCAGGAGCCCGATCCCACCGGCAGCGACCACTCTCACCACTCAGTGGACGACCCCGACCGACCTGGCCCCTCTGGTGTCCAACCACCTGCAGCACCTGCGTCAGGTACAACTGTGCCAACCACCACCCCCACTCCTGCCACATCCCAGGAGACACCCAGGATCCCTGCCCCACCACCACAATGCAGCCAGGCTGGCCAGGAGGGACATGGTGTCCCGGGCACCCAGGAGGAGGCAGGCGACAACGCCAATGCCACCCCTCAGGGGTCCCGGAGACCCGATGTACCCACAAGGGCAGGCCAGGTGCAAGTGGGCAGGGGTGGTGGGAGTGGAGGACGGCGGAGGCGCGAGCCTGACCAGTTGGCTGGGGAACCGGTATTTTCCCATGTCCGTAACATCCTGGACACATACCGGCAGGACACCACGGGCCTGGCCCAGGTTGTGTCCGTCCTCGAGGGGATCAAGACCCAGCAGGCCCAGCAACATGCGGAGCTACATGCCTGTCTACTGCAACACCAACGGAGGATGGAGGACGGACAGGCTGAGCTCGTGACGGCGTACACGGGAATTCACTATACACTCCGTCGGATGGCCGACAACATGGCAGGCCCTCCCTGTGCCAGAAGGCGGAGAACATCACCACCCACAGGGAGGGAGCAGGAGGAGGAGGAGGAAACATCCGATGGAGCATCCCAGACGTCGTCACGGCCTGCTTCTGAGGGTCCCCGCAGGAGGGCGGGTCGTCCACGGAAAAGACCGTGAGGGTCGGCGCAACATCACCATCTCCCAGGACACCTGGCCTGGCACCTGGCCCACTGGAGCAACAGCATCACACCATCAAGAGACATTCTCTGCCACATGGCCCTGCTGGTCACTGTCTGACCAATGTTGACAAAGACTGTGGCATGGACTCTGATGATTTCCAATGGCAAGGACACCAACTCCCCTACTGAACTTTGGATTCCAAACTCCCGGAAAGCCCCTCACTTTATCCCCCCCCCCAAATAATAAATCACACTATGAAGAGAAGATGCCTGCTGGTTGCATTATTACCTTACATGTGTGTTGTAAAGTCTAAACATGCCTGAGTTCTCTTTTGACTTCAACCATCCACACCCTGGGGCCTGAGTGTGGCACAGGACACACGGGTCACAGTGTATTAGGCAAGACAGACATGGAGCACCATACACACCCGTGATGGGCCCAACCAGCTGAGGGGGTGGCCGCACAACCGTGCTGACAGACACATTGAGTACAGCAACAGTCATGCGCAGAGGTCAGGGATCATGTGGAGTGTCCTGGGGGGCACGCAGGTATGTGTAGACAGGTGGCAGAACCATGTCCTGCAAGCTTGAGTCAGGTGGATGCAGAGAATGGGGGCCTGGGCAACGTTGGATGCATGGGGATGGCACATGTCACAATACCCACACAGTCATGGACATCATGCCCACTACACAGTCTCAGCCCACACACACAGCTTGCATCTTGCTACTCGACACATTGACACATAGCCACAATCAGGGAAAACCATGCCAGACATGCTGGATGCACCGTGGCAACACACCAGCATTGACTGAGAAGAGGCACCTTGGAGGCATAGGGACACCTTTATTAGTCATGTTATCGGGATTGCAGAGGCAACTTGAAGTACACATGAACACATCTTGTGGAGTAACATGTGGGTCCAACACTGGCACCCCCCTTCTGCAGCACAAATGCGTGTGAGCCATGGAACTGGCACACAATTGTCGGCTAACAGCTAAACACCCACAGCTGCTCACGGAGAGCCTGCCATACACCATTGATCCGCTGATGTGGAAGTCCCACACCATGTCAAGCCAATGCTAACCGTATGTGTCCGAGGGCAGTGTCACACACATTGATGCCATCATCACAATCCATTATCCCATCACTGATGACTGTCAACCAGTCAGACCATCTATTCAGGTGTACACAGCTGCATGTCGTGTCCCATGGTGATGCAACATGTCTGCAGAGGAACCAAACATCGACAGGGGCAGTGTGCATACATCGTGAACAACTGCCACACCCAATACACCCCTGATGCATCCCTTACCCTATGGAGACTTCCAAAGGTGTCCGTGCCTGTAACGCTGAGTCAGCCCACGATGACGTGTCCATGAGGAATAGCAGTGCCACAACAATGCAACCAGCAGACGGCATGCGCAAGTACCTGGGGAAGAGAGACACACAAGAATTCAGCCACAAAAAGCACAGCCACTTGCATGTGCATTTACTCGACACATGTATGGATGACAACATGCTAGGTCACAAATATGACTGGGGAAATACAACCATCACTGGCACCATCACTCCAGTGACACACCCACACACACCTCTGACTCACGTGCCATACATGCAGGTGGAGACACACATCACAACACATGCCACACGGGGACCAATGCGTGCACACTCAGACACTGGTACTCACCACTAAGCAAAGAAGTCGCGTATGAGCCGAGTCCGGATGTCCTCCTGCGGCTCCACATCCTCCACATCACTAGCCCCATTGCCAAGCCCTTCGTCCTCCACGGGTGGATGGTCCTCGTCATGTTGATCCAGGATGAGTGGCACAGCTTTCTCAACTGCCATGTTGTGCAGCATACAGCAGACCATGAAGATTTTGCAGACCTTCGCAGGGGCATATGGGAGGGCGCCGCCGGTCTTGTGGAGGCACCGAAAGCGGCTCTTCAGCAGGCCAAACGTCCTCTCTATCACACGCCTTGTCCGGCCATGGGCGGTGTTGTAGCGGAGCTGGGCCGGCGTGATGGGGTTGCGGAAAGGTGTGAGCAGCCAAGGCATGTTGGGATAGCCAGCGTCCCCTACATGGGAAGCACATGGACATCGTTAGAACTGGTGAAGCGGTCGTGCAGGTAGGCTATGCAAAATACAGGACAGACAGACTGTACCCACCAACAACACATGCTCTTTCGTTGCGCAGCTGCATCATCATTTCAGGCATCCTGCTACACCTCATGATGTAGGCATCGTGTGCTGATCCTGGAAAACGAGCACAGACATGTGAAATCAACATGTTGGACTGACACACCACAAGGGCATTGATGGAGTGGTAGTGCTTCCGATTGCGGTACGCTACCTCCCGTTCGTGTGGTGGTACCAAAGCTACATGTGTCCCATCTATGGACCCAATGACATGGGGCATCCCTCCCAGGGCATAGAATCCACGCTTGACTGCGGTCAACTGTTCAGGGGTTGGGAACTTGATGAAGTCATCCAGGTGAATCAACATGGCCTCTAAGAAATCATGCAGCACATGGCAGAACATGCTCTGGGACATGCCACCAACATGAGCTATGGTATATTGAAAGGTACCCGTGGCAAGAAAATGTAGGGCAGCCATTACCTTCAGCTGGGGTGTCAGTGCCGTAGGATACCTGTGCTGCGGTTGCAGGTGTGGTGCCAGTCTCGCCGTCAACTCCAGAATCAATGGTTGGGGGAAGCGGTAGCAACGGATGCTGTCATTCTCCCGCATGTCAGCCAAGTCAGGAATTGGTCGGGCAAGAGGCGGCGCTCTGCAGGAATTAGGAAGTGACAAGGAAGAGTGAGTGCACAACGACAACAAGTGATATGTACTGAGCACATGTAAATCTGTCAATACACATATGCTACATAGGGAGTCAGGTATGTGCTACATGCCCAGGACACGTATGGCTGCCAGGTGACACTCCTACCAAGACCCAGCTACACACGGAGATTCTGAACCTCCACATGCCATGGCATGGGAATAGCTGTGTCCCAGTGCAAGTGAACAGCCAGACGCAAGACAGGAGTGACATACGCCCACACATCTGCAGAAGTAGGATGCCGATTGCAGAGACTGGTCGCGGAACACTAGAGACACAGGTCACATGACATTACACTAGGACAGCCCACACACCTTGCCATGCCGGTGCACATGTCATGACTCACCACACAATCATTGTGAGGATGCAGACATGTCCATGTCACGCTAATCCGTGTCCCATGCATACATGTGCACCTCACATCCGATACCACATGTGGCATGGTGTGAGGAACAGTGTGCGATGTCCATCTACACACAGACACATGTTGGTTGCTGCAACAGCTGCAGCTCTTGAGGGTGCACCAACATCAACCTGATGGGAAGCCCCCACACATACATGACATAGTCACATTGTGCACCGTGGGTAGTGTCAAGGCAGGTGTGGTAACCTCTGTTCCGGGCATCAGGGGACACTTCCGTGTGTTGGTGTCCGTGCCATGCCAGTGACGCTCACCCCAAGTGTGCAGTACGACATGCACACATGGCAAAGGAGTCAAGGGCATGCCTGGCACACATTGCACCATCACACAGTACACCTGTACACATCTCATCATACATGTGGTGCCTTCTCCACTCAGGAGTAATGTTCCACATCACAGCCTGTCACACCTGTGCCCCACACATGTAGTAATGCACAGACGATGCCTTGATGTCCATTCATGGACAAGTATGTCCATCCATGGACAAGTATGTCCATCAATGGACAAGTATGTCGGCCCTATTCCTACCTGTGTGCCGCCTATCACCACTGTGATGTGTGAAAACTGCCGTACTGCTGCTAAGAGGGCCTGTGTACGTTCCCAAATCACTATGGGAGTGCTGCCGTATGTGTACCCATCGTGATGGCGAGCGTACAGGCATTTGTACGGTCCGTACCACCAAGAGTACGCATACGCAAGAACACCCATAGTGGACGGGCCGTACACACGCATGTACGCTCACTATCACTATGGGTCTCCTCGCGTATGCGTACTCGTAGTGGTACGGGCCGTACACACGCATGTACGCTCACTATCACTATGGGACTCCTCGCGTATGCGTACTCGTAGTGGTACGGGCCGTACACACGCATGTACGCTCACTATCACTATGGGTCTCCTCGCGTATGCGTACTCGTAGTGGTACGGGCCGTACACACGCATGTACGCTCACTATCACTACGTGTACGCATACGCGAGGAGACCCATAGTGATAGTGAGCGTACATGCGTGTGTACGGCCCGTACCACTACGAGTACGCATACGCGAGGAGACCCATAGTGATAGTGAGCGTACATGCGTGTGTACGGCCCGTACCACTACGAGTACGCATACGCGAGGAGACCCATAGTGATTGTGAACGTAGGCACGCGTGTACGGGCCATTGCAATGCATTTGGGGTGCCCTAGGGCTCCGAAACGCACCGTACCTGTGTGTGACGCTCCAAATTACATAGGGGACACATGAGGGACAAGTATTAAGGCCTACATGCATGCTGGTTGTCATGGAGACCAAGTTCAAATTTCGATTTTGTTCTGGAAGGTGCACAGCAGAAGTCTGTTGGAATTCTTCTACTTTGTTGCAATGTGTTTGTGGGGCTGACATCATGCAGGAAAATGAAACCGATAGAGAACCCACAGACTGCTAGGTTTGAAGGGATTGGAGGAAACATAGGATGCAAATGTGAGTGACCAATCACTCTGTACTCCTGTGCATGAGATGGGCCAGCAAGGCAGATATAAGGCAGCCAGGTCCCATGAGGGAGCACTTGCCTGCACATCTCTGTATTCCACGACCCAGCTGCTGCTACTGATTCCCTGGAACCATGTCAAGGGCTGTGGAGAGGTCACAGCCATTCACCCTGGAGGAGAACATGGCTTTGGTGGATGTGATCCTCCCACGGTACCCCATGCTGTATGGGCGACCAGGTTATCAGGTGAGTGCAGTGTCCACTGCCACAGACTGTGTCCCTTTTTTGTGACTGTGACTTCTGCCATTGTGTCCAGGTGTGACACACATGCTATGTACTGTAGGGGGGGTCCCAAGGGGGGGAATGCCTGATGTCTCCCAGCAGTGCCCTGAGACAGGAGGGGTGGGGGCCTATCACTCCCAGCAGTGCCCTGAGACAGGAGGGTGGGGGCCTATCACTCCCAGCAGTGCCCTGAGACAGGAGGGGTGGGGGCCTATCACTCCCAGCAGTGCCCTGAGACAGGAGGGGTGGGGGCCTATCACTCCCAGCAGTGCCCTGAGACAGGAGGGGTGGGTGCAGAGTCCTCCCAGCAGTGCCCTGAGACAGGAGGGGTGGGTGCAGAGTCCTCCCAGCAGTGCCCTGAGACAGGAGGGGTGGGGGCCTATCACTCCCAGCAGTGCCCTGAGACAGGAGGGGTGGGTGCAGAGTCCTCCCAGCAGTGCCCTGAGACAGGAGGGGTGGGTGCAGAGTCCTCCCAGCAGTGCCCTGAGACAGGAGGGGTGGGTGCAGAGTCCTCCCAGCAGTGCCCTGAGACAGGAGGGGTGGGGGCCTATCACTCCCAGCAGTGCCCTGAGACAGGAGGGGTGGGTGTGATGCACAGTGTGAGCCTGGATCATTGATTGTGTCGTTGCCCTCATTCCACCTGTGTACTTTCAATGGCACGTACTGCTTTTGCCCTTCCCCAGAGGATCATGTCCCTATGACAAAGGTGCAATGCGTTGGATGCATACTATGCCTTGTTATAAACAGCAAATGTGTTCTAATCTGTGTCCCTGTGACATGTGCCAGGTGTATTGATGTAGTGTCACTTGTCCATCCTCACAGGTAGACGCCTCTGCCAAGGAGCAGATATGGCTGGACGCCGTCAGCGCCGTGAGGAGTGCGGGAAGGTCGGAAGCGGCGCCTGACCCAGGTGAGGAAACGCTGGCAGGATATCCGGTGCTGGACGCGGAGGATCGCACGGGTCCTGCTGGGGGACTCACCTGAGAGCCACATCCAGAAACGTGTGCTGGCGGTGGTCTTTCCTGACTTGGACAGGCGTCTACAGGAGATGCAGCAGCCGGAAGGGGGTAGGTACATGTGTGTGTTTGTTGTGTTTCACCAGCATTTGTAAGTGCAATGTTCCATGGATACACTTCCAGGGTTTATGGTGCTGTGCAGATCCTATTCCCCACAGTATTGCAGTGCTCTCCTGCCTGCCTTCCCCTCCTTGCAATGTGTTCCCTGGTCTCTGTGTAGTCACTCCATCACAAAGTTATGTAGCCTGACACATTCTCCAAGTGTCCAATGCCTGCAGCATCATGTGTGGGGGTGGTGTGTAACAGGTTTAGTGACCTTGCCTGTGCCCTGTCCAGTTCTGGACTTGTGGGTTCCATGTCAGTTGGCACTAATGCTGATTCCAGACATGGGAGTTAATCTCTCGAGTGCAAGGCCTTCCAGCAGGCATGTCCCATGTGGTGACCTGTGACATGATGTGCATGATTGTGCGTTACGCATAGTGCAGGGATGTTAGCGTGTGTTGCAGTCATTCCCATTCAGGAGCATGGAGTTGTGTGGCCACTACTGTCCCCAGGGGCATCTTTTCCTAGGTATCATGTGTGTAAGCCGAGAATGTCGACAATCTCTGTGTCTACAGCATAGGTTGTTGTTGGACTTGGCCCTTCTGGCAGGTTCACCCCTGAACTTTTTTGATTTTTACTGGTGACTTGGTGTGGTGATTGTTTGGTTTCTGCGCACTTTCCCTGTGTCCCAGGGTAAAGTGCGTGCGTGCTCTGAGTGCATGTGGTGAGATAGGCCTGCCCTCCCATAGGAATGCATGGGGAATGTATGTGTCCCTAGTAGTTCCTGATGCGTGGGGTGTGCAGGCCCGAGTTTGGTATGTGCGGACTCGTGGGAGTGAATGCTGCGCGATGATGTGTGCGGCGTGTATGTACCTAGTGTGGAAGTGCCACTTCTAGAAGTGGGCACTTCTGTGTGCAGTGTGTCTGTCGCGTGATTGGCTGGTCGTGTCATGTGACGGGCTAGGGATTCCCCAGTGTCAGGATGAGTCACCCAGTGGTGAATGGGGAGATCATCAGCTAGATGGGTGGGAGGAGTCCACCTGGGTCCTGAATAGGACAGGGTTTTCCAAACACAATGCTGGCCCCGCCCCCTGTGGTGCGACTGACGACCCTAGCCCTGCCAGTGAATAGAGTGAGGGGCTGAGCACATCAAGGGTGCTCCCCAACCAGCTGCGACTGGTTTTCCCCCTCACCCTGAACCCAGAACAAAGGGTTTGGCTGTATAAAAATGGGGCTGTGTCCCCACAGAAACTGTTCTCTGCCAGGATCTTACCTGAGGGGGGCTGCTGCTGCTGCTGCTGGACCAGAGGACCGCCACTTGGATTACCTCCCTGCCTGGAGGCCCAGTGAGCTGGCTCTGGGTCCAGCCTTGCCCCCCTGCCTTTTGAAGAACTTTGCTGAACTTTGGGGTTCTTTTGCCCCTAAAAGCGCTGGAAGAGCTTTAGTTGTATCCCTGAGCGCCTGAAAGCGCTTGTTCTGGACTCATAGCGCTAGGAGCGCTTTATTGGGGCCCCCAGCATCAAGAAAGCGCTGTCCCGGAAAAGCGCCTGCCTGGGAGCCCGTAGCCCGGCGCTACGATAATCCAGGAGGGAACCCCGACATAGGGATTCCCCCGTTGTTGCCATGCACTTCGCGGGTGCCTACCCCGCTTATTTTATTATTTAATTAGCGGGTGCCCACCCCGCTGTGGTGCCGCCTTGATAGTAGTGAATCCACGTACGGGTGCCCACCCCGTCTCGCCACCGACATCGGGACCTCTGGGCCGCCGCGCTGCCTGCGGCGACCCGGAAGTAAAGAGGAGTGACGCCTGGTAGTGGGCGGGGCCTTGAAGTCGCGCCTTGTTGGATGGAAGCGGACGGGAGCCTACCCCGCGCTTCCCGGAGGTGAGAAGAGGAGGCGAGCCTGCGAGCAGCAGTGTCGCTGCTGCCCGGCCGGAGTGCGGCCGGTCTTGTGGAGCCGACATCAGGGAGCAGAGACGGCGCGTAGGAGACCCCGGTAAGGAGAGGGCTCGGGGTGGTCTCTGTGCGCATCTGAGCCCCCCCCCACGAGGAGGCTCCCCCGACGAGGACAGCATTCTCTGCCTGGGAGCCCACGAGGCTCCAACGCATACGGGGGCAGCAGTGTGAAAGAGTCCCCCGTGTGGGGCTCCGACGTCTGGGGCCATTATTCTTACGGAGTCCAGAGGGACTCAAACTGCGGGGGCATTCAGGATAATCAGAGCGGCCCCGGAAGGCAGTGGGCCGCTCCAACGTTGAGCGCATTGTTTGCTTAAGAGCCGCAAAGGCTCCAACGCGGGGCATATTCGTTTTGAGCCCAGTGAGGCTCCAACAAGGCGTGCATTGTTGTTGTGAGCCCAGAGAGGCTTCCACCTAGGCCATATTCGTTGTTTAGAGCCCAGGGTGGCTCCAACAACTGCCCTGCTTGTCCTAAGAAGGCACAGTGGTGCCCACGCTCGGTTTCCCCAGCTGCCCAGCACTTAGTGGGCAGCTGCATCGTTTAGGTTGTGCCCCTGTGCATTGGGCGCCTGGCTTGCGCAGTCGCGCCCTGACATTGCCGGATATTGGATATTCCTGCACCCCTGAGAGGCCAGTTGGCCTGGGGACGGTTATTTTGTGTTGTGCCCTCGCCTAGGATATCTGGTGATTTTTTATATATATGTACTTTTGCGCCTGCGCAATGTCTTTATGATATTCTCCTTCCTGAACTGTGTTTATGCATTGGAGATTGTTTTACTAGTAGTAATTATGCTAGTGTGTTCTTGTTTCCTTTCCTGCACCTCTGAATGTGTTTATGCATCATGTGTTTATTTCCTTACACCCCTAAATGTATTTTATGCATCCTGTGTTTATGCGCTTAGACCCCTACAGGTAGAGTGATACTTAGGTGGTTGTTTTTCCCCTAGTACAGGTGGTACTAGTAAGGTCCTAGTTCCCTGCGTGATATTCCTAAAGGTGGTTAGGGTTGCGTAGGTGGTACTTTCTGGTTACCAGTAGTTACTGGTTGTGTGCTATATGTTCTATTTTTAGTGCTACAGTGATTGTATGTGCTATGTTCTAAAATATGATTCCTACGTTCTAAGTGCTATTTCTACAAAGTGCTAATTCCTGACAGTGGTCCATGTGGCCCTGTCCCCTGTATATATAATCCCTTGTAAATTCTGCCCGTGCCTGTTGGCACATTGTAAAGTGTGTGTTTTTATCTAAGGTGTTGTGTATAATACAAAGGTTACTTTTATATAATACCTTGTGTGGAGTTTCCTTTGTGGTGGGCCTTGGGTGTTGTTGCTGGGTGCGTGCGCAAACGCTTTACACATCGCCTCAGGGATAAGCCTGTCTGCTCGTGCCAAGCTACCAAGGGGGTGAGCAGGGGTTATCTTTGGCGTGTAACTTCCTTGCCCTGACTAGAGTGGTGGTTTCTGCCTGACTTTGGCGCAAGCCTTAGCCAGCCAGAAATCCCATTTCTAACATTGGTGATCAGCGGTGGGATTTGGACTTGCGTTTGCGCTGTACCGCAGCGGCAACTGGCCGCACTACAAAACTCTGCATTTAGATAAATCACATGGTATAGGGATTATTGTTCTAAGTTTGTTTTTAATTGTCATTTCTTTGGAAATGTGTTTTTGTGCACTGTGAGTTAGGTGTCCCTAGCTCGGGAGGGTAGATCATCCCCCTTAGTGCATTGTGTTTCTGGATTCACCAGAGGGTGGGATCCAGTGGTGGCAGCGTAATAGTGTCCTGTACATTTGTCCCCCGCCCTGCGCCCAGAGTTGGTACCTGTGTCACGTGGTGGTCAGGTTGAGGAATCAGGGGTGGTAGAAACTGCCTTACCAGTCCGAGGGGAGGGTTGTGTGTGGATGAGTGGTGAGTGGCACTAGGCAAGTGAGTGTGAGTTCTCTGGGTTAGAGAGCTTGCTGAATCTTTTTGTGAATTGAGTACTCCTGTTAAGCTCAGACCCCTAGGTTCCCTGTGTGATCTTTTCTCTAGAACGTCTGCCAGAATGGAGCCTGCTTTTGATCTCAGTGATCTAGTTTATTACAGTATGCAGGAGTTGGAAAGGTTCTGTATAGAGAGAAACATAGGGGTGAGCGAGTCAGACACGGTGTACGAATTGAGGAACTACATGATTGGATGGCAAGCAGATGAATGGGAACGTGAGCGCAGTGAGGAAGAAAGGGCCCGGGCCTCACACCTGGAGGGTGGTGGGTCCGTGGGGAGCCCTGAAGATTTAGAAGAAGATGACAGTACCTGGACTCCAGTAGAGAGTGAGGACCCCGTAGGTAGGGAGTCCCTTGCTGGGTCCAGCGTAGGAGATAGCGCCTCATCCCTTTCCTTGTCCCCTGAGTATAGTGGTAGTTTTCTGGATTCCCCAGTGAGGGTGGAGTCCAGGGGGGGCAGCGATATAAAGTGCAGTACAGAGAGTCCCAGTCCCCCGAGTGTGGTACCTTGTTCCCGAGAGGAGGAATGTAGGTTGAAGTTCAGGGGCAGTAAGAAGCTGTCTCACCAGTCTTGGGAGGAGGCTGTGGAGGAATGTCATGATGCACTGGTGGACTGGTTGGTGTTTAACCCGGAGCAGGATTTGGATGGAGTACTAAATATGATTATCAAGGAGCAGATGCTCAGTAGTTGTTCTCCAGGGTTGCGCCAACACCTGTTGAGGTATAACTCTTTTTGTCCATTTAAACTTGCAGAGGAAGCAGAGCGCTGGGAAAGGGCCAGAGGTTCTCTAGTGTCATTAGTGAGTGATTCCAACAATAGTGGGTCAGAGATCCTCCAGCCCAGCGTGGTGGAGGAGGCTCAGTGTAGCCCAGCTAGGTCCCAGGATAGCGAGGAGCGTGTAGGGGCTCGCTGCCTGGCTCAGTGGAGCAGGAGTGAGGGGGTGACCGAGGGTCCCCAGACGCCCGAAACCCTGCCTCAGGACTTGGATGGTTTCATGAGGGAACACCAAGTTGGGGACCTAGGCTGTCCTGTTAGTCCACTTGAGGAAGATCTCTTAGTGAGTGGAGGACCTGGGGCACCTGTAACCAGGGCTCCTGTGGTTCTGGAGTCTGGCGGTACCGCTCCGGTAGGGAGGGTACAGGAGTCCAGCGTGAGTGATTGGGGGATGAGTTCCCCAGTGGAAGAGCCGGTGGGTCAGGGACTTCCCAGTTGGGCTAGGTTCCCGTGTAGTGACCAGGGTGACACCACTTCTGTTCTGGGGGATCTCCGCGCACTGTCAGGTGGACAGGGGACGGGAGATCAGCGCCAGACAGACAGTCGCTCGACATACGTGTCATTTGATAGCCTCAGGGGGATGGAGTGGAGATCCCCAGAAGTCCTGGAGTGCCAGGCAATTATTCCACCAAAGGTTCTAGGCCGGAGGTTGGAAGGCCAGGTTCGGGATCAGCCTGACCTGAAGGGTGGGACGTCTGTAATCAGCGTCCCGACCAGTTCTTCTTCCAGAGGTACCGCCCCAGTTGGTAGGGAGCAGGGTTCTGGAAGGGGGTGCAGAGGGTGGGAGAGCCCACCTCTGCCCCCGGTACAACCTGAGGGGTTAAACCCTGGGTTGGAATGGCGTTCTAGGTGTACCCCTCGCCAGAGGAGGAGGAACCCTAGGAGAAGAGGTAGGGGGAGGAGAGCCTTCCCTGAGACTCCTGGTCCGCCTGAGGGTGTAGACCCTAGGCTGGAGAACCAGTGGCAGTCTAGTCCTGTCTTTCAGAGAGGAAGAGTGGAGAATGGCCGCTATGTGCCAGGGGTTACTACCCCCCACTCTGTGGTTAGGCAAAGACCAGTGGCACCTGGGTGGCCTAGGGCCTGGTCTTGGCCGCGGACAACTTGGGAGTACCAGTGGGGTAGCCCAGTTGGTCCAGACAGTGGTGTTAGGAAAAATTCCATGGGTTCGCCGTGGCGTAGAACCGGAGGGTGTCCCTGCAGTTGCGGGCCCGCGTCCGTGTTCTATCGCCCCAAGCAGGGAAGTCCATCACGGTGGTGATTGGGCTGCCCTGCGTTTTGGCTGGAAGGGGGTTGTGTTGGACTTGGCCCTTCTGGCAGGTTCACCCCTGAACTTTTTTGATTTTTACTGGTGACTTGGTGTGGTGATTGTTTGGTTTCTGCGCACTTTCCCTGTGTCCCAGGGTAAAGTGCGTGCGTGCTCTGAGTGCATGTGGTGAGATAGGCCTGCCCTCCCATAGGAATGCATGGGGAATGTATGTGTCCCTAGTAGTTCCTGATGCGTGGGGTGTGCAGGCCCGAGTTTGGTATGTGCGGACTCGTGGGAGTGAATGCTGCGCGATGATGTGTGCGGCGTGTATGTACCTAGTGTGGAAGTGCCACTTCTAGAAGTGGGCACTTCTGTGTGCAGTGTGTCTGTCGCGTGATTGGCTGGTCGTGTCATGTGACGGGCTAGGGATTCCCCAGTGTCAGGATGAGTCACCCAGTGGTGAATGGGGAGATCATCAGCTAGATGGGTGGGAGGAGTCCACCTGGGTCCTGAATAGGACAGGGTTTTCCAAACACAATGCTGGCCCCGCCCCCTGTGGTGCGACTGACGACCCTAGCCCTGCCAGTGAATAGAGTGAGGGGCTGAGCACATCAAGGGTGCTCCCCAACCAGCTGCGACTGGTTTTCCCCCTCACCCTGAACCCAGAACAAAGGGTTTGGCTGTATAAAAATGGGGCTGTGTCCCCACAGAAACTGTTCTCTGCCAGGATCTTACCTGAGGGGGGCTGCTGCTGCTGCTGCTGGACCAGAGGACCGCCACTTGGATTACCTCCCTGCCTGGAGGCCCAGTGAGCTGGCTCTGGGTCCAGCCTTGCCCCCCTGCCTTTTGAAGAACTTTGCTGAACTTTGGGGTTCTTTTGCCCCTAAAAGCGCTGGAAGAGCTTTAGTTGTATCCCTGAGCGCCTGAAAGCGCTTGTTCTGGACTCATAGCGCTAGGAGCGCTTTATTGGGGCCCCCAGCATCAAGAAAGCGCTGTCCCGGAAAAGCGCCTGCCTGGGAGCCCGTAGCCCGGCGCTACGATAATCCAGGAGGGAACCCCGACATAGGGATTCCCCCGTTGTTGCCATGCACTTCGCGGGTGCCTACCCCGCTTATTTTATTATTTAATTAGCGGGTGCCCACCCCGCTGTGGTGCCGCCTTGATAGTAGTGAATCCACGTACGGGTGCCCACCCCGTCTCGCCACCGACATCGGGACCTCTGGGCCGCCGCGCTGCCTGCGGCGACCCGGAAGTAAAGAGGAGTGACGCCTGGTAGTGGGCGGGGCCTTGAAGTCGCGCCTTGTTGGATGGAAGCGGACGGGAGCCTACCCCGCGCTTCCCGGAGGTGAGAAGAGGAGGCGAGCCTGCGAGCAGCAGTGTCGCTGCTGCCCGGCCGGAGTGCGGCCGGTCTTGTGGAGCCGACATCAGGGAGCAGAGACGGCGCGTAGGAGACCCCGGTAAGGAGAGGGCTCGGGGTGGTCTCTGTGCGCATCTGAGCCCCCCCCCACGAGGAGGCTCCCCCGACGAGGACAGCATTCTCTGCCTGGGAGCCCACGAGGCTCCAACGCATACGGGGGCAGCAGTGTGAAAGAGTCCCCCGTGTGGGGCTCCGACGTCTGGGGCCATTATTCTTACGGAGTCCAGAGGGACTCAAACTGCGGGGGCATTCAGGATAATCAGAGCGGCCCCGGAAGGCAGTGGGCCGCTCCAACGTTGAGCGCATTGTTTGCTTAAGAGCCGCAAAGGCTCCAACGCGGGGCATATTCGTTTTGAGCCCAGTGAGGCTCCAACAAGGCGTGCATTGTTGTTGTGAGCCCAGAGAGGCTTCCACCTAGGCCATATTCGTTGTTTAGAGCCCAGGGTGGCTCCAACAACTGCCCTGCTTGTCCTAAGAAGGCACAGTGGTGCCCACGCTCGGTTTCCCCAGCTGCCCAGCACTTAGTGGGCAGCTGCATCGTTTAGGTTGTGCCCCTGTGCATTGGGCGCCTGGCTTGCGCAGTCGCGCCCTGACATTGCCGGATATTGGATATTCCTGCACCCCTGAGAGGCCAGTTGGCCTGGGGACGGTTATTTTGTGTTGTGCCCTCGCCTAGGATATCTGGTGATTTTTTATATATATGTACTTTTGCGCCTGCGCAATGTCTTTATGATATTCTCCTTCCTGAACTGTGTTTATGCATTGGAGATTGTTTTACTAGTAGTAATTATGCTAGTGTGTTCTTGTTTCCTTTCCTGCACCTCTGAATGTGTTTATGCATCATGTGTTTATTTCCTTACACCCCTAAATGTATTTTATGCATCCTGTGTTTATGCGCTTAGACCCCTACAGGTAGAGTGATACTTAGGTGGTTGTTTTTCCCCTAGTACAGGTGGTACTAGTAAGGTCCTAGTTCCCTGCGTGATATTCCTAAAGGTGGTTAGGGTTGCGTAGGTGGTACTTTCTGGTTACCAGTAGTTACTGGTTGTGTGCTATATGTTCTATTTTTAGTGCTACAGTGATTGTATGTGCTATGTTCTAAAATATGATTCCTACGTTCTAAGTGCTATTTCTACAAAGTGCTAATTCCTGACAGTGGTCCATGTGGCCCTGTCCCCTGTATATATAATCCCTTGTAAATTCTGCCCGTGCCTGTTGGCACATTGTAAAGTGTGTGTTTTTATCTAAGGTGTTGTGTATAATACAAAGGTTACTTTTATATAATACCTTGTGTGGAGTTTCCTTTGTGGTGGGCCTTGGGTGTTGTTGCTGGGTGCGTGCGCAAACGCTTTACACATCGCCTCAGGGATAAGCCTGTCTGCTCGTGCCAAGCTACCAAGGGGGTGAGCAGGGGTTATCTTTGGCG
Organism: Triturus cristatus; assembly: GCF_964204655.1. Lineage (NCBI taxonomy): Eukaryota > Metazoa > Chordata > Amphibia > Caudata > Salamandridae > Triturus > Triturus cristatus. Next base: position 248,780,861 of record NC_140593.1, read on the forward strand.
TGTAACTTCCTTGCCCTGACTAGAGTGGTGGTTTCTGCCTGACTTTGGCGCAAGCCTTAGCCAGCCAGAAATCCCATTTCTAACAGTTGTGCTCTGTGCCATTGTCCCCTGGCACCATGTATATTGACGTGAGATGTATTGCAAGTGTCCACTGTCCAGCCTGACCTGATTTTCCTATTACATACTCACGGTGGGCATTGCCTTTGTGTCTTGTTGCAATCATCTGATGATGGCCATTTGTACATGATAATTTGGACAGCCGCACCTTGGGTAGTTTGTGTGCAATATTGAAGTTTTGCATCCCATGTGTATTTCACCCTGACTAAGAGATGTAAGTGCTTCCTGTGTCTCCACAGATTTGTCTCATGTAGGGGGTGGGTGGTGCGGGCATGGTCTACATGTCAAGACCTGTCATCTCCTTGCTAGGACTGGCCAGTGTGTGATGTTTGTCTGGACATACACTCAAGGTGCATTGTGCCAGTCAGGGTGGGCATGTTCTCAGTATTACCTATGCTGCATGTGCCTCTAGTTCCTGGATGTGGTCCCTGCTCATCCCTATTGCCTGCCACGCTGTGTGGTGCAGATGCAGTGCTGGATTGTCCCCAGGGTCTTGCTCCTCAGTCAAAATGCCATGTCATCTCATTTGCTATTGTGTCATGCTCTCCATAGTTTTTCCATGGCATGGTGGGTCACACAACTGTGTCTTGCAGGGCCTACATATGTACCTTGTTTTGTAGTTGTAACTCTTCCTTTGTTTCAGGGTATGCACTGTGACCTAAGTAGATTTGACTCATGTGACATATGTATACAGGTGTATGATTAATTTCTGTCTCTTCACCCTGCCCACAGCATCGTCGGGGGACACGGAGGGAGACATGGACACAGACGGCGCGGAGGGACCGAGCACCAGTGCCAGCGGTGACATCGGGGATGGCACTTCGAGTGGGACTGAGGCGGTGGAGAGTGAACCCGGGGACCTGTCGACTGGCACAACAGAGTATGAAGCTGACGGGTCCGAGGAGGATCACTCCGAGTGGGCGATGGCTGCACCACCATCTGACAGCAGCCCTACATCTGGCACCGCCCCCTCCATTGGCATCAGCTGCCTCCCACGTGCTCGTGTCCCTTCCCAGCGTGCCCGGTCACCACATGTCTCCTTTCTGCCAGGCACCGCACCCCCTGCCCCTGTCTCCACTGCTGCCGCCAATGCTGAGTCTGTGGACATCCAGCGGCAGTTGCAGATTGGTCAGACTGCGATCCTTAATGTCCTCCATGGCCACAGCCAGGTCCTCAACAACATGGAGGCATACTTGGAGGGCTGACCAACGCAACTTGCTGAGGTCCATAGACTCCACACTGACTGCAGCAGTGGGTCTCCTGCAGCGCTACGTCCCACCCCCTACCCCTGCTCCTTCCACAATTCCCACTCCCATGCCTGTCATACATACACACAGACGTAAGCATGCACCCACCACAACAGACACAGGCACCACACCAGCAGGGAAGGTCCGCCGCACACCTCCTGACACGCACACACAGGGTGCAGTAGGCACACCCACTGGGTCGGGGGGCAAACGTGTGACACGCAGCCAGAGTGGGAGTCCGCATTCCACCCAATCCACTCCCTCCAAATCCCCTCCCCTCAGCTCTCCTGGCCACATCTCCCCCAAGGACTCCTTCATGGCCGCTCTGTCCCTGAGCCCCACATTGACACCACCCCGCAAGCGGTCAAGGAGGTCCCCGGTCAGGGTGCTTGAGTCCCCCCCTGTCCACATCCTCCCCCAGTGGCGCTGCGACCCATCCCTCTGACCCCCCCCCCTCCTTGGGGCCTGTGGTTCCTTCGGGTGCAGGGGAGTCCCTGGAGGACCTTGCGAAGGTGTGCAGTGACATCCTGGCCTCCGCCTTTGGCCCTGCCCCACCCCCTGTGGTGGAGTCCTCCATCCCTGCACCCACGATGCCTACCCTTCACCCTCCTGTCCCTGCGGTGCCTGTTTCCTCACCCCCACATGATGCCCTCACCCCTGTGGAAGACAACGGATTGTAACTGTGCAGGCAAGCTAGGGGACATGCATCCCACTGTGTCCCCCATCCAGCTGGGACTCCAGGACTGCCCTATGGGCTTTGTTAATATTGGACTTACGTCATACTAGTTTTTTGCTCATGCTGAATAAAGCTATTTATTTTTTTCCCTTGGAACACTCCTGCATTGCTGGCATTGCTGTTGGTGGGGCTGCTACATGGTTGTGGGTGTTGGTCATGTGTTGGGTGTGTGGGAAATGTAGTAGTGTGCTGCTCATAGGGGGGACCCTGGGATCTGTGTGCCTCACACGGTGTTAGCTACCTTTCTCCATTCATGTATGCAGTTGCTGCATGTTGCAATTGTCCCAAGGTGTATTACTTCCTCTGTGTACCCTGACTTCTTCCCTGCAGGGTGTACCCTGACTTTAGCACAGAGCTGTGTGTCCATTAGCTGGGTGTGTGACCTAGTCCTTCACCTTTGCACATGCATGCTGAGCGATGTCTCCTCCGGCATCATTCGTGGCATCCTTGGTAGTCATTGTACTTGTGTATGTGGCCTATTGACATGACTTCATGTGTACATGTTTTCTTTTCTGCGCTATGCATGCGTATACTTCCAGCCTCGCACACATGTGGTACATGTACTGCAGGGTCTTTGTACACCTGACTGACATTTGTGGGCATGGTATATGTGACTACTCCACCCTTTGCGTTCCATGGGCACTGCTGGGAGTGATGGGCCCCCACCCCTCCTGTCTCAGGGCACTGCTGGGAGGACTCTGCACACACCCCTCCTGTGTCTGGGCACTGCTGGGAGTGATAGGCACACACCCCTCCTGTCTCAGGGCACTGCTGGGAGGACTCTGCACACACCCCTCCTGTCTCAGGGCACTGCTGGGAGGACTCTGCACCCACCCATCCTGTCTCAGGGCACTGCTGGGAGTGATAGGCCCCCACCCCTCCTGTCTCTGGGCACTGCTGGGAGTGATAGGCCCCCACCCCTCCTGTCTCTGGGCACTGCTGGGAGGTCTCTGCACACACCCCTCCTGTCTCAGGGCACTGCTGGGAGGACTCTGCACCCACCTCTCCTGTGTCTGGGCACTGCTGGGAGGACTCTGCACACACCACTCTTGTGACTGGGCACTGCTGGGAGGACTCTGCACACACCCCTCCTGTCTCAGGGCACTGCTGGGAGGACTCTGCACCCACCCCTCCTGTCTCAGGGCACTGCTGGGAGGTCTCTGCACCCACACCTCCTGTCTCTGGGCACTGCTGGGAGGACTCTGCACACACCCCTCCTGTGTCTGGGCACTGCTGGGAGTGATAGGCACACACCCCTCCTGTCTCAGGGCACTGCTGGGAAGACTCTGCACCCACCCCTCCTGTCTCAGGGCACTGCTGGGAGGACTCTGCACCCACCCCTCCTGTCTCAGGGCACTGCTGGGAGTGATAGGCCCCCACCCCTCCTGTCTCAGGGCACTGCTGGGAGGTCTCTGCACCCACCTCTCCAATTGCACGATATGTACGCTCATGACATGCACGGATGTGGGTACGCTCCATGCATTCGAGGTGGGGGTACGTGTCGTAATTACACTGTTGGGGTGGGGGTACGCTCCATGCATACGGGGTGGGGGTAGGGGTCGTACTTACACTGTTGGGGTGGGGGTACGCTCCATACGTACGCGGGTGTGGGTACGGGTCGTACTTACACTGTTGGGGTGGGGGTACGCTCCATGCATGCGGGGTGGGGGTAGGGGTCGTACTTACACTGTTGGGGTGGGGGTACGCTCCATGCATATGGGGTGGGGGTAGGGGTCGTACTTACACTGTTGGGGTGGGGGTACGCTCCATGCATTCGAGGTGAGGGTACGGGTCGTACTTACACTGTTGGGGTGGGGGGTGCACTCCATACGTACGCGTGTGAGGGTAGGGGTCGTACTTACACTGTTGGGGTGGGGGTACGCTCCATACGTACGCGGGTGAGGGTAGGGGTCGTACTTACACTGTTGGGGTGGGGGTACGCTCCATACGTACGCGGGTGAGGGTACGGGTCGTACTTACACTGTTGGGGTGGGGGTACGCTCCATACGTACGCGTGTGAGGGTACGGGTCGTACTTACACTGTTGGGGTGGGGGTACGCTCCATGCATACGGGGTGGGGGTAGGGGTCGTACTTACACTGTTGGGGTGGGGGTGCGCTCCATACGTACGCGGGTGAGGGTACGGGTCGTACTTACACTGTTGGGGTGGGGGTACGCTCCATGCATACGGGGTGGGGGTAGGGGTCGTACTTACACTGTTGGGGTGGGGGTACGCTCCATATGTCCGCGGGTGAGGGTACGTGTCGTACTTACACTGTTGGGGTGGGGGTACGCTCCATACGTACGCGTGTGAGGGTACGGGTCGTACTTACACTGTTGGGGTGGGGGTACGCTCCATGCATACGGGGTGGGGGTAATGTTATATCCTGAGTTTTACTTAATTGTAATTAGCCTAGGTCTTCCTAGCTGCTCAGCCAGAGTGAGAGATGGTAACGGAATGTTGGTGTGACTGTGATGAATGGAATGCCTGGGTGCCTGTGTGGGTGAGTGATGACAGGCTGCTCCTGGTGGGGCCGTGTTATGGGCTGTTACATGGGCTGACATAGAGGCTGTAACAAGGGCCTAAGATATGCTAATGATGAAGCTGGTACGTGGCTGAACCTTGTCTGAAGTGATCTGGAACTGGAACTAATAAAGAAGGCTTTGAAACCTACAACATGGCTACAAGTGTCATCTTGTACAGATTACAACAGGTAGGGGTCGTACTTACACTGTTGGGGTGGGGGTACGCTCCATATGTCCGCGGGTGAGGGTACGTGTCGTACTTACACTGTTGGGGTGGGGGTACGCTCCATACGTACGCGTGTGAGGGTACGGGTCGTACTTACACTGTTGGGGTGGGGGTACGCTCCATGCATACGGGGTGGGGGTAGGGTCCGTACATATCCGTCCCCACGCTATGTGATGCTTGTGCGGCCCGTACCCAGGCCTTTGCCACGTGGGTACGAGCCGTCCCGCCATTGTTGGGGTGACGTGGGTGTGGGCGTGGTACGACTCGTACCCACGCTCTTCAGGCGTGGGTACGGGACGTACATGTCTGGTTGTGTTGCCGGTTCGCGTCGTGACGGACTTCCGTTGTGGCGGTCGCTGGCTTAGCTGGCCACGCCCCCACCCCCTCGTAGTGACCAGGGCCTGGGAGTCAGGTATGTCCAGGGCATGTGTGCTGTGTGACTTTGGTGGGGGGTTTGTGGCCTGCCCTGGTCCTGCCACCCCCACCCCACCCCCCTTTCCCCCCTCCCTTAGTTGTTCTGACCTTCTGCGGCGTCTGCGTCGGAACCTGTAGAGGAGGTCGAGTGCTATGAGGGCCGGGATGACACGTAGGTTCGGGTCCATGTCTGTCCGTCGCGTACGGGTCCTCCTTGTTCGCGTCGTCCTGTGTGTCCGTCGCGTACGGGTCCGCCTTGTTCGTGTCGTCCTGTGTGTCCGTCGCGTACTGGTCCTCCTTGTTCGCGTCGTCCTGTGTGTCCGTCGCGTACTGGTCCTCCTTGTTCGCGTCGTCCTGTGTGTCCGTCGCGTACTGGTGGTCCTTGTTCGCGTCGTCCTGATTTCCCGGCAGTTTTTGGCTGCCGGAAAATATTCACCATGCGGGATGACGTCAGTGCGAATCGTAATTCCTGGTTCGTGAATGGCAAGCTGCGAGCGTCCCAACGTCAGGTCGGCGCTTTCCCGGATCGCATTTGTAGGAATAATTTGTTCGGCCGGGGTTTTTTACGATTCGTACGGAAATGGTGTTCCCGTGCGAATCGTAATTCCATGTTTGTATTTTTTTACGACCGGGTACGCGTCGGACGGAGAATATGCTCCGTCCGACGGTTCGTACCCGGTTTTTACCGGATCGTAATTGGCACCAAGGTGTCGGCCCTGGTTGTATGACATAATTTCGACAGACAGAAAATCGACCTACAAATATATCGCAACAAAAATATCGATGTCAAGAATATCGACATCCTATCTACAACATGGTAAGTACAAAAATATCGAAAATTAAATATCGATGTCAAAAATATCGTTATTAAAAATATCGTTTTTCTTTTACTTTAAAAATATATGTAAAATAAACCAAATTATACTTAGAAATTAAATAAACATAATTAAATATATTGTATAATATTTAAAATGTATAATTAATATATATAATTTAATAAAACTTTAATTAAACATATACATATAATATATAATATATATACTTACTTAATAATTAATTTTAATAATAATTTCTGTAACGTATAAATTATTAAATGTTTTTAAAAATTACCAATACATCTATACACATAAAATAATAACATTAATACATATTTAATAATTACATATAGCAAATAATAATCAATATTTTTAATGTGAATAATTTTTATTATTAATGATATATTACAATAGCAAAAATAATACAAAACATATGAAATATCAGACACAATAAAACTACTAGTCCAACTCCAACAAAAACAACAGTAAGGAAAATGTTGGATACCGTAGGGGTAAAAATTACTATTCCAACTCCAAAGAGTGCAACAGTAGGGAAAGCGTTGGATAGCGTAGGGTTAAAATTACTATTCCAACTCCAGAGAGTGCAATAGTAGGGAAAGCGTTGGATAGCGTAAAGGTAAAAATTACTATTCCCACTCCAGAGAGTGCAACACATGGGAAAACGTTGGACAGCGTAGGGGTAAAAATTACTATTCCAACTCCCAAGAGTGCAACAGTAGGGAAAGCGTTGGATAGCGTAGGGGTAAAAATTACTATTCCAACTCCAGAGAGTGCAATAGTAGGGAAAGCGTTGGATAGCGTAAGGGTAAAAATTACTATTCCCATTCCAGAGAGTGCAACAGTAGGGAAAGTGTTGGATAGCGTAGGGAAAAAAAATACTATTCCAACTACAGACAATGCAACAGTAGGGAAACCACTGGATAGCATAGTGGTAAAAATTACTATTCCCACTCCAGTGAGTCCAACAGTAGGGAAAGCGTTGGATAGCGTAGGGGTAAAAATTACTATTCCCACTCCAGAGAGTGCAACAGTAGTGAAAACGCTGGATAGCTTAGAAGTAAAAATTACTATTCCCACTCCAATGAGTGCAACAGTAGGGAAAACATTGCATAGCATAGGGGTAAAAATTACTATTCCCATACGAGAGAGTGCAACAGCAGTGAAAACGCTGGATAGCGTAGGGGTACAAATTACTATTCCCACTCCAGTAAGTGAAACAGTAGGGAAAGCGCTGGATAGCGTAGGGGTAAAAATTACTATTCCAACTCCAGAGAGTGCAACAGTAGGAAAAGCGCTGGATAGCGTAGGGGTAAAATTACTATTCCAACTCCAGAGAGTGCAACAGTAGGGAAAGCGTTGGATAGCGTAGGGGTACAAATTACTATTCCCACTCCAGTATGCGAAACAGTAGGGAAAGCGCTGGATAGCGTAGGGGTAAAAATTACTATTCCAACTCCAAAGAGTGCAACAGTAGGGATAGCGTTGGATAGCGTAGGGGTAAAAATTACTATTCCAACTCCAGAGAGTGCAATAGTAGAGAAAGCGTTGGATAGCGTAAGGGTAAAAATTACTATTCCCACTCCAGAGAGTGCAACAGTAGGGAAAGTGTTGGATAGCGTAGGGAAAAGAATTACTATTCCAACTCCAGAGAGTGCAATAGTAGGGAAAACGTTGGGTAGCGTAGGAGTAAAAATTACTATTCCCACTCCAGTGAGTCCAACAGTAGGGAAAGCGTTGGATAGCGTAGGGGTAAAAATTACTATTCCCACTCCAGAGAGTGCAACAGTAGTGAAAACGCTGGATAGCGTAGGGGTACAAATTACTATTCCCACTCCAGTAAGTGAAACAGTAGGGAAAGCGCTGGATAGCGTAGGGGTAAAAATTACTATTCCCACTCCAGTAAGTGAAACAGTAGGGAAAGCGCTGGATAGCGTAGGGGTAAAAATTACTATTCCAACTCCAGAGAGTGCAACAGTAGGAAAAGCGCTGGATCGCGTAGGGGTAAAAATTACTATTCCAACTCCAGAGAGTGCAACTGTAGGGAAAGCGTTGGATAGCGTAGGGGTACAAATTACTATTCCCACTCCAGTAAGTGAAACAGTAGGGAAAGCGCTGGATAGCGTAGGGGTAAAAATTACTATTCCAACTCCAAAGAGTGCAACAGTAGGGAAAGCGTTGGATAGCGTAGGGGTAAAAATTACTATTCCAACTCCAGAGAGTGCAATAGTAGGGAAAGCGTTGGATAGCGTAAGGGTAAAAATTACTATTCCCACTCCAGAGAGTGCAACAGTAGGGAAAGTGTTGGATAGCGTAGGGAAAAAAATTACTATTCCAACTCCAGAGAGTGCAATAGTAGGGAAAACATTGGATAGCGTAGGAGTAAAAATTACTATTCCCACTCCAGTGAGTCCAACAGAAGGGAAAGCGTTGGATAGCGTAGGGGTAAAAATTACTATTCCCACTCCAGAGAGTGCAACAGTAGTGAAAACGCTGGATAGCGTAGGGGTACAAATTACTATTCCCACTCCAGTAAGTGAAACAGTAGGGAAAGCGCTGGATAGCGTAGGGTTAAAAATTACTATTCCAACTCCAGATAGTAAAACAGTTGAGAAAGCACTGGATAGCATAGGGATTCTATAAACATAATAACCAATTAAATAATTAGTTATACAAAAATTGCATATTAATAATTAATTTACAAAATATGTATTATTAAATACCAATTATTTAAATTAAATGTTTATATAAATAACTTTAAATTACATCCCACACTATTCCCCCTTTAACACACAACACACTACACATACAAAATACACAATACATTTAAATATCAGTTTATCTATTATTTACAATTAATAATACATTCTTTATAATTAATATACTTATTATTTACAAATTTATACATATTAACTACCAAATTACAATTATTCACAAATTAATTATTAATTAACAATACATTAATTAGCAATAACAACAAATAACATGAAATAATAAATTATTTATATTTACTATATTTAATGTACTAATAACAATTAATTACCAATTAATAATTAATTAACAATTAATTATTATTAATTTACAAATAAATAAAAATTATCAGTAATTATTTGAATTTAATTACATCCCACCCTATTCCCCTATAAACCACAACCCACTACACATAAAGATTCACATAATTAATTTAATCATCAATGAATCACTTAATAAAAGTAAATCACCAATTAATTAGTAATTAACAATTAATTAATTAACAATACCAATAAATAAATATTAATATTAAACTAATTATAACTTATATAATTAACCAATTAATAAAATTAATTTACAATTAATAATTAATTAAAAATTAATCAATCAATTAATATATTTAATTAACAATTAGTAATTAATTAACAATTCATTAATCATAAATACCAATTAACCAATACATATTAATTAATTAATTATAATTAAATTACTTCCCACCCTATTCCCCTATAAACCCACAACCCGCTCTGATACTAAAACGCTAAATTATATTTTAAATAATTATTAATCTCTAAACATTTATTTTTAAATGTATTAAAATACATTACAATAATCTTTAACATACAAATAAAATACATATTAAAATACATTACACTAATAAAATATCGATATTCTTGACATCGAAATTTTTGATTACGATATTACTTACATCTATATTAATGACTTCGATATTATTAACTTCGATAATACTTACCTTGGGGTCGATATTCTGTCCATCGATATTCTTGACTTCGATATTCTTTACCTACGATATTTACAACTCGATATACTTGTAGGTCGAAATTTAAAACTCGATATTTAGACTGCTCACCGTCGGCCCTGACTATCTGACACAGCGTTTTCAACGCTATATCCCAGCACGCTCCTTGCTCTCCTCCACCAGTGAAAATCTTGTAATCCTCAGATTTAAGAAAGCTAATTGGGACTGGGGGGGGGGGTTTATTTCATGTACATTGAGGCTGTGGAACCCTTTTCCGACAGGACTAAAACTCAAGACAAATTTATTAGAATTCAGGAAGAATCTTAAAACCTGGCTTTTTAGGAAATAGTCTTAGCATCTTCTAGATTTTTTCTAGCTCGTCCTCTGTCGGCTTAGCACCTAGATACCCCCGGTTGATTGTCGCGCTTTAGAAATGTTATTTTCATTTCATTCATTTCATTTCACAGAGCACTTGCATGTTCTTCTGAACAACTGACATATATTTCTCAATGATTCCTGCTTGTGAGGCCCCTGTGAACTTTCCTTTTCTATGTATGTTGCTTTAAAAGTAGGTAAGGCACATCACTATGGTCCATAGTAAGAGATTAATTGTATGCAGAAGAGTATGTGATCCTACATGCAGTCTGTTTTTCCATTGCCCCCCGCCCTCCTGATGTTGTGTTGCATATTTCTTCCCACTCTCCCGTTGTTAGTGTTGCTTCATCCCTCCCACTTCCCGTTCTACTGCTGCCTGTCTTGCCCTCTCAAATACCGCTAAGAAAAAACGCTATAACCCGGTCAGCACTGCAGAAATCATAGACCCTATTTTCAATATTGTTTCTTCCCTTCCACCCTCTCATTAGGCATGTAGCATTTTCCTTCCCACCTACTACCCTTCTATTGTCCATGTTGCTTCTTCCCTTCCATCTCACACTTTCTTGTTGTCTGTGTTGCTTCTTCCCACACCTCTAACCTCCCCTTGTCTGTGTTGCCCTGTCATAAGAAAAAAAATAGCCCTATGATGCGTCCAGTGCTAGCCCTGTCATAGCACGTTTTTTACCCTCCTGTTGTCCATTTTGCTTGTCCCTCCCTCCCATTGTCTGTGTTACCTTTTCCTGCTGTCAATGTTGCCAACCCTCACAATAAAAATAAAGCTTTATGACACAGCCAGCAGTGGCTCGTCAGGGAGATTTTTTCCAATCTTTTAGCCATGCTGATCTACAACATAGCTAAAAGGTATTGGCAAAACCAATATCTCTCACATAGACCAGAGCTATTGGCTTTGCCAAAGACTGTTTAATTACCATGCCATGGATTCAATTGTGTGTCTGTGCATCTTTTTCATGAACATTTTATATCAAAAAGCTTCTTGGCATTTTGGTGATTTACCAAATTAGATTTTCACCTGAATGGCTTCCACAGATGGGTTTTCTCCAAAGTACTTTTTAACAAAATGGGACAGGAGTGCTCACATTGAATCTTGGACAGTATAGGGTGTATTTTCACAAGGTAGGATTAAAAGAAGGATAGATTGTAATAGACATTGGTTGCAGAGAATGCAGAGAGTGGGAAAAGGGTGGGGGCAATTACATGGTGTGGCTGTTAGCGATGGTTTGGGTCATAAGCAAAAAAGGAAGGTTTACGTACTTCCTGATTCTTTATGAAGTCTGTTCAAGTTGGAGGGTAAGCATGATAGAGCTGACGATTCTTCCTCAGAAGCATTATGTCTCATGCAGAGAGAATTGAGAACAATGCCACTGAGAGTGAGAGACAAATATGAACTGGGAGTGTGTTCATTACATGTTCCTCTGATGATATCTTTTGATGTTCTAGTTTATGTATTTTTCTGTGTGGTGTCCTTGCAAGGTGTGCGCTAGGTTACAGGACTGATGTATAAATGATCATCTGTTTGAGATGGCTCACTTGGAGGGAATTTTAAATGTCTGATATGTGTGAATGTGACATTTGTTGCACAGTATGTGTGGGTGAAAGGTTTTGATAATTGCTTCCATGATTCTTAAGGCAGTGATTGACCCATTTCCTTGCAGAGGGACACAGTCAGAGCTTGATATTGCTATCTGCATGATGTGACAAAATGGTAATTTTGTGATAGCCTTGTGTCTGATAGGAGTATTCTGTGCATGTGACCTGTTCTGTGTAACTTGTTCCAAAGAGTGGATAATTGTAGCTCCCCTTTTCAGCTCCACGGCTGAGCTGGCACTCAGCTCCCTTCTAGTTGCTGTGGAAATGCTTGATAGAACTTTAAATGTAGAGAAATGCTAAAGAGAGGGCTTGGGATAGCAGGGTCATGGGGATAAACATTAATCATTAGGACACTACAAACCACTTCTTCTGAGGAAGGGAGAGAGGACAGAAAGTGGGAGGGAACAAAGAGGCAGCCAAAGCTGCAGAGAGTAGGAATGAACATTTCTGTAGACAAGCTCCAGCAGCAGTAGAACAACTGTAGTAGCGAAAGGAAATGGCAAATAATGAGGGTAGTTAGAATCTAGTACCTGTGTCTGTGTGGACTCGCTCTTGAAGGAACAAGTAAAACAGGAAAAGGAGTTTAGCTCTCTGTACAAAATGAGTACAAGCAGCATGAGGTTGTTGACAGATTCTTTGATTTCCCAAAGAAAGAACCTCCTATAATATTGTGAGTATGTTTGTGTGTACGCACATTACCAAATTTAATTTAAAAAATTGTACTTATAAAGTGAGTCCTACTCGTCACTTGCTAACTTCCCATTATTCAAGAATCAAGGATGAGTTTAGATATGTTATGTTATGTTATGTTAATTTATATTATGTTTTGTTATGTCGGGAAAACCTATAGAGAGTATGCACACCCAAAGTTTTCCTAGCACTGTGACAACTAGGGGAGAAAGGAGAGGGATCTCAGGCTAATCAAAAGCTTGCCTAAACAGCCAGACCGTCAAAGCTTCCTGAACCTCTGGAAGGTAGGTTCTAGCCCGTATGAACCCCTTTGATAGGCCACAGGGCCTGCAGGGAGGTTGAGATATTTTACTCCTGATGTTCCAGGACCCTACCTACTATGGCCAAGTACCCCTTCTGTATTTGAGTGGTAGACGTGAACAAGCACTCTAAGATTTCCTCGGCGGGTGGGGTGTTGTATGGATACAGATTAGGAAAAACGTCCCCCAAGTCAAAGAGCGCATTGCAGCAGCAATAATCAATGCTCAGCCAAAATGTTTACTTTTATAAGAAAAAAAGTATTTTCATTTCTAATTCTATTCATTCAAAGGGAAGTTACTGCATTCACAGACAACAACACATTTCCCCCTTGAGGTTGGGGGCTCAAGTGTTTCACTGGAAAGCCCCTGTTCCACCCGCTCCTTGTAATGTGACCAGGGTTATTCCCTATTCACTGGTGGTTGCATCCAGGGAATGCTCACTAGTAGGTCATAACTCAAGAGTCCACTCTGAGTCTTTGATTATGGACAGAACTGTTTTGGCACTGCAGTGCTTTTAGCAGTGAGTCTCCCATGACCCGATAGGCCTGTAACAAGTCTTACCCGCTCCAATAAAGAGGAAACATGCAGTTTCTTGGAGGGTGCCCCGTTGGCGGGTACTCTCAACAATTCTGGTCCTTCTCATGTGAGTCGCCTCCAAAACTATGCATCCATGCTCTGGCACCAATTAGAGGTGTTTTTGCAATCATACTGCAGGGTAAGTGTCCACACTCGCAAAATGGTGGGGGGGAGGGCGATTCCAATGCTCCTGATCTCGATCTCGTTGAGGCAGTGATGCTTCCACGGCATTTTTACGTGAGCCACGGGGTCAGGTCAGATGCAGTCCTCATTGCTCCTGGCGACCTATTGGTCACCGCTGCTCACAGTTCATGAGCTCCTGCCCGATCCACACAGCACAATTACTCCTGGAAGCCCCTTCTGGCACACAGGCTTGCCATGCCGCTGCCACACAAGGCTTTGGCCCTTACCGTATGGCCATCCTTACCACTGGCCCTCCTATGGTGTCGGACAGGCGTCAGCCCCTTTCCTCAAGGCTGTCTTTTCCACGGCAGCCTCTCCTGGCACATGAGGTCACTGCAACAAAGTTGCATAGGCTTCTGCCCTTATGGTACAGCAATATTTAAATGGCTATCATAACAGCGGCCCTCTCCTGGGATATGGGGGCCACTGGCTCAAGATGGCACACGGGCAACGACCCAATCAATGCAGCAGCTGTCTCCTCACACCTCGCACTGGGAGGCCACTTGACAGAGCTCTCTACTGGACCTAGCTCCCTCCAACGCTCTCCTCTTCTTCACAGGGCATCCTGGTCTTGGCAAGAAGGCAGGCAAAGCCATCTGTCACAGCAGGAGAGAAGCCAAAGCTCATAGTCCCACAACACAGGCCATGGGAGTGACTAAGTTCACACCTGGATGTCAGTCACAGTAATATGTGTATCAAAAGGTTAATTCCTTGGGGAGAGGATGTGGTCCGTCGGCTTAAACTGCCAACTTTGGTGCAGGAAACCAGGGTTTGAGCCTCAAGGTCGCGTCCACATCCTGTGATTCTGGGCAAATCACTTAATTTCCCCTTGCCTGAATGTGTAATGTAAATACGGTGCTCATGTAAAGCGCTCCAATACCTTCGGGTCGAGTTTGCGCTATATAAATATGCAAAAAAAATCCCGGAATCCCAGCCCCACTCTTTGTGATTCCCTTATCAGCCTTGTTGGGCTAGGCCCTTTCTGCAGGCTCATCCCCCAAATTTTTGCCTTGCCTACACCCTCCCTGTTTCCTGAATCCTTTTGTCGGCTTTTAGGACTCTGCGCACTTGACCACTGCTACCCAGTGCTAAAGTGCTCTCTCCCTTAAACGTAGTGAAATTGGCTTACACCCAACTGGTATATTTAATTTACCTGTAAGTCCCTAGTAAAGTGGTAGTACATGTACCTAGGGCCTGTATGTGAATTAAATGCTACTAGTGGGCCTGCAGCAGTAATTGTGCCATCCATTAAAGTAGCCCTTTAAATATGTCTGAGGCCTGCCATTGCAGCTTGTATGTGCAGTTTAAACTGCCTTTTTGACCTGGCAAAATAAACCTTTTTGCCAGGCCTAAACTTGCCTTCCTGCTATATATAAGTCACCTCTAGGGTAGACCCTGAATGTCCCAGTGGGCATGGTGCAGTGTATTTAAAATGTTGGGCACAATTCTGAAAATGTCACTTTTAGAAAGTTGGCATTTTCTTGTCCTAGCCATTTGATGCCTGCAGCCTGTATGCCGGGTCACATGACTAGGTTTAGATGGCAGTTGGTCTTTGTGTATTGCTCCCATATAGTGAGACAAAGAGGAAAATGTGTTGGCAGGATAGGCAATGATGAGGGAACGGAGCTCTGACCTACCACACTTCCACATCACAAAGTTTCTGCCTAAGCACTGTCACAAGTGTTTTGTGAGCCTAGATAAGCTGGGGTAAGGGCAGGGAGGTAAGAAATTCCAAGCACCTCTGGGGATGGAAGCCTCTAGAAACATCTCCTACTTGAAAGTGGGCACCAGGTATACATAATAGATCCTCAAACCCAACTCTTCAGTTCCCCTCTTGACCTGTGGAAGACTCCAAAGGACTGCTCTGCTGCTCTGCAAGAAGGACTGCTATTTTGTCACCTTTCTGCCTGAGTGAGAAAAACTGGCCCTGCATCTTGAACTTAGGACCACCAGAATGACTCCAAGAGCTAGTTGGCTGGTCTCCTGATCAGAGTCTTAGGAACAGAAAAGCCTCAAACCACCTTGCACCCAGCATCTGGACTCTGTCTGCTCTGAGCCCTGCCCCCCATGTGGTACCACCTCAGCATTGGACCCTTGGAAGTGGGCTTGAAGGCGCTCTGCCAGTCCAACTATGGTCCTGTGAGCAATGGAGCTACCACTGCTCAACAAATCCCTCATATAGGACCTCACATTGCAGCTCGTAGTTTCCTTGGAACCACCGCTGCTTGGCGAATCTTCGACGCAGGCCTTCAGATCACAAGTCTGTTGTCGATGGCATTCTCTACGATGATGCAGGACTTCACATTGCAGCCTTTGTGTGATGCATAATTGACGCAACATTTTGCATTGCAAACCTCACATTGACGGCATCCTCAGTGATGATGTACGACTCCACATCGCCACACTGCAGCTTCCTCGGAATCGCCGCTACATGAAGCAACCCCGACGCAGGATCTCACAACGCTCCACAAACCAGGTGTAAGGTACTTTGTTGGGTGGCTTAACTTGGCGGCTGTGAGATACAGCGGCTGTGAGATTTAATGAGAATGGCGGCATGATGGACTCCTGGGTGGTTAAGAGAGGTGTTCGGCAGTGGTGCATTTTGGCCCCCATGTTGTTCACGCTGTATATTAACAAGCTAGGGGATACTCTATCATCCGGCTGTGAAGACATCTGAGAGCTGGATCTAAGATGATCCCCACTCTCGTGTACGCAGGCGATACAGTCCTGTTTGCCAGAACCGCTGTGGGTCTTCAAAAACTTTAAAATGGTTTTTATAGATTTTATGGAATGACTTGACCTAGCCACTAATTACCTAAAATTCCACACTATGTCGATAGGCTCCCAGAAGGCAAAGAGGCAGAACTAACAAAAGTGTCAACTTTTCCACATCTGGGGGTGCTGTTCAATTGCGGAGGGACTTGGTCAGCGCAAAGAATGCACACGAAGAACGTTCTGGCCAGAGCAGCCGGGGCAACCCTGGAGTTTGTGAAAAGGCTCGGCTCTAAGCCCATCCCCGCCTTGCTTAAAGTGTACAGAGAAAAATACCTTTCTATGGCCATGTATGGGTCTGATGTCTGGGGTTATAAAGATGTGAGAGACATCCAGGGGGCACAAAATACATTTTTGCACAAACATCTTGCTGTTCCCCCCACTACCCTGGCGTACATTCTACATGAGGAACTGGGCATGGGGTATATTTCAGACCTGATTGCCGTTGCCCCGTTGCTCTGCTGGTTGAGAATTTGGGCTTGTCCCACCCCTACATTAAATTAACTCGTCATCATGGATTGGATTGCACATGAGGGGGCACCACATATCCCCTGGTTAAATTATATAAGGGAGCAAATGAAATAGTTGAGTTCCCCTGATTTGTATGCTAATCGTAGGCCACTAGGCCTGACAGCAAATTAGGGATATTAAACAACAGTTTCTGGCTAAAAGGCAGGGGCTCAGGGAAGGTAATGAGTTAACTAAGACCACTGTGAGAAGGTTTGTCACACTGAGCTTGAGCCTACAGGCACAGCCATATTTGTTTGTTACCAAAGTATACCATCGCTTTGTTTTAACCAGATTCCGATTGAACCTGGTACCCTGTTTATTAGCCATCCCCCAAGGCTACACGAAACCCGGAGTACTAAATCCCTGTTCTTCTGACAATTTTTATGAGCAGGATACGCTACATTTCGTTTTTATTTAGTGATTTCTATGATTCCTTACGCAAAAGGTTTATACTCCCGCTGCTCAGAAATTGTCAATTTGTTCAAGGAAGGCCTGCACTACTATATCCTCAAATGCTTTCCTCTCCTATGGTTTGCTTTGCTAATAGGGGCCATAAGACAAAGGGAAAAGTTGTTTCTGTAGTAGTCAGGCTGTATCTGTAAACTGTGTTCTGGGAACTACACGTCTCACCCTGTATCCGTTATACTAACCTACTGAGTCAATGCCTTATTACTCATGCACTTTATTTGCCGCATTTAATGTTTATTGTAATGCTTAGTGATGGCATTTATAAATGGGTTTTTAACTGTATTTGTGTGTACTGTTGGTTTTTAGCCTATTGACCTGCGTGACTTGGTTTTTTAACTACATATGTGGGTTCTTTGAATTACTGTATTTTTTATCAAAACATTTGCTTTAATGACTTTTAGTGGCCGAATAAAGTATTTCTTGACTTGACTTGACTTTGTGCCTGTATCCGGCCCGCACACCATCATGGCCAGCCTGAACTTGTGACTTTGTCCCAGTCCGGTGCGACCAGATGACCACAGTTCGCGCTTTGTACTTCTAGGCACTATTTTCATTTATATATTTAAAATTGCATTTCTCCAGTTCTACTAAGTGGATTTTTGTCGTTTTTGTCTCAAATAATGTATTAACTTTTACTAAATTTTTCCAAATTGGTGTGGGATTTTTCTTGTGCTGTGTTTTCACTTTATTACTGTTTGAAGGACTAAAAATAATACTTTACACGTTACCTCTAAGTTGTGCCAAGCTACCAGAGGGTTGAGCACATGTTAATTTGCAGTTTGTTTGTGTTTCACTCTGACAGAGATTGTGGTTGCTGCTTGAATAGGGTTCACCCCTTCCCAACCAGTAACCCAATTTTCTACAAGCCCGATTTACTTCCTGATATGTGACCAGGCTCCTTCATTGTGATCTCTCACTGAATCAAAGAGCACCCTTTGAAGTATACAGGAGGAGCCTAGCTCTCCCTCTCCATTATGCCCCACCCATCTCACAGGAATGTAGCAATACGCAAATCTGTCTGGGGGGGAAGACTCACCATGCGTGCCTGGGCCTCCCAAAATAGATCTGAAGGTCCTCCATGTAAGGTATTATTATAAGCACAATTGCACTCAGTGTATGTGCACAGCACACACACTTTTCAGGACTGTTACCTCCATATGTTTTGCCACCACAGACACAGATACACTCAACACACACATTGACTCTGAACGCAGTGCTCAGTACTGTAGCCTTTCAGTGTTGTCACTTGCAGGCACATATGCAGCCAGCACACATATTCACCATGCACGCACTTCACAACCCTACACTCTTCATGTACTGTACTCCTTGCACGTACACATTCCCCCTGTACATGAACTCAACATGTACACTCTGCACAGCACTACATCCTTCATGTACTGTACCCCTCGCAAGTACACATACATCCAGTACATGCAGTCACCATGTGCACACTGCACTGCACTGCTCTATCCCTGTACTGTACCCTTCTCAGGCAGACATACAACTAGTGCAGAATCACCTCTTCTGCACTACATAGCACTTTACATCTAACTTATATAGGCCAAATGGTGAGTTAAGCACACAGCAGCGGAACTTTAAAAAGTGAGTGGTCCTGTGTGCCTCATTCCAGTGACACAGCTTAAAAAGGACCTGTTCACTTCTATTGAGCACTACACGTTATGTTGTCACCACTTCCGCTGTTTAACTCATGGTGAAGGTAGTAACCTTCCACCACTATGACAATAGCATTTAGGACACCCATCCCAGTCCAACAAGACCACGATCTGTGAAACAGGCCTATGTCATGGTGCACATGCATGATCCATGTTTGCCTAGGACAGCAAAAATCTGAATTAGTGATCCAAACAACAGTACAGTTGGTCACTGAAGGAAAGGATATATGTCCATTACCATACAGAGAACTTTTCCATCCCAACACAGCCTGCCCGAGGAAGGGAGAGAGTTACATAAAATGAGGAACAGGACCGAGAAGCTCATGCCACCCACTCTCTGTCACTTGAACCAAGGGATCCTCAACTGATTGGCAAGAGAGGATCTGAGAGCTCGAGTAGAAACATATCTCTTAATTCTGCTTGCTGCAGGGGCTAGAGCCTGGTCATGAATTATTTTTTGTATAATACAAGTCATTTGAAAAGAGCTTTCTGTTGATGGGGAGCCAGTGAAGGTTCATTCAGGCAGGAGAGATATGTGCATGTTAATGCAGTTTGCAGATTATCCTCGCTGCTGTATATTGAATGATTTCAAGTTTGTATAAAGGAGTTGCAGGGCACAGGGCATTTCCATAGTCCAACCGGGACACAATTACTGCTTCAGTAGCCGCTTTCAAAGCCTCTGGTGACAGCAGAGGAGCAACCTTCTAATGGATTTCAATAGGCAAAATCCCTTTGCTGTGACTGCCTTGATCTGGTGGATCATAGACAGTTGATTGTCTACAATGATGCCCAGGCTCTTGGTAGAGGGTGCTGGGACAGGAGGAGCACCGAGCTCAGACAGCCAGATGGTATTGGCCGAGAGATCAGTCCTGTGATTGAGAGTAACCAGCTCAGTCTTATCAGCGTTAGCATGAAGGAGTTAGTGCCCCTTTGGTTTCAAATTAATTTCAGGGTAGATTGAAGTCCCCTATGGGACTGGGCAGTACCTCAAGCCAGAAGAGGAGCTGAGAGCAGGATCCCTGGAATTATGTGGCAGGAGAGGGCTAAAATATGTGGCAGGGTTGAGTAAACTGCGGCATAAAAAGCAAATTATGCAGCATAATGCAGCACATTTGTAATAGCATTACTCCATTATTTCATCATTTCTAAACTTGGTTACACTCTCTGGGCATTGGTTGCGCCTCATTAGCCTCAGGGCGGGGAAAGAGGTAGGGATAGTTTTAAGGGCAGTATGGGGTACGTTTTAGGGCTCAGGGTGGGGGGGGCCTGGGGTCAGGATAGTTTTTGATAGGGTGCAGGCTTTTAGGCCTCAGGGTAGAGGGAGGGGTAGTTTTAAGGGCAGGTCAGGTTTTAGGCCTCAGGGCGGGGGTGAGAGAGGGGGATAGGATTTTAGGGCTTAGGGTGGAGGAGGAGGGGTTCAGGATCTTTACCACACATATCCCTTTACCAATCATGCCTTTACAACAAAATAGCAGGTTAAAGGCATCTGTGGTAAAGGAATGTATGGTTAAGATGCATTCATGGTTGGGAACACGTTGTAAATGCATGCGTGTTCGGCCATTCTTTCCTCTTTCATACAACCCAAAATAATGGAATCCAGGATCTAGCTTCAGAAATTCACAGATTGAATCCTTTCTGGTTTCACTTAATTCTCATAACTGTGATATTGACAAAATGTACGTGTAGAATAGCTGTGCAGTTTTAAACGGTATAGCTACTTTAAGCATAGGTTTAGGCTACACGCTTCTAATGAATATGACATTTATAATATGTTTTAATAAGTCAGGGACTTTAGAGCTCTGCAGTTAATAATAAGAAAGATTATGAGGTGTAAATCTAAGCTTTGAGCAGTTGGATGGTGTATGAAAGTTTGCATAGTGAAACAATCAATATTTATAGGGCAGTAAATGAAAGTGCATTTACTCTATTTCAAAGCCATATGACATTGTTCACAATTCAATGCACTAAACAGTTGTATACCCAAAAGATGTGGGTTTGAGATGCCTTTTTGTGGATTAATTTAATAGCATAGCATTGTGTTAGTTTGATACATACATTTCTTTGACACATACATTCCTTATTGTGCTTTCTTTCTCGTGTAGGTATTGCCTATGATCCGTTAATGTTGAAACACCAGTGCATTTGTACCAACTACTCCAGCCATCCAGAACATGCAGGAAGAATACAGAGCATCTGGTCACGACTGCAAGAAACTGGGTTGCTGAACAGATGTGAGGTAACATAAACTATGATAACAATAATATACTGTGCTATTAAAAGTGTCATACTTGTCATGTAACCACTTGATAGCAGAAACGATATTGCGACTTCTGAAAAGGGGGTGTCCACTGGGCTGATGGTTCGGAAAGGGTAGCAGCCTATCAAGAATAAATACGACTGACATGTGGCCAGTGCTTAATTTGTGACCGTGGTTTCCGGTGCTCGGCACCAGCACTTAATTGTCAACACCAGAACTTATGACATTCTGCCACAGAGAACGAGAACAATTATTTATTAATTTAATAGACTTTAAAAATGACTAATACCTGCCGCTCAAGCCACACTTATATCTTTGGGGGTCTGGAACAGTCTAAATTGTCACACTTATAGGAGTGTGATGGTTAGTAGTTGTGTTGGTAGTGTCATTAGCAGCATGGCCCTGACGAGGGCCCAGGCCCTTATTTTATACAAATTAAGGACTGTATACAGCCCATAAAGAATAACAGTTGAGGCCATGTCTGATGAACTGAGGTGACCTTTCGCGCTAAAACACTATCATTCTAGCTCAGTGCTGAGAGTCACCACATGTAATTTCCTGGAAATTCATTTACAAGAGAATCTGCCACATCTCAAATGCCTCAAAATCACACGTGCCATGCTTTTGCTTTGTCAACCTACTGTGCAGTGTTCTGAAACTCAGGGGACTATTTATTAAAAAGTCAAGCAGGGCAGCAGGCGACCTTGCTGTGTGACAGGGTAATGGCAGAAATGCACATTCTTTAACACAATACAGCACATTCCTGTCTTTTCCCAGTGCTGGGGCACAATGTGCTGCCTAGCACCAATGCAGGCACCCTTGCGCTATGGTGCAAGGGGTCCCTTCCTGCACAAAAACAATCTCCTGAGGCATTTTCACATAGAACCCTCTTTCTATGTGTGATGCAGAATGCAGCACACATAGAATGAGGAAAAAACTAGGAGAAATAAACATATTTCTTCTCATTACGCTTCTCCAGGTGATGCCAGTAATTGTAAATCTGGTAATGTGGCAAAATCCATGGGTGCTGCATGGGAACACCCACGCAACACCCATGGACCGCCTTCCTGGGGCAGAGTAACGCAATGCAGCAATTTGCACTGCGCTATTCTAGATTTATCAAGCCACTCAGGGCCACACAAGGGGGGATTGCATGGATTGATAAATCTTTCTTGTGAATTGCGCCACTTTTGGGCACCTTTGCATGCCTCAAGGACGACACAACTCATTGCTAAATATGGCCCTCAGTACCATCCAGAGAGGGTTCTAGATCATTGCTAGCATACTGCACACTCTAGAGACTGTTATACAGTAACTCCAAGAAGTCTGTCACCCAGCATTTTGCCGTGTTACCCTCACAAAGGGTACACTATCCTCACCTTATCTGTTACATCATTTTATATTTTCACCTTGACAGAGCCTACTGGCATGGGTGAAATGCCTTTGAGTGGTTTGCCTACAATATTTACCTACACCTTTACACTTAGTTGACTTTCGAAAGATGAAATAAAGGAAACATTGTTCCTTCATTTCTCCTGTCTCTTGGTGGTCACCTGTGAAATCAGCACAGTGGTAGATAGCTTACTCCAGGACCTTGGCCGGGAAGGGAAGCAGCGAGATGGGGGTGGTAATTCTTGAGCTTGTTGGGGTCAGCAGAGGGTTTTTACTGGATGGGTTTCACCTTTGCGTGTTTACAGGCATCAGGGAAGGTGGCTGTGGTCATGGATGAAGTGAGGATGTCGGTGAGGGCGATGCTGATTTCCTTCTGTCCCAGGTTGAAGACCTGGTGGGGACAGGGGTCTATCAGTGCTCCGGAGTGGATGGAGGCCATGATCACTGTGGTGATTGGTGGGGTGAGCTGTGTCATTTGGTGAGGTGGCTGTGGGAGTTGCTGGTTTGAGTCAATAGGTGAGCAAGGTCAGTGGGCTGTGGGTCGAAGTTGCTGTAGATTTCTTCTATGCTATCATGGAAGCAGTCTGCCAGGGAGTCACAGAGGGTTTAGAAAGGGCAAATTATGGTCTCAGTGGCTGACAAGCAGGAGAATTCTCTGATGATGCTGAAGAGTTATTTTGTGTGATTGGTGTTGGCTTTGATGCAGGTGGTTAGGGAGTCCTTTTTGGCTTCCTTGAGGTGGTGGTGATAGGTGCTGAGATCAGATTTGAAGGTGGTGAGGTCTGAGGGCTTCCTGCTGGATCATCACTGTCTCTTCAGTCACTTAGACTTACGTTTGAGGGTGCAGAGCTGGGGTGAAGCACCTGGCATGCTTGGAGGTTTTCCTGTTGCTGGTAGTTTTCACGTGTGCGATGTGTCTACGCAGCTGGAGACCCAGTCAGAGAAGTTTGGACGGCTAGCTTCAGGTTGGTGGTGTTGAGGGGTCTGGTGGCATTGAGGGCGGAAGTTCATTGGTCTCAGTGACTTTGCTGCAATTGCGGTGGGCGTGTGTGGGGGGCATGAGGGTGAGTTGAGGTGAATCTGTGGCAGAGAAATGGACGATGCTGTGGTCAGTCCAGGTGAGTTTGGTCGTGTGGCTGAATTTGATTCTGTCGCTGGCCGTGAAGATAGGGTCCAAGGTGTGTCCTGCACAGTGTGTGAGACTGGTGACCAGTTGCGTGAGTCCGATGTTGCTCATGCTTTCCAAGAGGTTGGCAGAGTTGGTGTCATTGGGGTCGTTGAGGTGGAAGTTGAGGTCACCGAGGAAGATGTAGTGCTTGGAGTTGATTGCCAGGGGAGCAATGAGTTCGGAGAAGGCATTGCAGAAACCAGGGTGGGGGCCCATGGGTCTGTAGGCGAGGGTTCCTCTGATTGTAGTGTTCTAGTTGATTTGGATATGAAAGTTGAGGTGTTTGAGGGGGCGCTAGTGGGCGCCAAACCAAGATGGCCGCACGGTAGTGAGGCTCCCGCCGGACCAGGCACTTTCATCACCCTTTCTGCCATCCTGACCGAGATATCCTGCGCCTAACCCTCACAGCTGGATCCGCAAGAACCTGCCGAACACTCCGGTGCCAAAAACGTCTGCGTCGCCCTCTGGAGGGCTGAGATATCCGCTGCGGTCTCCCGGGCGGGGAATCGTGCTTGTCTGACGCTCGTTGCCTGGCGGTGACATCGGCGGAGGAGCCGGCGTTGGTCGCCCCGGTGGACGGAACGTGTGTGGGGAGTCTCGCCCGGCCATTACCTGCAGCCGGGACTCGAGCCGGAGGGCTGACGATCACGCCGGGGGACGAGACCCATCCTTGCCTGCTGCTGCGTGCGGATCCTGGTTGCCGCTGTCCGCCCTGTCCTCTGGAGGCGGAGTGTGTGGACCTCCCGCGGTGCGCTGAGTGGGGGAGGAGGAGACCCTCTCTACGCGGCACTGGGACTGTGGGGCCTCTAGGCCCGAGTGTTGGAGATCGCGCTCTGGGCAACCTCCGTTGACGCACGGACGCTCACTGCGGCCTACCGATGCAGGCTGACAGGACCTGCAGCTGCTGCCCCGCCCGGGCCGGTCTCCCGACAACTGAAGTGGCGATAGTCGGCTGAGCCGCGGCTGGCCTCCTCGATGCAACCTCTCTCTTTCCCTCCCTGCTTGACCAGCCACGTGCTGCCTGGCCCGGTAGTTACTTGCTGAGACACTGCACTCGACCACGTGCTGCTCGGGGGGATCCCTTGCACCACATCAGCCCTATCACGCCCTCGTTGTTGTGGCTGGACTCAGGTGGGCCCTTCCTGGGTCTGAGTGACTAGGCCCTTCACATCGCCCATACTGCCTACGTAGTGGTTTGTGCGGGGATTGCCGTCCTAGCCGCGCCATGGGTCGCAGCGACGCTAGGCAGTCCAAGTTACCTTTCGACACCAAGAAAAACCCCACGACGCCGCCAGAGCCGGGGAGTGGTCCTTCCACCGCCGGACCTCCGGACGAGGACTGGAAATCCCTCTTGTTGGACATGAAGCAGAGCCTGTCAACCATAGACTCCAAGATTGACACCATCAACACCCGCTTGGATAACGTGGTTGCTAAACTGGAACAGCATGATGTTCGCATAATGGAGACTGAAGACAGGATCTCTACACTGGAAGATGGCACGGCTTCTACAGGCCGACAAGTAACCCAAATGGACAGGCTTCTCAAAATAATTGCGGACAAGAACGAGGACCTGGAGGCGCGGTCTCGTCGCAATAACGTCTGCATTCTTGGCCTTGCGGAGTCCACCAACACTGGGAAAATGGAGGTCTTCATTGAGAACCTAGTAATTGAGTTGTTCGGGAAAGATTCCTTCTCCCCACACCTCATCGTGGAAAGAGCCCACAGATCCCTCGCCGCCCGCCCTCCCCCTGGTGCCCAGCCGCGGCCCATCATTGCGCGTGTCCTTAATTACCGGGACCGCGATGTGGTGCTCAGGCGCGCGAGGGAGATGGGGTACAGTGGGATACTGCAACACAACGCTGTCATTCTTTCCCGATTTCACTACATCAGTGCAGGAGGCCCGACGGAAATTTGCTGGGGTAAAAAAGAAATTACAGGCCCAGGAGATTACATACGCCATGCTCTACCCTGCGAAGTTGAAAGTCTCGCACCAAGGCAAACAACTATTTTTCCAACATCCGCAACAAGTGGAGGACTTCCTCAAGCAGCACAGAAGAGATCTAGCTAGAGAGGGCGTGGTGCTGCGGCACTCTCGATCACCTTCGCCGATGGAGCAACAGGACTGAGCATTTCGGGGTAACCCCCCCCGGACTCACTTTGCTGCCGCAGCTGAACTTGCACGAACAGACCACTGGTGAACCCGGTGAGGTACTTCTCTTTTAAATTTGTCACTTGAATTGGTCACTTTTATATTCTGTGCTCGGTCATCCACCTCCATCCCATACTTAGCACCTGGTGTGTATCTGGGTTCTAGTGGGTGTAAGTAGGGAGGTGGTTGGCAGGTTGGGCGCCCTCTATACATAGATCCCCCGATGGGCGAGCCCCAATGCATCCCTTCCCTCATTAAGGCTGGGGATGTTGCTATATACTTTCTGTTTGTGGGGTTGGTTTTGAGGGGGGTGGGAGGGGATGGGTGGGATATGTGTACCCGGCCAGTTGGGGTTGCCGGTGTGGGTGGATGTATGCTCTGACTTTATTCTGGGACTACCGACTTACCAGTGAAATGTGCAAGGAGTTGGGTGGGCGGGGTTGTTCTTTGGGAGTTTCGTTTTAATTGTGATACTGAGTGCTACGTGAAATTACATGCCGTGAGAACATGCCAAATATATCTTTACCCGGGGGAATGGGGGACTTAGCGGACGCACGCCCTGCTTTGCAATTTCAGCTGGTCTCCTGGAATGTGCGCGGGTTAAATAACCCGAGAAAAAAGAGACAGATCCTGGGGTATCCAACCAGACAGGGAGTGTCTATTGCCATGCTGTAGGAGACGCACTTAACACCGGGAGGAACCCCCTCATTTGCATCCCGTTGGGCTGCCTGCAAGGTGTTTTCTTCCTACTCAAACTATGCTAGAGGAGTGACCATTTTGGTGAGACGCGGGATGGGGTTTACACCGGCGGGTACCGAAGTGGATTCTGGAGGCAGATACTGCATGGTCTGGGGGACACTGCACTCACACACCATACTGTTTGCTTGCTACTATGGCCCAAATACGGACGACCCATCCGCGCTCCTTACTATGTGGGGCAGAATACAGACCCTGGGCATATCACACGTCATACTAGGGGGAGATTTCAATACCGCGCTCAAACCTGAGATGGACAGATCACATTCACAGTCGTCGCATTACACACACACTCAACGCACGTTGTTAAACATAGTGGACGAGCACCATTTAGTTGATGCATGGAGGCACTCTCATCCCTCACTCCGGCAGGGCACTCACTATTCTGCTGTGCATTCCACTTGGGCACGTATTGACTACGTGTTCCTTACGGCGGGCCTCTCGCCATGGCTGGTCAAGACACTTCATCTTGTTCGCACATTCTCTGACCACTCCCCAGTTCTGCTTTCACTAAGTATTCCCCTTGATGTCTCCCCGTACCTGAGTTGGCGCCTAAATCCTGCGCACCTCTCGGATTCAGTCTTTCGGGCGGAACTAGAGCAAGACATAACAGACTTTTTTAAACGTAATATTGACTCCGTGTCGAGCCTCACTACGGTCTGGGAGGCATTTAAGGTCACCGTGCGAGGGTGGTGCATAGCTAAGGGGAGAGGTGTCCTCAGATCCTTGCGCGGAGATTTGCGCAAGCTGGAAGCCGAACTGCGGCACTTAGAACGCGAAATGGCACAGAACACGCGGGGGCCCGGCATTGCGGTGCAGCTTAGAGAGAAGCTGAATGAATACACTGAAGCTGCAGCTAAAGAATGTAAGTTTCTAGGGAAGCCTTTTGTCGTGCGGGGGTATGGCGAGGGTGACCGACCTGGCAGGGCTTTGGCCTCCGCAGTCCGGTCCCCTAGGTACCGTAACTATGTAGCTTCCTTGCTAGACGAGCATGGCGTCCCGCAGCGGGATCTCGCGGACCAACTCCGAGTCCTTACAGACCACTACACTAGACTTTACACCTCCCACAGGACAACACCGATTGCATTGCATGAGTACCTCGACGACACTGCGATTGCATGGTTAGGCCCATCCCAGCAGAAGTTCCTCCATCATGAACTCGAACTAGATGAAATAACAGACGCAATAATGTCCAAGAAGTCAGGCAAGGCTCCGGGATCGGACGGGTTGCCGATTGACTTTTACAAAGCCTTCATCCATGTACTGGCCCCAATCCTGAAACAAGTGTACTACTCCGCGTTGGAAGAGGGCACCTTGCCGGCTACGATGCGAGAAGCCCTCATAACATCTCTGTTGAAACCCGGTAAACCGCCAGAGCACTGCGACTCGTACAGGCCCCTTTCATTGCTAAATACGGATGTTAAAATATTGGCGAAGGTATTGGCTATGCGCCTTAACCTCCTGATGGAGCGTCTCGTCCTCCCGGATCAGGCCGGGTTTGTTCTTAATCGAGCGACTTCTCACAACCTACGTACGCTGCAGGTGGTAATACAAGATATTGACCCTATGTGCGAGGCTGCCGCGGTTTTTCTCGATGCCACTAAGGCGTTTGACTCCCTTGAGTGGGACTACCTCCTGGCCTTGCTGGAGTGGATGGGCATGCCTTTTAACTTCCTGGACTGGATCCGGCTGTTGTCCCACCGGCCTCGAGCTGCGGTCCTTCTCAATGGTGCCCGCTCCCCCCCTTCGCTGTCCACAGAGGTACCCGGCAGGGGTGTCCCCTCTCCCCTGTTCTGTTTGCGATCGCCATAGAGCCCTTGGCGGCCAAACTTCAGCAGCATCACAAACACCGATCCCTCATCTATCCAGAGCGCCAGCTCCTTATTGCATTATATGCTGATGATATGACTCTCTATGTCCACAAACCGCAAGAAAACCTGAACCCTCTGCTGCGGGAGGTCACTAAATTCGTGGCCATAGCAGGGATACAAATAAACTGGGCGAAGTCGGCCTTGTTCCCCTTGACTGACAAGACCACGCAGTTCCCTCTAGATTACCCCCTTGTGTGGGAGTCGGAAGAGATAAAATACCTAGGTGTTCAAGTGACCAGAAATCGGGAAGCCCTTCTTCGAGCAAATTACGGGACTGTTATAGACAAACTTACGGACAGTCACTCAATGGATCCATCTCCCGCTGTCGATGGCGGGTCGCATCTCCCTGATTAAGATGGTGGTCCTCCCCAAACTGTTATACCTTTTTACCAATATACCATACAGCCCCGGTGCATACTTCTTCCGTGCCCTCAACTCCCAGTTGTCACGACTTGTCTGGGGGGGGAAACAGGCTAGACTTGGGCTGCGGACCCTTATGTTACCTTATCATCAAGGTGGGTTTGATGTACCTAACTTTCAGCGGTACTATGATTGCGCCCAGGGTCACTTCGCTGTCTATTGGTTCCACCCCCCTCCCTTTATGGCACACCTGGCAGTGGAAGATGGGTATATGAGGCCTGAGCTTCCTTCCGGATATTTATACACGGCAGCCCGACTAGATCATCGGGACCCCACCACGGTGGACTGTACGGTGCGAGGCTGGAAGCGACTGGCGGACCATATGGACGTAAAATTCCTATATTCTCCTCGCATGGCCTTGGCACATGATCCCAGATTGAGTGTTGCCCGCGAGGAAATCGGTCGTAAAATGCTCACAAGGCTCGCGATTCACACGTGGGGGGATCTATACCACCAGGGGAGTTTTCACACGTCGACACACTTCTTTGGTGAGAGTGCTCTTTCGGTAATGGACACCTTTCTTTACATTCGGCTTCGGCAAAATATCAAGGCGGTCACGCCTAACTTCCCGGATGAGCCGGATACTCTGGCGCCTCTACATGCTCTGTTGCAGGAGGGCACTCCGACACATGTGGTCTCCATGTTATACAAACATGCACAAGCGGCTCCGTCCCCCCCCCCTCTCCGAGCGCGGACTGACTGGGACAACGATCTGGGAGCTCCACTGTCGGACGCACAGTGGGAGGAAAGTTGTTCTCATACTACTGCGGTGACAGGTAATGCACGCCTTCGCCTGGTTCACTTTAAATTTCTACATCGCCTCTACTTTACCCCTGCCAAGTTGCACCGCTTCGGACTCCGGGACAATGATCGCTGTCTGCGATGCAGGAGGGAAGGCGCGGACTTCATGCACCTGGCATGGACATGCCAGGCCGTGGCAGCTTACTGGGTGGCGGTGTTTGTGGCCCTTTCTGAAATGATTGGAGTAAGCACCGCCCCATGTCCTAAACTTGCCATGCTGGGCCACTCAAACCCCGCGGTAAAGACACACCGGAAATTTTTTGCGTTGGGACTTCTGTTGGCAAAGCACCACGTGGCGTGCAGATGGGGGCGAGGGCGAGCGCCCAAATTCAAAATTTGGCTGGATACGATGTCAACTTGGCAGGAACAACTTCACAGCTATGCGGACCTCTTGCCTCACAAGTCACGTCCCAGGGACCTTTCGGGCCCCCTCACTGCATATCTCCTGCGGGCCCAGGCCCCGGACGTATCCGAGAGTGACGTGAATGGGGATACAGAAGGGGCCGGCCGGCCCAACACGCTAGATCAAGCACCTACTCCACTGGCGAATGTAACTGACTGATTCCCTACCCTCCCTTAATCTTTTTCTTCCCCTACATACCATGCTTGCGTTCCTAGTACGTCCGGAGGTGTTACACACTTCCTGAAAGGTTTGCACACTGTTCACGGGCTGCATGGGTGAGGCGGGCGGCGGGTCTGCCGTTCCCCTGGATCTTGGGTGGGGTGGCCTCCACTCCACGACGGCACATACCACACTGCATTACCGGAAGTAGCACCAGGTCACGTTCTCTGCTTGGTTCATAGTCATATCCTCCCAGATCACTGGCTGAGTCATTTAGGTGCAGGGCGGCATCACTCCGGTCTATGGCTTCACTCTATAGAGAGATGCATTGCCCCACAGTTTTGCACCTAACGCCCCTTTATGCCACATACTGTGTATGGTGGACACTTTCTGGGAGGGACCAGTTCATATTGCATTTTATGGTTGGTTACTATAGATGAAAGAAACCTCATGCATCTCATGCTCGAATCCGCCTGGCTGATATGACTGCTCACTACTGCTTACTTGAACAGCTTTATTTCATTACTTCGCGGCCGGCCCGTCTGGGTTGTAGGCGACATGCTGTGTTAATCAGTGGATTCTTTTCAGCCCGTACTTCTTGCTTATCACACTGCATATTGTCGCTGCCGGCCTGTTCACTCAGGATGTAGGCGAAAAGCTGTGTACTATTTGTTAATGACCAATAAAGGTTATGGAAAACAAAAAAAAAAAAAAGTTGAGGTGTTTTATGATAGATCCGATGTCGCCTTTGGTGGTGGTGCATTGGAGGGTCATCTTGTGGATGATGGCAATGCCTCCATCGTGTTTGTTTAGCCGGTCACGATGTCGAGTGCGGAGGATGGTGTGAGCCTGGTCTCGGTGATGAATATCACGTCAAGGCTGTAGGTGGTGATGGTGTCCTAGGTTTTGGTGGCGTGTTTGTAGAGGGAACGGGAGTTGAGCAGCATGCAGTGGAGATCTTCCAGAGGTTTGGAGGTCAGATGTGTAGGCGCAGAGGGGATTTCTGTGTTGCAGGTGAACCGGCAGCGGTGGCAGGCGAAGGGTCCTTGCGTGCATCTCGGGGCAGCGATGCAGCAGTTGGTGCCACAGCCTCTGGGGTCCAGGGCTCAGAGCTCAGAGGTGGTGTAGTGCTGGATGGGAGGAGAGCCATGTTCCCTGGTGCTGGGCGCAGTCCAGGCATGGACGGGCGCAGATGGGCTTCCCTTTGGCACGCCAACAGTGTCTCGGCGGCACAGCCGTGCAGTGGCCTCCATAAGTAGGCCTTGGAGGTGGGAGTGGCTTCCTGGGAGGCTGCCCAGCGGGATGTAGTAGCGGGAAAAACAACAATGGCGGCAGGTGAAGTTAACAAAAATAGAGTACACTGGTGGCAACAGCAGTGAACAGAAAAAAATGTTACAACAGTGGCAACAGTACAAGAACAAAATTACTATGAGGAAATAGGAAAAAAGGCTATTGCGGGTGACCATGAGGATCAGCGGGAACCGAACGTCGGAGGGCCTCGATGGGCTGGGGCAGAGGAGAAGTCCTGTGTCACGGCTCTATGGCATCGGGCCAGTGGGAGCGGCGCACAACACCAGCGTCAAGGACTAATCCTTGGAGGCCATGCAGCAGCCTCCATAAGTAGTCCTGGGGCATGGGAGGGGCTGGCTTGGAGGTGGGAAGGAGGGAATCAGCGGGGTGCGGGAGTAGGAAAAACAACGATGGCGGCAGGTGAAGTTCACAAATTACACTACACTGGTGACAACAAGAGTGAGCAGAAAGAAAGTATTACAACAGTGGCAACAGTGCAATAATACAAAAGGCACAAGAAAAAAATGACAATGAGGAAATAGGAAAAAAGGCTATTGCGGGTGACGCTGAGGATCAGCAGGAACTGAACCTTGGAGGTCCTCAACAGGCTGGGGCTGAGAAGAAGTCCTCGATCACGGCTCTATAGCAGTGGACCAGGGGGAGCAGCACACAAGACCAGAGTCAAGGGCTTGAGGGACCACCCACTGCCTCTATTGATTGACTTTGTTGTCACTCTCATACTCTTGCTTCTTAATCATTGGTATGTGTAACTTTTCTTGTGTTGTCATGCACTTAACACTTTCTTTTTAATTTATTGATCCAAGTGGTGTCTGCTTTTCTTAGATAGGTCAATAAAAAAACGAAAACGGAGCCCATGTCTTTTTATAGATGTGTGAATGCGTTGTGACTAATGTGCATGTATATGTCATAATATAATTCTGGCACATACCTACAAAATGATATGAGTACATCATCTTGAATTGTTTTCTCCCCTTCTTTCTTTTTTTTTTGCCGATCGTGCACAGCATTTTCAAAAAACATTGGCAGAGCAAATAGGTCTATAAGGTGAGACGTATTGGCTTTTCCAACGCTTGTTACACTCTCTAATTTCTTACTGCAATGCAGCTAGGAAATTTACAACCTTGTCTATTTTAGTAACCTTTGCTACAAAATTCTTAAAAGAGCCTTACAACTGGGTGAGTGTCATGGAATTCTTTAATTCTGAAGTTGTGATGCCACCACATACTAGTTAAAGTTCTACTGAGCCAGGACCCCTTAATTCTACTGACCAATTCTTCAGGTGAACTACTGCTATGTGGATTATTGGTAAATACATAGAGTAATGAGAAACAGATTAGGATGCTAACCGTACATACCACAGCACTTTGTTATTAAAATATTTCTTTATATAATTATTTACCTTCTGGCTGAGTCAGTGTTAAAATTACTTTAAATGTTGCTATAGTAGAGATTGATCTGAAGAAAATATATTATTGCATAATGTAATATTGATAACAATATTAATTGAAGAAGCATGTTAGCATGTTTACAAGATTTCCTTTATGCACTTTTTCATACATGCCTTCATAATCAGTTTTTCAAATGAAGTTCAGGTAATGCAAGTAAATATCATCAGCTGGGAACTGCAACTTCCTCAAAAGACAGATATGTGGGATTCTTGATATGATACTTGATGCCCGTGGGATTATACGCCTTCACATCAGATCCCTTCTGGCTTTTCTTATGAATATGATAATAGAAATATGAAATGTGCAGTCTGCCTGTTACCCTTTATGGCATAGAAGATACACTATACTTCCTACGAGGAGAAACGGAAGTAACGGACAACTTCCCACAAACCACTCCATGAACCGGACAGTATTTTAATATTAGAGGAAGAATATTCTGTATACATACACTTTCTTTAAAATGATTATGAGTGTTAATGGTAAATTTATGTGTTATTTAGGTAAATGCCTGATGTTGGACTCTTGGAACAAAATGCTTTGGGTTCTCATTAAGGCCCAGATTTGCCAAGGTTTTGCCGCTGGTTTGCCTTACTTTTTTAATGCAAACCTGACTCAAAGTCCACTGGTGGGATTTACAATCCAACACAAACCATGATTTTTGTTGGATTGTATCCAAAAGTAACCAACGAAGCACAATGAACTGCTGCACATTACTTTGCGTAATCAGGGTGCACAATGGCTGGTGCATGGGGATTCCCGTTCAGGCACCCACAGGTTTTGACGCAATTCCCAGTCTTCAAAGAATTTTAGAGAGGGATTTGTGCCAAAATCCTGCACCTCCCTGAGGTAGGAATAACGAGGAGAAATGTTTTGATTTTGTGCCTGCATTGGCTCATGGCTGCCACAAGTGCCCCGGCGCAGGGAGAGCACAGAACGGCACCACTTCTTAGTGCCCATGGAGCAGTTCTGCTCTCTCTCATTCATGCAATGCAGCACACAACTTTACTTGCTGTCCTGCATTGTGTGAGCTCTTTGAAAATCTGACCCTTGGTGTGCCTTGGAATGTGAATGATGTGAATGTGAGATAGGGATAGATTGTGGTTGCAATGTGGGTTGTACTCTGCAGAAGCAGGTTTGTCATTCTCAGTGATTCATATCCTAATGGCAGTCCTCACTCAATGATCAGCAGATGTTGTATCATGTATGCCCAGTCTCATTTGAAGGTGCATGTTCAGGGGATTCTGAAAAACATTTAGTTGATTTCCCTCCTGATAGTTTGAAAGGTTTCCGGTTTCCAGAGACTCACTTCTACTCTGAGCGACTTGCAATTGGAGAAAAATTACAAGGCATTTTGATAGGCTATCATCATACAAGTGTCAGAAAGTAAAATCCAGCATCAAATGTGAGACATATTTCTCCATCTAAATGTAAAACTAACTAAAGTACAGCAACATTTTACATCAAAAATCATAAAATCAGCTCAGGAGTGCAATTGTAACAATCATTCCTGTGGGTGAACACTTCTGCACATCTATTGCTAATGCTTAACAATAAGAACTTGCACATGCTTGCTTTTGCTTAGGTAGGTTACATTACAGCCCTCCTGAATATATATGTTTATCCAAAACCTCCATGAAGAACTTGTATATGGCAAAAAATGAATGTATATTGAAAAATTCATATCCACATTTCCTCCTCACTCAATGATTGCAAAATCTGGATTCAATGCATTAGAAATAGAACGTGGCACTGTACCACAAATGACTTGTCTGTAAATTAAATAAAGCAGAGGTAATACTTAATTGAATGTTGTGCCCGCCTGCACCATCACACTATAGGGGCTAATACGTAATATGTAATATGGCGCATAGTGTTATCCATTTCCAAATATGTTGATCAACATCATCATTTTTATTAGTTTCAGTTCTTCTCTTACATTTAACTACAATTGCTGCCAACCCAGGGAGTGGCCAGAAAAATAAAATAAAATAAGATACCCCCCACTTTGTACCATGTCCTAAATAGCTCTGAGAGGAGGAGTGAGGGAAGCAGATAAAGCAGTTGTTCAGAAGATTGCTCCTTCTGAGGGAATTCTGAAATGCATACAATTCCTTCACTCTGCCCATCCATTTGTCAGTCTTTTGTCTTTCCTTCTCCACATCCTTATTTTTTTCTACATCTTGCTTTCCTTTCCCTTTGCCATCCATCTATCCATTCATCTATTTTTGTCCTTTCTCTACACTCGTCCTTTCTTCTCTCCATCTTAATATCTACCCATTCTTCAAGCTAGCCATTTGCCTGTGGCCTCCAGTTCCTGCTTGTTTTAAACTGATCCAGAGACACTGCAGCTGCCCAGGATTTCCTGTTGGGGTTTCCTGACTGGGTTTTCCAACTCACTGTTCTTCTCGACAACAGATGCCCCGTCCACCCCAGGACCTACTTAATGCAGGCCGCTGCACGACAACGCAGTAGGCCACACCAAAGTCAAGCCCGTCTGCGCCCATCCGTGCCTGGACCATTTCCAGTGCCACGACCCCTAGCCCTCCCACCCCCAAAGATGCACCATCGCGCAGCTATACACCCTCAACCCCGGACATCGCCAAAACCACTGCCACCTCGCTGACCCACGCTCCACAGTTGGACCTTTCACGTGCACCCTCTGCCATTTCACCTGCCAATGCACACATACCAGCTTAACCCAGAACACACCACTGACACCACCTGAACAAAAACACCAACTCACATGCACATGCACCCATCCCAACACAAGGATTCCACTGAATTATGGGATCTCAACGCTACCCTAGCACCCGACATTGTCTCCCTCACTGAGAACAGGCTCAACCCCACATCCACCCCATACATTGTCACACTGATCCCCAACAGATATAAAATCACTAACCAGGACTGCACCAACAAGCCAAAAAGGAAGAACAGCCATTATCCACAAAGAGACCATACAGTGTACCATCCCCACCGTCAACACCACTACCGCCATGAAATATCTGAACTTCAAGCTCCATACCGACAACGAGACAACCATCAGAGGCCCCCTCGCATACCAACACCCGGGCGTCAGGTTCTGCAACACCATCGCAGACTTCATAGCACCCCTAGCCTTAGACTCCAAGGACTAGATTTTCCTCGGTGACCTAAATTTCCACATCGATAACCCATACGACAAAAACACTGCACACCTCCTTGACAGTATGAGCAGCCTCAGATTGACCCAGATCAACCAGGACCCTAAGCTCACTGAAGGACACATGCCGGACCCAATTTTCACCTCCAGCAACCTTGTCAAATACAGCCATGTCACACAACACACATGGACTGATCACTCCATCGTCCACTTCAGCATCTCCAGCCCCCACATCACCACCCCCAAGATGATCAACACCCCCCACCGGAGGTGTAACAAAATCTCAGAAACCAGCTTGGTGAATGTCCACAACACCTCCAACCCTGCTATCGCCACTAACCTCAAACAGAGTGTGAAAAACTTCAATGCCTGGATCACCAATTACGCAGACGGCATCGCCCGCATCAAGAGCAATATTCACAGAAAATCCTCCAAATGGGCAGCTGGTACACCCAGAAACTCAGAGCAGCAAAATGAGACAGCAAACAGTTGGAGAAGAGATGGCGCATCAGCAAGGACACCTCTGATAGGGCAGCCTTCAAGACCTCCCTCAACCTCTGCCACTGCCTGCTGAGGGCAATAAAGAAGGCAGCCCTTGCCGCATGCATCAAAACCAGCACCAACAACACCAAGGAACTTTTCAAGTTCATTAAGGAATTCTCCAACCTGACTGCTAGTGAAAACAACATCACAACCTCACAGGAGCTGTGCGACAAACTCACCCACTTCTTCCATGACTAGATCGCAACCATATACAGAAACTTCAAACCCCAACTCACACCTTCGGACTTCCTCAACAGATATGCCACCATCATAACTGACACGAACCACACATTGACCAACTGGAATATCCTCTTCACCCAGGACACCACCTCCACCATGAAACCCATCCACTCGGGACCTCCCACAGACCCATGCCCTCACCACATCTTCAACCTCGGAAACCAAAAGATCGGCCAGGAACTCATCACCCTACTCAACACCTCTATCACCACAGTAACATTTCCCGATGCCCGTAAACATACTGAAGTCAGACCACTACTCAAAAAACACTCTGCTGATCCTAGCGAACTCAAAAACTACTGACCAGTCTCCCTGCTCCCATTCTCAGAGAAGGTACTGGAAAATATCATCAACGATCAACCTATGACACACCTGGAGCAGAACAAGCTACTTGATGCCTCCCAATTCAGCTTCCGCAGCAATCACCTCATCGAAACCACACTGATCGCAGCCACCCATGACATCCGAAACTTCCTCGACTCAGGAGAAACAGCAGCTTTGATCCTCCTCAAACTCTCTGCAGCATTCAACACCGTATACCACCGCACACTGATTGAAAGACTCCACCACATCAGCATCCAATAGGACGTGCTCAGATGGATCACCTCATTTCTCAGCAGAAAAACCCAGAGTATCAACCTCCCACCTTTTATCTCTGAACCCTACGGTGTCCCCCAGGGCTTATCCCTCAGCCTCACTTCCTTTAACGTATATATGACCATGTTGCCCAACATCATCAGATCCCACGGTCTCAACTTAATTTCCAACGCAGATGACACCCAACTCATCCTCTTACTCAGTGATGACTTCACCACCACTAGAACCAACTTCCACTGATGCATGACAAACACCACCGGCTGGATGAAGAACAACTGCCCGCAGC
Source organism: Triturus cristatus (assembly GCF_964204655.1). NCBI lineage: Eukaryota > Metazoa > Chordata > Amphibia > Caudata > Salamandridae > Triturus > Triturus cristatus. Next base: position 248,818,786 of record NC_140593.1, read on the forward strand.
TGAACACAGACAAGACAGAGTTACTGATCTTTGGCAACAGCAGCAGCACATGGAAAGACTCCTGGTGGCCATCATACCTAAGATCCAAACCCACTCCCTCCAACACGCCAGAAACCTTGGAATCATGATTGACAACAAGCTCACCATGAAATCCCAGATCAACACCATCTCCTCAGCCTACTTCCTCACACTTGCCATGCTACGTAAGATCTTCAAGTGGCTACCCCTACATACGAGACGCACCATGACACAATCCCTCATCACTAGCCCTCTATGTAGGAATCACCGCACACCTCCTACAGAGACTTCAGAGCATACAGAAAGCCACAGCCAGACTCATCCTCAGCCGTCCCAGATGAACCCACATCCTACCCCACCTTAGGAAACTTCACTGGATTCCTGTACAGAAGAGATAGCGATTCAAGCTGCTGACCCACGCACACAAGTCTCTACACAACCAAGGACCTGCCTACATTAACCACCGCCTGAACTTCCACCAACAATTGAGAAGACTACACACTGCCTCTCTTTCACTTGTCCATACTCCCTGCATCTACAGAAGCAGCAGTGAAGGATGCTCCTTCTCCCACATTGCAGCAAAGATCTAGAAAAGCCTTCCTACTCATCCTCGGACCATCACCTCACTTCTGGAATTCTGAATGGCCCTCAAGACCTGGCTGTTTGAATAGGCCTCCGGGACCGGCAAGCGCCTGGATAGCCTATCGGGTGATTAACTGCACTTTATAAATCCTGATTGATTGATTGATCCATCCTTCCTTCCTTCCTTCCTTCCTTCCTTCCTTCCTTCCTTCCTTCCTTCCTTCCTTCCTTCCTTCCTTCCTTCCTTCCTTCCTTCCTTACTTCCTTCCTTCCTTCCTCCACCCATCTATCCATCCATTTGCCTCCATCTCAACATCATCTACCTATCCATCCTCTCTCCTTCCTTCTCTCCATCATCCCTCTGTTCTCCTCTCCAGCTATCTCTTCATCCATCCATTCTTTCTTGCATCCTCTTTCCATCCTGTTCTTAGTCATATTTTGGTTGGCCCAAATGCCAACTTAAGCGAAACAAACACAAAAGAATAATTAATACAAAGAAATGAAGATTCTAATGTTAAACCCTCACTAATCCCTTTATGTATAAGTATTTCCCTAGCTTTTAGCGACATTTAAAGCGATAATACTCACCTTTACGATCCAAAACAGGAACGCAAACATCACAAAAGCAACATATATCATGCAATATCCTATTACCACATGTACAACTATTAATATGCGTACATAATGTAGTTATTAGAGTTATTCTGTCATGCAAATAGCAATAAGTCCAACGTGTAATTTGTGTATGCAAATGGTTGGTTTAGTTTAACACAGTAAACCGTTAGTTAATTATAATAAGTAGGTTATATAATTAGTATTTTCATGCAAAATAGAGGAGGTATGCAAAATGTTGCTTTACCTGCTCCATCACTTCCTTCCTTCCTTCCTTCCTTCCTTCCTTCCTTCCTTCCTTCCTTCCTTCCTTCCTTCCTTCCTTCCTTCCTTCCTTCCTTCCTTCCTTCCTTCCTTCCTTCCTTCCTTCCTTCCTTCCTTCCCCATCCATCTTTCCTCCACCCATCCATCTATCCATCCATTTGCCTCCATCTCAACATCATCTACCTATCCATCCTCTCTCCTTCCTTCTCTCCATCATCCCTCTGTTCTCCTCTCCAGCTATCTCTTCATCCATCCATTCTTTCTTGCATCCTCTTTCCATCCTGTTCTTAGTCATATTTTGGTTGGCCCAAATGCCAACTTAAGCGAAACAAACACAAAAGAATAATTAATACAAAGAAATGAAGATTCTAATGTTAAACCCTCACTAATCCCTTTATGTATAAGTATTTCCCTAGCTTTTAGCGACATTTAAAGCGATAATACACACCTTTACGATCCAAAACAGGAACGCAAACATCACAAAAGCAACATATATCATGCAATATCCTATTACCACATGTACAACTATTAATATGCGTACATAATGTAGTTATTAGAGTTATTCTGTCATGCAAATAGCAATAAGTCCAACGTGTAATTTGTGTATGCAAATGGTTGGTTTAGTTTAACACAGTAAACCGTTAGTTAATTATAATAAGTAGGTTATATAATTAGTATTTTCATGCAAAATAGAGGAGGTATGCAAAATGTTGCTTTACCTGCTCCATCACTTCCTTCCTTCCTTCCTTCCTTCCTTCCTTCCTTCCTTCCTTCCTTCCTTCCTTCCTTCCTTCCTTCCTTCCTTCCTTCCTTCCTTCCTTCCTTCCTTCCTTCCTTCCCCATCCATCTTTCCTCCACCCATCCATCTATCCATCCATTTGCCTCCATCTCAACATCATCTACCTATCCATCCTCTCTCCTTCCTTCTCTCCATCATCCCTCTGTTCTCCTCTCCAGCCATCTCTTCATCCATCCATTCTTTCTTGCATGCTCTTTTCATCCTGCTCTTGGTCTCTCTTCTTCTATCCACCTCTTCCTCCCTTCCTTGGATTGCAAGAGGTCGTTGTAATGAACTCCTGGGCACCAGATTCTCCAATCAAAGTTAAAGGAGTCAAAAATCACAACTTAAATGTTTCATGTTATACTGAGACGTTAACAGTCCCCACTCATACAGCAGCGAAAAAGTGCGGGGTTAAGAAGTGCGGGGTTAAGGACACCCCTGCTGTGACTGTGAATCCGCCAGAGAAACGTGGAACTTCAAAGCATAATGGTCTGAGGCAGCTGAGTGGACAGCCTTTTAGAGCAAGAGTAAAAATATAAACTAGCTTCAAATATACAGAAATCAATCAATGCGTATACAAGTTATTAAATACACATCCTCGGGATAAGGCATGCCTTGGAAACTATCTGCATCACGGAGAGCAAATGGTTAACAACAAACCGAAAGGGTCAGGGTGGCCCACACCACCAGTCCTCTCCATGTGAACCGTGAATGGTGAGATGTATTTCCATTGGAGAAAACCGAAAACCTTGAACGTCATTCATGCACTTTTAGGCACACATAAGAGCAAACGAAGACCTGTAGATTCCCATGTTTGAAGCCACCGTGCCCTGCTTTTTGGATGGACGCGCCTCACACATATCTCTCCAGACTCAGTGTGGGAAGGCCTCTGGTAGTTTGAGACAGAAAGTGCGTATTGATGTGAAGGCCGCGCGGTGTGATGCACCATCAGGCCTCGCAAGGCTTTCTTTAATCTCGACCATAAAAATCCTTACTCTTTCGATAGTTAACCTTTATTTGTTTACATTCGCTTTGTTTCGCCGTTGTGCCCCCTGCAGCATAATTGTTCACATCATAAAACAGGGTGCCACACGTGCAAGACTCCGAAGCTCCCTTTTTATGGCTGCGGGAATGGTAGCAGTCCTGTCGAGGTGGTTTTCGAACAGAGGTACTGCAAGGAAAGCAGCCCAGCTCGCCTGCCGTCAGGCTCTGTGATATCAGGCCATCAGTGTAACTGCTAGACCGCCAATGGCTCCAGCCGGGGCTTTCAGAGGGATGGAAAAGGGTCTCAGAGAGGTTGTTGGTATTCCAGCCAGACATGCCACACAATAATGGACATGCACCTAAACAAAAAGCTAGACCTATTAAATGTTTGTTAGAAGTATCAGCTAAACAAAATAACAGCAATGATTTTGTTTTGATTAGAATTGAAAATGTTTCAGTTCTGAAAGTATGAGACTGTGAATAAACATTACTAAGGTCTGTGGCAGGGGTAGCATTCTACAGGGTGTCTGAATCACCCCAGTTCTACCCTTCACACCACTTTCCTCTGGCGATTCGCCTTTAGACACTTACACTATTTGTCTTCCTACGTCTTTCTGGAACCCTCCATCTGGATATCTTACAATTCATCTCTTCCCCTTTAGCACCATCTTTTCACTTTTCACTCTCCTTCCTTGCATCTCCTTTACCTAACTATCCCCCGCAAACAGAAGGCACCCACTCAACTGTAAGTAATACATATTCTTTTAATTTCACACTAACAATGTTACAACCGCTTGGCACCCCCTTTTCACACTTTTCTACAAAGTCACAATAACAACAATTGGGACGTGTCACCCGCTGGCAGGCAATGTAAGAAATTCCCACTGGCTTCTGCTTCAACTTCAGAGCTCACACTTGCTGTCAATAAATCAATCAATCAATCATGGCATTTGTAAAGTGCACTACTTACCCGTGAGGGTCTCAAGGCGCTGGGGGGTGGGGAATGCTGCTACTGCTCAAAAAGCCAGGTCTTGAGGAGTCTTCTGAAGGTCAGCAGGTCTTGGGTCTGCCGTAGGTCGATGGGGAGGGTGTTCCAGGTCTTGGCGGCGAGGTGGTAGAACGATCTGCCGGCGGCGGTCGCTCTTCGGATGCGGGGGACTGTGGCCAGGGCGAGGTTGTCGGAGCGGAGCTGGCGAGTGGGGGTGTAGAGGCTGTCCATTATAAACACCCACCCACAACCTGAATGAACTCTCCCAGACACGAAGACATCTCAGTTCACTATACACAAAACACACACTACTCACTACACAAGAGTAATACGTTGCATGAAACACAAACTGCAAAAGCACAACATCCAAGAGAAAGCACATTTGCTTAGGGAATGTAAGATTACGACAAATGTGTAATATAGACAAAAATGTGGACATTGATTTATCTGAAATATATTTTAATTAAAAGTGATGCATTGTACACATTTTAATTGCTTAGTAGTGTTTGGGGCAATTCTGTTAAAAGACGGTTTAATTAGCTACAGTGCTTCATTTGTAAAAACAATAGGTGCCAGGGCCCTTGTCAGGAGGTCAACGCAGCTTGCACCACCTATTGCCACTGCCAGCGCTGTCAATGACAGTACCTGCACAACTACTAACCAACACACGGCTACAAGTGTGACAATGCAGACTGTTTGAGGCCCCGAAGCTGGATGAATGGTTTGGGAAACAGGTATTAGATGTTTTTAGTGCACAGTGAATGAATAAACAAGTGCTGTTCTGCTCCTCTCTAAATTACGTAAACAGCACCACCATGTGACAGGTGTCATAAGTGCCGGTGCTGACAAATAAGTGCCTGTGCCGAGCACCGGAAACCACTGGATCAAATTAAGCACTGATTAGCTACCAAGCAGAGGCATTTTTTTCTCTTTTTCATCTTTCATTGACCAACTGACTGGAATTAAATGTGCCCCTCATTAAATGTGCACGAACAGAGCACAAATGCGAGTCCCTCATATTAATTTTTTTTCTGTGTATGATTCTTGTCATTCTAAATTGAAGAGCCCCCACTCTAAGCAGAGCTCTACATTTAAAAGAGATTTGTTCAAAGAATAACCCCCCTAGGTTATAGTCAGATGAAGGAAAAAAAATTGTATAGCTGAGTTTAGCAGCTCATGAATCAGGGTTAACCCCTATGTTCCACATGCTATTAATACCTGTATTACTTTCTTTAAACTAAAATTGATGCAGTGAAAGAGACGCGGGGTGCACAATGGTAAGGGCTAGATTCATTACCAGTGATACTCATGACACTCAATCCTACTCTTCCTCATCGCAGCCCTTACAAGTGAGGTCAACTTCTTTCACCGGATTATCTGGCACAGTATACATATCTGTAATCAATAAAGAATCTGTCTACTTTCTTGTCAGTGGGTGTAAGCATTTGCTTCCCCAATATGTCGTCAGCCAAGCCAAGCTCTCTCCAAGCACCAACCTGCCTGTGTTAAGAATAAATGACTGAGGGTAGGAATGTCGCGATGGAGAATACTACTAGGAATAATGATGGTTACTGGTAAGTAAAGTGGACATTTATCTCCTTGCCAGAGACCTTTCTTATGAAGCACCAAAAAGAAATCTAAGGCTACACCCCTGTTATGTAATTGCAGAAATAGTCGACCTTAATATACACATACAATAGCATTAGGGACCACAGTTTCCGCTATTACTTGACTACCCCAAGTCCCTAGTGATTTTTGGGTCCCCCTATCTATTAAGATAGCTCACAACTGTTATTCCAAGAGAACCATCATAGAATACATTCCTAAAATGCTGCCAAACACATCTCATACATTTATTCAACTTAATACCGAGAAAAACTACAACTGCTGACTAAAAGTAGCATGAAGACCCCTACCCATAAAATGTGTTTCCTGGAAGCTCTGGTATTCTCCGCCTACAATCTGGGAGCCTGGAAATGTGTGAGGAACTGCCCAAATGTCCGCAGGGGAACCCCTTTATCCTCTACCCAGGATACTGCCATCTTATATTTTTGGATTGGGTCAGATCAACTGGATGGTGGAGGATATCTGCTACAGAGTAAGCTAGAAAAGTGGTGTGGTTAGCCACCTACTACTGGTGACAGCGCATGCTTTCATGCCTGGCCTTCTGCACTTATTGGCAAAAAAGGACAGCGCAAGCAAATATCTTCAGCAGACGCACAGACCTTATACTGCATCTCATGCTCATCATTGTCTTCTCTACAGTACCATATGCAGCTGGCATCTCAGACATCATCACAGCACACAAACTTCTTGTAAATCTTCAGGACAAAGATCTGCCACACTTCCATCTTTGTACCAGCCCAGCAGAAAACAGCATCCAACACGTCAACTGTCCACTTGAGGAAGGAGGTTCCTCCGAAGCCATTCAAAAATACATGGCCATGTCTCCTCCGGACGCATTCTGCTCTCTAGTCACTGAAATTCCCCACCTCACACAGCCATATTCCTCCACATCTCTAGACCCCTGATGCTAATTCAACTTTTAGAGCTGAACTCTCCGACCTCATTGACATCTTTCAACAAAATCTAAAATCACTAATGGTCTCCTTTGATCATTACAAAGATGTTAACTTCCAACTCATGCTGAATTCCATGTTCAAAGCTAACATAGACACCCATATTTTGCTAAAGTCACGCTCCTCACAACACAAGCTTCCCTAACACCAAACATTCTATTTATTTTATTTTTTTATTTTATAAAATTTTATATAGCGCGAACATGATCCTGAGGGATATCAGAGCACTTCACAATTGTAGGGAGAGGAAGGTAAAGGTTACAGTACATGAGTAAAATCGGGATACCAAAGAGACTACATATCAAAATTGAACTCACAGCACAAGAACGGATACAAATGAAGGGGTCGACAAAGAGTAAGATAACAACTGGTACGTAGCGAACAAGGAGGGGAACAGATTAATCGAGAAGGGAGAAAAAAACAAACCAAAAAAACCCAACAAGTATAACATCCAAGCGCAGGGCTTAAAGGTGTAAGTCCAATGTAATAGAGCAGACAATCCAGCACCCTATTAAGGTGGGAACTTGTTCATGAGGAATCTTTTTACTTCCACTTTGAAAGTGACCTAGGAGGAGATTCTCCATATTTCTGGTGGGAGATTTATGGGCATGAGAAGAGTCAGTAAAAAATGCATGTGAGACCTGATCAAAGGATCTAAAAGCAGACAACTCTATGCCATAGTAAATGTTACCTATTAAGCTAAGCCTAACAGATCACAACTGAAGCCCTGGACAAAAAATGCAATCCCACTAGACCAGTGCATTATCATTCAAATATTCTGTTAGAAATTGGGTTTTTAGTTGAGGGGGGTGTGAGCCCTTCTCAAGCAACAACCACAATCCCTGTCAGGGTGAACCACAAGTCGCTAAATCAACCAGTGCTTGACCCTCGAGTAGCTTTGCACTAAAGTAGTCAGTGTTAATGTAAAGGCAATGTGTAAAGTATTTATGCAGCACACAAATAGTAATCAAGTGAAAACATGACACAAGAAAAGTCACACATCAATTTCGAAAAATCCAATCAATAGAGCTGAAGATATGCAATTTTTAAGATGTATGTGAAAATAGTGCCTAGAAGCACCAAGAGCCAAATGTGGTCATTTGGTCATGCTGGACTGGGACAAAGTCACAAGTACAGGCCGACCGCGATGGAGCACGAGCTGGATATAGGGACCAAATTAGGCCCACTGAACAAAGTATCTTAAATCTTGGTTTGCGGCGCGTTAGGAAATTCCGCTGTAAGAATGCGTCATGCAGCGGTGGTTCTTCGGAGCTGTGGGGTTGTGATGTGGAGTCGTGCATCATCGTTGAGGATACCATCGATGAGGGGCTTTTGATGTGAAGTGCTGCGTCGAAGATGCATCATGCACATGTGGGTCCGAAAAAGTTTTGATGTTAGGTCCGATGTCAGGGACATATCCCTCTGCAGCAGTTCTAATGCAGCTGCGAGGAGATGCATTGCCCTGCATCAGTTCTGCTTACAGGACCATAGCTGGGCTGGCAGAGCCCCTTCAGTCCCACTTCCAGGGGTGCAAGACTGGCATGACACCACCTAGGGAGAAGGATTCACATCAGACAGAGTCCAGGTGCTTGGTTCAAGGTGGTTGGAACCTTTTCTGCCCCTGCGGATCCGATCAGGAGGCCAGCCAGCTAGCCCTTGGAGTCACTCTGGTGGTCCTGGGATCAAAATGCAGCTCTAGTCCTCTTACTCGGTCAGCAGGGCAGCAGGCCACAGGGAAGCAAGGCATCAGAGTAGCAGTCCTTGCAGAGCAGCACAGCAGTTATTCTGAGTGTTTTACAGGTTCAGTGGTGTACTGAAGAGTTGGGTCTGAGGGTCAATTATTTTTACCTTGTTCCCACTTTGAAGTAGGAGAAGGTTCAGGAGGCTTCCAACCCCAGAAGTGTGTGGAATTTACTGCCCCCCTGCTCTAGCCCCAGCTTGCCTGGGGTCACAAAAGACTAGTGTCAAACCCTTTGTGAGTGTGCTCAGACAGAGCCTTTGGGATGCGTAAGTGTGGTAGGTGACAGCTTCATCAAATCAGAGATGGCCCAGCCAGCCAGCACCTATTTCCCATTTGTGCCACTGTCTGGGAGCAATACACAAACACCAAGTGCCAGCTACAACTAGTCATGTGGCCCTAGATAAAGGCACCAGGCACCGAATGGTTGGGACAAGAAAATGCCAACTTTCTAAAAGCGGAATTTTCAGAATTGCTACTTAAAATCTAACTTTACCATTAAATGGGTTTTCAATTTCAATTATTTCAGCACCAAACTGAATATTCCTACCTGCTCCCAAATGAAAAATATCACTTATTAAATATAATACGTTAACCCAATGTTATCCTATGGTAAAGGTAGGGCTTGCAGTAGTGAAAAATGAATTTTAGCTTTTCACGACTAGATAATGTAAAAGTTAAAAGTACAGGTCCAACTTTTAAACACACTGCACCTTGCCCTATGGGCTCTTTAGGGCCTACCCTAGGGGTGAGGTATATATAAGAAAAAGGTAGGTTTAGGCCTGGCAAAAGGTTTATGTTGCCAGGTTTAAATGGCAATCTAAAACCACACACACCGCGGCTTCAATGGCAGACCTGAGACAGGTTTAAAGGCTAATTAAGTGGGTGGCACAATCGGTGCTGCAGCACCAATAGTAGCATTTCATTTACAGGCCCTAGGTACATGTAATGCCACTTTACGAGGAACTTACAAGTAAATTAAATGTGTCAATTGCGTGTAAGCCAATTTCATCATCTTTAAAGGAGAGAGCACACACACTTTAGCATGAGCTAGCAGTGGTAAGGTGCACAGAGTCCTAAGGTCAACAAAAACGATATCAGCAAAAATGGAGGGGAAGGCAAGGTTTTGGGGATGACCACCCTAAGGCTGAAAAGTCTAACAATATCTCATTTGCTTATTCAAAATGAGAGTGTTTAATGAGTGTCCAAGAACTGGCAATGTGAACGAAATCTCACAAAGGAACATATTGATAGGAGCAATTTGCTTTTTCACAGTACAGGAGCACATAATTTTCTTTTGTTAACTCTGTCATCAAGATATTCCTATTTCACTGATGTGCTTGTGAAAAGCCTCATGGAGCATGTAATAACCTTGTGGTCATTTTTATGACTAATTCCTGGGGCATAGTGAGTGCTCTTTCATAAGAGCTGTCATGCAATACAACAAATATATATTATATACAATATATCCCTCCAGAAGCACTCTGTACATTTTGGCTGCATTAACTAACTATACTCATCTCAGTGTAGACATGCTCCATATCCTCTGGCTACTTTGCTTTTCCTGAATTAAACATCTTTGTTTTCCTACCCTGACATGTTTTGCTTTCCTGTTACCCCTGTTTCTGTTTTACCGAGTCGGTGGGGATTGCTGCCTGTTGTGGTTCACTTCTCTTACAGGATGTTACCATGAAGGGCTTCACATTTGTAAGAGCACACAGTAAAGCATAAACTAGTACAGTGATAAATAAGACATACATACAGATATAATAGTGTTAATATTAGGTACTATATGATTACCTCTAGACCTACAGTTTATTCTCATATCTTGTATGATGTTGAGAATATAGACTCAAATATAGCTAAACATAGTAAACACATTGTAGTCCAGTGATGATTAATGTCATATGTCCCTGTCCTGTGTTAATTTGGTGTTATATATGTTGGATACTTGAGAGGTGAATGCTGAACATTTAGATTTTCATAATTATGGTTAGGGGATGGATCATAAGTATACTGATCTATAAGAGGATTGCTGCAACTACAAATCTTTTAGACGTGTCTAGCAAAATCAGGGGTTTCCAGTTCACTTTGATGGTGTGGGAAAGTTAAGGAGACTTTGTCCTCCATCTGGTCTTAGTATCTTTCATTGTGTGATGGATAAGGTTTTCAAATATATCCAACATAACACTGTGAGTCAGAGGGAATGGTTTCTTAAACGTAGGCGGATTAGCCTTATTGCTGTTTTAAAATTTATTTGGCAGGTAATATGACTGCAGTCTGTGATATTGACCACTGACTTAGCGGAGTTGAGAGAAGGTTAAAGCTAACATGGCATCAATATGTATGGGAATGCCTTGTAGGGAATGATCATCTGAAGAACCTATAATGGTGAATGCAATTCTTGACAACAGTGTCTATTTGAAGTAATAAAAACACCTAGCATCTAAAAACTGTTACTGGTATGACACATCCATCATGAGGGTGATCTGGTAACGAGTTTGGATCTGATGGGAGTCAGACAACAGAAGCATTTGTCTTTCATTAAGATTGATTTTCCAGTTATTCTTGTGCATCGAGCGATATAAAAACAGGAGAGAAGATCCTATGTGTGTCAATTAGGCATCACTTAAGTGTTTGTTTTTAGGAGGATTTGTAAATGTAAAGCCTATGTTTAAAATGTAAGGAAAGGAATTCGTCTAATTTTTTAGAGGGAGTTGAAGTTGGAGAAACAGTTGGTGGCATATACGTGGTTGGAAAAGATAAGATGGCAGCAGTTTGACTTTGGATTTCATTCTTAAGATGGAGGAAATCAAGGGAAGTGACTGATCATAGCTAGTTTAGTAACTCTAGGAGCAAAATATCCCTGACAATGTCAAGTGCAAGGGAGAAGTTTAGGAGAGTGAGTATGCTAGCTCCTCTGAAGTCAGTTGCTTGAGTTCATCCCAGGCAGGTTTAAGAATTGACTCACTGCTCCTAGATAAGTGGCAAAGCACCAGGCAGGGTTGTCAGAGCAGGGATTCTTTGTATCTCAAACATTGAGTATAATCATTAAATAACCCTCTCCATTGGTTGTATGGACCTTTGTTAGTTGACAAGGAGCAATGACAGGAGCAATCATTTACTTCAAACACCATGAACAGTGAAATCCAATTGTTGCTTCACGAGAATCGATAAAGAGATTTGGTGTGAGTTTAAAAGGTTGTATTAACAATTTAATTCAAATAAATGTATTCAATTAGTAAGTAGTAATCATCATTGTTGTGAATTCAAATAATCCCTTAGCCGATATTTCAAGACAAGATAACATACCACATTAGTAAGAATTACAAATAAAATAGAGAAAATGCAACATGAGTGCTCAATATAGTAAAATCCATATTCTAAATTGTTGAGGTATCTTTGCATAAAGGGCAATTTCTTCATTAGTCAAGGTCAGGTATCAGTTTCAGAAACCCAAATGAAGGGCTTTGATGTGAAAAGAAGAAAGCATAAGCATGAAGCTTTAGCACTCAAGCATTAGAAATTAGTAAAAGCTGGAATATATTCTCAGTTCAAAGTCAACAGGCATCCCTAAGGTCTACTTCCTAAGTTTTGCAGTAAGCTCTCTGTACTTAGTCTCTGGGTGAGAAAGGGAAGCACTCTGAAAGAAAGAGGCCTCTGTGGGAAGGTCTGACTAATCTAAGGAGCTCATACTAATATAATTCTACCAAAACATAAATAGTAAAAAAATCTTGCATTTCCTGTTCCCACCAACCAATCAGTTTCCAGCAAACTCTGGGAGCAGGTAAACTCCCTAGTTTTTACATTTTCACAATGCACTAATGAAGTATTTCCTTGGTTTGTTACATGTGATCAAATCTTGTGGTTCAGACAGTTCTTCCCATGAGTCGAGTTTCCTGCCATCTCCTCTTCTCCCTGGTGAGAATTTCACTATCAGTTGTCTAACACATGACAAATGCCTATTCACTAGGTGACAGAAGGCAGATGGAAAGAGCATCTGCAGTGGAACGAGAAAAACATCTAGTGCAAAACAACAGTTTAGTGCGAAAACAAATCTTTCAACCCTAACGTATAAAGTCGACATATAACATTTTATCAGTAGTCAGGCAGACGTAAATCATTACATTATGTGAATCAATTTGTGTTTGCTTACTATTCTAAAATATGATTACGATTATTTAGCATTGAAATGTTGCACATCTCATTTTAATGCATTAATTTTTTAATGAGGAAATTGCTATCTCTATCAGGGTCAGTGATATTTCTGGATTCTCTGTAGGTGCATTGTTCTTAAAATGCATGATGATTCTGAATTTTTGCTGGGAAAAACAGATTTGATGTGGGTCTGGAGGTCGTCATGTCTATTGCATGACACAAGTACAATCTTTCAGCAGTAGGTCATATTGTTAACTGCAGGTCTTGTAGATGCTTACATCTTCATCTTCTGTCACAGATCTGGCTGTTCATCCATCCACCATCTTTAGATTCTTAAATCGGCACTTGAGACTGTATGATGGGAGGAATATAACTCAGTTTCTTAAGAGTAATAAACCTGGAAACCAGTAAAAAGGCCTGTGACCAGGACCTAGTTTCCATAGGAAAAGTGTTTTTTCTTTTGCCAGTAACTTTGGTGCTGTTTGACAAATCTTTATGAGATTTTCAGAATTAGTATGCCACTCAACTCAAATGCTGTGTTGAAAACCTTCGGATGATTCGTCAAGCCGGGGCTGAGAAAAAGGGGGGGTCCCAAAGCATGTTTTCTCCATGCTATCTCCCATCAGGATTTTGAACATGATTACAACCCGAACTGCTGAATGGAATTCACTAGATTTTCCAGAAAATGTGCTTTTTGTTTTCTTAGTGTAAATCCTTTCAGTAGTGTTTGAGATATTAAAAGAAAACCACATTTTCATATCTAGGGACACAATCACTCCATGGATCCACCTGTGGTGTCTCTGCATATTCACGAGCCAAAGCAGGGTCCTTATTGGCTGGCTGCAACTTGACAGAAAAGTTGCAGCTGCTCTTTTATATATTGGGAAACGGTCCCCGGGGTTAAAAAGTAACATCTAAAATAAACAAAGGGGTCAGGTTGGAGATTTCCTGACCCCATGTCTGTTATATAGATTTGGGAAAATCTTGTACAATGGGAAGCAAAATGCCAGAAAATTGTTTTATTTGCCACACGTGAGATACGTGAATCCGTTGTGGGGCTCAGCGCGCCACCCGGTGTAAATCTGTGATGGATGCGGGAATCAAAAAAATATATATATACTCACACACCCACACAAACACTTTCACACCCACTGTGATACCCAGACAATCTCATATCCAGTCACACACCCAGACAGATGGTGTTACATCCACTGTGACACCCAGGCAGACACTCCCACATCCACTGTGACACCCATACTGATACTCACATCCACTCACACAATCAGCAGACACTCTTACACCCACTCTGCAGCCCATACAAACACTCTCACAATCAGTGACACACACATACAATCTTACACCCACTCTGATGCCCATACAGACTGTCTCACAATCTTTCCCACATGAAGACAGACATTCTCACACCCACTGTAATTCCCATACAGACACCCTCACACACATAGACACTATCACACCCACTTACACACACAGACACTCTCACACCCATTCTGACACCCATACAGACACTCTAACACCCAGAGAAATGCTCTCACACCCACTCTGACACCCATATAAACTCTCTCACACCCACTGACACACACAGACACTCCCACACCCACTGTGATTGCCACAGTTGCTATGGAACTGAACTAAAGCAGTGTGGGGGAAGTGTTCTGAGGAGAGTGTACTTTCAAACGTAAAAGTCAAGTGGATTAAACATTCCTTATTAGGGAGGAGTTATTTTCTAAATCAGTAGTATCTTATAAAGTTAAATGTAGATGCAAACATATCATAATATAATGTTAAATGGTTTAACAGACTTCCGCAGAGATTCGCAAATCCACTGCCAAGTTACACGGGGAAGGGCCGCGCCAAGCATCGTGGAGGATTCGCAAATTTGTGGAACAAACCAACTAATGTGGGCTTCTTTGCAGAAAACATGGAAATGGTTCAAGGAATACTGACCATTTAGAAGTGGTATAACAAAAAAGAAAAGATGTAAGGAAGCCTGTGATTTGTTAACTAGAGCAGCATAAGTAAGAGCATATGGTGGCATTACCTGATTTTGTACTGAGAGAGGAGATGGCTTGCAGCAATTCTGACTGAAAATGTCCAATGAAAACAGACATTACCAGACATGGAAATACAACTGAGAGAACAGCAAAGAGCTTCTAGAGGTATGTTAAATAGATTGTAGAATAAAAAAGTATATTTAGAAAAACATAGTGAGTGTATGTAAGCTGAAAGAAAAGGTGTAGCCTTTAGACAGTATACTAGAAGGAAAAATAGAAGGGTGCTTAGATGAGAACATTAACTGAAAATACAGTGAGCAAGAAAGCAGAAAGAGAAATTGGAATACTGAATGAATATTGATTTTATTATGCCAGTGTAAATTAATGTGTTAGAAATTAGATGTGGTTGCTTGCTTATGGTATGTAATTTAATAGTATGTAATTTATATACACTCATAGAGACAGGAAGGCACTTACAGACCCTGTAACAGTCCCACAAAAAACACCTAGGTACCCATCACTCATATAGCTAGACAGTAAATGCCACACACATTCACACACCCATAAAATCATTCACAAAACCACTCACCTGTACGTCCAAGTGAGGGTACAATTTTGCCCTTACAGTCTGGGAGGACATCTGCGGAAGGCAATGTATGCCACAGGAAGAGTTTTAAGAGGAGTACTACAGCACTCTTGAGAATGGAGAACCCTGATTGTAGCTGACCTTAAAATCAGGGCCACTAACAGTACTGGCTCTGAAAAGGAGGGAAAGGAGTAGAGAAATGACTTGCCAAAGGTTCCGGAGGAGAGTGGGGATCCCCCAGAGAGAGAGAGAGAGAGATCCCTACTTGATTTGATGCAGGACGTAGTGTCTCCTCCCAAGCACAGTCTTTTTTCTATTTGTATAGCGCATGGCTACCCTAAGGCCTCCCAGCGCTGCTCAAAAGAAGGACAGAGAAAAGGACAGAGACCGTGCTGCTACGGAAGCATCTTGAAAAGATGGGTTTCTAAGAGCCTCCGGAAAACCAAGAGATTATAATTCTCTCGAAGAGTGGTGGGGAGAGTGTTCCAGATCTTAGTGGCATTAAACGAGAATGAGCGACCACCCCATCTACATCTTTGTATTTCATTCTGACGCCGCAGGTACGCCGCTAGGCCACCAGGGACGGGACGCACACGCTGTCGGTCCCCCTCGCCGCCTTCAGTGATCGTTGGCCGCAGTGGGGGGGGACTACAGCTCCCGGCAGTCAAAGCGCCAGCCAGGACTTCCTTCCGGCTTGATACGCGCCCGGAGGCGCCATAAAAACAGAGGCTCCATCCGCGTCGCGGGACGCGCGCGGGCGCCGCCGGGCTGAGCCCGGGCAGAGGGCGGGCCGCAGAGGGCGGGCCATCTGTGGCCGTCAGGGGCCGAAGGAGGCCGGGCTGGGCCACCCCTCTAAGGCAAGTGCTCTCGTCACAATTGGATACCCCTTGTACTATACCACCATCTGCTCTGAATATATTCACTATCACGGAATTGACTTTCCCATGCAAGCTTGCATATTGTATTAACCTGAGAGTTGGTTGGCTACAAGTTTGTTAGAGAGACTACCGACCCTATTAGTGGACATTTACTAAATGGTGCCCAATTAGTTGAAGGTTTGCTTGGTAATTTCACCAATCTTTACTGGCAGAGGTTCCCTAATACGTTTGGTACATGATTGCAGTTAAATCTAGATAGTGCAATAAGAGGACACGTGTTGGATTTTTGTTTCTGTGTGTGATCCAACTTAGAATTTACTATTTACTGTGATGTAATTGTGGTGATAGCTTAAGTAATATATCTTGAGGCGCAGGGCATTAAGGTTGGCCATAGAGAGCTAAGCAACAGGGCTCTGAATTTAATTGTGATCCATATTGTCAATTTATGGCAAAGAAATATTCAACTATGGATAATTACCTTGTGAAAGTAGTAAGCCAAATTAATAAGGATAGAAGGAAGTCATTGGGCCGCGAAGATACTACTTCTACCAATTTAGGCACTCTGAGTAACAGTGGTAACACTATTATAAATACTGTGACGCCTAATGTCCCTGTGACTGAGTGTTTGTTAACAGAGTTCACAGCGCTTCCTGAGTCTCCTGTAGTCTTAGAGCGTCCTATACCTATGCCTGTAGACTCTAACACCACAACCCTGAATCTGTTGGAAGAAACTGGAATTGTCTCTCTTTCCGAATGCTCCCCAAAAAAAAGGGTTGTAAGGGAGTGTAGGAAAACGAAACAAAACAGAGGTGGGGTACAGCAGAAATCGAACTGTCAAGTCACCACAAAAAACCCCTTTACCCAAAAGGGGACTATGACTGATAACTGTGGCAATGATACATTTTCACCCGACGCTATGTCCTGTATTATTAAGGCCTTTGAGGACAAAATAGAGGCAGTGGTAAAACCACTAGTTGAAAAAATAGATAGACTATCCGCAGAAGTGCTCAGACTAGGTGGCTCCCTATCCTCATTGATTAACACTCAGACCAAATCGCAGGGTGGTTCAAATGAGCAAGAGGAAAGAAATGTACAAGTCCCGTCCAAGGAGAACATTCCCCCATCTAATTCTACCCTAAGCAAACGTTTGCCAGACAAAATAATTGCCCCGGACTTTGATCCATCCCCTTCAGGCTGGACAATGGTTCAAGCAAAGAAAACCCGCTCTACTAATTTACCCCCTCAATGCGAACCATATGTTGTAGTACTTACAAATGTGCCACCCTTAGATACTATGCAGTCTAAGGTGCAAAATGAAACACACGATTGTCTTAAACGGAAAACAGTTTCCTGGCTACACCACAACTGTGGGTTCCCTGTCAACTATTCGGAACAGATCTTATCAACCAGACGGGTCCCTTGGATTGGGAGTGCCAGGAAAGCTTGTAAAGGAGATTGCATAATAATCAACTTTAAACATCCTCAACACGTGGCGACCGTACTACTCAGAGCAGCATCATTGGTACCGACAGAGAATAGTGTGGGTGCACATCCGCTAGGCTATTTTTACCAGCACCTAGCTAGGGGTAAGCAGATTACCACTCCGAGCATATCTCAAAATGTTTTCCAAGGTTTACCATTCCAGATTAACATGAATAATAGGTACTTGGCACTAAGCTCCCTGGACTCGAATGATTGACTAACTCCACCACCTGTGTCAGATAGGAAATCTAAGCTAACAATTCAAGGTGGAAATATGACTCTGTCCACCGTGGTAGCTAGTGATGAAATTGCCCAAATAGGGGTGGGGGTCCCCATGTTAACTACTGATAGCTTGGGTGAGAAGAGACAATCTGGTATCAGGCACACTAAGGATGGGGGTCCAACCATCGTAAACTCACCACCGCATGGAAATAATGTATCACATATTATTGCGGACGGTGTAGCCGAATTCCCATCTGTTAGATTAATATCATGGAACATAGCAGGGGTATCAAGGAATATGCAGGATGAGGGTTGGTGCTCCTACATTGAAAACTTTGATATTATTCTTCTCCAGGAGACATGGGCCACAGATACACCGCATAGACTGGGTTATAAAACTTTTAGTCGGGGCGCAGTGCCATCCGCGAGAGGAAGAGCATCTGGCGGTCTGGTGATTTGGATAAGGGTTACTGTGGAGGCAGAAATCACATTACTGCCGATTGATTCCCTAGATATAATGGGATTAAGAATGGTGACTAAGGGGAAAGAAACAATATATTTAATAAATGTTTATAATAGACCGCATCCCCATAGCAAAGATTCACAGGTGATAATCCACCTTGACTCCTTTTTAAACACTTTAAGTCCAAGTAAGCAGGTAATTGTTGGTGGAGATTTTAACTGTCAATATGAGCCGATATTGGGCTTGGATACCTTATTTGAGGAACAGGATAGAGCTAATAATGTCCTTTCTATAGAGTCCAATAATATGGTAAAAAATTCAAGAGCAGCTATGCAGATTTTACAAATTACTGTAAACCACGAATTAAGGGCGTGTAATGGCCGTTTTAAGTCAGATAGACCAGCGGCTCCAACTTTTGGTAGGGGGAACTATAGGTCCCATATAGACTTCTTAATGGCTTCTATGAATCTATGGTACTTAATAAAAGATTTTAAAATAGACCATAGAATAGAGAGCGACCACTTCCCCCTCCATTTATGGTTACATCCAGAACCTTTCGTACAGAAAATAAATATGGCAGATACATCAAATGTCCCAGTAGGAGATCACCAGGTCTCCAATAATAGACGTGCTATTAAGTGGCCCCACATTCTGGCTAAAGATGAAACGATGTTAAATATATATAATTCATTTGCTGACGTATTGGAGGGAAGTCATATGCTTGTTCTAGGTACCCAGGATGTCCTTAACTTACACTATAAACTTGTAGATGCACTGACTCTCCATCTAAGTAAAAGCTACAAAAAGGATCTGAGTCAGAAAGATAACAATCCAGCGACAACAAATCTTTGGTATAATAAAGATTGTCGCAAGGCCAAAAATGATCTGATTCAGGCTGTAAAAGTAAAGGACGCACAGGGAATTAAAGAGAGTAGACTAGCATATAAAAAGACATTGTCCCAAGCAAAAAAACCTGGGATGATGTTCTTTGGGATGACCTTTTAATTGCAGCTCACCAGAAAGAACAGGCCACATTTTGGAACTTAATTTCCAAAGGAAATAAAAAAGGCAGATCATCTAGGGATATATATCTTGATGAAGAAACCTGGTGCAAGCACTTCTCTAAATTATACTGCAATACAAATGAGGAGATGGCTATGGATGATATCGAAATAAATAGATTACTTGATAATAACACCCGTCTATACTTTAGCCATGAAGAAACTGTTGAGGCACTCCTGGCTATTAAATCGGGTAAAGCACCAGGTCCTGACAAAATCCCAGGTGACTTGCTAAAGCACGATGTAGGAATCTGGGGACCCTATATAAATTTTTTGTGTAATTCTATAGTGGCTGGGACACCAATCCCTGATTCATGGAAAGGGGCTGAAATTGTAACAATTTTTAAGAAAGGGGATCGTTATGATCCAGCAAATTACCGCCCCATTAGTTTAATTGATCTTTTACAAAAAACTTTTGCCAGACATATCTTAAATAGACTTTTATTGTGGATAAAAGGGGAACAGATTTTAACTAAATACCAAGCAGGATTCAGGCTAAAAACCAGCACAGTAGATCAAGTATTTAGATTTATGTGTATTTGCTGGAAATATATTAATATAAGAAAGGGAAGTTTGTACGTAGCATTTATCGATTTAAGGGCTGCCTTCGACCTTGTACCCCGTAAATTACTTTGGTCCACTCTCAAAGACATTGCAGTCCCTAGTGAGCTACTCAGGGAAATAATTAGACTCCACACAGGAAACTATGCTAGGGTTAGATGGGGTAAGGGAGGAGAAATCTCAAAAGAGATCCCTGTGGAGCGGGGTGTCCATCAAGGGTGTGTGCTGGCGCCCACCCTCTTCTCCTTATACGTTAACAATATACCTAACTATCTTAAAGATTGTAAACATGATTCCCCGAAATTAGCAGATGAGGTAGTCACCGCATTACTTTTTGCTGATGACACAATCCTCATCTCGCAAACCCCGCAAGGTTTACAAAACTTAGTAAACACCTTTAATAATTACTGTGTGGAAAAGGGACTAGAAATTAATTCATCTAAAACAAAGTATATGTCCATAAATCCCCAGAAATCCTTTAGAAAGAATTTGGCCCTAAACAACCAGAAGCTGGAATATGTTGAGAGTTTTAATTACCTGGGCATTATGCTGGACAGTACACCCAATTGGAAAGGGCAATTGGAAAAAAGTAACTTAATTTTAAAACAAAATTCAATGCCCATCCTAAAGGTGCACGGCAGTAGCCAATCTAAATCAATCACGCCGGCACTCGAATTATTTAAAGCAAAGGCCCAATCAGCAGCACTTTATGGTGCCGAGGTCTGGGGTTATTCCTGCAACAACAACTTTAGGAAGGAAGAGAACAACTTTATACGCAGGTTACTAAAAATACCAGTAAGAACACCGATAATTCCAGTCTTTCTGGATATTAATCTTAAGAGAACTGACCATCAAGCTAGACTAAGGCCTCTACTCTATTGGATTAGATTATGGACAACCCCTGAGTTGAGCGATTATAAGAACGGATTGCTAGAAATAATTAGAATTGACGAATATAAAAGTATCCCCTGGTTAAAACACATCTCCCAGTGGTTCAAAAAGCTTGGGTTTACTCATCTTTGGGAAAACCCTCAGAATATGTCACCATCTTCAAAAAACCTTTTGAAATCTGCATTTTGGATATATGTAAAGAACGAAGTATCCACTAATACTACACTGGGTACATTGTCACAGGAATTCTTATCTGTTAAGGATACCCCTATATTCGAACAATTCATGGATGAGATAAGACCACCACTAGCTAAAACACTGTATCTTCAATACCGATATGGAGTTTTACAGATAGCTGCAAACACTAGTAGTTGGAGGGGCAATGAAGATGAAAGTGGTTTGTGCACCCTTTGCGTACAAAAAGCAATAGAAAATGACGCTCATGTACTGTTTTTCTGCCCAGCTTACAAAAAACCAAGAATTCGATGGATTAAACCCCTGTGTATAAATCTGGGGTTTAGGCTTTTCAAAGAGGCAGAACGTACATTCAAAGCAAATACTTCACAATTAATAGTCTTTGGTCTAAGTAGATTCCTATTTAATGTATATCTTATAAGGAATAAGAAAGGATACAAATTATAATATTTAAAGACTGGTTAGCTAATGTACTTGGTTGGTTTGACACTATGAATTTTACCCTTTCACCCTTTGCAAAATGTATTTTAACAACATTTTATATATTATCTGGCTTTTTAACTAATTTATATGTTTTTAGCATTGCTGTGACAGAATTGAACGTGATTGACCTCCATCATATTGCCTGGAACTTTGGACTATGTATTATGCTTTTCTTTTTTAACCTATGTATGTTGCTTTTATGACAAAATAAGTCGAAATAAAGCTGAAATTGAATTGAATTGAATTGTATTTTCTTGGGGGTGGCCAGGCACAAGGAGCTGGAACGCAGAGTCCTGTGGGGAAGATAGGGGGTGACCAGGGAATGCATGATGACCGGACCAGTTTTCCAGATGGCATTGTGAGCCAGGCACATAGCTTTAAACTGTATCCTGGCCGAAATAGGCAGCCAATGAAGATTCCTCAATGCTGGTTTTCCAGACTGCCACCGCAGCGTCTGGAAGAGCATGCGCGCTGCACAGTTCTGCGTTACTTGCAGTTTGTGGATGGTAACTTTGGGATCCCTGAGATAAAGGGCATTCCCGTAGTCAAGGCGAGAGAGAATAAGGGCCTGCACCATAATTCTTCGCGCCTGAAAGGGAAGGAGGGGTATGATTTTCCGCAACATTCTCATCAGTCCATAGCAGGTGGCTGAGAGCTTGGTGGCCTGGTGGTTGAAATCAAGAGAGCTGTTAAGCCACATGCCATGGCGCTTAATCCGAGTCTTTGGAGGTGGAGCAGGGCCTAAGCGGACCAGCCACAGAAGAGCAGGGACAGGGGATGGTGGATTACCCAGGAACATAATCCCCGTTTTGTCCCCATTGAGCCTGAGGCAGGAGAGTTCCATCCACTCGGCCACCGCCTCTAGGCAAGGGCCTAGGGTGCTAGACGGCCCCTCAGAGTGATTTAGTGCTACCACTAACTGAGTGTCGTCTGCGTAGGTGATGATCTTAATGCCGAATGGA
The DNA here is from genome assembly GCF_964204655.1 of Triturus cristatus. Classification (NCBI taxonomy): domain Eukaryota; kingdom Metazoa; phylum Chordata; class Amphibia; order Caudata; family Salamandridae; genus Triturus; species Triturus cristatus. Next base: position 248,841,286 of record NC_140593.1, read on the forward strand.
TGGACAACCACCGCCAGAGGACTCATGTATATATTAAAAAGCGTGGGGCTCAGGGCAGAACCCTGTGGAACCCCACAGCTGAGGGGTAGTCGGGAGGACACCACATCTCCCTCAAAGACCTGAAAACATCGGTCACTGAGAAAGGACTAGAACCAGGTCAGTGCCGTGCCTGATACTCCCATATTTTCAAGTCCATGGGCCAGAATGTTGTGGTTAACAGTGTCAAACGTGGCACTGAGGTCCAGGAGGATGATTGCAGATGTTCGTACTCGGTTCAGCAGCCTCCTTGCCTCCTCCGTCACCGCGAGCAGGGCCGTTTCCGTCCCATGATGAGGACGAAATCCTGTCTGAGAGTCACACAATAGGTTGTTAGATTCTGAATAATCAACCAGTATGGTGTTAATGTGTCTCTCAAGCAGTTTGCTGAGCCAAGGGAGGAGTGAAATTGGGCGATAGTTGGCCAGATTGGACTGGTCCAGACTGGGCTTCTTCAAGAGGGCCCTAACCATCGCGCATTTCCATGCTGTGGGAACCATACCAGAGGTGACCGAGGAATTCAGAACATCAAGGATGACTGGGCGAGTGGATTTAATGACCAGGTTAAGATGTTGTGTGGGAGCGGGATCCAATGGGGTGCCTGAGATTACTTTAGAGACGACCAGGTCCAGAGACTCATCATCTAAGGGGGGAATCTCCTCTAATGAGCATTTGGCCGTGGAGATAGGACTGCTTATTACCATTGTCATGGGCTTGAGTGTAGTGATAGGGAAGGAAGAATAGATGTTTTGAGTTTTTTGATAGAAGAAGACTGCTAGATTGTTGCATCATGTAAGGGCTCCTTCTGTTGTCTGAGGTTTTTGAGGAAGAGTGATAAGTGATTTTGCAATGCGAAAAATCTCCTTAGGAGAGTTTGCCGCTGTGCTAATTTTCTCATCATAAAAAATTGTTTGGGCGATTTTAATTTCAGATTTGTATAGCCTGATTTCTTTCCTATACTCCACTTTCCTAGTTTCTGAGAAGTCCTTTCTCCAACTTCTCTCTAGTCTTCTGCAAGTTTGCTGCAAGTTTGCTGTCTAATTTTTTATGGATAGGTTCCTTGGGAAGAACTAGGTAAGAGAGTGGGGATCCCCCAGAGAGAGAGAGAGAGAGAGAGAGATCCCTACTTGATTCGATGCAGGACGTAGTGTCTCCTCCCAAACACAGTCCCCTGAGGAGCTCAAGAACAGACAGACAGAAGGACCTAAGGCTACAGCTGGTCCAGGTGGCTGAAGAGGAGAGAAAAGCTGAGGCTGAGAGAGCCTTGGAGGAGAAAATAGTCTTGTTGGCACATGGATTGAGTGCCAAGGAGGTGGACTTGAAGTCCAAATAGCTGTGTGAGTCTGGCAAAAATGTTGGGAGCAAAACTGCTGTATCGAGTGCAGAAGAAAGAGTCCCCATACCCAGAGCCTTGGTGCCTGGCTGTAAGGAGGGGGGTAATATAGACAGGTTGTTTCAGGCATATGAAGTAGCTCTAGAGGTACAGAGGATTTCTGAGGATGATTGGGGGGGCTGGCCTTTGGAGTCATATTCCTGGAAATAGAAAAGATACCCTTCTGGCCTCAGAGAAGAAGAAGAGGTTGAGTTATCCCAACATGAAGGAGACCCTTGTCAGTAAGTATTAATTCACCACACAGGAGTGCATGTTGAAATACAGGGGCAGTCAAAAATTCATTCACCAGTCTTGGGAGGATTTTGCGGGGTACTTTTGAAATGTTTGTAAAAAGTACTGTTGTTTTCCAAGAAGCTTCTTCTAACAGCTTTATGCTTTTTGTATATTTTTCAAAGATAACTGGGAAGAAGGAACTAGCTTTAGACTGCGAGAAACATAAAGGTTCAACCGGTGCTGTAGGTGGACTGCCCTGCTGCACCTAATTTGTCCCACATGGTATAGTTGTGGTCCCTTTCTGGCATTGCTTTTAAGTCTTTCCACATAGAAGTTGTCTCATGTAAATACATTTTTGTAGTGCCTCTGGATAACTGCTTGCTGAAAGTATTGCAGTAGAAATATTTATCTGCAACCTTTTTTTCACTTGATGGAATTGTAAGTAATTCAAAACATGCCTTTTGTGGTTTCTGAAATACATATGAACAAAAGTGTATTTGAAAATAGTTAAATAAGTTGTTATGTTTATTTGTTAATTGTGTGGTTGAAAATTTTTGTAATGGCTTAATCAAATGTATTTGTCAAGTTATAAAAATGTACGTTAGTAATTTTAGTTATTGGTCACAAACACACATACAGGTACTCATTCATGAACTCCCACACATATAGAGTCATTTATACAGGTACTGACACATCCACACATACACTGATACAGCCACTCAAAGCCCCATACAGTCAATAGCACACCCATTTACACATGCAAACTGCTACTTAGATAGACTCATATACACATCCAGCCAGTCACACACCCACTCACACAGTCATACAGTCTCTCACACACCAAGACACACACCAATAGGGTGACTCATTCACCCAGTTATACACTGATACACCCACTCACACACCCAAACACATACACTAATACAGCTCGATACCCAGTCATACACTGATAAACCCATCCACAGACTGGCACATCCATGCACAGACCAATGCAGCCTACGAGGCGCCTAGGCACTCACTGATACAGCCACTGAGAGACCCAGGCTCACACTGATACAACCTCTGACGCATCCAGGGACACCTCCATATAGCCACTGACAACCCAGATATACACTGATACAACCACTGATACACCCAACCACATTCCGATACAGAAACTGACAATCCTAGGCACATACCTATAAAGTCAATGACACACCCAGTCACATATTGATACAGCTACTTAGACACTGAGCCAAACCATGATACAGCCTCTCAAACATACACTTACTGATATAGCCAGTGTCACACCAAACTACACACTAATACAGATATAACTCACCCAGCCAAACACTAATGTATGCAATAAGACACCCATGTACACACTAATGCACAGACTGACCCACACAGGCATACACTGATGCATAGACTACCACACCCAGGCACACAGCAATGCAGACACTGACACATCCAGCTAAACACTAATGCATCCAATAATACACTGAGTCACACACTGACGCATACACTAACACATCCAGGCATACAACAATGTAGACACTGACACAACCAGGCATACACCAAAACAGACACTGACACACCGAGCCAAGCACTAATACATCCAATAACATACCCAGGAATACACTGATGCATACACTGACACACCCAGTAATACACAGATGCATACACTGAAACAGCCAAGCATATGACAATGCAGACATTGACACACCCATGCACACACTAATGCACACACTGACACACCGACACACCCAGGCATATACTGATGCATGGAAAAACACAGAATGGCAGTAAGGGATAATTAACGCCGCACTACCTGACAGTACACTGAATGTGGATGCATAGAGTCTCTGTTGCCCACCTCCTAGGTCCATAACCAATGAGCCCCACGATTGTATTACAGAAAAAGAGCACAGAGAGGTAACATGAACATCAAAAGCACAAATGCTAGAAAACAAATCTTACCGGACTCTTCAATGAAGTTAATGCTTTTTTTAATAGTTCCTCAACCAAAGATGCGTGCTACAAAGCAGATGCAGCCAACGCGTTTCACCCTGAATAGGGCTTCATCAGGGCAGTAATGAGCTATAAAGTACTATAACAAAGTCCGTCAATTTGTGGAACACACAGATGCATACACTGACACACCCAGGCATACACTAATGCATATACTAACACACTCAGGCACACACTCATATATACTGACACACCCAGGAACACACTGACATATGCAGTGACACACCATGCGACACACCAGTGCAGACACTGACACATCCAGACATACAGCAATGCATACACTGGCACACCCAGGCACACAGTGATACAGACACTGGCACACCCAGGCACACAGTGATACAGACACTGGCACTCCCAGGCACACACTGACATATACACTGACACACCAAGCAACACACCAGTAAAGACACTGACACATCCAGACATACAGCAATGCATACACTGACATACCCAGGCACACAGTGATATAGACACTGGCACACCCAGGCACACAGTGATACAGACACTGGCACTCCCAGGCACACACTGACATATACACTTACACACCAGCGACACACCAGTGCAGACACTGACACATCCAGACATACAGCAATGCATACACTGACATAACCAGGCACACAGTGATATAGACACTGGCACACCCAGGCACACAGTGATATAGACACTCACACTCCCAGACACACACTGATGGATACACAGACACACTGACGCATACACTGATGCAGACACTGACACACCCATGCATACAGCAAAGCAGAAACTGACAATCCCAGCAATACACTAATGCATGCAACAACACATGCCAGGCACACACTAATACATACACTGACACACCCAGGGACATACCGATGCATACTCAATGTGGACACAGTCACAGCCAGGCATACACCAAAGCAGACACTGACACACTCAGCCAAACGCTAATGCATCCAATAACACACCCAGGCAAGAACTGATGCATACACTGACACACCCAAGCATACACCAATGCAGACACTAACACACCCAAGGCATACACCAAAGCACACAATGACACACCCAGCCAAATGCTAATGCGTCCACTAATACACTCTGGCATACACTGATGCACACATCGACACACTCACTCTCACACCGATATAGTCACTGACACATTAAAAACACAGAGTTAGCTCTTTGTTTGACGAGATTGTGGTTCTAACAAGAAACATGTTTTCTAGAATGGTTTCTTAACAGTTGGTTTTTTTTTCTTCATTTTTCTTTTTTTAACAAAAAGTCAACATGATAGTAAAAAGGGTAAGAATTGGGAAATGGAAAGAAGCTGCTGGCTTCAGTCTTCGAAAATCATTATTTGGTCACTGAAAGCAAAAAATAAATAAAAACCTAACAGTAATGCATCTGTATCCAATAATGTTTTTCAGGGATTCTCTTTGGAAACAGAACTATGCCTAGGATCACAGAATGTTAGAATGTAGGTACTGAGTCTCCATACTGCATCAATGCCTATGGGCCCAAATTCGAGTAGCTCATAGTGCATTATCTGCCCTCATTATCTTCCCAGATTAACAGGTATGTTGGCAACCCACAACAACACTTTCTAGCCCCCAGGGGAACAGTGGAAACAAATCATTGCCTTTTGTTTTTCCACTCATGAATGTCCATAATAAACAAAAGGAATACATGAGAAAAGTATTTATTGAAACTATCGTGCTCTATCATGAAGCAACTGTTCTGCAATTACTAAACATACATCTGACAAAGTAATTACGAGAAAACTGTATACAATGGCAAGCCCTACCGTGGCGAATGATATATTTGCCAAAACCTATCCTCACTATGTGAGCACAGTGATATATCAGTTATCTCTGGGATTAGAAACGGATCCCATACCTGGCATTTGTAGTTAGGTGGTCTGCATTTCAGGTTGCCCTAAGCCGGTGCACCCATTCCAGGACCTTTCTCTCTGGTAGAAATCCTCTTCTCTGGCAAGTCTCAGTTAGTATGATAAGAAGCGCCAAGTTAGAAAACAGCAGCTGCAGTTCTGTGTTGTGTCTAAATATTAGAATATGTTACTAACCAACCACAGTAAAAACATGGCATGAGTTGTTCGGACTTGAATAAAATGTTCAGACTGAATCAGTGGAAGAAGTACTGAATAATAAAACCACGTGCAGCATAGTTCTAAAATAATTTCATGGCACAAAAACAGACGTATTATTTTATAATGTGTAAAAAGCAAAGCAGCCTACAACATGTAGTTAGGCTAAAATAGGGGAGAACTAAGTGGGCCTGAAAAGGAACATTTTTACATTGACACTTATGAGGCATTTTGCACAGTGAATAATTAAATTCTTCGCAGGCAGCTGGCATTGTAATGACTGTAGCTGATGATGGTTCTCTCAAGGCTGCTGTAGAGGTTGACTGTCCTGCTACACCTGCTTTCTTCCCCATTATCTGGTTGTAAACCCTTTCATGATTTGTTTTTAGGTGGTTCCACATTGAACATGTCCCTTGTGAATACTTCTTTGCAGTGCCACTGGATAAGTGCTTGCTGCAAATATCACAGGGCACATATTTTGCTGTTTCCTTCTTTTCCACAAAAAATATAGTAAAGTGCTTCCAGACATCACTTTCTTTTCTGTGAAGTTGTGTGTCTCCCTTCTCATCCTTAACAGGTTGTGGATGCTCATCTTGGATGGAAGATGTAGCTTCCACCATTGTTTAAAAGCAGAGCACAAATGGTTCTCAATCCTCCTTCTAAAGACTTTGCTGGAGAAGTAACTCGTTTTGAGTGAGGTTTTCCATGTGCGTGAGGTGGGGTCCTCATATATCCAATCAGAACACAAGGACTGGATGTGGTTACTTGTGAATTTACGAATCCAGTGCGCAGCATTGTGGATTCGCAAAAGTCATAAAGTGGGTAACTTTGTTAAAAAACAGATATAAGGTGGTCTATATATATTTTCACACTGATCTCCAGTAATAAAATGAAGGGGTGTAGATATCTGAAATAATGTTTAAAATTCTTGGTGAATTCAGCCTCACAGATTCTTTCGAATTACGTGATCAGGATTAAGTAAGGACCCGCAAAAGGTATCGCAGTACACAAAAAAATAATTAAAAAAATAAGATTTGAGTAAATTACATAAAAAAACTTAATAAACTTTATAACACGTACATATCTGATTTTTATGTTTTTAAACATATATAAAATATATTTATAAAACAAGAATGTCTACAGTTTTAAAAAAACTGAATTAGAAATCGAAATATATTGTGATAGACTTAGTACTAAAAATAAACCCTACAAATTCACTGAAAAAACTAAACATTAGAGGGACATGACACTTTAGAAATGGAGTTTGAAAAACCTTCGAAATTCCCTAAAAAAAACAATGGTTACAAGGACAGCAGAGAACTTTATTCTTGGATCTAACAAATAGTGACATCATATATGCTTACAGAATTTACAGTCGCTAAGAAGTAAAGATGTTTTGAGCAAGTAAATGTGAGCATACTTGTTAATTAAGTATCAAGGTACATCTCCTTGCAGCCCACAGGTAACTATACAGATAGTGACTTCTACAAAGAAAGAGAAATATATGCTGGAAGAAAAACTATGAAATGAGCATAGATTGGGCAATAGCACACAATAGAAAATAAAATCTCAAACATTGTAATTAATAGAAGAGTTACACAAAGATTCAACATCTGTGGCTATGGGATGAGTGATTAATAAGAGGCTTTTTTGAGATGGCGAATAGTGTTGATAATTACTCACACTGTAGTCCTGGGTTGAATGAAATGTTATATGTATACATTTGTTTAATGTATGCTAAAAGTAAGATTGTTCTTCATTTAGACGTTAATAGAAAGATAAAAAGAAGGAATTTATGATTCAGAGTTTGACAATTGGTCAAAATTGTATTAAATAGAAGTGTAATGTACTTATGTAAATATTTCTATTTATATGTGTAGTGTATACTAATGCACATATTTCTCTATGTTTGTAGCAGCACTGAAGAAGTGCAAAGTGCACCAAACATGTGTTGGCTCTTTGAGAATCAATTCCATGTGTGAACAAAAGAAGCCATCATAAGACGCTCTGCTGTCAGACCTTGTTATTTTTCTCAGTAATATTTTGTCTGTATTATACTTACCAACACTGGTGGGGTACCAGCATACTGACAGTAAAGTGGCAGGTATTATTCCTGATACCTCCCAATTCTGTAATATTCTATATATATATATATATATATATATATATATATATATATATATATGTCAAATAATCTTTATTCGACTCAAAAAATCATCAAAGCAATATTTAAAAATTATAAAACATTTCTAAAAGTATATACAGTACATTGTTCCTACATTATTTACATTCAACAGAATCCTCATTTCATGAAAATACACTATGGTTACACGAGATTGGGGGGGTCTTCAATTCATCCTATCCATGCGTGATAGTTTTCTGTTTACATCATTTGTAAATTGTACACATAAAGTTCATAGTGCAAACTGACTTAGACTTCTTTAGGAAATATACAATAAACAAATGCTAAAAATAATTCAATGATATCGATACAACATTCTTGAATAAATCTACAATCAATTCACTCATATTCTTCTGGCATTTACATATGCTGGGCAGAAAAATAAAATGTGTGTGATATCCTCCTTCGCTCCTAGTTGGCATAACTTACATTTACAGTCTTTGTCCCCGACTTGTGACGTTGACCATTTTGATGTAAATGCATTTATCTGAAATGTTTCGTATTTAAATTTCAGATATAATGTTTTTGCAAGTTGGGGTTAAATTTCATCCAAGAATGACCCATAACAAGGAGTAATTTTGAACATTAGGAACTGTGTTGTGAGTCTTCCTGATGTACTATTTAAAGTGACTTTGTGCCAAATAAAATTCCAACAAATGTTCTTAATCTCGCACTTTGAATCAGGTGTCAGCAGTCCCGGATTTATCCAAAATCTGCTCAAACCTAAATCATGGAGCCACTTACAAATATGGGCCAACCAGGGAAAAGAAACATGGGCATCAAGTAACAATAGCTCACTGAGTGTTTGTCTATATGTTTCTAATTCCACTGTGGTCCAGATTCTAACCCAGTACGATAGTGTTCTCCAGATCACCTGGTTTTCCAATAGTTTTTTGCCCAAATCATACGTCAAAGGGATCACTGGGGTATTTTGGGGAAGAGCCGTAAACATTCTTAAAACCTTATTTTCCCCAACAATTAAAGGGTAAAGGGTTTCACCCCCCTACAATTCTGAGCCATACAAAGCGGCAGTTTGTGCTCTGAACTTGTAGACTTCCAGGGCAGGAGTGATAGCCTTTGATATAATCACATATTGCTTCTTTACAATAGGAGCAGAATTTTGCATTAAAATAGACTTGGATTTCTGGATTCGTGCATTCCAAGAAAGTTTAGAGTCAATGGTAACCCCCAAATATACCAAATTGGAGACACGTTCCAGGGTCATTCCGTTCAATAATATCTTGTTTTTAAAACCTTTGTGGGGCCTCATAGACATATATTTTGTTTTAATAGGGTTTATTTCTAATCCTTTCAATTTGCAATATTCGTTTAGCCTATATAAAAGATTTTGTAGGCCTCTTGGGGTTTGGGACAACAAAATCGTGTTGTCCGCAAATGTTAGGGCACAATTATGGGTCCCTCCCAGCTTTGTGGAATCATGTTGGGATTTTTTAAGGTACTGGACCATATCATTAACATATAAAAGGAACAAGGTTGGGGCCAGGACGCACCCCTGGCGCACACCTCTCTTAACTGGAATCTCATCCGTAAGCTCCTCCCCTATGCCCCAGCGCACCTTTGCAAAATTGCCCTCATGTAACCTTTTAAGTTGGAGTAGGATTTCTTCCGCTACCCCCTGTTGCAATAAGTTGTCCCACAATCGATCCCTAGGAATTGAGTCAAAAGCTGCTTTTAGGTCAATAAAAGCAACATATAAGTGGCCGGCTCTCAGCTTTGTGTACTTCCAGGCTAGGATTACGAGTCTAAAAACTTGATCTATTGTGCTTGTTTTCCTTCTAAAGCCAGTTTGACATGGTAAAAGTACATCTTTTTCTTTTATCCCTTCATTTAACTTATCCAAGACTTGTTTGACATAGACTTTTTACAATATGTCTAGCAGGCTTATAGGCCTGTAATTTGCGGGACCGTCCCTACTACCCTTTTTGTGGATCGGGACTATGTCTGCGCCCTTCCAAGATTCTGGGATAGATTGACCCCTAGCAATTGCGTTGCATAAAATATTTATATATGGCACCCACACTTCTGGAGCATGTTTTAAAAGGTCCCCTGGTATCTTATCAGGTCCGGGCGCTTTAGATAACTTGATGGAAGCTATAGCCCGTGTGGTGTCTTCAATACTAAACTGTAGGAGCAGAGTATTAGATAGAATCAAGGGCCCCATCAGTGGTACTCATATGATCTATAACCAGCTCATTATGGTTTGCATATAAATTAGAAAAACGTCTTTGACATGTACAAGGATCTAAGTAGTGATCTTGGGCCGGGTTGCTTACTTTGCTGCCATGGGCTATTATCCTCCAAAACATGCTTTGGTCACCCGCCTTTGAAGCTGTTATAAGATTGTCCCAGCTAGCGTCTTCCCAGTTCCTACGGGCTACTTTCAGCGTTTTCTTATATTCTTTTCTTTCGCGTCTAATCTCGACAATTTATTTAGTTTTTATTGCCCTGCTAAGACATTGCTTGGCCACTGCGCATTCTTTATCAAACCAAGGGTTGGATGGCTGCATATTACCCCTACGATTACAAGTTCCAGGATATGATTTAGTTAGGTAGGGTTTTATGTTTTCTACCAATCTCTGATGGATTTAAGTTATAGGTGTTTTTTCAGGGCCTGACTCTAGGTAAAGAGTTAAAAGTTCACTAAAAGTGCTGTATATATTTGTGAGGGGTTCAACTTGGTCCATTATAGTGGGGCACTTAACTGTTCTCCGGTTGTTGCTCACTAAAGACGGTAAGCTCTCTACCCCCTGGTTAGTTTGGATATTCGGATGGGTAAAGAACAGTTTCCTTAACGTAGGCCCAGTGAGCTACGCTTATCATTACATAGTCTATTTGAGATGAGAAATTGCCTCTCGAAAAAGTGTTTGAGCAGTCAGGGTCGGATGGGAACCTACCGTTGCATGCCCTTAGACCTTTCTCTACAGTTAGAAGGAATATTTGCATGGCTGAGACTGAGCACCCCACCGTCCTTTCTGCCTTGAGCAGCGGGACCCCCCTTGTTAAATCTTCTTCCTCAAGGATGGTGTCTAATCCCGTCATGGGTTCATAGCAACATTTAAATTCGCCCCCAATTATAATGGCCCCATTCGGTTCGATAGAATCAAGAACCTCTTTGAGTTGTTGTATTAACAATGATTCTTTTAAGAGCTCTTTGGTCTTACATATATATTAAGGAGATACATCAGTGTCTTAGTAGGGAACTTTAATTTTAACCCCAACATATCTTTTGTACAAGTGGGCACAGTTTCTATAGTTACATTTATGTGAATTTTTATCCAGATTAAAAGCCCACCTGACGGTCTCCCTCTTCTTTGACTGGAAAGCTTCTATACTGAATGTCCTATATCCCACTTTGTGTAGTGGTTCTCCCGCCCATGTCTCCTGGAAGAGTCATAAGTCAAAATTATTAATATAATCCTGCCAGTTTGGCTCAATAAGTTTTTCTGAGAGCCCCGCTATATTCCAGGAGACCATTTCACACATGCCGAGGTTAGGTGTAAAGGGGTGTTAGGAGTTTGATCAAGCGTAGTTAAGCAGCCTAGCCCCTCTAGCTCATAAACATTGGATGCCCCACTTCCTAGCATGCTATTTTTCCATATATCTGCGTCCTGACTAACTTGAGTACCAGGCTCTAAAGCGCAGTAGTTCCTATCAGTTAGGCTGGTTGAGCCCCCAATATTATGTTCATTCTTGCCTGCTCATTCTGTCAATCTATGGCTTCTAAATTTTTGTTTTGGTTCCTCCATAGCTTGTGTATCAGTGTTGCATCTATCTGTGTAGGATTTATTCTGTCTGATACTAATTTTAGAATTGAAAAAAGAGTGTGTTAGTAAGTTCACGACTATCAAATTATCTGCGATATATTTTGAGTGAAGGGTTAGTTTTTATATCATCCATGTTCCCCTCTTCCTGCTGGATTTGTTCAGTGTTTTTTATGTCGATCCTATTATCGAAAGGCCCTGTAGTTTGGCTCTAAACAAATGTATCACTTTATTTATGAGTGAATCCTCATCTTCTCTGATTCCCTGTTTTAATCTGAGGATGTTTGTCATAAAGATTCAGCTTACCCTTTCTCAGATGTTGAGATAATAAGTGGGATTCCTGCGAATGATGCACGCCCCTAAGCTCTTTGGTTTGGCCCATACTCTCCATCTCTAGCTGAAACAGGCCTATATGCAAGGTGGATGTCTGGAAGTGTTCTTTTATGCAGAACATGATTTCTAAAAGAGGACATTCCAGAATTGTCCTGAGCATTAGTCGCATACTTCACCGGCCTAGATGGATTATGAATTGCAGCAGCCACATGTTTACTCTGACTACATACTTTACTTAAAGGGTGCTTGGGTGCCACTCTATGTGGTATTTTGGTTTTCCCATTATCTACCTGACTATGTTGAGAATTCCTCTTTGGGGTTTCCCTATTGCCCGATATTTTGCTCTTGTCTATTGTGGTTGCGGATGACTGCATTGTTAGGACCCCAATATATATATCCAAAACCAAGACCCATGCTTCTCATACCGGAAAGGATCTGAGCACACGCGGGTTTAAGAGCTCATACACTTTACTGAGACCAGCATGACGCGTTTCGGCACTGATGCCTTTCTCAAATGCCATTATCTCGGGTGTTGCAACTCTTCATGTTTTTAAAACGAAATTGCTTCTCAGTGATTGGTGGTAACCCAAAGGTGGGCGTTACCGGAAAACCATGGTCTCAACACTTCGAGTCCGTATCTACAAGTGCTCTCGGTAAGTACCAATGTAATCCGCAGTGGGCGGCGCTCGCAGGTACCCTTCATGCACTCCAGTGACACAAACCCTGTTGTCAGCCTCGAAACCTCATCCAGCCATATAATCCCATCTGATGTTATCTGGTGTTATTGCCTGAAAACCCTCTTTAAGTAAATCGGTGCATTATCATGCAGTCATGACCCAACTCGTGCTGGCAGGCTGTTATTGGGTTTTGGGCAGTCCAGTAGTTTTCCAAAATATATATATATATATATATATATATCAAGCTCCAAAGTTGCCCGCAGGCAAGGCCGCACTCCCCAGCAGCTTGTTACGAGCACATTTCTCGAAGCAATTTTCAGGGTAGAGTCAACACTCCGTCCTTCTGTGATTACAGCTCTCGTGTCAACGATAGTAGAGCCTGACGCGTTTCTGGGCTTCCGCCCTCTTCAGAGGCTCGACATGAGATTGTTGCGGTAGACACGCCCACACCTTTATAATTAACCGCCCTCAGGTGAGCTTTGCATTAGGTGAATCCTTGCAATGTCTTATGGGAAAGGTAGTTCGTGTCCCCTACAATGATTTGACTGTTGGGATGCCCTGGATGGACCCGAAGGAACGGGTGAAAACATTGATCCCCTGCTGCTGGTCCTTCATGGCCCCCTTGGATATGGGGTGGTGCGATCCTTTACGGCCGGGCCGCCGCACAAACATCAAGCTCCAAAGTTGCTGTAATCACAGAAGGACGGAGTGTTGACTTTACCCTGAAAATTGCTTCGAGAAATATGCTCGTAACAAGCTGCTGGGGAGTGCGGCCTTGCCTGCGGGCAACTTTGGAGCTTGATGTTTATGCGGCGGCCCGGCCGTAAAGGATCGCACCACCCCATATCCAAGGGGGCCATGAAGGACCAGCAGCAGGGGATCAATGTTTTCACCCGTTCCTTCGGGTCCATCCAGGGCATCACAACAGTCAAATCATTGTAGGGGACACGAACTACCTTTCCCATGAGACATTGCAAGGATTCACCTAATGCAAAGCTCACCTGAGGGCGGTTAATCACAAAGGTGTGGGCGTGTCTACTGCAACAATCTCATGTCGAGCCTCTGAAGAGGGCGGAAGCCCACAAACGCGTCAGGCTCTACTATCGTTGACACGAGAGCTGTAATCACAGAAGGACGGAGTGTTGACTTTACCCTGAAAATTGCTTCGAGAAATATGCTCGTAACAAGCTGCTGGGGAGTGCGGCCTTGCCTGCGGGCAACTTTGGAGCTTGATGTTTATGCGGCGGCCCGGCCGTAAAGGATCGCACCACCCCATATCCAAGGGGGCCATGAAGGACCAGCAGCAGGGGATCAATGTTTTCACCCGTTCCTTCGGGTCCATCCAGGGCATCACAACAGTCAAATCATTGTAGGGGACACGAACTACCTTTCCCATGAGACATTGCAAGGATTCACCTAATGCAAAGCTCACCTGAGGGCGGTTAATCACAAAGGTGTGGGCGTGTCTACTGCAACAATCTCATGTCGAGCCTCTGAAGAGGGCGGAAGCCCAGAAACGCGTCAGGCTCTACTATCGTTGACACGAGAGCTGTAATCACAGAAGGACGGAGTGTTGACTTTACCCTGAAAATTGCTTCGAGAAATATGCTCGTAACAAGCTGCTGGGGAGTGCGGCCTTGCCTGCGGGCAACTTTGGAGCTTGATATATATATATATATATATATATATATATATATCCTACTGGCGGTCGGCAGTAGGTAGTTATAGTGAGAACCTAGTTTGAATAGGAAAAGCTTTTTTGACCAATCTTCATGACATTTTCCTAAAAAAGTGTCAAAGGAGGTTCAGTGCGTCATGGAAAGTTTGGGGGCGATCAGTGCACTGGGGACTGAGGAATAGGGACTCAAAATAAGGGTGCATTTTGAATGTTAGATCCCATATGAATGTTTGTTAAATTAAATCTGAACAATATAATGATATCTCTGGCCGTGGATATTTCGCATCTATTTCACGGTGATCACGGGATAGTCGGGACAACATCGCAGTGGATCATGCCAGTGGGAATGCTCTGATTGGCTGGATGCAACGTAAACAGAAAGTTGCAGCCGCCATTTTATTGATCGGGAACAGGTCCTGGGGCTGAGAATTCTGGGAAAGCTAAGATAGGGCATCAGAGTGGAGGTACTCTGACCCCATGATTGAGAAATAGGGGTGTTAGTGACAAAAGTTATGTGTCCAAAATTAGTTTTTAAATCATGCACAATATTTGTGATTATGACTGCTAGTATGGCCCCCATGTACCTTTATGGGGACATTGCAACTGTTGTGGTAACAACGCAAATACTGGTGAAATATAAAACAAAAAGTATCTATATACACACCCTCGTTGGTCACAGTCTCAGACTCATGTACCTACTCACATATCCAATCCATACACCCACTCACATACCCATTCTTACACTAATGCACCCACTCACAGACTCACTCAGCGATCAATGTGTACTCAGATAAGCATTCAGAGGCCCATATACCCACTCCCAGATGCAGTCAGAGACTCATGCAGCCACTCACATACATAATCAGAGACTTATACAGCCAGTCATAGACCCACTGGGAGACTCATACATCCAATCACAAACCCACTCAGACACTCACGCACCCACTCACAGACCCACTGAGAGACTTATGCTTCCACTCACACAACCACTGATAGATTGATGGACCCACTCACAGATTCACTCAGAGACTCATGCACCCAGGCACTGTCCCAGTCAAAGACTGCTACACCCACTCACAGACCCACTCAGACATTTATGCACCCACTCATAGATCCAGTCACAAACTCATGTGCTCATTCACACACCCACTCAGACACTCATACACCCATTCACATACCCACTCAGACACACACACCCACTTACATACCCAGTGAGAGACATATACACCCACTTACAAACTCACTCAAAGACTCAGGCGCCTACTCACATTCCCACTCAGAGACTTCAGCACCCACTTACAAACACACTGAGGGACTCATGCAGCCAGTCACAGACCGACTTGGAGACTTATGCAACCATTCACATAAACCAGGGAATCATTAATACACACTGTTATAGAGCTACTGAGAGAGTGGTAAACGTTTTTATAGAGATATTTAGTTAGTGACTTATCTAGTGTGATGGTTAGAATGAATTATATAGTTATATTAGTTATAATTTTTTTATAAAGTGGTGGCAATTGATTCCTGCTTTTGTTTTGCATTTTCATGATGTATCTGCGGTGATCATGTGTACTGATGTTATCGTAACTCCCGGTATTACCGAAAACAGAAAATAGGTTTTAGAAATGGTTTTTATAGAAACTCACTAGAAAAACATGAGTTTGAAGTGTACAGTAATAAATCCCAAGTGCCAAAAATACTATAATATGTCTGCATATATGTGTTCTTCGTTCTGTAAAAAAGGCGCAATCATCACAGGTACCGATGTCATTGAGACTCCTGGCATCACTGCGAAAACAGAAATAGGTAATAGAGATAGTTGTTACAGTAACTCACTAGGAAAAAAACTTTAGACAATACAGTAATAAATACCTAGTGTGTAAAATACTGTAATATGTGTGCATTTTTGTGTTTTCACTTTATGGAAAAGGCGCGATCATCACGGTTAATGATGTTGTTGTGATGCCGTGAATAACCGCGAAAATGGAAAATAGGTTTAGTTTAAACATGTTTTTTAAAGAAGCATGTATATAGTAATATGTGTGGTACAATGTTTAGAATTATGTTTTTTAGTGATTATTTTTGCATGTGCTGGTGGCCATTGAATGTCTGCTTTTGTAGCAAAGATTCCCAAAAACAAAAAAAAGGATATTTAGATTTTTTTTAAATAATAATTTGAGTACTAGGGTAGCTCTGACAAGAGCCTTTGTGCTGATTGTGTGTATATGGCAGCTACATATAAGACAGGAGGCAGAGTTGCAGCTTACTTAGAAACACCCTGTTGCTTTCATCTGTAAAGTGCACTCCATCATTTCCATAAATTCCATGCATGTCAAAACGCAGGTTGTTGTTATAAATTGAGCCCATGTTATGGTCTCTGGGGAATGCAGAAACGGTTTTATGGACATGTTTCCTGGCTTTGTCAGTTTGTGGACAGAAATGATTTGACCACTTCCATTTCTGTCTTTGGCCTATATTAGAGTACACCAAGACAGTGTGAAGGAAAAGCGACATCAGTTCTGCAAAGGTATCCCTCATTAGGATTTCCAGCCCTACCCCAGTTAATGTGCCTAGGTCATTGCCACCACAGTGCACAATCGTGAGGTGAGGAGCTTGGCAATCCACAATGGTTTTAACCAAAACCAGGAATTGATGAAACTTTAACCCTCTCTGGCCAAACCAAGTATCCACATTTGACAAACTCAAGTCCCTGTTAATACCTCTCTTTTTTGAAAGCTCTTTAGCCCAATATACATAGCTGTGGCCAACAATCCACACTCTAAGCATTTTGAAGTGAAGGAGCAATAGCAGTCAGGAGAAGGCTGGAGGTGAAATGGAAAGCGGTTGAAACGGAGGTGTTTTCTTTTTTTTTTAAAGATATATTCGATTGGATGCTGTCAGTATGTAAGTGAATAAAATTGGGTATTGTGTTGGATTCATTAAGCAAGAGATCTTATTGGCTGTTGTTTAAAAAAAGAAATGTAATACAGACATGAATATGCTTTTGAATCTGTGGAGTACACCACACCTTCTGTATCTCCTTTTGAAGTCGCATGTTCCTTCTAGAATGTGCTGTGAACTTGTGACCTACTGGTTTCACTAGGTTGCTAGATATACTGAGCTAAACGTGTATTGGGGAAGGGTGTTAAAGAGACAGAACATTTTTTTTAAAGTTGAGGAGTTATTACACAATTTAGGTATTGATAAACTTTAATTTCCAATTGAAGACTATGTAATAATAAACTGTTGTGCAGCATTTACATGTAAAAAAACGGAAGCTACATATAGGTTTGGGCTCCTGTTTTCTGCGCAATTACGCTGCAATTATTGCAAAAACATCACGAACACACGGAGACAGGAACTTTCTTTTGAAAGAGACAAAAAGGGTTAACAGATGCTAACCATTCACAAGTGGAGATAGAGTAGTCTAAAGTGAAAGACATGATTTGGTTTCCTGCCTTTCTCATGATCACAGACTGGAAAGTTGAAGAGGTTGCCATTTTATAGTTGCTTTTTGTGAGAGTGGTATACCAATCTTGTGCTTAGATTTTACAAACCTTAACACAGTCAAAACTATACAGAGAGAACTAAAACAACAATATACTCTACTAACTCAATTCACTGGTATATTTATAACTTTTTAATTATTTAAAAAAATTATATTAGAAATGAAGATGTATGTGGGAGTTTTATAAGAAAAAGAGTTTCACAGTGATATGAAAAAAAAATTATCAGACGAATTGTATATGGCAGATGGTATGCGTTTAAGATGTTGGTACTGTTGAAAGTTACCATGAACAATGCCTTTAAAAATGACAGTGTTTTAAATGTCTAAGCATCATGTGCAGAACAGACAGATCTACGTTATTTGCACTCTGGGAATTGGGGCACCTTTAATCACATTATTAAACAGGAGTAGTGTAGTTATGAATAAAAAATAAGAAAATGTGCTGTGCCTGTGCTGCAGATCGGAGCATATAATTCTCCCTACTTCCACGGACAGAGTAATTCTACAGTCATACGCACATACACTCATCATACGCTAGGGCCCATCACACTAACATTCATTCTATTACTCTATCCACACTGAATATACGAGAGAAATCCTAAATCAATCTGCATCTAAACTGAGGTTAATGTAACCTAATTGATTTGTCTCGAGTCATGATTTAAACAATAAGAACATATCCAAGATCTTAATAAATTGATAAAGAAATAACCACCCGACACTGTGATTCAAACAAAAGGTTATTTTATCTAAATTAGTTCAAATGAAAGTCAATCAATAGCAAAATCATTATTCTCATAGTTACCTATTCTAACTAATTTGGGTCAGGACAGGTCTCTCAGTAAAGTCTCCCGAGTCGCCGTCCTCTCAATCAGCGTCGATCCTCTCGAGCATAGGTTCAGGAAGAAGTGGCCTAAGACCCTCTCTAGTCTAACAATATTTATAGCAAAACTTACACATTAAAAGTTACAAACAAGCTCTAAACGTCCATTGAGCAGAGCGAGCAGGAAAGGATGTTGACTCGCAACATTTAGAAAAAACCTCCGCTCTCGAATATCTCAAAAATAAAAACACGGAAGAAGGAAGCTCAAACTAAAAAAATGCAACATTCATGAACGCTCTTCCTCGGAATCATAGTGAAGCCACCGCAAGTTTATCAAATGTTCATTGTGGCTCTTATTCTCTCCCAAGGATAACTGGCGTCGAGCCCGGAGCTGTCCACACGGAAACTTCTAATATAGTCAGAGGCCGAGGTCAGGTTTTCAACCACATTCAGCGAGGCCTCTCTTTGTATTTCATCTACTCAAATGCAGGCTGTAAATATCGGCCATCTTTCAGTAGGCCAAAATGGACCATCTTAATTAAAAGAAACACAAAACAACGTTACTACATCGTATTGATTATACAGTGTTAATTCCCATTAATACCCTTATGTGTATGTATTTATCTAGCCTTCTGCGACATAAAGAAGCATTTAAAGCGTATTATTTCAAAGCGCAAACACATAACAAATAGCACTTTAGCCACACATATTTAATTAATTTGCTCACCAAATTAGTTCACGTATTAATAAAGCAACACAAAAGCATTCCCACGTGTAATTCTTTCATTAATAAGGTTGATTAGTCAGAAACTTGACAAAATTAATATCCAGTCATTAATTATTAGTAATTTTAATTATGACATATAAAAATATAAGCTGATGTTCGGGTTTATACAGAAAACCCTGTTCCAGCACCTGTATATGAGCTATAAAGTAGTAATACTTGTTAGGTATGGATTAGGACGTGTTTGTCAATTTAACTTATATGACCAGTTTGCATATGTTTAGATGGTGAGATATGTTTTTTTCTGGTTGCAGATAGTTATATGTACAATGAAACTCTTGAGTTTATTTAAAGATGTAGAGAACTATGTATTTTTGGAAAGATGGCCTGTAGGTGTATATCTGTTATGAAATCCCATATATGTTTATATGGTGATCTATGTTCTTCAAGGCTAGCGAAATGTTATTGTATATGCTGAGGGTGGTGTATTTCTTTAAACATGCTGTGTTTAAAATTGGGGAGCGTTAATAGTGCAGAATGTCTGTTGAGAGTTCTTGTGCTAGCTTCACTTGGTGTGTAACTTTGCTTTGAGAAATGCTGAATATATGTTTTAAAGACACAGGAAATATTTGGGAAATGATGTAGGTACGCCATTAAGAACAGGTTTTGTGCTTTGAAAAATTGATGATTGTTGTTTTCAGTTTTAGAAACTTACTGATGCATGTGCCTGCTGAGTAACAGAGCAATGTATGCTCCTTGAGAATCAAGTAGCTAAGAATATATCAAGTGTGATATCTAAACTTCCCTCTTACATAGCTCAGTAGAAACAGATAGATACACTAAAATAGTTAGTTTGATACTGACAGAATGACTTAAACAATGAGTCACACATATAGTCACAACTGTTATGTATGTAACAGCAAAAGATGTACTTTCATAGTCAGCCAAGCACTACTCAGGCACTCATCCAGTAACTAAGTCACTACTCAGTCATTCATCGAATCACCCAAGCACTGTCTACGTGCTTATTAAATTAGCCAGGCTCTACATATGCACTCTTGCAATCATGCAGGCACTAATTATATTGTCATTGAACTATGCAGGCACTGCCCATGCATTCATCCAATCACCCAGGCACTAATCACTCACTTATACAATCACCAAGGCTGTATCTATGAAGTCATTCAAACACCAAAACATAACATTTAAACACCCACTACCAACCCATGCACTCATCAAAATACTGAGGCACAACGCATGCACTTGTCCAATTACACAGGCAGAACCATTGCAGTGAACCTATCACCCATCCAGTACATTTGCACTCATTCAATTCATGAGGCAATACTCTTGCACTTATACAATCACCCCAGTAGTACACTTGCTTTCATCCAATCACTCAAGCTTTAACAATGGACTCATGCAATCATTCAGACACTAATCATGCACACATGTTATCAGCCAGGCACTACTGATGCACTCACTCAGTTATCCAGGCACTACCCATGTACTTAACTAAACACCCAGGCACTACCTGTTCACTCAACCAAAAACATCTGGGCAGTAGCCATGTACTCATCCAATCACTGAAACACTACTCATGCACTCATCCAATCTTCCAGGTGCCAATCATGTGTGCACTATCAGGCACTCTATAAATAACCTATATACTAAGCATGCACTCCTGCAATCATGTAGGCACTAGAGTTGCACTCATTTAATTATCCAGGCACTATCTATACATGTATTAAATTATTGAGGCATTAGCCATGCACGTATCTAATCATTCAGGCACTACTCATGCCCTCATTCACACACCCAGATAGCAGTGATATACTCATGCAAACAAGCAGGCATTAACTATGCAGATATGGAACAACCCATGGAATACTCATACTCAGGGAATCATGCAGGCACTACCTGTATCCTCAGGCAATCACAGAGGCACTACCTATGCACTCATGCTATCATCCAGGGAGTATTCATGTATTCTACCACAAACAAATGTATTAACAGGTTTTAGTGAGAAATAGGTAGTCTTTTAGAACTATCTGGTGAATTATATCTGCAAGCTGTCACACACTCTTTGCATGTGCTCGGAAGAATTAGTGAGCTATATTCTCTGATAGAAATTAATGTGCAGATGTTTATATGCACTGTTTCCTAAAATTTAAATGTGATACATTTAAGAGTAGAAAAGTACTGAGATACTAAATACACCACTGACACAGTGGTAGAGAGGTACACAAATAGGTGGTACACAAATAGCTCTTATGGTGTTTTTCTGGATGGATTTACAGTGTTGAGACACTGTATGCACTTCTACACGTTGGTTGATATTCATTTTAAAATTTACTACAAAAGGAATAAACTAGTCTTTCACCATGTATAATTTAGGACTGAGATATGGTGCAGCTGTGTTGTAGGAGAGGGTGCTACAATGTTAAAACGTAACTAAAAAATAAAGTTTTGTGTTTTGCTTTGAGTTTGGTATATTGAAGTGCATATAGCTATATAGCTAGGTTCATCTGTAGATTTAAAACTTCAACATAACATAAAAACTGTTTTTGTATTATGTGTAAGTCAGTAGTAAAGTATTTGGTACGTT
Source organism: Triturus cristatus (assembly GCF_964204655.1). NCBI lineage: Eukaryota > Metazoa > Chordata > Amphibia > Caudata > Salamandridae > Triturus > Triturus cristatus. The sequence continues at coordinate 248,863,333 of NC_140593.1, forward strand.
GGCTAGAGTAAAAATTTAAATATATATATTTATTTTTACAGAAAAATATCTACATGCCTACAAAGGTTTGGAGAAAAAGGCAACAGTAGCAACTACAGCATCTCTGCAGAACTGAGACACAAAATTTGAATTTGAATTTGAAATTTGAATTTGAAAGTGATTTATATAGCACATGGCTACCCGGAGGCTTCCCCCCACTGACGATAAGAGCTGTGATGCAAGACAGAAGGCCCCCTAATGGCTAGATGGAAAAAGCCAGGTCTTCAACTTCTTCCTTAACATTAGTTTGTTGTGTTGTCCTCTGATGTCCAGCGAGAGAGCATTCCACAGTTTTGGCACCAGGTGGGAGAAAGATCTGCCTCCCCATCTGGTCTTTTTAATTCTAGTGGTGCTGAGGAGGTGTGAGTGCGATGACCTTGGAGATCTCGAGGGGGCATAAACCGAGATCAGGGATTTGAGTTTAGGTGGGCCTTTGTTATTTACTGCCCTGTGGGCTATGCAGAGGGCTTTAAATTTCACCCTTGATGCTACTGGCAGCCAGTGGAGTACTTTCAGGGATTCTCTCACTGGCGCTTGTCTATAGAGTTAGAGCAAGAGCCTGGCCGCCGCGTTCTGCACAGTCTGGAGCCTCTTGATCACATACTTGGGGGATCCCAAGTAAAGGGAGTTCCCATAATCAAGGTGGGAGACTATTAAGGACTGTATGACGGTTTTCCTGAGATGCTCCGGGATGAGTTCTAGTATCTTTCTGAGCGTCCTCAGGAGCCCAAAGCATATGCCCGACAGTTTGTTTGCTTGTACGTTTATTGAGAGTGCATTGTCGAGCCACATACTTAAGTCTTTTACCACCAGTTTAGGAACTGGGGGGTCTCCCATGCAAGGAGGCCAGTGATTTAAGGGTCTTGAGATGGACCTGTTGTCCAATATCATGTATTTGTTTTTTTCGCCGTTCAGTTTTATGAAGCTATTAGACATCCAGTTAGTCAATTTGTTCAGGCAGGGGGCCAATGAGGGGACTCCGTGATGGTCGTCCGGGGGCAGAGCCACGACCAGCTGGGTATCGTCCGCATACGAAATGCTTAGAAAGTCAAATTCCTGTATAATGTTCGCAAGCTGCCTTACATATATATTAAATAAGGTTGGGCTCAGAGAAGAGCCCTGCGGCACTCTCGACGGGTTTTTTTTTTTAAATTGGTTTTAAAATGGCGTGTTTCCAAGCCAGAGGGACAGACCCCAATTCAAGTGACTTATTCAGGATTTTCACTAGAGGGGGAAGAACCACCTCCGCCACCTTAAGGATGGCATGTGGGGGTGCCGAGTCCAAAGGAGAGCCTGACTTAATGACTTTGAGCAACTTAAGAGTGGCTTCCTCATCAAGACCTGGGAACTGTGCAAGGCTAGGGGATGAATTTGGGACACTGGGCATGTGAGATTCAGCTAGAACTGGCTGGGGAGTGTTTTGGAAGAGTTCACAGATATCGGACACTTTTTTCTGGAAAAAAGATGCTATTTGATTACATCTTATTGTCGTGGCCTTTGGAGGGCCGTTAGTTTCTTGTGGTGTGGTCAGGTTTTTTACCAGTCTGAATAGTTCTTTGGGGGAATTAGGTGCCTGGCTGATTTTGTTCTCATAAAATAGAGCCTGGGCCAGTTTTAGTTCTTTATGGTAGTTTCTGATAGAGGCTTTGTAATTCCTTATTTTGTCTAGGTCAAAGTCTTTTCTCCAGTCCTTTTCTGCTTTCTTACTGAGCTTTTTTAACCCCTTCGGTGCTCATGACGGAACGGTTCCGTCATGAGCCACGGTTGAGCTGTGCTCATGACGGAACCGTTCCGTCATGACCCCGCCCGCGCAAGATTCCGTCAGCACAGCGGCGGAATCTGCGCAGCATGGAAGGGGTTAAGGAGAGCAGATGCTCATTAAACCCCTCTTGGTCTGCTGTATTTGAGATGGCGGTTTTTCCAAAGGGGCACAGGTTTCCAACGACTGGGTGATACACTTTTCCCATTGTTGAAAATCTTCTTCTGGGCTAAGGTCTAGAGTGGGCAGGGATTGCTTCAGGGTGTTAGACCAAAGATCGGGGTTGATCTGTGACCAATTTCTAGTGGTGGTAAACTGGACCTTGCTTTTGGCCTGTTTGGCCGGGTTTGATAGCCCAAAAGGGAACAAATGCTGAAAAAGTGGGGAAACAAACAAGAGCTACTGGTAAGAGGACAAAGTCATTTCTTTAAAATATATGTGGACACTTGCAAAGAACAAACTATGAGAAAAAATATTAGTGGACAATATCTATATTACAAGAAGAGGAAACAATGTAACAAAGATGGACACACCTTAACCAGGAGACAGAAACAGTTTAAGGTAATCAGAGCCAAGATGTTTCAAAGTAGAGACATAGTAAATCTACCGAGAAATATGAAGAAGTATAGCAGAAGGAGAGTGCACTGACACAGAAAGAACAAGTTGAGGGAGTAGTTGATAAGGCCTTTGCTTTGAAGAGGAAGCTTTTCATTTTGATTATAAATAGAATGAAGACTCTTGCCAAAATAGTGTTGTACATGAGGAGACAACACCAGAAGAAAAGGTTAGTCAATAGAATTAACTTTTTGTAAAGTTTTTAGTGGAGAATGGATACATACTTCTACTAAAGAGCCTTGCTTTAAGGAAGAAAGCTATTTCCAGGATAACACATTACTTGATGCGATTGATAAAAGAGGACGATGTTATGGAATGGAAAATGGCATTCCTAGAGTGAAAGAGGTGATGGTACATAGAAATGTAGAACAAGGTATTGCAGAAGAGGTAGAGGGAAGGCATGGTCAGGCCCAGCATACAAATGGACTTGTAAAAATGTTTGCAGTATTCAACAGCAATCTATTGATATACTAAGAACATTTCTACATATCTTTCCAAGGCAAAGTTAAAAACACAAAACAAGTACTTTACAATGATTGAATCCTTGCAAGGAAAGAAAGCATACACATTTGGAGGGACACTCAGTACCGTGTATATCAAAGATAGTGTGGCAAAGCACCTTTCATCATTTCAGGATGTAAGCCGCATGCCTCTCCATAATGCAAACTTTAGTTAGGGGGTTGTAGTGTGTGAAAATTTCTGCTTTATGTTTAGAAGAAATGAATAGAGCACTTTTGTACGTACTGTGGCAGATGTAGAAAATTTTCATGATGATGTGCAGTTTCGTTTCTTGCATCCAGAACAGGACTCCACGGAAAATGAAGAGTTGATTACAGGAGGAGTTGCAGAACAGGACACAGGTATTATAGGTGTGAAGAAGAGATTACAAAATTTAACATAGTGTGCTCTGAAAAACCTGAGTATGTTTGTATATGTTGTTGACACACTCACTACAAGATTAAAAAATGGACAGTTGACTTGTATTTAAAAAGGGGAAAAAGATAATAATGATGATAACTGCTGTGTATTTATTTGTAAGGAATGCTTTGTCTTGTCCACACAGCAAGTTATATTTAAGTACTGTTACAATAAATTAGTTGATATTAAAATGTGTGCTAGAGCTGTACATAATAAGTTAGTACTAGTTGCCATTCCAGAACCACTTCAAGGTTTAAATGTTTAGAAGTTAATTCTTATCCAAAGTATACTTCCTTTCAGTCTATAGTCCGTATGGAGTTAAAGACAGGCAAGTTACCACCAACAGAACTGCAGAAAGGTCTAAAAGGTAGAGTAGTGTACTGGATATTAGTGGTTCCTCAAAATGTTCAGCAGGATGCTCAAGAATTTTTAATGGTAATGCTAAGACTATTAGAGGAACAAGATGTGAATATCAATGAGTTATCTGGTTTAAGTTATAAATGGAATCATAACTGTGAGCATTGTGAATTCATCTCTAGCACTGAAGTTAATTAGGAATGATTCCTTTACTTGACGTTACCAGATTGTAAAGCTGTGGCCTTGAACATCCAACCAAAAAGCCCACCAAGATATGACCTGTCCAAACTGTAGATTAGAACTTAGGTATACGTTGTTAGTACAAACATCTGGGAAATATGTCATAGTCATGCTACAATGATGCAGAGTGGATGGTACTAAATTAGAAACTGAAATTACAAACTTTGTAGCTGAACACATTTCCATTTCAAAAAGAAACTTCACAACTATAGCAAACATATTTATGAAGGAATTGATATAACCTCTACACACTACACAATATATTAAGAATGTCAAAGACAATGGACAGAGTGCAACGACATAGAAATGTCATTCAAATCAAGACTACATAACAAGTTTACAAACTTATATCTGCTATTTCTAGAACCGAAGTTCTGAGCACAATAAAGCAGAACATAATGTGGAATTGTGTTGAAATGTATTAGAATTATGAGTTTCTGAGATATTATTCGGCCTATTAGGGGTATTGTCTGCATCAAGTTGTTAGAAATCAAAGACTCTTTTTAACTGGAGGAAAGGGAATTATAAAACATTACTGGACTACATTCTGTTACAATAGATACAAACTAAACAGAGGTACTGTAATACCAGCAGCCTTAAGTTGAATCTAAGAAGTCTCTTCTCCACGTCACCATTGTGTCTTCTTTTGGTTTCCTAATGTTCAAAATGAAATCCTAATACATTTTTCTTTATTTACATTTTTTCACAGTGCTTGAACTGCTGCAATAAAAAAACAATAAAAATTAACAAGTATGGTTTTTCACATTCTGCTAAATTACATCCACAAACTGCTCCCCGGCTCTTACGATGATGTTATAGTTCATATAGAAGGTAGCAAAATGCTTTAGTTTTGGTGAAATTTCACTGCATCTTCTCTGCACTTCAGATGGAACTTTGTTTTCAGAAGCAGGGGCTGGAGTTCTGGAGACTGATGATCCCTCTCTATTTTTTTCCTCTGTGGAATTTTAAGTTGCTCCTTCTAGAAAGTTTTAAAGTAGTACAAGATGCTTTTTGTATCACAAGAATATTTTTTTGCTGTGACCTGAGATAATGTATTCTCACGTATGCTGCACCTGACCAATTTAGTTGTGGTCTGCAATTTACCAGCTATAATAATGAAAAACTCCCAACATATACTATGTTTGTTCATTGTGGTTCTTGATCAAAAGACTGTTCATGTGCAGCCGAGTCCTGCTGCTGGTCAACAACTTCAACCAGTTATAAGTCTTCGTTTGGTTCTTCTGATTCCATTTTGTTTCTGTAGAAATAGTGAAAAAAAGTTAAAAACCAGCACAATTTTCAAAATGAGTTTGGGTGACAATGGGTAGTTTAATGGGTAATTATGTTCTATTCTTGAGTTCCGATGTTGAAAGACATTTTTTGAAACAGTTGTTTTTTACAAATGTGTTGTTAAAATAAAGTTAAACTAATATGTTACTAAACAGTTAAGACTCAAACTTTGTGTAAAAGGTGTGTATATATCTGTTTTACACTTTCTCATTTGTATTAATAACTACTGACGTCATTGCGACCTCTGGTGTTGTTGTGAAGAAGGAAAATGCATTTTTGATGTAGTGTTTTTGACAAATGAATACAAAGGGGAAAATAAATTAGTATCTTACTAAACAGCTGTACTGAAACTTTATCTAAAATATGTCTATATATGTTTTTTACACTTTCTCAAAACCACGCGGTATTCCCAGTGTGCCCTTGGCAATCGCAACACCATTGTAAAAATCAAAAATATCTTGAAATAAGATGATTAATGTACTTTTTAAATAAATAGATGACAAATACAACAATAAGTGGTGCACCATGCAGATGTAATGTTAACCATCTAACTATACAAAAAAAAATACAGAGATGTTATGAAATAGAATTAGAAAAAATTAGAAATTCACTGAAAAAACAAAGGTTACAGGGACGTTATAGTTAGGAAATAGAATTAAAAAACCTAAGAAATTCACTGAAAAAGACAAAGGTTACAGGTCATAGTTAAGCTGACATTTCACTCATACAAAACCAGGGAAATTCAGCAGTTATAGATAGCTGAGCTAACTATAACTTGCGCCCCGCAATGCACCACTTGTGACCTCACATATTACATCACTAATGTCATGGTCAGTGTCATCACTGATGAAACTTCAAATGACATCTCTGATGACATCCTTGATGACATCATTCACAGAATATCTGACACACACACTCATACCCCAATATAACCTTTCATACACCCACCCCAACTTCCACACTACCATTCTCAAAACCATTGACACACCCATACCAGTACTTACGTACCCACTCAATGATTCATAGATCTAAACACACATCCACTTAGTCACCCATACAACCACTCATAATCCAACTCACTCACTTATACAGCCACTGATATATCCACTCATACACCCATACACTGCTTGCTCACACAATGTCAGTCACCCATCAAGCTACTCACACACCTACTCACTCATCCATACAGTCTATGACACAGCCACTTAATCTTAATCACCCATACAGATAAACACACACCCACTCACCTACTCATACAGATACTAACATGTACTCATTCACCTACACAATCACTGACAAAAGCACACACTTACCCATACAGCCACTCTCACAATCACTCACTCCATTCACTCACCGAAACAGCCATACACACACTCAGTCACCCATACAGACTCTCACAGAAGCACTCACTAACCCATACAGCCACTGACTCACCCATCCATGCCAGTAGTCACACACACCCTCACCTACCCACACAGACACACATACACCAATAGAGCTACTCAGACAACCAATCAATCATGCACATACCCTCTCACCAACCCATACAGACACAGAGGCACACCTGGCAGACTGATACAGACATTCACACAACCTAGTCACTCACCCAAACATTCACTGAAACACCTAATCACTCACTTACACAGTCAGTCATGCACCCACTTAATCATCCATACAGGCACTCATACACCCACTGATTCACCAATATACCTTGGTATATATATTTAACACTCATAAACTTTTTTAAAACACTCACAGTTACTGGACGATGTCAAGAGTGATGTAGTCAGTGATGACATTTGAGATGTCATCAGTGATGTCAATGACCATGTCATGAGTGATGTAATATGTGAGGTCATAAGCAGTGCATTGCGGGCATGAGTTATAATCAGCTCAGCTAACTATAACTGCAGAATTTCTCTGGTTTTGTATGAGTGAAACATCAGCCTAACTATAACCTTCCTGTAACCTTTGGATTTTACAGTGAAAATATATATATATATATTAGCCCTGGGCATAGTTCGCGAAGTAGAGCTACGCGTAGCAATGCAAAGTGCTCTTCGCACTACGCGAGCTACGCGTAGCACTTTGCGAACTGCGTTGTACCCTGTTCGCACTGTGCAAGATGCTGTTTTCAATGATTGCAGAGTGCAATCAAGCATCCGGCCCTGTGCAATCATTGAAAACGGCATCTTTCACAGTGCGAGCTGTAGTTTTCTGCCGCTCGAGTAGATTTTTACTCGAGCGGCAGCTTTCTCAACGCGGACTGGTAGTTTCTCATCGCGAGCGGTCACGAGCATACGCGACCACTCGCAATGAGAAACCTCACCTTCCCCTGTTGAGAATCTCGCCGGGTGGTTTATTTTCCACGCTTGCGATTGGCAACTTGATGTTGCTGATCACGAACGAGGAAAAAGTCTCGCCGGGATGTCATTTTGCTTGCTCGCGGTCGCCAACTTGACGTTGAGGACCGCGAGCAAGCAAAAAATTACCACTGTACTACGCTACGCTATGCGTGTTTGCACTGTGCTACGTGCAATTCGCCTAGTGCGAAGTAGCGCAAACTTTGCAAACTACACGAGCGTAGTGTAGTGCTTTGCCCAGGCTTAATATATATATATATATATATATATATATATATATATTACCACAATTGCAGTCACAAAGCGGTGTGCTCTGACTGCTAGTGTCGACATTGGGGATAGACCACAAATCCCCTGTAACATAACCAACACCCCAACCGGGTACTCTGCACTCTCAGGAGTTTTTTTACTTTATTCACAGGTACTTATGACTCACAACACCGGGAACCAACTGATGCGTTTCAGTCTCATTGGTCTTTCTCAAAGTGGGTATGTCCTGTTTGTTCAAAATCCCCTCCCATCCAATCTGGGGCGAGTTGTGGTGCAGTGTTTGCATCACTTACTGGTAGCTTTTGAATTGTCATTCAATTCACACGGTGATGCGACTCCCGGGCCCATTTCCAATCACGGGCTGCATCGATAACAAGATCTTTCCCTCCGCAGAGCTTTAAATGTCCGCGCCCATCCAGGCAATCACAGTCTTCTGATATATAGTATATCCACCATAGATTAGTAGCTCCCTTGTACCTGCAGTAGGTTCTGCTCGTTATCGGGCGCTGCTGCTGTTAATCCAATATTACCACAACTGCGGTCACAAAGCGGCACTCTCTGATTGCTGGTGCCAATGTTAGGGATAGACCATAAATCCGCTGTAACATAACCAACAAACCACACCAGGTACACCGCACTTTCTGGAGTATTTTTACTTTATTCACAGGTACTTATGACTCACAACTCCAGGAAGTAACTGACTTGTTTCAACCTCATTGGTCTTTCTCAAAATGGGTATGTCCTCTTTGTTCAAAATCCCCTTCCATTCGAACAGGGGCATTCTGGGAGTTGTGGTGCGGTGTTAGCATCACTTACTGTTAGCTTTCAAATTGTCATTCAATTCACAATGTGATGTGACTCCTGGGCCCATTTCCAATCACGGGCCGCATCGATAACAAGATCATTCCCTCTGCAGGGCTTTACAAAGGGGGTGTGTAAAAGTCAGTGCCCATCCAGGCTATCACAGTCTTCTGATATATAGTATATCCGCCATAGATAAGTATCTCCCTTGTTCCTGCAGTAGGTTCTGCTTGTTATCGGGCGCTGCTGCTGTCCCTTCAATATTACCACAGCTGCGTTCACAAAGCAGCGTGCTCTGACTGCTGGTGCCGACGTTGGGGATAGACCACAAATCTCCTGTAACATAACCAACAAACCACACCGGGTACACCACACTCTCAGGAGTTTTTTTACTTAATTCACAGGTACTCATGACTCACAACACCAGGAACCATCTGACGTGTTTCGACCTCATTGGTGTTTCTCAAAGTGGGTATGTCCTGTTTGTTCAAAATCCCCTCCAATCTGATCTGGGGCATTCTGGGAGTTGTGGTGCAGTGTTAGCATCACTTGCTGGTAGCAAGTCACAGACCCACTTAGACACTCACACAACCACTCACACACCTACTCAGACACTCACTCATAGAGCCACTCACACACTCATTACAGACTCATTCACACACTCACACACCTACTCACAGAGCCACACAGACACGCACACACCCACTTAAAGACCCACTCACACACCCACTTAAAGAGCCACTCACACACCCACTTACAGACCCACACACACACTCACAGACCCACTCACACACCCACTACAGTCTCAGAGCCACTCACAAATCCATACAACAGAATCTTAAATATGCTGCTTTGTATTGAATGTGTGCTTTTCTTTTGTGAATCCGTGATTGATAAATCTACGAATTTGAGTAATAGATTTGAAAAAAGGATTTAAAAAGAAAATGAACCAGTGTTTGGGAAATGGGCTGGCTCTGAAAAGAGCCTTTGTGTTTGTGTTGTTTAGATGATAACTGCACATAAAACAGGGAGCAGTCTTTCAAATTGTTGAGAAACACTCTATTGCCCTTCTCTGCGAAATTAACTCCATCATTTCGATATATACCACCCATATCAAATCATAAATTGTTGTGGTATATGGAGTCCAAGTTGTGGTCTCTGAGGAATGCAGAAACAGATTTATTGACATGTTTCATGGATTTGTCTATCTGTGGACAACATTTGTTTGACCACTTCCTTTGGCAAATGTTGAAGAACACCAAGTCAGTGTGAGGGAAAAGTGTCATTAATATACCAAGGTATCCTTCATTAGGATTTCCAGTCCTACCCCAGTAATTGTCCCTAGGTCATTGCCACCATAGTGCACAATCATGAGGTCTGTATGTGACAATCCATAATGCTTTCAACTAAAGGCAGCAACTGATGCCCCTTTAATCCTCTCTGGCCAAGCCAAGTAATGTCTACATTATGTAAACCCAAGTCCCTGTCAATGCTACTCTTTCTAGCTCTCTCTCTGGCTCAGAACGCACATCTATGTCCCATCATCCACCATTTTGGAGGCAAACTGTAATAGCACACAAGAGAAGGCTGCAGCTGAATGAGCCAGTTTTCAAAATAAAAAGCAGTTAAAATGGAGAACAGCACCTAAATTAAAAAAGCACATATTTGATAGGATGGAGTTAATATGCAGGTCGCTAAAATTAGGTAGTGAATTTAAGGTAAAATAAACTATATCTGTGATTGGCATTGGAAAAATAAAAAAAACACACACTGATACAGCCTCTCACACACCCAGGCGTGCACTGCTATAGCCACTGCCACACCTAGGTACACACTGATACAGACACTGACCCACCCAGGTCCACACTGATATAGACAATGACACAATCATATAGCTACTTACAACCATACTTTCACACCCACACAAACACTAATACAACCATACAAAGAACGAAACAGCCAGTCAAACTAAAATATATATCCAGACATATAGAAACAGACATTTAGACATTCAGAGAGAAACGTGACATATAGTTTGTCTTTCATTAAGCAGAAGATGTAGTTGATTTTTTTTCTGTTTTTAATTGTTTTGGGGGTGTTTTTTCGTATCTGGCAATTGTTAAAATAAACTGTAAAAACAGAACGCATAGAATTTGGGCAACCAGTCTTGAAAAAAAATAAAAAATAAATAACATTTGTGGATTCTTGCAGTATTGAGAATTGCTGGAATTGACAGTTCGCCAACAGTTAGGACTTTATTGCACAACAAGTTTCCAATGTTACCAAGCTCAGAAGCTTATGCCGGGATCAGATGTGGAGCTGGAGCAGCAGATGGTAGTGTATCTCTTGGTGCTGGATAAGCCACACCAGAGATAGAAGGCTGCTGTACATCTATCTCCCTCTGTGCCCTTGACGGGTAATGTGTATGTATTGTTTTGAGATGTTTTAACATCAAACTCATACCATGCGAGTACTTCTTTGAAGTCCCCCTTAATAGAGTTTGGTTGCAAAGAGTGCACTGCACCTTCTTGGCTACTGCTTTTTTCTCCACTAACAGAATTGTAAAAAATGTCCACGTGCTCGGTATCTTTTTTGGTGCAGGGTGCTCTTCCTTCGCTGAAGTGTCTAACTGCTGCAGGTCTAGCTGCTGACTGGTAGCAGATGCCAGAAAAAATCACCAAAAGCAATCAAACCAGCTATCCAGCTCAATGGAAAAGGTGTTAGATAAAGTACCACACCCAATGAGAAAAAAAGCACTTTATGTAGGACTACCAGGCACATGCATCAAGAAAAGCTTTTGAAAGTCATTAATTGCGATTATTAAGGAATCGCAATTAAGGACTCTCAAAAGCCTATGCATGTAGGAATCGTAATTCCTAGATATTTCTTATTTGCGACTCGCAAAATGTGAGTCGCAATTAAGGAATGGCTACCCATTCATTCCTATGGGCCTGCAGGCCCATAGGAATGATTAGGAAATTGCACACGCAATTTGCGAGTACCAATAGGTACTTGCAAATTGTACATGCAATTTCAAGGGTGCAAAGGTGTCAAAATGACACACTGTTGCACCCCTGAAATTGTGATGTGCACCCATGTTGCGCACACACCTGCCACAAGGGCATGTGTGTGTGTAACCTGAAACCTTCAAAAATGCACTTTAATGCATTTTTCAAGGTTCTTGCAAAATACAAACCAGATTAATTTCTCTGTATTTTGCAACCCCAAATAGCGAATTCACTATTTCTAAATGCGTATTGCATTGCATTTAAGGAATCGCAAGTTGCGATTCCTTCAATGCAATCGCAATTTAATAAATCCCAATAAATTGCGATTTCTTAAATTGCGAGTGCTTAACCATTTGATGCATCTCAAAAGGCCTTTTTGTGGGTGCAAAAGGCCGATTTTTGCGAATCGCACAGTTTGCGCTCGCAATAAACATAAATGCTTGTACCCCTCCATCTGTAGTACCTCTAGTATGGCCATTCAAAATATTCTGTGTTGTAGTTTAAAAAAAATACTTTTAAAACTCATGAATCCATTGAGGACCGTCCCGTTAGGAATTTACTGTCCTGCAAATACTCTGCGGAGTCGGTGTGGTTATTAACAATATTTAAAACAATATATAGACATTATAAAATGTATCTTCAAGGTCAGTGATTTCCCTGTAACCTTTGTTTTTTTAGTGCATCACTCATGACATGGTCAGTGACATCACTGATGACATCTTAAATGGCTTCACTGATGACATCACTGATGGCATCATCCACAGAACCACTCACACACCCATACAATCACTCATACGTCCACTCACATATCCACACAAACACTCACACAGCCACTTACTCATCCACAGACACTCACACACCCATTCATTTACCCATACAGCCACTCACACACCACTCAGTCACCCATAAAGCCACTTACTCACATATCCATTCACTCACCCAGACAGACACTTGCATAGCCACTAACTAACCCATACAACCACTTACCCACACAACCACTTACATACCCATTCACACCCATACAACCACTCACATGCCTACTCACTCACCCATACATCTACTCACACAGACACCCACTCACCCATACAGCCACTCACATATCCACTCACTCACCCATACAACCACTCACCTATCCACACACTCACCCAATGGGAGGGACTTCCTCTGAGTAAGATTGAGATGTTTTTCAACCAATGAAATGCCTTTTTTCTGTGTCACATGGAAATTGCTGTGACATCACTGTGACCTTGCAACGTCAAAGCGAGTCCCATATTTTCTAAAAGAAACAACCTTTAAATCTACAATAACTTGCTATAATCTAAGTTTCTGTCTTGTCATGAAATCACTGACCTTTTAGAAAATACTCACAAAGACTGGATGATGTCATCAGTGATGTCATCAGTGATGCACTGAATGCCATACAGGTTTCCCTGTGTATGTATCATGAGCTGGAAGTAAAAGGGTTTCAACAAGAAGTGACTTCCAACCAGCTTAAAGAGGCCATTTCAAAAATCAAATAGTTCTGGCAAGCAGACCTGTCTCAAGAAAAAATATGAATTGAAAGAATGGCAACAGGTCAGTGAATTTGCACCTTCTCCTTTCTATGAAGAGTAAGTAGGAGCATTCCTGAGGAAGAGGGGAATGCTTCTCAAAATGTCAGGATTTATAATCAAGTAAAATAGTTCGTTTTTTTGTTTAACAAGGCTTATACGGTCAAATGTTTGAGGCAGTCTGAATTCATCTGAGATGGTAATCTGTTTTTGAAATTGCCACACCTGAATTAGTGGAAATGAAACTCCTGGTGCACAACTGACTTGATGAACTTCCCTCAGACATGGTGGTGTTCAACGCAGGTCACCGTATCCAAGAAGAAAACAGAGAAATGCAGACTAGTGCAGACACATACTGGGAGGAAACTAAGGCAACTGCAGCAGTAAAAGTGCAAACAACTTTGAATAACTGCTTACACCAAAGCATTCACCCTGCTGTATCATGTGGTAGACACGTGGAGCATACTTTACCACAGCATCTAGAAAGGCTACACAGCATATCTGTGAAATATATGTCCACAGGTTGAGGAAAGTCAAGAAGCAATTCACTTTTTTCTATATGTTTAACGAGAGCTAGAGGCAGGGGCAAACTTTATTTTCCTTGGAGCCTATCACTTGTAGCTGATTTGTCAAGATTTTAGTAAAAGAGACAGCAGGCATTGGCCTTGTTGGGAAGTGAGTTGAGCTCTTTCAGAAGTGATGTAAGTGTATCCAAACTGCTGTTACTGTGATCTATCAAATGTTTGGCTTGTGATTTGAAGTATTATGAAAGAGAGCTTCATAGTACTTGGGAGAATGTCACTGGGTTGCTCGACCCTTACTGGTTGGGGAATTTCCTACTAATGTTGTCATGTTATTTGTGTGCTGTATCAATTTTAGGTTGCTAGTATTTAACTGGTATTGATGGGTGCGTGGCCTGGAGGAGAGAGATGGACCCATAGATAATGCGCTCCCTCACTGCTACCTTGAATCAACCTTGGGGTCCCTGGGAGCCAGAATCAACTGTGGCCTCCGCTTGCCTTCCTCACTGACCAGGTAACTGCTGGGAAGCAGCGGTACAGTGGAAATGCGTCCCGCGAGCACCTGAAGGCAGCGAGCTGCATCGAACTGGGCAAAGTGTGGGCCACTATTTTCTCTATAGTTGTGGCAGTGAGTGAATTTGTAGCGGCTGCGGGGCAGCTGGGAGGACTAGTGCTGCTGCCCTGGAGAGCCTTACTGAGATGTTGTGCCCTGCTGCTTCTGACCCTTCAGCGGGTGGGATGGGACCTGGAGTGGAGAAGATTGCGCAGAGGCCCAGAGAACAGCCTCGCCTGAGAGGACCTGCCTGTCAGGGTGCCTGAACGGCAGCTGGGGAGATGGCTATGCATAGAGTCCAGACATGGGGGCAAGACACAAATTGGAGGCAGTGTGACTAGAGTTTCAGGGAGAGTATCAAAAAAAGGACAGACAGGCACTCGTTGGCACCAACAGTGTATAGCTTTTACTGCCAATGAAGAGTCTGGCCTGGAGTGACTATGCCCTGGCACCTGGGAGAGAGGGGGTGAAATCAAGAAAGAGCATCAGGATTGGAGGCACCCCTGCAATGGCTAAGCACTGCGCCCAAAAGCCCCCCCACCAAAGGACAACCCTCACCTCAGATGCCCTGGATCCCCCTCATTGGCGGGGGAGGGAGGTACTTGACCGCTTAGAGGCTGGTGGCAGCTATACTCAACCTACCTGGACAGAGTACTGGTCACTTATGGTGCACCACTATAGAACACTAGTCTACTTATCTCAAGGGCTTTCGCTCTGCCCTCACCCACAAATATAACTACTTGACATCAAAGACTGTCCCTGACCCGGTCAGGTCAGATGAGTTGGGCATGCCCAGGACTAAAGGCACCCACCCTGGTGGGCATGGAGAACAATTTCAACTGGGAAGGGCTCCCCGGCAAAACAACATAAAGTCTACTTCTTTATTGGTAGGTGCAAAATACATGTTGCCGACCTCCAAGAAACACATATGACTGACCATGAAATATGCAAACTGGTGAAACAATGGCATCTTCAGATTTCTGGGAAAATAACATGTACAAATGCTCCTGTCAGACCTATATCAATTTATCTAGTGGCCATTTTCGACCGGTACGAGATACAAGATGTAACTACAGCATTTCAAGTCTGCACACATCTTCAAGCGGAGGATACCAGGCACGATTAGAAGGCTCAGACCTTACATCTCCCGTAGAGGATAAGCCCAGGTCTAAATCATCTGGAGAAGGCCCGCAGACATTCAAAATCAATCGCATACTACCTACCACTAGCGGGACGTTAGCAGCACCTGTCTGTGTGACCGGGCTCGTAACTCTACATGTGATGATTTTCACCCACATTGCCTTTGTGAAAGTATAAGAGCATTATCCAGGTCATTACGGGGTACTGACGAGATTACCCCTTCTCCACTCACATGAAAGTAGTCCTAAAGAGTGGTCCTGATGAAGGCGGCAGCTATTTAATCCCCCTGAAACGTGCGTTGACCAGACTGCTGGGAACCCTCATAAGACAACACCACAGCGGATGAAAATCGTGATTTACTCAACCCACTATGTCTGTTATTGGTGTGTGGCAGTGAAATATTAAGGAATCGCTGTTAAAATGTTTGTATATTTTGTTTTGTTGTGTGAGAATATTGAGATGGGTGTGAATGTTCTGCTTGTTAGAGTGTGGTATGAGATGTGAAGGTGTTTCATGTGGGGACATTTGACGGGGTCTCTTTTCTTTGTTGTCTGAATGAGCAGCATTAAACTCATGTGATCATGCATGTATTTTATCTGTAAATAATAATATTTGCATATGACAATTGCATTTGATAATGAATTAATTGTTCATTATGTTAATGTTGATACTTTTATCAAAAGATATGCTATAATGATTAAAAAGAAAAAGATGAATAAAAAGCAATATATTTTTGCACATTTCAGTAATGTTAGTCTGATTTCTGGGGAACTGCCCGGTTTGAGCCTTTGTGTTGGCCACTAGATAAATTGATAGAGGTCTGACAGGAGCATTTGTACATGTTATTTTTCTTGGTTTGTCCCCCTGGCTCCTGGATCTAAAAAGCATGTTGAGGGGGTACCTTTCTTTGAGAATTCATCTTCAGATTTCTGGTACAGGATACTTGGCATATGCTAGAGGTGTCCTACTGTGGATCGCACCAGGGGTGGCGATCACAGTCTCACACGCATATAGTGACCCATAAGGCATATTTATAGTACTGGACACCATACTGTATGGGAAGGCATTGTCTCTCACAAGCATTTATGTCTCAAACACTAGGCAAATACATTTCCTCGACGCGTCCATAGGTGCGAACCGGCTGTGTGGGAGTGACTATAACTTGATTCTGGACTGCGACCTGGACCAATCACTGCCTGCCCTATCATCAGGCCCCTGTTATGTTATGTTATAACAATCTATTGACTGCATGTATACCAGAGTTGGCTTGGCGCTAGTTGTACTGAGCAAGAAAAACAAAGCTTCTGCCACCCCAGTTCACCTTTTGGATTCTGGGTAGCAGCATGAGATTCGCCCCTGCCGAGCACCATTTGAAGGACAGACTGAGAAACTGTGGGCCTGTGTTATGTAGAGCCTTATAGGTGATACATAAGGCCTTAAATTTAATATGACTTCCTGCTGGAAGCCAGTGGAAATCTTGAATTTCCTTAGTCACAGATTGGAATTTGGGAATGCCCCGGAGAAGCCTGGCAGCTGCATTCTGCACACTATAAAGCTTATTAAGATGTTTTTCTTGCACATTCAAATAGAGGCAATTACAATAGTCTAGCTTAGATAAGATTAGGGTGGTAATTATGGTCTTTTCGGTATGGAGAGGAATGTAGGGCAATATTTTATTTAAAGATTTGAGTAGATAAAAACTAGAGGAGGTAATATGATTGACCTGCTGCACGAAGTTTAATTTATCATCAATTATCACTTTTTAGCCTTGGTCACCGGGATAGGTAGGGAGCCCAGTTTGTCCGGCCACCAGGCTGGAGACCATATAGAGGTAGATATTTCCAAACAGGACTACATCGGTTTTTACTGAGTTCAGTTTTAGGCAGTGCATACTGTAGGAAAGTAGGATCTGCTTCAATGGTTACCCCCACTTTTTGCTTGCTGTAATACGGTTTTTGACTACTATGACTGGGATCCTGCTAATCAGGACCCCAGTCTCTCTGCTTTTCTCTGCTTTTGTCCCCTAAATTGTTATGGCAAGTACTTAGGTACATCCCAGATTGGATACTGGGGTACCCTTATCAGTCCCTGGTACATGGTACTCAGGTACACAGGGTATAGGTACCCCAGAGGTCCCCCATAGGCTGCATTGTGCCACCTATGTGAGACAATTCAAACTATCTCTATAGGCTGACATTGCAGCCTGTGTAAGCTGGTGCTTGCACCACTTACGAAAGATATAGGTTTCCCTATATCTAAGGTCACTGCTCTTAAAACCTCTAAGTCACCCCTACAGCAGGCCTTTTTAATCCTGAAGGCAGGGTGTTTGGTTCTAAGTGTGAGGGTGCCCCTTAATGAGCAGGACACCTCTACAGCCTTCGGAGACCATTCTCCCGGGTTGTAAGTGAGACAGCCTTATCACATATAGAGTGGCACCACGTCATTACGTGATGACCATCTCGAAACTGGCTGTAACGAACCCTGTCGTGTTTGGTATCAAACATGTTGGAATCATACCCCCACACCATAAACGGTGTGTGAGGTAGGATTCCAAGCTGTGCAAAGGCCCTCTGTTAGGCCCTCAGTGCTCCTGGTACCAATCTTCTAGACCCGGACAGTACAACATGGCTGCTGCCGATCAGAGACACGATTCTGCCCTCCTGCTGCTGAGCAAAGCTCGAGCTGGGGAAGGCGGAACAATAAGCATCCTGTCACAGGGAGTTGTGACCACCTCCTAGACAGGGTTTAGTGTATTTGAGCAGGGTTGGAGCGCTTGCCAGCACCACATAGTCTGTAGGCAGGGCACATTTGGTGCCCTCTATGCATAGTCCAGCTCAAACCAGTTCAGGGAGCCATTGGCTCCCGATCTGGTGCCAAACTGGACAAAGGACAGGGGAGTATCCTCCCCATTGTCCAGCCCCTCCTTAGGAAGTGACACCTGTATCGTCCCAACCCTTTCCTTAGTGTACTTAAGGGCTTACCTGAGGGTGGGTTCCTATTTGTCGTGGGACACAATACAATTCAGACACCACTTTAACTTTAACCGTCTGGGCACTCTGGACTTTGCTAGACTTCGCTCTGGGCATCAAAGCTGCAACCGGGAAGACTCCTGCTGCTTCTGATCTCTTCGACCTGCTTGTCTGCTGCAATGTCCGTACCTGTGCTCAATACAGGAAGCTGTCCAGGGCCTGAGGACATCCAAGACACCTGAAGGAAGCTCCCTTGAACTGAAGGAGTCACTTCCCTTCATCTGCAGGCACTGAAACTAAGCTGACCGGTCTGCTGATCCAGGGCTCCTATGGACTCCAACAGGCTCAGCAACACAGGTGGAGTTTCTCTGCATCCATCAAGGCCTGCCCTGTCGTCTCACCAAGTTTGAGGCCAGTATCCCTCGTCGGAGCCGCAGGAACCGAACCCCTGTGCAACGCTTTGACTTGCAGTTGCAAAGGTTTGTTGGCTTCCTTCCACCAAGATCTTCAGGCTACAAGTAGCCCCAACCTCAAACATCTCTAGTGACCAGAATCTTCAACCACACCACTTTGCTTGCACCGTGGTCCTGCTTCTTTGGTAGCTGCTTGAGGTCTTCTTGCCACACCAGTGCCTCCGGCCTGTGGGTCCTGTCGAGGGTCACATTTGAACTCTTTTGGGCTCCCCTGCTTGTGGTGAGTCTCCTGGACCTTGCTGGTCCCGACATTGCACCTTCTTCTACTTCCACGTTGGTTGCCGTTGCCAAGGCTTGTTTGTGCTCCCGACGGACACCGACCCCTCAACTCTCGACATATGACTTGGGACAGCTGGTCTTCCACAGCATTGCCTGGTCCACACAGCTGCAGTCAGCTCTCCTGCAAACACCCGACATCGCTGTGCGTTCTTCCGTGCCTCCTGGTCACTCCTGACTCTGTCCCCTCTGCTTGCAGTTTCTTCACATCTTGAATCCACCTTTGGGTTCCACCGGACACTTTCACCTTCTCCAGCAGCAGCAGCATCTTTCTGAGGTCTCCCAATGAGTTCTAGGAAAGGTTTCCGATGCCACTTCGTACCTATGCACCCGGATTGACTGGTGCAGGTATCCTGGTTCCTAAGGTATCCCAGGTGGGGTGGCTCTCCAACCTCTTGTCTTCCACGGGATTTCTTCAGGGTGCACTGGGAAGGGTCCTCTTTCTCTAAAATTACAAACATGACTTACACATTGATTTGTACGGAGAACGCGGTCGTGTTCCTGCACTGCACACGACCTACGTGGGGCTCCTAGATATTCACACTGGGTCCCTGGCACCTTTACGTCCTCTGACTATTGTCTTGACTCGAGTTGTGGTTCGCATACCACTATTTTAGTATATAGTTTGGTCTCCTCCTGGGGACCACTGCGTATTCTATGCTACTTACCTGTTTCTATTGAAAGTATTGTGTGTATTGTGTATATCTCCGGCTAAGAGACATCTGTATGTGATAGTGAGTGTCTTGTAATAAATACCTATTTGTATAAATACACTGTGTGGTTCTTCTTCACTTAATCTATAACTATAAGATTGTGTTCTGCTTTACACTCCTCTGGACTAATCCTGCTCTTCACAGCTACCACTTAGAGAGCTTTCTAAGGTTGTCTAAGCACTACTAAAATCACCATAAGATTTGCCTGGATCAGTGCAAGGTGTCCACTTACATACGTGTACATCATATACTGAGCTAACCTCTCACACATACTTATCCAGGAGCTGACAGCCAGCATACAGTCATGGAATTGAGCAGTGATTTTGTGCCATTTGTGAAGACTGACAAGGCAATTTGAGTGTCGTCAGTGTAGGAAGTCAGAGACAGGCTGAAAGATCTGAGTACATTGGCCAGTTCTGTAACGTATAAATTAAATAGCGTAGGGCTGGTAGATGAACCCTGCGGTACCCAGCATGGAAGTGTGAAGGGGGGGGGCGTTCATATAGGCCCAAGGCCACTGATAGTTGTCTCCCTGAAAGGAATGATAACATTAATGTTAGAACTTTTTCTTTAATTCCTAAAGAACTCAAGTGGTTGATCAGCGGCTTGTGATCAACAGCATCGAAGCTGCCAACAAATCCAGACGGTTGAGTGCTGCTGCTCCCCCGTTATCTAGTGATTTCCTCAGTGGCTTTTGATCAAGGCCATTTCTGTGCTATTCCCTGACCTGTGCCAAATTGAGTATCATCCAGAAGATGATTGTCTTGTGGATAGTTGGCTAGCTGAGTGTTCATCACCTTTTCCATTATCTTAGCAGAAATTGGGAGACACGAGATTGTTCGGTAGCTGCTGGGATCTGCCGGGTCCAGGTTGTGTTTCTTTAGAAGAGGTAATACAGAGGCCTTTTTCCACATGGAAGGGAACAATTGAAGATGGATGAGAGCCTGATGGCTATGATTTCAGGGACCTGTTTGAGAACCAAAGGAGGACAAGGGTCATGGGGGAGCCAGATTTAGTCAGATTGATTATAGTGGCTATCTGATCTCTAGTAACTGGTGAGAATTCAGAGAAGGAGGGTAGGATGGAGTTGGACTGGGAGAAAACCACCCTAGCAGCAGAGGAGGAAGATACCCTGAAATTAGAATAGATTTGTTCCTCTTTATCCTGGAAATTGAGTGCTACTGTGTCACCGAAGGCTTGGGAGTGCTTACTCACTGCATTGCTGGGTGTGTAGTAAGTTAAGCTACTACCTGAAAGAGCTCCTGGTGGAGTTTTTGGCTCCATCTATTAGTTGAGTATAGTCATTGCTCTTTTCCTTAGTTATGAGGTTTTTGTATTTATATAAGCGAGTCTTGCAAAGGGTCAGCTCCCTCTCATTATATTGTCCCCGCAAGCGCCTTTCCTGTCTTCTACAGTTTTGTTTTTCAAGTCTGAGGGCCTCAGAAAACTAAGGGGCTGAAGAAATTTTCCTATTGTTGTTTTTTTATAGGGAGCTAATGTAATGGGTGTAGAGTGCAGCCATTTGTTAAACAGATGAGAGGCCTGTTCGGTATCTTCAGGCAGGATAGGTTGAGATTGCATCAGGTGCTCACTAAACAGGTTGTTATCTAAGTTCTTCCAGGTGCGAAATTGAGAGCGATGATTATTCCCTAACCTCAGGTGGTGAGGTTGTTGGATATTAAGTTCTGTTAAAATGGCAGGGTAGTCTTTCGAAACTAAGGGTAGGATCTCCTTGATGGTGATCAGGGCTCCGTGGGTGAAGAAACCATCTAAGGTCTGTCCAGCAACATGCATGGGTTAATTAAGAGTTTGAGTTAGTGCTACCCTACTCATGGTGTCTAGCAGGGTTATGGTGTTTTTATCAGTTGTTGCCTCGAGGTGAAAGTTAAAATTGCCCAAAATATGAAAATCTGTTTCACAGGTGCAGACCTCTAGAAGAGATCTAATGTTGCTGAGGAAGCTGTCTTTGGGGCCGGGGGACAATAAAGTAGCATACCTTTAAAGGTAAAATTATTGGTTATTTTCAAATTAAAAAGAAAAGCTTTGCAATCTTGTGAAGGGATTGTTTAAAAAAAAGCCCAGAATGTGTCACGATAGATCAGCGACAGTCCACCCCCTCGTTTAATCGGTCGGTCCTGTCTGTGTACTGAGAGCCCGACGGCACTGCTACACACAAATCTGGACTAGCAGAGGGGTGTGCCCAGGTTTCTGTAAGAAAGAGAAGGTTGAGTTTCTGGGACTCAATAAAGTCTGCAATATCGGGTTTATGTTTAGGGAGAAATCATGCATTATTAAGTGTGCAGAGTGTTTGTGTAAGCATTTTATTTTTAGGACATGGCTGCGTCTTAACGTTGGGAATGGGAGAGGGAGAGTACATGTTGGAGGCAGGGGCCATAAGAGTAAAACCACAATTGTGGCATACAGAATTGTTCTTAAACGATTTTGTGTCTAAATTAAAACCCATGTGCATAAGGGATGGGGATGTAGTGTTGAGTGCTCGGAATTCCTTACAGCTGTAGCTCTGGTGTATATATAGAGGTGGGAGGCACATCGTCCAGGATTCCTGTCGCTTGGCACGTTCCTGTGGACAACTGATGCATGGAATACAAAGACCCTGGAAGGCCATAGCAAAGCAATTGCTCCCATACCTACTGGGCCTGATATAACCAGACCAATGTGGAGTTGTTCCGGGATGAAATACTCATATTAACCAAATTGATTCACATTATAGATCTGACAGATCGCAGCCCTGGGCCCCATATGTGGCTTCCCCGTATATAGAAAAAGTCTTCAATACTTAGTTGTGGCCCTACCTGTTTGCGGTGCTCCAAGCACTGGGAATCATGGGAAACATTTGAAAATTGATACAATTGCTCTACATGAAATGCACATGACGCGTATTTTCTGACCAATGGCAGCCGTGCAGGGGCTCCACACAGGGCTGTCCAATATCACCCATTCTGTTTGTACTTGCCTTGGACCCTCTGGTGTGCTTTATACACAAATGGGGCTGGAATGAGAGTGTGAAACAGATACCACATGGCAGCTTGGTAAGCAGAAGACGTGCTGCTGGTTCTCGGGGACCAAAGAACTGCTCTGCCCATGGTAGGGAGGCATCTGGATGAATTGAGGGACATATCGGGCCAACTCGTAAACTGGGACACATTTTACCCGTTCCTTCTTGGTCCCTGGACTCTGCCAGAATCGCCTGTGTTTCTGAAAGCACCTCTGGGATGGGAGCCCAGAACTTTTAAATACTCTGGTGTGTAAATCTACCAGACAGATCAGGACCTAAGGGAAGGTAACCTAGAAAAATGTGTCTCTAATTATCAGAGATTCCTATAGGGGACTGATTCGGTTCAGGGCTGAGGAGGCTGGGTTCAGAGTAGATTATCAACAGCATTGTGCCTCCCAGACCATGGATTTAAGTTTTATTTGGTAATAAGAATCTACATGAGTTTTACTATTCAGGTTCACATAATGAAATTTTTGTCTTGTATTAATTTTTAAGTAATAAGTAGTGCCCCGAACTTGTTTCTAAAAACAATTTTTTCAACACAAAACTCTTTTTTCAGGAGTTTGTCAAATTGAACTTTATCATAATTTCTTTTTTTATATATATACACACATACTGCATTTCCTAGTTCACCCCTTCCCAGTGATCTCCTACCAATGGACAAGCCCATATTCCACCCACAACACGTGCTCAAGGAATTTGTAACTTTGAATATGGAAAATCTAGCAGACATTTTCTTTTAAGTAAAATCAGGCTCCCTTCTAGAACCAGCCCCCCCACACATCCTAGATAAAGCAGGAAATGTGATCCTCCCCTCCATTTTGGAAATTTTAAATCTTTCCATCTCCATGGGACTAGTCCCCGGTCCATGGAAACATGCCATGGTCAAGGCTCTACTGAAAAAACCTAGCCTTGACCCAGGTGACTTAGGTAACTATCGCCCAATCTCACTGTTGCCGGCGATTGTAAAAATTTTGGAGAAACACGTGAACGCTACTCTCTCTTACTTCTTAGAAACACATGACCTCCTGCATCCCACCCAGACTGGGTTCCGTCCTAAACACGGTACCAAAATTGCTCTGCTTGCTGTGGTCAATGACTCCAAACAAATCTTGGATCGGGGAGGAGCAGTTGCCATCATCCCCCTCGACCTAAGTTCAGCCTTGGACACAGTCATCCTCGCCATTCTAGTAGAGAGACTCAGAAGGCTAGGGATCCAAGATGAGGCGATCTCCTGGATACAATCATAGCTAGATAACAGAACCTTTCAGGTTTTTTCAGGGGACACAATGTCAGGGACATTAACGCTCAGCTGCGGAGTCCCGCTGGAATCCTCATTGAGCCCCACATTATTTAATGTGTATATGAGACCACTCGCTGATATCTTCCTGCCTCACAGGATCAATATTGTCACCTACGCAGATGACACACAGTTGGTCGTAACTCTTAATGGTCCCCGTAATTTCCCCTCTGACTTCGAAATATGTTTGGAGAAAGTGGCCTCCTGGATGGAGCACTCCTGCCTCAAACTTAACGGAGGAAAAACAGAACTCATGCTCCTAGGTAACCACTCCAACTTGGATCTTAAACAGATATGGCCCAAGTGCCTAGCCCCCCAAAGCCCCAAAATCAAGATAAAAAGTCTTGGTGTCTGGCTAGACAATTCCTTCAAGTTTGAACACTAAGCAGTGAAGGTGACAGGGGCCTGCTTTGGTGCACTTAGACTACTTCGAAAGGTCCTCCCTCTCCTGCCAATGGCTGCAAAAAGAATCCTGATTGTAATGTAATGTAAAGTCCACTTCTATAGCGCTACTATCACTCCAGGGAGTATCTTGGCGCTCACCCAACTCAGATGTACGAGATGGGGGGGGAGTAGACACAGTTCCCACAAGACCAAGCCCTGGTCCTATCGTGACTGGACTAAGGCAACTACCTCTACTTAGGTGCTCCCAAAGCAACTTTAAGGAAGCTCCAAGTTGCTCAGAACTGTGCTGCCAGGTTGCTGCTCGGGATCCCAAAAACCCAGTCAGCCAAGTCAGCCCTAAAAACCCTACACTGGCTGCCTATCCCCGAAAGAATACAATTCAAGGCTCTCAGTGTTGCCCATAAAACTATGTGAGGAACAGGTCCGGCTATCAACAGATCCCACATTACCCCCATTTGCCCAAATTAGGACCTGCGATCGGCTAACCTCAATCTTGCAGTTGTCCCCAAAATCAGGAGAACACGAGCTGGAGGAAGATCCTTTTCCTATAATGTGGCAATACTTTGGAACACACTACCCCCATACCTTTGAGATGAATCCAATCTACTTCCATTTCGCAAACTTCTAAAAACATTGTTATTCCTACAATCGGCCATATAATTCTATCCGTCTCTCTTTCAGTCGCTGGCGCTTAGATGCCTGAGGGTAACTATGCGCTCTACAAATGAATAATAATAATAATAATAATAACATATTCACATATGCAAGAGTTATTTACAAACTACACCGTGACAATACAAATGAGCTGATCTGTGACATCGCTTGAGACAATGTGTGTCACTGAACATTACATGTCTACTACATTTACACAAATGACATATATATATAACATATATTTACAGGTTCTTCACACCTCACAACTTTTAAGGATAAGTCCTAAATGTGATTAAGCATCAAGTGTTTTCACTGGTGCTTCGACTTATTGTCATGGGGACCTGATTCCCTTAGGTCCTCCCTCTAATTTACATAATGACACTGTACTGTGGCCCTTGGGAGGTCAGAGATTTTGTTATTAAGCTGGCATAATGTGCTGAATTACGCTTTTCCTTGTAGTGCCACCTGTGTACCAACATAAGCAGGAAATGCTAGCTCTTGGCCTCAGTGTAGGATATGCCGACGCGTTTCGACCTTCTTGGGTGGACCTGGGCTGTTGTTATGTGGAAGATCTTCTTCAGGGCAAACGTTCTTGCGGGACATGTATTCCTGCTTCAATGGGGTTTGGATCCTTAAGGTGTGGTCTTTTCTTTACATGGAAGACTGACTTCCATGACAGGTGCTGTTGGCTGTGCGCCTAGTCGAGCGGCTTCTGTAACTTTGATTCAATCCGTGGTGGAGATGGACGCGATGCTTCTCTTCGCTTTCTCCGTCTATTCATGCTGCTTCTAAGGCTGTGTTACTCGAGCGTTGCTTTATTCACCTAAAAAGAGTTTCGTGTTGAAAAAATTGTTTTTAGATACAAGTTCGGGGCACTACTTATTACTTAAAAATTAATACAAGACAAAAAGTTCATTATGTGAACCTGAATAGGAAAACTGGTGTAGATTATTATTCCCAAATAAAACTTAAATCCATGGTCTAGGAGGCACACTGCTGTTGATAATCCAATATCAGAGGAGCGCTCCTCTTCTGCTGCGCCTCCCATTGCCCCCTTAGGGATGATTGTTCTCCCTCGATTGTTATACTTCTTCTTGATCCTGCCCCTTAACCTACCAAAAGCCTTCTTAAACAACCTTAGATCACTCTTCTCTGAATTAATTTGGGGTGCCCAAAGATGCAAACTCTCAATTAAAAAGGCTATGAATCCTATAGACATCCCCAAAATGGAAATATACTATGTAGCCACTCAGTTAGTATGACTGCCACTATGGCTGGTGGTTAACACAGACCCAGAAAGACAGGATGTATATACCGTGTCTACTAAATATTGGGGACCTTCTGAGGACCTTATATCAGAGGACCAGGCCAAAGACCCCAATACCAGGGTGCGCTGAACAATAAAAGTAATATGACACACACTAGAGAAAGAGGAGCATGAGAATCCCCTACTCCTCCGAACTGCCATTGTGGGTGGCACCTGCTATGGCAAAAGTGGCAGACAGACATGCCACAGAGACCAGGCTGGATCACTACTATGGGGGATCTATATCATGAGGGTGAACTCCTCGCTTATTTTGCTCCTCAGAAGACTACGGGCTACACAGGGGCCAGTTCCTGACTTTTGGGGCCATTGAGAATGGCGAACAGTGATACGTGGGGAATGGGTAAACATGAGCCCAACAGTGCGGAAGCCCTGTTCGTGCTGCTAACACATGAGGTCGGTAGAAATGCGGTAACCTGCATTAACCTGCATGCACAGGACATTACGTAATGTCCCCACCACTGCATTTAAAAACTAAAAGGAAACAAAAAATAGAGAGAGACATTTCCGACAAGGAATAAGTTAAAATATTGGAATACAATAAGGGGCTGAATAGAAACCCCCACTTCAAATACACCCAACTCAAATATTTACACTATTCATATCTGACCCCAGAACGACTGGCAAGAATTTACCCAGGGCTCCACATCAAGGGCCTCATGTAGGTAGCATACCAGTTACCACTTCTAAAATACCGAACGTTACCGAATCGGTATTTTAGAAGTGGTAACTCGTATGTAGGTAATGAGTCGGTATTTTTTACCGATTCGTTACAATTCGGTAATTACCGAATCGGTATTTACCGATTCGGTAATGAGGCATACCTTCCCATTGATGGGAAGGTATGCCTCATTACCGAATCGGTAAATACCGATTCGGTAATGGTGGAGAAAATGCAAGGGTGGCAGGGTGTCACATTGACACCCTGTTGCACCCCTGATTCGGCCATGTGTGCACATGTGGCACACATACATGCCCTAAGGGCATGTATGTATGCCACATTGCACACTGCTACGCGCTTCAAAATGCATACACACATACATTAACTATTTACCACCAACTATAAGTTGGTGGTAAATACCGACTCCTAAACACACCCACACACTCCCCCTACATATCATTTCTGGAATCGGAATTTACCGATTCGGTAAAATTACCGAATCGGTAAAATTACCACATCGGTAACGTTACCGATTCGGTAATTTTACCGATTCGGTAGTTTTACCGAATCGGTAAATTCCGATTCCAGAAATTGACCCCCTACATACCAATAGCCAAAATACCGGTCGGTAACGGTATAATTACCGAAAATCGGCCGTTACCGACCGGTATTTGGCTACCTACATGAGGCCCGTAGTGCCCTAGATGCTACACAGTGGAGGCAGACTTCTTCCATATAGTCTGGAATTGCCCACACATACAGGGTTATTGACAAACCCTGCTGAACCTTTCAAAGTACTTGAAGGACCAACACTTGTCCATGACAATGACAGAGTGCATGCTGGGGAGATTCCTGAGACCCACAAATGCCAAACACACCACCAGGTTGATTGACCTGGCCCTACGCTTGGGAAATCGAAACATAGCGATGCAATGGAAGACCTCCTAACCTCGACTCTCGGTCTCAAGGTATTTCCAGGGCCTGATAAAGTGGTACACTGAAGAAATTATTGTCGTGACACGCATCCACAAACAATTAGGCAAAGAGATACCTGTTCTAGTATGAGACACAGTATTGTTGTCGCTACAGGCAAGATCGGATGATACATTTTAATGGCGCTTAAATGCACAATGGCTGTTCATAGTCATGCTAATGCTGATAGGCCACGTTGCAGTGTGAGGAACGTTCAGTCCAACACCGACTGAAGCCGGTCGTGGTGCCGAACGGGGAAGAGGCTATAGCTCCAGGGACAATTGAAGTGCTTGCTGGGTTGGGGAGAATGACACAGATAATTTGCTGTAACAATATGAGTGGAACAGAATGCACCATCTCTAGTAGGGTATGAGGGTTTCTCTATCTCTTTCTTTGTATTTCTTCTCCTGCGAAAGGGTGTACTATTGCACTGAGGAGTATCAGAGTTGTAATGTTGGTTGTGGTGTTTCACAAATGTTATTGCTACTCGGGGGTCGGAGATGTCCTTATTTGCACAGTGTGTGATGTATGGACGATGATGATTTGAATAAATTTACAACTCTATGGTGCACTGTATGCATCTACTGCGCAACTGGAAACTAATTTTTCACTTGGTAGGAGCTTTGCTGTATTAATTCAATATTGTGTCTGGTGGATCCAACTTTCAATTTCAGGGTTGTTTTTTCATGCAAATTAACAAAATGCACAAAACAAAAAAAACATACAACAAACACAGCATGAGCTATCAACACAGAAAACACATATCATAGGGCACTGAAAGGAAACACACTTTTTTGACAGAATGTGAGAAAATAGGATGTGGTCAATTGCAACTGTTCTTTCCACGTTTTCCACTGTTCTTCTTATGAAACTGTCATAAAATGGTCATATTATGTCTAAGTGTTTCTTTGATATACACTTTCCTCCTTCCCAGTTGTACCTGATAGTGTTTAAAGGCCAATGTAATTTTAAAACTAGAGTTTTCTGTATTAATTTGTAATACATATTCCTAGTACAAAGGTTGCTGGTTCATATACATAACATTTTTTAAATATTGTGGTGAAACAGAGTATTTGGAGAAAGTTAGAAACATTTCAGTCATATCAAAGGTTTATGCAAAATCATACCAGAACTAGCTGTACATGTGGTCCCATGCAAATGAGACAAGAGAAAACTTTGTTATCATTGTGACCATGTGCTATTATAGACATAGGCATGTGGGCACACAGTGTTTTCAGTGACGTAGCAAGCTCTGAGAGGCATGATTTTTGGGGGCGGCGGCCTAACCCCTGCTCTTCCATGCGGCTGCAGGAAAGGCAGGGCGGCAAAGACAGGAACCGTCACAGGCAGCAACGTGTGCAGCTACGCCAGTGAGTGTTTTTGGAGGTACAATGATTGTGCTCCACATATGATGTACTCTACAGCTAGTGCACCCTCTTCAAGTAAAAAGTAAGCCTGCAAAGTAGCCCCTGAAGAGGGGAGGCACAGGGTTTCCAAGTGCCTGCCAAGAATATTTTTGTAATTGAAGATTCCTTCTTGGTAAGTAGGAGTCAGGAAGCCAGTACACGTAGAATACCAGATTATAGGTTTATTGAACCGATTACAAGTTACTTAATAGAACACCCCCACCAGGAGCAGCATCATCTCTGTTTAGCCCACTCTCTCTGTCCACCCTCCAGTCGCTCACCAACATTCTAGGACATCATACACTCGCTGAACACAGCAGGGAAACAGGGAAGCTGTGCAGATATACATTACAACCCCAGCAGATTATAACACATCTCCTTCCCATAAAAAATAATAAATTACAAACAGAACTAATAAAAATACAAGCAGAATTGTAAGAGACCTTAGCTTCGATAAGCCCTATAAATTATTCACACAGTGGTCGCAACCAACCACATCCATACGAAACCAAAAGTATACCCATATACAGGTCAGATAGAACCCATTCAAGCCAAACCTCTATCAGCGCAATACCAGAGGAACAATATTTTCACTCAAGTGACACACATACAATCCACATACTTTCTACTTCACTCTCTTGCAGGACCAAGCTTGTGTTCTACACACACCCTCTACTGCCAGCCAGTCAGTCACAGGACTAGGGACATAAATCATGCACTTTCACTTTAATGCACAATTGTCCATATTGCGCTTTGGCAGGACCAGGGAAATATACTACATACTCACCCTCTACTACACACTCTTGCATGACTGGGGACAAGCAATATACTAACCCTCTACTGTGTACTACAACAGGCCCGGAGAGCTATAGTCAACAAACTGCCTACTGCGCATTCTTGCAGGACCAAGGAAACATTCTATACACTCATCCTGTACTGCATACTCTTGGAAAGCTATGGACAACACTAGACTAACCCTCTACTGCGCACTCTTACAGGACCAGGGCAATATACTACACATGCAGCCTCTACTGCGCACTCTTGCAGGACCAAGGAAACATTCTATACACTCATCCTCTACTGCATACTCTTGGAAAACTATGGACAACACTAGACTAACTCTCTACTGCGCACTCTTACAGGACCAGGGACATATACTACACATGCACCCTCTACTGCGCACTCTTGCAGGACCAAGGAAACATTCTATACACTCATCCTCTACTGCATACTCTTGGAAAACTATGGACAACACTAGACTAACCCTCTACAGCGCACTCTTACAGGACCAGGGACATATACTACACATGCGCCCTCTACTGCGCACTCTTGCAGGACCAAGGAAACATTCTATACACTCATCCTCTAGGAAAACTATGGACAACACTGGACTAACCCTCTACAGCGCACTCTTACAGGACATGGGACATATACTACACATGCACCCTCTACTGCGCACTCTTGCAGGACCAAGGAAACATTCTATACACTCATCCTCTACTGCATACTCTTGGAAAACTATGGACAACACTGGACTAACCCTTTACAGCGCACTCTTACAGGACCAGGGACATATACTACACATGCGCCCTCTACTGCGCACTCTTGCAGGACCAAGGAAACATTCTATACACTCATCCTCTACTGCATACTCTTGGAAAACTATGGAAAATACTAGACTAACCCTCTACAGCGCACTCTTACAGGACCAGGGACATATACTACACATGCGCCCTCTACTGCGCACTCTTGCAGGACCAAGGAAACATTCTATACACTCATCCTCTTGGAAAACTCTGGACAACACTGGACTAACCCTCTACAGCGCACTCTTACAGGACCAGGGACATATACTACACATGCACCATCTACTGCACACTCTTACAGGACCAGGGACATATGGTCAACCTATCCTCTACTGCGTAGTCTTGCCAGACTAAGAACACCTGCGGCACACACTCTCTACTGCGTACTCTTACAGGACCAGGGAAATATACTACACACCCACCCTCTACAGCGCACTCTTACAGGACCAGGGACATATACTACACATGCATCCTCTACTGCACACTCTTACAGGACCAGGGACATATAGTCAACATGTCCTCTACTGTGTAGTCTTGCCAGACTAAGAACACCTGCGGCACACACTCTCTACTGTGCACTCTTACAGGACCAGGGAAATATACTACACACCCACCCTCTACTGCGTACTCTTACAGGACCAGGGACATATAGTCAACATGTCCTCTACTGTGTAGTCTTGCCAGACTACGAACACCTGCGGCACACACTCTCTACAGTGCACTCTTGCAGGACCAGGGACTTAAATGGCACAATACTTCTATTGTACACATGCAAAACATGGACTTATCCATAACCACAAACTCCCCTCAAGACTCTTTCACGCAATAAACATAAAAGAGCTTTTTTTCCTGACCACTCCACCCAAATAGGAACATATTGAGCAAAAATGTACGTGCGGTTTCTTGTTTGCCACTTGTCGCAGCTTTGAACATTTATTTACTTGGGAGAGGTGTTTGAGCATGCTTGCACAACACTCTTCCGAGGTGTGATGTCACTTCAATTGACTTCGATGTACCGTGCCTGTGCTGCCTGTAGGCAATATGTATTTTAAGGCTTGCGTCTGAAATTGAATCATACTCTTTGTACTCCAAAAACTCTATTTTACCTCACTGGTATTATAAAAAAATGATTTGCAGATAGCCGAACTTCTTATTACACGGTGGCCCTCATCCACAAAAAAGACATCCTGACTTTCACATTACAGTGCAAAGAGTGTTATCAAAGGGAGTTGTCTTTTATAAATGTTTAGATTGGGACCGCAAGCAAAAGTGAACTCGTTTTTATTTTTGATTAAGTGAAAAATAAAAAGTGTGGAACAATCACCGAGAGGGCACTTGTGATAAACCATGCATGTCATTAAAAAAATATAATTGTGTCACTGTGATAAACAAATCAAAGCCACATTCCTGCATGATGCAATCTCGACCCCCGCTATTAATCATGCTAAATGTTATTTCGGCTTTTACTGTCTATGAAATATTGCCAGTGGAATACTACAGGCCTCTGGTGTTTTCTTTCAGCGAGTTCGAGGTCGGAAGGCCAGCCTGGAGGAGATTCAGCTGGTCCACGCGGAGCATCACTCACTGCTTTACGGCACCAGCCCGACGAACAGGCAGAAGTTGGACCCCAGGAAACTCCTAGGTCTGTAGGGGCCCCGGCCCCGCTATGAAGCGCGAATTCCAGCCTTGTCATTACTCATAGCTCGTGTCAGCTGAAGGCATTTGGCAAGCGGTGTGACAAAAAGTCACATTTTCCAAAGGCAAAGCTCTGTGGAATAAAATGTTACGGTGCACCCAAGTGCATCTTGGCCGCATGTACCGCATATAAAAAAGCGACTTAGCAGATCCTATTTTCTTGTGCTTTAATTGTCTCAAACTTTGTGAGCAGGTGCATGATGACCTCAGTAACACAGCAAAGACGATTTAGAAAAGAATACACTTTTTTACACTATCGTATTGAACATTAAAATGTTTTGACGTTGAAATGCCAGCTATACACGAACACCGACGCCTTGTTGTTTATGTTTCTCATTTTAAACTCAGCCCAGGTTGGCAAGGCTTCACTGTGAATTACTCAAGTTTGAAAGGTTTCTAATTTTATTTACCACATGGGGAATTATGGCTCAGGCAATTCTGTATATATCTGATTTCAAAGTCACAACTTAAACAAGTAAACACGATGTGCGTCTACTGAAAAATTATCTAGTAAGATAGAAAATATGAGACATTTGGGAAGATAATTATTGAATGAGAAAAACACACACAACATTGTTCTTATCCATATAGACAAGACTGATGTCGAAGTTTTTCTGTTCCATTCCTCTGTGTATCCACTCACCTACTATACACAACATATTTCGGCATTTATAAGCTTCATCACCCATTGGCCTCCATTGTCAATAGAATTTGCTCCATGTACTGTATTCTAATTCCCATATAATCCATTATCCCATTTCCATTTCCCTTTTTCAGACCTTAAGTTGATTTGCACCGTGTGATCGTACAGAAAGGAGTGTGGCCTTGGCAAGCGTGTTGGGAAACGGCAAGTTGGGCTTTGAGTGACCTCCTCTGCCTAAACCCCAAGGATGGAGAGGCCTTTTATTCCACCGGGCAAGTCCATAGTGAGCTGGAGCCCTTGGGGGCTGGTTATGAAAGTCTGGCCCAAGAGCTGCCGAAGTTAATGGCAGCCGGTAAGGGGAAGGTTCAATAGAGAGGGAAGGGGAAGGTAAAAAAAAAGCGATCGGAGAGGTCGAAGAGGGAGGTCAGAAAGAGAAAATGAACGGATGGATGGATGGGAAGAGATCAATTGCAAGAGAAGATGAACAGAGCAGGCAGGTTTGAGCCTTTTTGCCAGGGGCTGTTCCCCATTCCAGCCTTGCTAAACAGCCCTCACTTTCCCATCCCCCCACCACACCCCCCAAAGCAAGAATTAACTCGTCTGGAGCCACCTCCCATGTCCTGGGGAAGTTTTCAGTTGAGGCCCACAGTGAAAACCATTCACGCCACATGAGCTAGAAACCTAAGGGCCTATTCATCAACTGTGTTTTGTAGTACGTTTAGTAGTACTGCAATAGTATTACTAAAGTGCTACAGAATCCAATGTATAAACCTACCAGTGTAAATCTCCTCTATCTTCAGAGCCAGATTACGATGTCGTTAGGAAAGGCTCCAGATTGGATTCGGTATTGCAGAATCTGATTTGGAACCCTTGTTTCCAAACAAATCATACAGATTTCCCAATGACCGATTATGATGCCCGGAAACCATTCAAGCAGTCTGAATTGGTTCCGATAGGCATCCGGACAGCCCGAGACTTTCAGAGCCGATTTGTACAGCTCTATGGAGACGGTTTCTGGACGAGCGATTACGATGACCAATTCGGACAGCCGTTCCGATCTGGTTTGCCCGAGACGAAGCGGCTGCCGGAATCTGTCTTTGGGGGCTCGTTGCGGGCCCTCCTTCATCCGGAGACGTACAAATGTAGCCTGTGGTGGTACCCAAGGGACCGCTCTTCCCAACCATGCACAATGAGGTGCCCGCCACAGGGTGCAAGGTTGTCCTCAACCAACCCTTATTTCAATGGGAGCCTGTGTTCTCGTTCAGAACACAGGCTCCCATTGAAGTCAATGCGAGTCTGACCGAACAATGTGGGAA
Organism: Triturus cristatus; assembly: GCF_964204655.1. Taxonomy (NCBI): domain Eukaryota; kingdom Metazoa; phylum Chordata; class Amphibia; order Caudata; family Salamandridae; genus Triturus; species Triturus cristatus. The sequence goes on from NC_140593.1 coordinate 248,898,166, forward strand.
TCATCATAATCGTCCAGTTTGTTTAAGAGCAATCGCACTCCTTGGTAAGTGAAGTAAACCATGTAGTAATAGTAGGTAGGTGCAGCTTGGTTGACTCTCCTGATCATCATAATCGGTCATCCGGACTCGCAGGACCTGATTCATTTGGAAACTAGTCCGGAACCAATTTGTTCGGGACAGTTTCCTAATGACATCGTAACTGGGCCCTTAGTAGTAAATGTGGGAGAGATCACAGGCAATGCCTGCAAAAATGGGCATACTTACTACTAAATGGGAGGGGTATAGGAATGAGTAAAGGGGTATTGGTGATGGAAGGGGAGGGGAAAGGGGAGGGGAAAAGGGAGGGACATGCCCCCGCCCACAAAAGAGTAAGTATTTTGCTTTTGATAAACTGCACTCATTTCTAAAGTTACTATAGGGACAAAGGGACCCACAACAGTAGTAAATTACACAGAGATGGAGTAAGTTCAGCACCAGACATGGCCAACCACTGGTACTGCAAGACCCTCCAATTGAAAATAATGGAGGTATTGAATTGAAATGAAACCCCACAGAAAAGAATACTAAACTAAATTGAGCTATTTAAAATAGTTGACAATTTAAATAAGTATAATTTAATGACAACAATTATCTAAAATTAAAATATTTTATTATTTAATTATAAAATATTTTAACAACTTTTTTGCATTGATAGTTATAATTAAATATGCTTGAATCAGTTCTATGTATATCACATAATTATTAATGCAGAACTATACATTTAATTTAATTCATTCAAATTAATGAAAGATTTAATTCAAAATTATGCTGTAAGCATTTTTGTTCTACATTTAAAATAGAAATATTTTTCATTAACATTTAACATAGACATGTTTTTGTGTATTTTTTTTAATTTAAATAAACTTTTAAAAATGTTCCAGTAATTTCTCATAGGAAAATTCCACAGTTGGTGAAATATAGCAAAAATGAAAACAGTTTAATAAACTTTATAATAAACTAGTAAAACTATTGTTGTGTTAAATATTATTGTAAACTAAGTTTGCATATTTATTTTAAATGTAGAACAAAATAATAAACATATTAACTTAATTTTGAATTAAATCTTTATCTTTAATTATTATAGATCTATATTTCTGCAGTTTAAATTAAAAAATAAATTGCCAACTAAAGTAATAAGAATTCCTATCCTATACATCATTAACCATTGTAAAAATGATTACAACTAACTATAAACAGTTTAATTATATTTTAATAAAAATAATGTTATATTAACGTATATGTCCAAATAAAAGTTGTTAAAATATGCTATAATTAAATATTACATATTTTATCATTTTTAGATATTTTTAATATCAAATTATATTTAACTATATATCTATAACCATTTAAAAGAATAATTGTATTTATCATGATTTCCTATGGGTATTATTTTAATTTCCTACCTCCATTATTTTCTATGGGAGGGTTTTGATGTACTCCTGGTTGGCCACGCGTGGTGCTAGACATATTACTGTTTTTTGGCAGTAGTAACTTTGGGCATCATTAGGATGACGGAAAATAGGACCGCCCGCCATATGTGCGGCGGTCCCGTGGGGAAGATTAGGATGCGTCCGCCACACTGGCGGGCGCGCCACACATTTTTAACATTGGGACGGGCAGTGCTTTCAGCAGCTCCCGCCGCAATAGTAAAAATGCATGTTGTGCATTTGCATGCAAATGCAGGGGGGTACAATAGGTTCCCCCATGTGCACCCCACACCCCCAACTGTGAACTCCGCATGCCTCGTTGCTGCCACTGAAAGGCTGCTCTCCACCTGGATACTAATATGGATGTCAGTGTCTAGCAGACACCGCCACCATATTAAATCCTTTTCCGCCCGTTCGACTTGTCGACCGGGCCGAAAAGCGGCGGGCGGTCTTCCCATCTGCCGCGGTACCCCCGCCATACTGATATGGCGGGGGTAATTGGCATGCGGGCGGTGTAGTATGGTGGGCAGATCACCACCGCCGTTTGGGCAGTGGCGATCCGCCCGCCATACTAATAGAAACCTTAGACTCTACATTTGGCTCCACCCCTTTTTTCTGATGTTGGAATCTAGTGGGTCTACACCTTTTAGTAACTCCACACCCAGTCAGTCAGTCAGTTTGATTTATTGTATCAGCATACAAAGCCTTACAAACATTTTCCAATTAAAAAGCAGTCCTTCATAACAGAACTTATATAAAACATATTTCCTATTTAGGCTCAGGAATGTGACATACTTAAAAAACATGGCATAACTGTATGTCTAAAATCACACAACCATGCAATAAAATACATGATAAAAATATGCTTTCTTCAACATTAAAACAGGCAGAAAATTATATTTACACAGAAAATGTTAATATTAAATATAGACAGTAATAAAGTGCCTAATATACTAAACAAATTAAAACTGGATACTGTCCAACAGCTGGTGCGCCAGATCATATAAAGTACTAGCAGTTATAAAGTACCTACAATAGTAAACTACAAACTGGTATAGGGAAAAGTTCATACTACTACAGGGATGGAAGTGATTATGTAAAATTATGCTCATATATCAATTTATTGTAATTAATGTTTTGATATTGATATTTATACCAAGCCGATGTAAGCTAATCCATGCAGTGATACCCACATGTTTCGTAACTTGCTGCGCTACATGCAGCTTCATATCAAACTGTGAGCATTTACAGATTCAAGATTCAAAAGACTTAGGGGTCTATTATGATGGCGGGCGGACATGCCCCAGGAAATGGGACCGCCCGCTAAGTGTGCGGCGGTCCTGCATCGACAATTAGGATGCGCCCGCAACACTGGCGGGCGCATCCCGCATTTTTTGTATTGCGGCGGGTGGTGCTGTCCGCAGCACCCGCTGCAATACACAAAAAGGCATGTGCGCATTTGCATGCACAATGTGGCAGGCACAGCGCATTGCCTGCCACGTCGTCCATGCAAATGTGGTACCCCCCATGTGCCCCCCCACCCCCAACATCCTGGGGTCCTTGCAACGGGCCCCCAACTCAGGAAACTGCATGCCTTTCTGTGAAAGGCTGCTTCCTGCTGCCTTCCTAATATGGATGGCGGTGTCTAGCAGACACCGCCACCATATCAGGCCCCTTTTCTGCCCGGTCACCTGTGTGACAGGCGGAAAACCGGCAGACGGTCTTTCCGTCTGCCGGGATCCCCCGCCATACTAATATGGCGGGGGAAATGGGTGGCAGGTGGGGTATGATGTAGGGCGGATCGCCACCGCCATGTGGGCAGTGGCGATCCGCCCTACATCATAATAGACCCCATAATTTTGAATGAAACAAGCATCCATAAAAGTTACAAGTCACAATAAAAACACTAAATATAACAGATAACATATCAAGATAGAGTGAAAAATGATGTTCATAGCAGCACTTAAAAAACATTGCGACAATAAAACAATATTAGCAGCATGTTTAGTAAAACAGATAACAACACATCGTAAAAACAATACACAAGAAGTGGTAACCATTGCACCATTCCAGTGACAACCCAGGGATCAACAGGTATTGAGCGGCAGAGTGAAGAACCCATAGTTTTAGAAAACAGCCAACATAAATCATGGTTTTGTTGTCGGTCAATTGCAATAAAAGAGTGGAGGCTAGTCTGTCATGCCTAATGTCGGGGTATTTCTTTTTTAAAAATGGAATTAAAATTTGCCTGGTATATCCTGCGTATTATTTACAAAAAAATTCAAAATGTAACATTGTTTGCCCTGACTTGCTATCACAGTGACAGGGGGTACTGTCTAGGTTCTTCATATAGCCCAATGGGAAACACAGCAAAAATGTCACTGTGTCTGCCCTAAAACGAAATAGTAATCAGTGTTCCCAGCGCCTACATGCACACCAGAGTTAGTTAGTTGGAGAGCATAGTTGAATCCTGCTCTGCTAGTCTATAACATTAAATTTGCACTTCTCCCTGTTAGTTCTGCACGTATACATATAGTCATGTAGGGTTAGCTGTACATGTTTTCTGCTGAGGGTGCTTCAAGTTTCAGGCTACATAAAAGCATGTTCCATACAAATTTTACTATATACGGATTTGACATATGTGAGCCAGGAAATTAACAAGCCTCTGTCACATGACAAGCAGTTCAATAAGATGTCTCTTGATAAGCTAGCCTAAGCGTTTTTCCAAATAGCTAACCACAGTAGCGCCGGCCCGTCTCCAATGTATTCTTGCAAAAAAGACAGGCTCAGCTTTTCATGACAAATAAAAAAGGACGAAGAAATGGGGCCTGAGAGGAGTCTCCTACAGAAGGGATTTTATTCCCTCTTAATAGCCTCACATTTCGTGATACCCCATACCTCAGCCCCATACATGGTGATGGTGATGGAGCAGGTAGTGCAAAATTTTGTATACCGCCTCTATTCTTGCATGAAAATACTAATTATATGATCTATTAACTATAATATTATTAAACGAGTGTTGCATGTATACTAATCAACATTATAAACACATAAACTACACATGGGATTTGCTATTTGCATGGCTAAATAACTCTTATAACTAAACTCTGTACGCATATTAATAAATAATATATGTGGTAATAGACTATCGCATGATATGTTGCTTTGTGTCGTTACATCGTCGTGGAGGATCGGAAAAGGTGAATATAATGGCTTTAAATGTCGCTCTATGCTAGATAAATACAAGCACATAGAGGGATTAGTAAGGGGTTAACATTAGAATCATCATTTCTATAAATTAATTATTCCTTTGTGTTTGTTTCGCTTAAGTTGACATCTGGGCCTAATCCAAAATGGCCGCTGACATCACACGCAGAAGTGGCCACCGTCTTGTGAGGCGCAGAGTCAACTGCGCATGTACTAACAGTATCGTGAACTTCTTAGCGACCTTTACTCATCATGTTCCTGGTCAAGGATAAGAATTTGGTGGTCAGCCAAGATAAGGGAACAATCAACCTTACAGTAAACCGGAACAAGCCGATACAAGAGCTTAAAATGTATTTTTAGCTGGTTCTAAATCAACATAAACCAATCCAACTATTTGGTCCAGAGTGCCTTGATGTTTGAGAATAGGGATCTATAGGCGACGAATACTAATGTATATTTTGTAAAATAATTATTCTCTCCCTATAGGTTATAAGGTGTTCCACCCCACATGTCCAGCGCTTGAATTACTCATCCCTCCTGTGTGTGTAGACTGGTGAATGGTGACATGTGTGAGTTGGTGTTATGGGCCCCACCAATGAATGCATGTATGAATGAGTGTGCGTGACAACGGGTCTGCGGCGCAGGGAGGATATCGGTATATGTTGTTCCCCATTTTCCCAGTCTTGCGCTGGATCAGTTTTTCTGGTAACCGTATGATGGTTATTATTGTATTGCTTTGGTGATTATTGCTTGTAAATTGCTTATTGATTTTTGATTGTGGATAAGAATTGGTTTATGTATTAACACTCTATGTTGAGTTGCGTCGAGTTCTATGTTGTTTGACAGCTTCTGGGATGTAGGAAGTCGGAAGTTTGTAACGGTTCCGTAGTAGGGCAGACTGTTCGCTGCTCTCGGGAAAGACGGAATTGTTGTTGCCCTGTAGGTACACGGGGAAAACGTGTGACGATTGGAGTTGCACGACTCATTGTCTGGGTTCGATTTGGTAACATCGTCGTGTGTTACTGCTAGGGACATTTTCTGTATGAGAGAAATGTATGATAGCGAAGGTCACCTGTGAAATTTTGGTCTTAGGTACCAGGAGCCCAAAAGGCACTCTGATTATGTTTATCACTGGAAAGGTGATAGGTGTTCCCTAAGCTTGCCAGAAGGATAAAGCAGAGGGAAGTGCTACTTTATTAACGAGTGTAATAATTCTGTAGTACGGCAGACTGTTCACTGTTCTCGGGAAAGACAGAATTCTGTGTGAATTAACTACATTTACCGTATGAAAGTGCGTGAATGAAATAGCATTCAGGTTAATTGTGAAACTCTGGCTTTATTTCTCAGGAGCAGAGCGTCTCCAACTAGGTGTCTTAATTCTAGAGAAACAGTTAGCTAATGCTTGTTAGAAGGGTAAGGTAGAGGGAAGTGCTACTTTATCAACGGAAGTAACGATTCCGTAGTAGGGCAGATTGTTCGCTGCTCTCGGGAAAGACGTAATTCTTGTAAGAAAGGTCATTAACTATTCTTTTGTTAGCAAAACAGATAATGGTGGCGCTTTCATGTCGTTACTAACAGAATTTTAGTAAAAAAGTGAATGTAAAAAGTTTACCGATAAATTTTGTAAAGGAGGGGTCAGCAGGAGTAGCGAGAAAAGCTGATGTCAGAAAGACTGCGCTGGGATTGGCCAGTCAGTAGGAAGCGTAGACCTTCCTGATTGATGCGTTAGTGTGAGTCGTACTGGGATTGGAGAATTACAGAAGTGACATAGACGCTCCTGATTGGTGCGTTAGTGTGAGTCGCACTACGATTGGAGAATAACAACAGAATAGTCGTAGGGAAAATCTAGCGATACATGGAAGAAAAAATGATGTATTACGATCCACCAGAAAAAGTGAAAAAGTCCTGGTTCGGAAAAATAAAGAGCTTATTTAAAAAGGACAATCCGATTGTGACTAGAGAGGGACAGTTGCTTCCCCCATCAAAATCGCCCGCATCCTTTATGGTTGCGAAATACGGATATCATACATGTATTTGGTTGGACAATTGGGCAAAGTATACAAAAGAAGATGGAGTCTTAGCATTTCCGGAACATGGTTCATTTAATTTAGCGGTTTTGAGAAATTTGAGAGAGAGAATGATGAATCTACAACCAAGACCTAGACCAACACAGTTTGAAGCATTGACAGAATAGGAAGACGAGATGCATAACAGAGAACGGCGGAATGTACAAATATATGTTTGGTAGATCATATGGACAGGAGAATCATGATGATAGAATGAGGAGATGGCAAAGCGCAAATATGACTGAGGGTTTGTTTCCTGTGAGAAGTGCTGAAGAGATTAGCAATAGAAAATGTATGGAAAAGAGAAATAATACCGAGTCAGGAGGATATAGTGTGCATGAATCGGAGGATGATGTTCTTGATGACATGTTTTATAAAAATCCACCTCCATATCAATCAGATTCCACATTATTGACACCAACTGCCCCAATGAGAGAGACTTCACGAAATATAAAATTCGAATCAGTACCACAAGAAGTAGGAAGAAACAATCCTTTTAGAGAAATAGAGAAAACACAACATGGTAAAATGGGTAATGAAAATTCAGCTGAACTAGCGAAAACCACTAGAATTAACTGAAAAGATTAGGGAATTGACCAAAAATTTGGAAGCAGTAACCGTTCATGTAACTATAGGACCTGTAATGCCTATTTTTGATACACAGAAGGATAGTAAGCATTGTCTGACGATTCCTTATAACAGTAAAAAACAGACCGAGAGGCCAGAAAAAAATTCAGATGAGAACCCATGGAGACAAACAGCAGGCATTTCAGAACAAAGTACGCCTAAGAATTTGACAATAAATCAAAGTTTAGTGGATAGAATAATAATGATGACAGAATCAGTCCCAGGATCACCAAAGACTTCAGAACAACCAAGTAGTGAGAACAATCCTGTAGAACCTACTTCAGAAGAATTAAGTGAATGGTTAAGGAGTTTACAGCGGAAAGATACAGAATCCCAATCTATAGATGTGGCCAAGCTGAAGATTGATTTGGAAGAATTAATAGTAGGGACTATCCCCACGGAGAAGTTTAAAGCTTATCAGGATGAAGAATTATTATTTTTCTGTAAAAGTATAACCTGGAGAGCAAGGAATCTACACGAAAGACTAGAAGAAGTGGCAAATGAAATGGGTATACACTTTGAAAGAGTAAAGGCTTTACAAAAACCATACCAAGTAGATTTTTCTGAAAAAGATATTGAAAATCTGAATACCGCAGGAAGAACAACTCAGATTAAAGACATAATAATTGTGTTAAGAAAATGGGGAGATGTAGATAAATGGAAAAGTAGGTTTTATCGAAAACGAGATGATGTTTCAGACAAAACGTTTGCAGCTTTCCCAGTGAGAGAAAAGGAAAAGGTAGTAACAGAATGTCCCATGAGAGAAATTCCAGGCGGAGGAAATATACATGTACCTTGGACTAGACAAGACATTTTGTCATTTACCAATGATTTTCCTCGACTACGCGAAAAGCCAGTCGAGTGGTATAGGTAGGTAGATAGGTTTGTAAAATTATCAAAAGATTTATGGATTGATTTAAATAGTCTTTTTGACATAATAGTACCAGCAGATTTATGGACAGAATTTAAAATTGTGATAAGCTGGCCTACACAAGAGTATCCTAGAGACCCAAAAACTGGTGCCCCTGATCCTGAAGTAATGAAAAAATATGAACAGGTAATTACCTTTCTGAAAAACAAAGTACCTCCCAAGGAGACTGATTGGGTAAAAATTGACCGAACTCATCAGGAAGCTAAAGAATCAGTACATGCTTATTATGAAAGGTTAATACTCGCCTTTAAGCAGTTTAGTGGTGATGAAAATTTGAGTGAAAAAGTTTAAGTCACTTTGTATACCGATTTGTATATGGGCTGCGTCCAAATATGAGTGAAATGATTAAGCATTAAACTGGCAAAATAGAATATAGAAGAAGCCAAAAAGGAATGGCCATGTCATAATCGCGGAAGAATAGGGCATTGGAAAACCGAGTGTAAATTTCCCCCGAGTGCTAATTATGATAATGCATCATTGAATTTGCAGGTGCAGAAAGAGGTGAGTTGTCAACCACAGCGACAGCAGCAGGTTGTTGCCCAACAGAATCAGGTGCCAAAACCGCCTTTTCCACAGAGCGTAAATCCTCAGAAATAGAGTAATGAGACAGGATTCTACAGCGAAGAACAGGTAACTAAGCTGCCGCGCGCTAGTGCTGTTACGCAGTATTGGTTACAACGCGATGAGAGTGAGTCAGAAGAAAGCTATTGACGGTGCCGAGGGGAGTAAGAAGAGTGCGTACTTGGCGCAACTCTAGAAGTAGACCAGACAGGTCCTTTTGTGGATGAAAAGGTAAATGATGAAAATATTACTTTCCTAGTAGATACTGGTGCTACTCGTTCAACTGTCAGTTCAGCTGATGTTAAAAATCTTCCTCTCTCGGACGAAACAATCCAAGTAGTTGGAGTATCCAACAGACAGATTAAAACATATCTCACTGAACCAGTAAAAGTTAACATAGGGAAATTTTCTGAAATGCACCGCTTTGTCGTGTGCGATTCAAGCCCTGTAAATTTGTTAGGAAGAGATTTACTGTGCAAAATGAATTGCACCATATTTTGCACTCCTGATATAGAAGTTGAGACCCCTGATGAAGATGTACTGTATAAAATGACTATGGTTAATATGGAACCTAAGATTACTGAGACATTTGCTGTATTTAACCCTGAAGAACTACCAAAAGAACTGAAAAAGACAGTAAAAGCGGAAGTCTGGGATTTCACAGGAGAAGATGTGGGATTAATGAAAAATGTAGATCCTGTAAAAGTGACTGTAAAGGAAGGAATAAGTAACCCAAGTATTCCTCAGTACAAATTGACACCCGAAATAATTGAAGGAGTTATTCCTATAATAGAGAAAATGATTAAACAAGGTATTTTGAGAGAAATAATGAGTAGTCCATGTAATTCACCAATTATGGGGCTGAAAAAACCTAATGGAACATTTAGAATAGTGCAAGACTTGAGAAAAATAAACAAAATTGTTGTGTCATGTTGTCCTATTGTACCAAATCCATCTGTGATTTTGTATCAGATTCCTCATGATGCAGAATGGTACACAGTAATTGACCTGTGTCATGCTTTCTTTTCCATTCCATTGCATCATGACAGTCAGCAGATTTTTGTGTTCCGGTTTGGCGAACGTATTTTGGCATGGTGCCGAATCCCACAGGGGTATACAGAGAGCCCCTCAATATTTAACCAGATATTGAAAAAGTCCTTAGAAGATCTAGAGATGTCCGAGAGCTCAGTACTGGTACAGTACATTGACGACCTACTTGTGGCGTCAAAAACTCAAGAAGCTTGTGTAGTGGATACCATAGCATTTGGCCTCCATCTGCCATCTGGCAGATGGAGGACTTAAACTATCCCCATCGAAATTACAATTCTGTCAGAAAGAAGCACAACATTTAGGCCACAAAATTGAAAAAGGACTGAGAAAAGTAACTGCAGATAGAATCAAGATAATAAAAGGAATGAGAGCCCCAATGACGCAAAGAGAAGTGAGAATGTTTATTGGAATGGTTCGATATTGTCTTCAGTGGATAAGTAACTTTTCCCTGATCGCAAAACCTTTGGTACGCCTGACGAGAAATGATGTGAAAGACCCCATTGAATTAAATAAGGAAGAGTTAACAGCCTTTAAACAATTGAGAGATAGTTTGTGTGAGGCACCATCACTTGGTATGCATGACTATGAGAAGGAGTTTGAACTATACTGCAGCGAAAGGAATGGATGTGCACTTTCTGTATTAATACAGAAACATGGAAAACTGAGAAGACCAATTGCATATTTTTCAGCTATACTCGACCCTGTTGCTGTAGCATTGCCTGGTTGTTTGAAAGCTGTAGCAGCCACTTGTAAGAGTCTGGAACAGAGCGAAGGAATTGTGATGGGATATCCTGTGCGAGTGTTTGTACCTCATGGTGTGGCAATCCTTTTAACAAGGAGCCGCACTCAGTTCATGACGCATAGTCGGCTGACTAAATATGAGAAAGTCATATTAGGTGCAACAAATGTGAGCCTTGTAAGATGTCTGAATGTGAATCCTTCAACGTTATGGCCTGATGCTGAGAATGTGGAAGTCAGAGACGATGTGGATCATGACTGTTTGGATGTACTTGATTTCTGTACCAAACCACGTCCTGATATAAAAGATGTACCTTTAACAGAAAGTGACTATGTGATGTTTGTGGACGGGTCATGCTTGAGAACAGACGAAGGAATTTTGAGTGCAGCATAAGCAGTATGCACAGTAGCAGCGGTAATGGAAGCGTCTTACCTAAAGGGAGTAAAATCAGCCCAGGTTGCTGAACTGTTTGCGTTAACCAGAGCAGGCAAGTTGGGAAAGAATGTAAGAGTGACTGTGATAACCGATAGTCAATATGGCTTTGGTGTAGTGCATGATTTTGGCCAAATTTGGTCCTAAAGAGGGTTTTTGACTTCAAGTGGAACCCCTATAAGGAATGCGGAAGTGGTTGGGAAATTGCTTGAGGCAACACAGCTGCCTAAACAATTAGCCATTGTGAAATGTGCTGCACATAAAGGGACTGGAGATTATATTTCAGCTGGAAACCAGTACGCTAACGATATGGCTCACTATTGTGCACAAAATCAGAATTCTGTAAATCGAGCAAAAGAAAAGGAAATTAATTCATGTCCCTTGTTGTTTACTAACATTGTGAATACATGGGAAGAAGTGAGGCAGTTACAGGAAGAAGCAGGAGATGAGGAAATGAGACAATGGGTAAAGGCAGGATTTGCACCAAGGGAAACAGATCATGTGTGGGTTTATCGGGATGGAAGACCAGTTATGCCTGATAGTATGGTGTCTGCCATGGCACGGATGTATCATGGACAAGCACATGTAGGGAGAGATGCAATGCTTAGATTGTTCAAACAGACATGGTATAATGCAAAATTCAGACTTGTAGCTGAGAGCCTTTGTCAAAGATGCCTTATATGTCAACAGTTCAATCCTGGAAGAAAAACAGTGGTAAGTCTAGGAACGATAGGTCGAAAAGGAGGGCCTTTCACCAGAATGCAAATTGACTTCATTGAGATGCCCCCCTGTAACAGGTTGAGGTATGTTTTAGTGATGGTCTGCCTGTTTTCTAGATGGGTAGAAACATATCCCACAAGAAGAAGTGATGGAATTACAGTAGCCAAATTACTATTGAGGGAGTTCATCCCTAGATTCGGGTTTCCAGTCACAATTGAGTCAGATAGAGGAAAACATTTCCATAATGAAATCATGAAGCTAATTTGTGAGGCATTGAATGTACAATAAAAACTACATTGTGCCTATCGCCCAGAGGCTTCTGGTGTGGTGGAACAAGTAAATGGCACTATTAAAAACAGATTAGGAAAGATGTGTTTAGCCACAGGTTTGAAATGGCCTGATGTCTTGCCTCTGATACTCATGACTATTAGATCAATTCCAGATAGGAACACAGGTTTGAGTCCCCACGAAATTGTGATGGGAAGAGCAATGAGGCATGTATTCATACCAGTCAACAAGCTGTTGCCTATCTCTGATGACTTGGTGTTGGATTACTGTAAGGGGTTGGCTGACTCCATTCATTCTGTGTTTCATCAGGTTGGATCGGATGCCACAACCCTTGAAAAGAAGCCAGCTCATGATCTAAGCCCGGATGACTGGGTGAGAATTAAAGTGCGCAGAAGAAGGAACTGTTTGGTCCCACGTTGGGGAAAACCACGACAAGTGATTTTAACTATGACAACAGCTGTGAAGTGTGCAGGAGTAAGAACTGGATTCATGCTAGTCATACCTTACGAATTCTAAACCCAGTGAATAACAAGGAAGGAGAGTACTTTGAAGAATCAGAAACTCGTTCTGAATCTGATACTGAGGACACCAGAACAAGACAAAATCCTGAAAGGGGGGAGTCAGAACCAAATTTGACTTTTGCCCCAGAGAACATTCCCTTGAGGAGGAAGTTGCAGATTTCTGACACCAGCTCAGACTAAGGGACTGAACAAGCACAGGTACATACGGGAAAAGCGAAAAGCAGTGAAGAGACAATTAAATACATTTTTGATAAGGAAGTTCCTGATGGAAAGTTGAGAGAAATTCCACCTGAAGTAACAAAAGCAGATGGTCAGGTGCCAGATACAGAAAGTGAGGGAAAGATTTTTGCGGAAGACCCCAGAGGAGTTGTAGGGAATTCAAACACCCAGTTAGAGGTAGAGACGGTTAGTCAGCAGGAAGATTGTGTGGAAGAACCACGAGGAGGGACAGAAGTAGGGAAAATAAAAGAAGTGGTGGAAAGAAAAACAGTTGAAAGTAAAAGTCAAGTTGATACAGAATCAGAGGACAGTGATGAAGAAGTACCAGAAGGTCGAGTCCTGAGAAAGAGAGCATGGAGAACTGAGAAAAATGAAAAGGGAAATAAATTGAAAAGATCAGCAAGAGATGAAATTTGGCCAAACAAAATAAAGAGATTGAGATACAGATTGACACGAGTGAATTTATCTAGAGCTGAACAAGTGAATGAGTATCTAGTCAAGAAAAATTGAAAGACGAGGAAAAAACAACAGCAGAAAAAAATAAGAGAACGAGAAAACATAACCAGAAGTATAAGTCGCCGGAACGGTCATATGTGGCACTGCCTGAAATAAAAGAAGAGGCGGATAGCCAAGAGAATCCAGAGGTGACTGTACCAGAAGTGGTTGAGGAAGACAAAGAATCGGAAATCCTGAGAGTTATCTTGTCCGACATTGGAGAAGAAACGGATGTTCAGGAAGTTCTGTATCAAGATTATGAAAGAAAAGTAAAAGACGATCAAATGCCAAACTGAAAAGACCAAAAGTGATTCCAATGGAAAGTCAATAATTTACTGGAAAAGACATAACTGATAGAACCAAGTAGGTGCTTAGAGCCTTGGGTTAGACAAAACTACTTGTGAAGAAGAAGAGGCTAAGTCAAAAGACACTGATCATTTATCGAAATGGCAAACACCGAAAGTAGAAAACCTAAATGTGTATTTCTTAGAAGATGGTTTAAGATGTGTTGTTGTTGTACAGGACTACTAATGCTTCTATGGAGTGCGTTGGCTTTAATGATTTCATTTAAAGTTACACTAGAAACAATAGAAGGACATAGTGAAAATAAAACTAAAGTAGAAAAGATTGAGAAAGTATATCCGACGAAAATAGATAGAAATTATTTACATAAAGACAGGTCTATAAATGATTTTTCTAACAATGTATTTTCAAAATTACTATACGAATATGTAAAGACGATGGACGTGAAGGACTGCTACGTCTGTATGCAGTTACATGCATCTGTTTCAGAGGGAGTGACATATCATCACCTCCCAGTAACATATGGAATAACATGTAGTGTAATAGCAAGTTTGTTTTACAAAATAGGGAAATTAGAATATTATTTTTCAAGTGTAGATAACAGATTTTCACAAGTACCTGTAGTTAACAAATTGAATAAAGTGAAGCCTGCAAAGGTGTTAGGTGAATTTTTCTTATAAACTAAAGAACTAACATTAGAATCCATATTAAGAAATAATCTAACCTGCAGCTTAAAGAAGGAGGGGAAAGTTTTCTTGGATATGGTTGAAGAAAGGAGATTGAAAATGCAAAAGAAAGTACCTGAGGGAAAAGAAGAAAAGAAAGTCTGGGATGTTGAAAAAGAAAAACATTTGAAAGGAGAAGCTAGTCCAACGATGGCTTTAGATTGGCCTCAGAAAGGGAAGTTGTGTATTAGAAGGAATCAAACTGCATATGATAATTATTTTGTAGGTACGAGTGATTGCCATGATACATATCGAATCATGGGTGGATGGGGATTTAAAGGAGGAAATGATCCAGTTTTTCCTGGATTATATTTTATCTGCAGGAACAAAGCATATTATCGGCTACCAGACCATTGGTTTGGCACATGTTATGTAGGCCTGGTTTTCCCAAAGATATTCCATGTGGGAAGGGGAAGAGATGGTGTACATGAGTTAGGGAGTCAAGTAACACTTAGAAAAAGAGAATCGTGGTCAGAAATTGTGGGAGACATTTTTGGAGCATTGATACCAGCAGTGGGAATATCTCTGAATGCACACAAAATTAGGAAATTATCAACAGTAGTGGATCGCTTGTCAACAAGCACCGCCGGAGGATTTTTATTGGTAAATACTGAGATGGTTGCCATGTGTGCCATGGTAATGCAGAAACGACTTGCCCTTGATATAATTTTGGCAAAAGAGGGTGGAGTCTGTGGAATGCTGAAAGTTCAACATTGTTGTACTTACATTCCTGACGAAAGTCAAGATCTAAAGACGTACATTAAAACTATAATTGATTTGCATGAAGAAATTGTACCACTGAAGGTTGAAGGTGTTTGGGAAAAGATTGGAAAGAAATGATCCTCTATTAAAGATTTCCTATTAAAATTAGGTAGTACATTTATAGGTAAAATCCTATTTCCTTTAACATGTGTAATATTTTTAGTATTAATTTTAAGACTAGGATGTTTATGTTGCAAAAGAAAGAAAATGCAGAAAAACTTAAAAAGAGAAACTTTGAAAAAGAGAGAGAATAAAAGACGAGAAAGAGAATTTGAAGAAGTAGAATTAGAAGAAATGAAAGATAGCATGTTTAGAAAAGCAAGAGAAGAATAGATAGGTGAAACAGAAATGTGAACTAACAAACTTAAGAATTCTTGAATTCATTTCTTTTTATAAAAATGTCACACAATTGTAGGTATTGTGGTGATATACTCACCAAAGCGGGGATTGATGGAGCAGGTAGTGCAACATTTTGTATACCTCCTCTATTCTTGCATGAAAATACTAAATATATAGTCTATTAACTATAATATTATTAAACGAGTGTTGCATGTATACTAATCAACATTATAAAAACATAAACTACACATGGGATTTGCTATTTGCATGGCTAAATAACTCTTATAACTAAAATATGTACGCATATTAATAAATAATATATGTGGTAGAATATCGCATGATATGTTGCTTTGTGACGTTACATCGTCGTGGAGGATCGGAAAAGGTGAATATAATGGCTTTAAATGTCGCTATATGCTAGATAAATACAAGCACATAGAGGGATTAGTAAGGGGTTAACATTAGAATCCTCATTTCTATGAATTAATTATTCCTTTGTGTTTGTTTCGCTTAAGTTGACATCTGGGTCTAATCCAAAATGGCTGCGACATCGCACGCAGAAGTGGCCACCGTCTCGTGAGGCGTAGAGTCAACTGCGCATGTACGAACAGTATTGTGAACTTCTTAGCGACCTTTACTCATCATGTTCCTGGTCAAGGATAAGAATTTACTGGTCAGCCAAGATAAGGGAACAATCAACCTTACAGTAAACCGGAACAAGCCGATACAAGAGCGGACTAGTGACCTCACCCCTCGAACTGTACTGAGAATCTGGTAATAAGAATCGGACGATCCCAACCAGCCAATCACCACTGTTCTTGTCCTAAGAATGTATCATGTTAACCTGTTTTTTATTATAAAAGGATAGTGGGATTGTGAGAAAAAACGCTAGCCTCTCTCTGAATTAACTGCGACGCCTTTTTCTTGATGGTCCAGATGCTGCCCGACCGCTTGATGACTGCAAACTTTTTCCAAATCCACGCGCTATGATAGATGCTTGCATGATTTCTGGTCCTTTGATAAATTGGGGACTGTAACGTGCCGAGCAGAGGACTTTGGACTTTGAGCTTTGGCCTGCTTTATTCGGACAATTTGCAACAGACTCGGTTATGCAGAGCCAATGAATTAGAGGATCCTAAATAGCCAGATTAGGTAAATATGATGTTCTGCGATTTACTTGAATTGATCTAGAAATTCTAAACTTTGACGGGACAAATGCAAAAATAAATCATTATGAAAATTTAGATAAACAAAAATTGATTAACAAGGAAATATGAGTTTGTGGTTTTTCATTAAGGGTAATAAGGATTCTGATTCTTAAAATGAATTTTTAGCTGGTTCTAAATCACCATCAACCAATCCAACTAATTGGTCCGCTGACCAAGTGGGTGAAGTGCCTTGATGTTTGAGAATAGGCATCTATAGGCGACGAATACTAATGTATATTTTGTAAAATAATTCTTCTCTCCCTATAGGTTATAAGGTGTTCCCCTCACATGTCCAGTGCTTGAATTACTCATCCCTCCTGTGTGTGTAGACTCGTGAATGGTGACGTGTGTGAGTTGGTGTTATGGGCCCCACCAATGAATGCATGTATGAATGAGCATGCGTGACGACGGATCTGCGACGCAGGGAGGATATCGGTATATGTTGTTCCCCATTTTCCCAGTCTTGCACTGGATCAATGGAGACACATTGGGATTAATAAACTTGCAGTATCGGGATAAGGGACTCACCATCAGTTGGTTGGGAAAGACTACATACCAAGCCAATTGCACTAGACGGTTTGATTCAACGCTGCGTGATGTTAGGTATCCAAAACCCTGAAGCAGAAAAAGTAACTCCTAAAGGGGGAGGTACTCTTACTGCTCAAACAGTTAGTGCCATCACAGAGAGAGGTGAGATGTTTCCACTTTAGGCCATGTGCCATAATGTGTGACTTACAGAAATTTGTCCGAAGATCTAGAGTGGCCATAAGAGCATTTACTAATATGAGGTATTTATTGAATACGTTTGTTTAGCGGCCGTCCATGTCTGCCAAAGGAAGGCTGATATGTTGTTATAAATATCCTCCCGGTCTATCATATTGCATAGTTCAAGCGTGCTCACAGTGCTCCAAATCCCATACAACGCAAAGGGAGGCTGCAGCCATCTGGTTCAGAGGTAATTATATTTTGAACAAAACAAGAGCAGATGGATTATAGTATATTCTCCACCTACAGAGCAATTACAGATGGAATCCTCCTCTATTAGCCGTTTTGTTTTCATGAGGTATGACCTTGTTGGGAATACCCCTATTCTGAACAGGATATATACCCACCTTCTTTGATTAGGATGTATTTGTTTCAGATAATCTTTGAACTCTACCTCGGTCCTAGACCACAGATATGAGTCTATTAGTCCACCCGGTTGAGCATTTCCAGCCTTGATGACCCTTAGAAAGTTGTTACCAGACCTGCTGTATTAGTCCCCACCTGCCCAGGATCTTCCCATGGGGTGATCAGGCCAATAGCTATTAGCCATTTCCTTATGTGGGCACCCACAAACAAGTCCCCTTACTGGTGTTCCTGCTCACCCCCTCTACAGCTTTTAAATAGCTCTTGGCCTTTTTATTCCAGACTAATCAAATCCAATATAAGGTTGGCTGTATCCTGGCTTGATCCATGATGAAAGCTACTCCCAGATCCTCGAAAATGGGAACCATCGGGGTACCACGTCCCAGGTGCAACAAAGATCTGAAGAAGTTATTTTCAGCTACTTGGAGCTTCTCCATTTTCCATACACCCATATCTCACCACCATACAGGGCAGCAGCAACCACCTTCTGCTTGCATATTTACAGGATGTTGCTTAAGTGTTGGGAAGCTGGCTTATATTTAAACTTAAGTACCACTCGACTAGTTTGCAGTTTGTTGCAGGGTGATGGTTGCTGGTTGCCTTAATAATATGATCATTCCAGTTTAATTTGCAACTCAGACGAATGCCGGTATAATCATAATGGGTAACCACCTAAATTTGTTCTTCATTTATCATGATTTTTCTCTTTAATGCTGGGGATGGATATATTACCATTGCCTTTGTATTTGTGATATTAATGATCAAACCCTTATTAGCTGTCCTCGTAGGAGAGTAATGGAGGTAGATCATCTTCCCATATACAAATAAACATAAAAAACTACTTGAGGATGATGAAGTCAAAACTGCCCTATTGTAGTTTTGACTTGTGAGAGCAGAGGGTTATCAAAAGATTTTTGAGAGGTCGTCTCACCCTTAACCTATCAAGGCACGCTTCATCATTTGATGGCCTTTCAAACTGGGGTAGGAACAATGCCACCCCAATGGACTCGACAGAGGGAAGCTATTCTATACCATGGGAGTT
Organism: Triturus cristatus; assembly: GCF_964204655.1. Classification (NCBI taxonomy): domain Eukaryota; kingdom Metazoa; phylum Chordata; class Amphibia; order Caudata; family Salamandridae; genus Triturus; species Triturus cristatus. The sequence goes on from NC_140593.1 coordinate 248,916,995, forward strand.
CTTATAAATCTACTCTCAGGACAATTTTGTGGGTCCTGTGTTTTTTTGGCAAAAAAAAATAAAAATAAGATATACGTGGAGGTGTACTCAAAGATTTTCTTTATTGGCGAGTACCTCAGGTATGATTAAAAACATGAAAAGTTGGTCAGAGGGGAAAATACTATGCATCACTAGACCTGAAAAAACCTTATAATTACCATCATGTTTCGACCACTATATGAGCCAATCAAGGTCTCGGTTCTACTTAAGGATAAAGGAATTAGAAGCTATGGTGTCCAGTCAAACTATGCAGATAAGGTAAATAATAAAACCCTGCCATTCTCACAGTTGAATAGGAGAACCTTAGTCATAATAAACTACGTCCTCATGGCAAAGTGTGGGGGACGTCTCCTCCATAGTCACACATTCGTCAGAAGGATGGCATGTCAATGACAGCTAGCAGAGCCCCTTACAATGCCGTATTTTGGGGACCCCAATACGGCAGGGGACTTGGCTCTGCTAGGTGCCATAGCTTGTAATCCCTTTACCCTGAAGAAGACCCGAAACCTTGATAGGCTGATCTAATGGTCGAAATAGGTTGGTAATTACAGGATTTTTTCAGGCCTAGTGATTCATTGTATTTCATCCTATGAACAATATTTCATGTTTTAAATCATACTAGAGGTTCTCACTAATAAAGAAAATATTTCAGTATAAGTATATTTGATATATTTTTTCTTAAAAAAAAAAAACAGGACCCAAGAAATTGTCCTGAGAATAAATTTATAAGAACTCTTAGGGTATTGAATAAGTTCCCTCAGTCGAGTCCTCAGGTGTGGCATTGCTCCTATCCCAGTGCGAGAGGTCGTCAAAAGATGAAACCTGCCTTTTATAAGTTAAAGGTGAGACAACCTCTCAAAAATCTTTTGTTGACCCTTGGCTCTAACAAGTCAAAACTACAATAGAACAGTTTTGACTTCATCATCTTCAAGTCGTTTTTTGTGTTTATCAAGCGCTTACTAGAACAATAATCCTTGAACCTGTTCAACAGTTTGTGCAAAGAAATCTCAGTTCTGGAAATGAATACCACGTCGTCAGCAAATAGAAGGATTGCGACCTTGCCACCTGCAATTTTATGAACATCTAGGGGTATTTCCAGAAGATTTCTACTACATCATTTATAAATAAAGGGAAGAGTATTGGGGCTAATATGCACCCTTATCTTACCCCCTTTTTGATCATAATGGAGCAGTGTACTCCCCCATTTTCCCATAGTTTATAGATGCAGGATTGTTCTGATGCAGGGCTTTTATGACTTGTAATAATGCGGATTAGACCCCTAAGCATTCCAGAGCTTCCCATAACTTAGAGCAATCGACTGGCAGACTTCAGATCAATAAAAGTTAGGTATGGCGAAAATTAATAAATAACAGTATATTTGCAGCATATTAAATATGTGGCATACCTATGCAACTGTCCCAGGTTTTTGATCTGAACCAGCCTGCAGCTCTGTCAGTAGATTGACAGAATTCACCAAACCTTGTAATCTATAGAGGAATACTTTCCCCAAACTTTTCCCCACTCCATCTAAAAGTGAAATTGGATGGTAATTTAATGGTTTCCCTGGGCTACCTTTTAAAAGAATTGTTATCACGATTGCTGAGCACCAGTAAGCAGGTATGTAACCGCTGTTTATAGCTGCATTAAAAACCATTATCAGGACCAATGACCAATAAGTTGGGTTTGTCTAACATAAATCTAAGGGTACAGTATCTGGGCTTGGCACCTTGTTTTTTTCCTCAGACTGGGGCCCCGCTCAGACGAGGAATCTCACATTGACCAGCAATCCTGCACGCATAAGCATGACCTAATGGCTGTCCTATGTCACCCCTCCTTTTCCAACCCTGTACAAGTTACCAAAATGATCTTGCCAGTCGTTTTGACCGACATGGTGGCTTATCCGATTGGTTGATCCCTTCTCAATATCATTGACTAATCTCTAAAAGTACTTAGAGTTCTTATCAGCTGCTGCCTGCTTCAATTCCTTCCATAGCAGGCACTGATAAGTGGATTTCTTGGTTTTTAGCAATCGCTTGTAAGCCCACTTATGAATCTAGAAATACATTTTGCTTTGCCTGTCACAGTATCGGTTGATAAGGGCCTGTGAGACTATCCTTTTTTCCTGGCAGGAACCCGCATCCTATTAGGCAGATTTAGGTTTATTTACTTGATCTTGATTAGTGCAACTAGCTAAGTGAGTCTGCATTTGTTTGATCTCTGTTAGCAAAGCCTGAAAAGTATCCAGAATGATTTCATTTGCAACGCCACACTCAAAAGTGTAGCGGTAAATTGCATGAGCAAATTACTTATTATTGTAAATTGCCTTTGTGAATAGCCAGCTAGTCACCAGCCTCTTTACCAGGTCACCGGTAAAGTATCAAACAATGCTAGTTTGCAGGCCTGTGATTTGCCTTTATTCCAATGTGTAGGAGAGTTTAGGATTTGTGAATCCTCACATAGTTAAAATGGAAGTGAGACAGACAAGGGGGTAATGCTCCAACCCCACATCAATTTAGTGAGAAAGAGAATGTTTTTCAAGTACACCTGTGACAATTGTTAACTTTTCTTCGTGTATTTACTTCACAGCATTGCAAAAATATTTAAATGTGTTTTGGTGCCATGTCTGGGCACTTTGGAAAATGAATTCTTTCACTTCTGGTGCCATTTTTAGGTCGACACGAACCAGACAGTGAAGCTGTCTTGCTGGGAAAAGACTTCTTGGGGATATTCTGAAAGCTTCCCTGCAAATGCGTTCTACCCATTGCTTACTTCGCTTTGTGGTTTGTAACTCGCATTTGCTTGCTTTCTATTTGATGGCTTTATTTGTTTATGGCCGACCAGCATTTCTTTGTCCCTCCTGTGGAGCATAGCCTGTTCGTAATTGTTCCTTGTATTCTTCACAGTACTCGCTTTCTGTAAAGAGGGCATTAAAATTTGTTCTTATCTTGTCACATTTGCTATGCATTCAAAGACAGAGGTCAAATTTTAGACTCTGTCTTCTGAGGTAGCTTGGTGTTTACTTTTCTTTTGATAACTTCAGAGTACGAGGATTTATGTGACAATCTTGATGGATTCAAAGTACGAGAGAAACAGACCCCTATTAATAAGATAACCTCTCAAGACCACAGAAAAGAAACAGTAAATTATTACATTCTTTTGTTTTTTATTATAAAAATATATAATTATAGATCAATTTTTCTTTTTTTTAAATAAATCATTTCATTTTTAGTTCAGAAATATTCACAAATAGCCAGCTATTCATCAGGCTAGAATAGACGAAGCAATACAAATTACAAAAACAAAATAACAGTTAAACAATAACAATCAATGCAGTATACACAAAATAATCACATATATATATATGTAAACAATACAATACAAAAACATAAAGAACACACAAATGCGCCGACATGCGTTTTGGAGTCTTCCTTCCTCAGGGCGTTGGTGGCATTTCAAAGACAGAGGAACTTAATGCAATGTAATACGATAAAACAACAAACACATCAGAAATGACTAACATAAATTAGCTTATATGCCTCGTCAGTATTATCTGTGGAAAAAGAGATAACTAGGTTATCTATTATAGAATACATGATAAAATAAGCACAAAGTACTTCAGAGGTGCTTAGATAAAAGGAGAGCTAAAGAGTAAAAGAATAAGGATAAAAATAAAAATAAAAATAGATAGAGAATGAGAATAGAAAGTGATAGTAGGTAAGTGAGAAAAAATTAAGGACTCATCGACCATAAATGAAGAAATTAAAATAGAAGTAAAGGAATTTAATAATAAATAATAAATAGTAAAACATCACCTTAAAGTGTAACCCCTACAAGAAAATGAAAATGAATAGACATAATACACACTTGTTATCTTCAAAAGAAGTCTCACGATCAAGATGGCCGAGGGATGGGGAACAGGGGAAGAATTTCCCGCAATTAATGTACACTCTGGAACAAAATGAAGAGGCTTGATGTCCCAGATCTAATTCTTGTTCAACAATATGTCTCGAAAGACTGTGAAGAAGAAGCGTAAATGAGCCCAGGGAACCTTTAGTAAATAATCAAAACTAAAGATAATCCAGTCAAACCAATCTTGATGGATACAAGAGGTGGGAAAGGAAAGTTTTTTCTGCCACACAACTAAATTTAAATGTCTGTAAATGAACTGTGCAAATATTTCTGAATATATCAGAATTAGGAAAGCACAACTAAAGCAATTTTTTTTGTAATTCTGAAGTGTGGTGGAAAGAAATATTTAATATGATCAAAACAAAATGATACTCTAGTAGATGGCATTTCCACACATTATGGTGTGTGTGCTGTATAGTTTTATCACTAATACTGTATGTGCAAATGTAATGGTCATTTCAATTGAAAATGTATTGTCTGTAATGGCAGTTTTCTACCACACCATGCATATGCCACTTTACGCTACTCAGCTTTACAACACTCTACTCCACTCTATGCCACTCCACTCCATGCACTCTACGAAACTCTATGACACCCACTTTACAACAGTCCACTTTACGGCACTCCACTCTATGATACTCTACTCTACAACACTCCATGCCACTCCACTCTATGACAATCCATGCCACTTTACTCCACTCTACACCACTCCATACTATCCCACTCCACTCTGACATGTTACTACACTCTACACCACCTCACTGTACTCCACTATTCCACTCTACACCACTCTACTGTATGCCATAGCGACTCCACTCCATGACACTCTAAGCCACACCACTCTACCCTCCTCCACTCTCCACCTCTCCACTCTAGGACACCCCACTCTCTGACACTCCACTCTACATTACAACACTCGACCCCACTCTTTGCCACTCCACTCTACTTCCTTCTACTCCACTACTCTAAACAGAGTATCGCTCCTGAGCACAAAACCATTCAACATTCACAGTTAAACCATATCAGGTCAGTTAAATTAATTGTCCAAATTCAGGGTGTATGCAAATGAATTTTCTTCTTTTTATTTTCTTGTTTTTCTTTGTCTTTGTCAGAAGTGTAGTTATATTGTACAAAAATTCACAATAAATAGGTTGGTATAGATGGCATCGCCAAATGTAGCCAGTAACCAACACGTGTTTCGTCTCGGGGAGATTCACCCGCTGACTTCCTCAGGGCAAGCGCAAAATCTCTGGGAGCAAATTCACCACATTCCATGTAGAGCCTGTGTGTGGTCCCATATAATATGGGTCTAAAGAGCATATAGACTGTACGTATCCTTCAGCATTCTGATGATTTCCATTAAAAAATATCTCAATTGGACTTGTAATACGGTTCCAGGGGAGTATATATAAAATAAGTTCAGAAAACGGAGAGTACGCCCGCCATCATCTTGGGTTCTAGCGTCTACTCCACTGCTCCACTCCATGCCACTCCACTATACACCACTCTATGGCACTCCAAAGCAGAGTGTCATAGAGTCTATGACACTCTGCTCCCCTCTACGCCACTGAACTCTATGACACTTTACTCCGCTCTACACAATTCCCTCTACAGCGCACCTGTCCACTCTACTCTAGGCCAGGAGTTTGAGCAGCGGTCAGAAAACACAAACTCACTCATAATCAGGGCCTTAGAGTCAAGCTATCCCCTTGGCTCAGCTTTCCTTGTTAATTTGTTGGCTCGCTCACCTCTACTTGCACATGGCATGCACTGTTCTGTTTTCCGTGGTGTCTGACTTTACACACTGGACACACTGTGTAGAGGTATATGTGATAGTTGTTTGCAATGTAGTATAAAGTTATGTAATGTATTGTAAATGGGTACTTTTTAAAGCGCACGGCTACTCCACAGAGCGTCCCTGCGCTAAGGACCACATGACAGAAGACCAACCAGTGTCGGACAAGCACTGTAGACTGTTACTGCTGGAACAGCCAGGTTTTTAACTGTTTCCTAAAAGAGAGCAGACCCTGGACCTGCCTGAGAGGCAGAGGCAGGCAGTTCCATAACTGGAAGGCCACCACTTGGAAAGAGCGGCCGCCTAGTCGGACACAGACAAACTTGGGAATTAACATCAAAGGCTGTTGTGAAGCTCTTAGGGCTCTTTGCGGCACATAATGCTGAATCCTATTCCTAATATAGATGGCGTCCGTGTCATGGAAGGCCCTGAAAGCCAGGACCAAAGCTTTAAACTGAATCCTTTTTCGAGCCGGCAGCCAGTGCAGGGACTTCAGATGTGTGGACATTCATGCTCTGGTCCCAACCATGAGAATAGCTCTAGCCGCCTCGTTCTGGACTACCTGCAGACGATTTAATTAGTACTCCGGTAGACCAAGGTACATGATGTTGACATAATCAAGCCTTGACACGATTAGGGCCTGGACTACCGTTTTCCTGTGCACAACCGGCAGCAGGGGCAGAATGTTTTTTAACATTTTTAGCAGGCCAAAGCAGGTGCCGGCCACAGTTTGTCTTCATTGATTGTTGGGCATCTACCTTGACCCCCAAGTTCTTTACAGTGCTCACTGAAGCTACCGGGGGTGACCTGTCTTGCGGCCACCACTGGTGCCATACTTCTCAAGGAGGGTGGCCAAAGAAAATGATGTCAGATTTCTCTGGGTTACACTTTAATTGGTTCGGATTCAGCCAGGAGAAGACCTCCGCCAGGCAAATATTGATTTCTCCACCTCTGAAATCAGCGCCCTTCTCGTAGGTGAACAGCAGTTGAGTATCATCTGCATATAATACTATTTTAGAGCCATGTGCCTCGCCTAGCAGCACGAGGGGAGCCATATAGACATTAAAGGGTGTTGGGCTCGGAATAGATCCTTGCTGAACCCCCACCTTCATAGCGGGAATGGGGGCTGCAAAGGGGGGGACCAAGCAGTTTGCTGGCGGTCACTAAGAAAGGACAAAAACTATTTGAGCACCGTTCCCCCAACACCGCACTCATGGAGTCTCTGTAAGAGCTGGTCATGGGGCACGGTGTCAAAGGCCGTGGAGAGTTCCGATGGTATCAACACTGCTTTTCCCTCTTTGTCCAATGTCTCTTTGATGGCTTTGGAGACCTCCAATAGGGATGTTTCTGTGCTAAAATTAGCTGTGAACCATGACTGACTAGAAATACATGGTTAGCCTCCACATATTGCATGTAAATAAAATTCACAAATGTTTCCAAAACTTTGGAAAGAAGGGCAGTAGAGATATTGGCCTATAGTTTGAGGCTACCGCAGGATCAGCAGCAGGCTTCTTAAGTAGAGGGAGGATTTTGGCATCTTCCCATCTATCCGGAACCTGCCCTTTTAGCAAAGAAGTATTCAAAATCCGGTTGACCACTGGATTAATAATCCCAGCTATAGAGGACAGTACCTTGGCTGGGCAGGGATCTGTAGGGGAGTTATTTTTTGTCTAAGGATATAACATTATTTAAAGTAGCAAATCTGCCCGGGAAAAAAGAGTGGCGCAAAGTGTAAATATATAGAGAAAGGGATTGTCTTCTCATTTCATTTTAGAAAACTAATAATAGCTGAAACACACATCATTGGTAGGAATTCAAATGGTCAGAGTTGTGACAGCCATCTTGGATCTGGCAGTCTATAACTCAATAAAGTAGCCGTGTTTTCTCTGATCGTATGTTACTGCAACACAATTATGGAAAAAATAAAAAAATTGATATTTTAGGAAATGAAAAAAATGAACAGATGTAAGTTAGAAAGCATATCTAAAGGTAGAAACGTTTTGTGAATAAGTCAAACAGGTGTAACTTACAAAGAAATGTAGATGGAATACAGACTGCTAAAGCTAAACCAGTTTGATTAATCAGACCCGACACTTGTAAAATGTAACCTTGTGGTTTTGCATCAGTCGAATAGTTATTTTTTTATTTTAACTGCAAAGGCTTACTACCTCCAATTAACCCTCCTTCAGCTTCGGGAAGTTACCCTGAAAACAGAGTGAATTAAATTTGCTTTCCTACATTCTGGAATTCAGAAAAGCAAAACTGACAGGGTCAAATAATAAACGGCGGCATTGTGCTTTGTTTAAAGGATATTTCCCTGACAACTTGCAAAATGAATTGCCAACAGTATGAATTGCATAGAAATACTCAAGCCATGAGAGGGTTATGCATCAGCCATGAACAGTCGGCCCACATTCCATCAGGTGCTTCCTGTGTCAGGAACTAAATTGCTTTTGTGAATCATTGTCTTGCTGTTCTGCAGGTTTGCCAGCTACCAATTTGGGTCTATGAGGTTTATGACTTGTCATTCTTGGTCATTTTACTTGGCTTTAAAATCTTGGCACAAAATACATGAATTAGCCCAACAAACACTCCAGATTTACTTCTGCAACCAACTAAAAAAAGGTAATAACTGTAGCACAATTTCTTCCACATTTTCCATTTCATTCTGCATGGGTACACTTCTCATTTAAAATATCAGACTTTCTTCAATTTAAAAAAGAGGTTTACCACTATTTCTATGCAGAATCTTAGGGTATAGACAACACATGGGTCAGAGTAGGATGACAAATCAAAAGGAGGAGCCAGGGGAATAAAAAAAGAATACTTGAATTAATCTCAGCCACTAGTAATTACTTGCAGCCGAATCACAGTCCATGCTGTGGATGTGATGCGGTTGTCAGGGGACTTCCTAAAGATACTTCTCGGTCTAAGAACTCCGTGAGGATGTCCTGGCCACAGGCGTCAATGTCCCTTGAAGTTCTCTTGGTTTTGGCAGAAGTCCAGTTGCCACTTGACTACCTGGTCACCTGGTGTCACTGCTATAGTACAGCCAAATCCTTTCCTAGGCATTAACTTTCCGTCGGTGCAACCATGTTGCACTCTGATGACTCTCCGAGTCCAACAGACGTGGGTGCATTTTTGAGAGTTAGGTTTTGTTTTTGGTGCTGAACAGCAATGAGAAATGGCAGCTTGAAGATTTGGGCTGCCAATTCACCACAGCAGGCTTCTTCAGCTAGTGTAGCCCTGTGCTGCATAAAGGAGATCAGCCAACTGAACCATGGAGTCTCCTGCTTCAGCTGGGCTCGGAGACAACTTCTCCATGAGCAGAACAGAGCAGGCACAGTCCCTTTCCTTTGCTAGCCTCCAGGTTCAGCATGCGCAGTCCATGTGGATGTAGCCTCTCTTTGACAGTTCTCATTGCAGCAAGGCGGCCCTTATTCGGTCCTCTTCTCCAGTCTGTCGAGATCTGAGTTCGGGGTGTCAAGGGTGCCCTATTTATGGTCAGAAAATATCCACATGGTAGGATTTGTTTGGTAGCCAATTAGCTACTGGGCTTCCTCCCTCCTGACAACCACTTCCTGTGAATTATGGTATCTACCCAGTATGCACCATTCTTCCCACTTCCAACATGCCAGAACCCCTCGCTTGGCATTCAGAGATCCCTAGCCCCACCCAGAGGTGAGGCTACCAAGGGGGCTACACGCCCCTGGAAGACAGGTTTGACAACTGTTTTCCCCTTCTTTTCAAAAGTGGCAGCCTGTCTAGCTATACAAACGAAAACCCTTTTCCCAAGTGTTCAACATTTGCTCTTCAAAGGCAACTTCACCTTTGAAGCTCGCCTTTTGTGCCAATGCCCATGTTGCTTCCTGCCAGAGAGAGGTAACACCTCTCTCCAGCGTAGGCTACTATATTCTTCTTTCCTGGGAGTCATTCACACTTCTCTCAAGGAAGGCAGAAAGCTATCTCTGGAACAGACCCCATGCACAATCATTAAGGGCAACAAAGTGGCAACTTTATAAAAGTTGCACACTACAAGTTACATTAATGTTGACTTGAATATCAAGTCAGGCTTAAAGTAGCTAGTTGTTTGATACCTTAGATTACCAACTTTGGTCACACTGTTCAGGTGAGGAGTCAGCATGGAACCCTGTACTAGCCATATGGGCGACCAAGTCTTCCCACAATAGAAACAACCAATTTGCGTTTTTACTGTCAGAGCACATAAAATGTGTTTTGCTTTTGCAACATGCTGCACCGTGCCTTAGGGCTCATTAGTCCTACCATAGGAGTGGCTTATACATATTGCAGAGGGAGGTTTGGCTTTGCCATGGCTGTAAATTTCAAAGTCGGGCAAGCAGTTTAAGACTGCTCTTCTAGTCTGCAATGGCAGACTAGGAGGTATGTTTTACTTCTGTCACACCCAGGATTGCACAATGACTGCTGCAATCCCTGGGGTGAGCCTCCAATTTACTGGGCACCTATGTACAATATACTAGGTACTTACAAGTAAGTTAGTCAATTGTGGAAAAGTCCATCAAACATACACAGTTTAAGGTCATGGCACAGGTACTGAGGTCTGGTTAGCAGGCCTCAGTACACTTTCAGAGTTGAAAAACCAGCAGCATAAGTCCAAAACTTTGGGAGAGATGAATCAAAAAGAGGTACTTTCTTACACAAAACATTTGTTCTTGTAAATATTTTAGATAGTAAGATAAAAAGTGTGTTCAGCTCCAAAGAGGATGAGAAGCTGCTTCTGCCCACTTGGGAGCTAACATGGACTCATGTTTGAACTAGGCCAGAATGTAAATATAATTCTGCTCTTGGAGTTGGCGGATTTGGACACACCACACTATGGTGCCAATTACGATCCGGTAAAAAATTTCCCCGTACGACTCGTATCCGGTCTTTTTACCGTACGAATCGTACAAGTGCCGTACAAACTGCCAATTACGATTCGCATGGGAAAAAGACCATACGAATCGCATTGGGAATTATTCCCCACACGACCTCGTGTCGGAAAATGTGTCCGACACGTCCTCGGACGACTTACCGTACAAATGTGAAAAGTGAAGTCCGACCGCGGAATCACGATCCATCCCGTGCGTCCGATGTTACAACCGTATGGAAAAAACACCGTCCGCACCAAACTCCCATAGCAACCATGGAGACATGTGCCCGCATACGCGCCAAACACTCCCCCCAGTCCTCCCATGTACGAGTCGAATCCCCACCCGTGTATGTACACCCGTGTACGTGTCGTACCCCCTGTGCATGTATACCCGTGTATGTGTCATACCCCTGTGTATGTACACCCGTGTACGTGTCGTACCCCCGTGTATGTACACCCGTGTACGTTCGAGTCGTACCCCCGTGTATGTACACCTGTGTACGTTAGAGTCGTACCCCCCATGTATGTACACCCGTGTACGTCCGAGTCGTACCCCCGTGTATGTACACCCGTGTACGTTCGAGTCGTACCCCCCGTGTATGTACACGCGTGTACGTTAAAGTCGTACCCCCACCCGTGTATGTACACCCGGGCACTGCTGGGAGGACTCTGCACACACCCCTCCTGTCTCTGGGCACTGCTGGGAGTGTTAGGCACCCACCCCTCCTGTGTCTGGGCACTGCTGGGAGTGATAGGCACACACCCCTCCTGTGTCTGGGCACTGCTGGGAGTGTTAGGCACCCACCCCTCCTGTGTCTGGGCACTGCTGGGAGGACTCTACACCCACCCCTCCTGTGTCTGGGCACTGCTGGGAGGACTCTACACCCACCCCTCCTGTGTCTGGGCACTGCTGGGAGGACTCTGCACCCACCCCTCCTGTCTCTGGGCACTGCTGGGAGTGATAGGCACACACCCCTCCTGTGTCTGGGCACTGCTGGGAGGACTCTGCACACACCCCTCCTGTCTCTGGGCACTGCTGGGAGTGATAGGCACACACCCCTCCTGTGTCTGGCCACTGCTGGGAGGACTCTGCACACACCCCTCCTGTCTCTAGGCACTGCTGGGAGGACTCTGCACCCACCCCTCCTGTCTCTGGGCACTGCTGGGAGGACTCTGCACACACCCCTCCTATTTAACAATATGTACGCTTAGAACATACACATGTGTGGGTTCGCTCCATGCATACGAGGTGGGGGTACGTGTCGTACATACACGGTTGGGTTGAGGGTACTCCATGCATACGCGGGTGGGGTTACGGGTCGTACTTACACTGTTGGGGGGGGTACGCTCCATACGTACGCGGGTGGGGTTACGGTTCGTACTTACACTGTTGGGGTGGGGGTACGCTCCACGCATACGGGGTGGGAGTACGGTCCGTACGTACACTATTGGCATGGGGGGTACGCTCCATACGTCCGCGGGTGAGGGTACGGGTCGTACTTACACTGTTGGGGTGGGGGGTACGCTCCATACGTCCGCGGGTGAGGGTACGGGTCGTACTTACACTGTTGGGGTGGGGGTACGCTCCATACGTCCGCGGGTGGGGTTACGGTTCGTACCTACACTGTTGGGGTGGGGGGTACGCTCCATGCATACGGGGTGGGGTTACGGTCCGTACGTACACTATTGGCATGGGGGTACGCTCCATACATCCGCGGGTGAGGGTACGGGTCGTACTTACACTATTGGGGTGGGGGGTACGCTCCATACGTCCGCGGGTGGGGTTACGGGTCGTACTTACACTGTTGGGGTGGGGGGTACGCTCCATGCATACGGGGGGTGGGGGTACGGTCCGTACATATCCGTCCCCACGCTATGTGATGCTTGTGCGGGCCGTACCCAGGCCTTTGCCACGTGGGTACAGCCTTCCCGCCATTGTTGGGATGACGTAGGTGTGGGTGTGGTACGACTCGTACCCACGCTCTTAAGGCGTGGGTACGGGACGTACCTGTATTGTTGTGTTGCCGGTTCGCGTCGTCAAGCACTTCGGTTGTGGCGGACGCTGGCTTTGCTGGACACGCCCCCACCCCCTCGTAGTGACCAGGGCCTGGGGGTCAGGTATGCCCAGGGCATGTGTGCTGTGTGACTTTGGTGGGGGTTTTGTGGCCTGCCCCTGGTCCTGCCCCCCCCTCTCCCCTCTCCCTTTGTTGTTCTGACCTTCTGCGGCGTCTGCGGCGGTACCTGTAGAGGAGGTTGACTGCTATGAGGGCCGGGATGACACGTAGATTCGGGTCCATGTCTGTCCGTCGCGTACAGGTACTCCTTGTTCGCGTCGTCCTGATTTCCCGGCAGTTTTTGGCAGCCGGAAAATATTCACCTTGCGGGATGACGTCGGTGCGAATCGTAATTCCTGGTTCGTGAATGGCAGGCTGCGTGCGTCCCGAAGTCACGTCGGCGCTTTCCCGGATCGCATTTGTATGTTTATTTTCGTCGGTCGGGGTTTTGTACGAATTGTACGGAAATGGTGTTTCCGTGCGATTCGTAATTCCATGTTTGTAAGTTTTGACGACCGGGTACGCGTCGGACGGACAATATGCTCCGTCCGACGGTTCGTACCCGGTTTTTACAGGATCGTGATCGGCACCTATGAGTGTAATGTGAAGTACCTGCTAAATTCCACCATCCGGCGCATGGCAGAATTATTTTTCCATCAGAGCATGCAAGACTTCTTTTGGTGCTGTAATATTTGATGCCATGGTAGGATGCATGTTATTGTAAAATATTTATAGCTCACCTAATTTTTTTTTTGGGCATTGCTGAATTTATGGTAGTGTTTTATTCAGTGCTACCGTGCTTTCTTTGTCTGAATGTGTGTGTTTGCTATAGGTCACCATTTGCTTTGTTCTCCATGCCATTTGGCCAGAGCCCATTTTGTGTAGTCTATGTCCATATGCCTGCATGTGTCCTTTGTTGTCCATGCCTCCTTGCTTGCTGTTTTACCATGTGGCCGGCAACCATTTTGTGTAGCCAGACAGTGTGTTTTTGCCATAGTTTGTGTTCTTTGTTGGGGCCATGTCTCCTTGCTTGCTATTGTTGATCAACCATGCTGCCAGAGACCATTTTGTGTATCCAGTCAGTGTGCTTTTGACATAGGCCATGCCTCCTTGCTTGCTGTTATTGTTTGAACATGTGACCAGTGGCCATTTTGTGTCGCCAGGTAATGTGCTTTTGCCATAGGTCTGCAAGTGTTCTTTGTTGTGGCCATGACTCCATGCTTACTGTTGTTGTTTGATCTTGTGGTCGGCGACTTTTTTGTGTAGCCAGCCAGTACATTTTTGCCATAGGCCTGCATGAGTTCTTTGTTGGGTCCATGCCTCCTTGCTTGCTCTTGTTTGACCATGTGGCCAGTGTCCATTTTTTGTAGCCAGCCAATGCACTTTTACTATAGGCCTGCATGTGTTCTTTGTTGGGACCATTCCTCCTTACCTGCTATTGTAGGTTGACCATGTGGCTGGTGGCCATTTTGTGTAGCCAGGCAGGGTGCTTTTGCCATGGGCATGCATTGTGTTTTTTGTTGGGGCAATGCCTCCTTGCTTGCTGTTGTTGTTTCACCATGTGGCTGGTAGCCATTTTGTGTAGCCAGCTGGCTTGCTTTTGCCATAGGCCTGCATGTGTTCTTTGTTGGGGCCATGCCTCCTTGCTTGCTGTTGTTTGTTGGTTGACCAAGTGGCCGGTGGCCATTTTGTGTAGTCTGCCACTATGTAAATCCTTTTATTCCAGTTTTAAAAGCCATTTCCTAGGGAGATCGATAGGAGAGGTTGATGCATTCTTGTTATTTTCTTTTTTACTTTTCCCTTATATTACTTTAATATTCTTGAGGATCATTGAAGTGTATGTATATATGAACAGTGCTTCATATTATATGCAATTTTACCCGGCACCTCCTTGCCTCCCAATGAGTTCATTTTTTAAATTAATGTATTTATTTGTGGGTATTTATTTCATTGTTTTTTTATTTTGTTACGTTTCTTTCTTTCTTTCTTTCTTTCTTTCTTTCTTTCTTTCTTTCTTTCTTTCTTTCTTTCTTTCTTTCTTTCTTTCTTTCTTTCTTTCTTTCTCTTCCTTTTCCCTCCAGCCACTCCCTGCCTGTAATATGCACCTTCCATGAATTGGACCCTAGCTAAGTCCAAGACTCGCCAGGAAAAAGAAGGGAAAATAAATGTTCCTGCAAGCCTTACAATTATGGAAGGGATGCGGATGATGAGCTAGTCATTGTCATGGAATCTGGCAGAGAGAACACTGATATTTTCCCTCCTATCCAATCTGCTCCAAAGGATGTGACACAAGTACCACCATTAACACCAACCCCAACTTAGACCTGCATTCACCACTAGCTCAGTTGAAGTATGCACTGCAGAGAGGAAATCAATGACACACCCACTTACCTCCAGTTCCTTTTCAGGCACTGGCAGTGGCACACTGAGAAAGTTCTTCTCCCCAGTTTGAGACTTATTTATGATTAGCAAGCAGTAGGATAACATTGCAATATGCTCCATTTGCCATGCAAGTGTTTGTTGGTGTAAGCATTACTCACACTATGGTACAGGAGATCAAATGACCCATATGGAAAAACATTGTGCAATCTGGTGGAGGTGCACTTTAAAAAAATTACTGCAGGCAGTGGTGGTGGTTATGAGAGATGGGAATCAGCTCCGATCGCAATGGGAGATGAAGGTGATGAGGAAAACGTGGGTGACAGCTCGCAAAGCAGCCCTATCCCCAGCAGTGAGCCAGTATCACCCGCCTCAGCAACCTTGAAATGGCACAAGAGTCAGATGGAGACACCACTGCATACAGTGATTGACCCAAGATGCACATTGAGTCTACCACCTCCTAGTTCTCTACGGAAGTCGCCTGAATCGGTGGCACCACAAAAGAAAAAAAATCTAGGCAACTATTATGGGCATGTATGTTTAGGCACTAAGGGCCCTGTGAACACAACCACTCCATGGCACCTTTGCGCAATGGGAAGCTGGCTAAAATGTTAGCGCTGGACTTCCTCCCCTTTTCTTTTGTGGAAGGAGTGGAATTTTTAGAATTTGTGGTGGCCATCTGCCTGAAATGGAATGTTCCCAGCTGGATCTATTTTAGCAGAGTTGCTGTTCTAGCACTCCATCACGATGTGCTGCAATTTGTTGGCTAAGTTTTCCAGCAGAGTGCTGTTCACACTGTCCACCTGACAACAGACATGTGGACCATTTGTCAAGCCACTGATTACATGTGTATCAATGCACACTTTGATCACTTTTGTGGGGATTAGGCAAAAGCTATCTACAGGTCTCAGCACTGAAAAAACTCTTAAGGCATTTAGGGGCATGCAACAGTAGCCATGTTTGCCATGGAAAAATCCCATACAGCTGCAAACATCTTGTAAGATTTTGACAGCAAGGTACTTGAATGGCAGAAGTATCAGAATTGGATCTGTTGCCAAGGACAATGGCAGTTATATAGATAAGGCCACGACAGATGGTGGCTATTTCAGGATCCTGTGTTTGGCGCATTTCATCAACCCGATTGTGCAGGACTTTCTAAAAAAAGAAGACATAGTCAGCAACATACTGACCACCTGCAGAAGAATCTGCAATCATTTCAGCCATTCTTTTAAAGCCCGGAAGCAGTTGAGGATCGTTCAGCGTGCTAATAGAGTACCAGTAAAAGCCCTCATTCAGGAGTTGCCAACATGTTTGAACTTGACCTATTCATATTGCAATGTCTGTTTGAGCAGTACAAACTGATCAATTACTATATCTTTCAAAGAGGAGGGAATGCAACTGCAAAAAGCATGACCATGGAGGTGGACAAATAAAGCCTAGTCAAATGCCTGGCACTGCTTCTGCTTTCTTTTGAGGTTTTCACCCGGGAAGTCACCAAGGAGGACAGTAAGATGAGCCAAGCTATCCCATTGCTGCATCTGCTACAGGACCATTTAAAAAAGGTGTTGCAAAGTTTTGCAGATGTGGATGGCAACGGAGAAGCGCATGACTTGGTTGAGAGCTTAATCCTTCGCTTGGCTGTTAATCCAAGGCAGCAAAGAGAAATCCTGGTATCAAAGAATACATCTGTGCCACAATACTTGATCCACAGTACAAAAAATACTGCCCATTTTCATTACTTTTAATGAAATGCATATTTCACTATTAAAGATGTGGATTGTTAAACAAGTGAGAGATCTCAAAGAAGAACATCTGGAAATTAGAGTCCTAGGCGGAAGTTATGGAATGCAGCTTTCAACTTCCGAGAGAGGGCAGTGATATTGTCCCAGAGAAGCCAACACTAGTAACAAGAACCCTGAGAACAACAGCTACAGGAACTGAAGGATCAGATCCAACCTCTGCGTTAGCTTGGTTTCAAGTGGCAGAGCTTTAGTCAAGTACAGAGATGAAGGCAAAAGTGGTTGAGCAAGTGGCAGCACTAATGGCCATACAGAGGATGTTTCAGAACTATCTGGATGACCCAAACGAGGTTTACATGGCTCAAAACCCAGTGGTTTATTGGTATGGGTAGATGCGCAATGGAGAGAGCTCAGAAGGCTGGCATTAAAGTATCTGGCTTGTCTAGTAGCCAGTGTATGTGCTATGCGTGTGTTCAGTGCAGCTGGCACAGTTGCTGCAGTGAGAAGGACCAGTCTCTCACCTCAAAACGTTAAGAGATTGACCATGATCAAAATAAACCAACACTTCATTCCACACAATTACACTGTTCCTGAAATACCACAGGAGGAGTAGGAAGAGGAGGATGAAGGCAATTGTTCACACTCTAGTGTGCTTGCTGACCAACTTCTGGACAAACCACCTGTATTTGAGGACAAACTTTACTCCCCTAGCTGTGTAGGCGACCATATAAATTTTTATTATTTATTGTCAATCTGCTTAGTGCTTTGCCAAGAAAATACAAAAAAATGGATAAAACTAGAAGAACATTATACATTTTGTTTGTGTCTAAATTATGCAGCCCCTCCATTTTCAGGTACATGCATGGCCAGATTGGAGTTGAACCAGTGTGCAGTGAAGAAGCCTCCCCATTCCCTTAAAGGACATTGGGGACAATGCATGCCTCCGCCCCACCAGCTATCCTTGTATTTTTTCATCCCCCAGCAAGACTGCCCTAGTAAAGATCATTTGATTCACAAGACTGCCAATGATTTGCTTGTATCAAAGGGGAAATTCAATTGTGTACCACCGTGCTTGGATTGGAACAGTTAACTATTGCACCAATGAGTGATATATTTTTGAGTGATTGTGAGTGAAAATGTATGACTCATGTTGTGTCAGGCAGTGAGGGAGGGTGTTCAACTTGATAACAGCTAGCTGCAGCTGGTGTTAACCGGTTTGTTTGAAAAGGCTTAATGGCTTTTACAAATGTTTTACCATGCATATGCAAGGTCAGGTTTCAGGAACCATGGAAACATCCAGAAAATCTGCCAGAATATCAAGTAACCGGCATAGATGACCTCAACGTGAACTTTCTAGAAGACAGCCCTCATCAAATTAAACACTCGCAACTGTTCCTTGCTATAAGCAATTAGAACGCAACCTTTGTGAACATTCTAAAGTACCGTCTAGAAGACAGCCTCATCTAATTAATCATCTGCATCTGTTCCTTGTTATAAGGAATTAGAACATGACCTTTTTGAACATTCTAAAGCACCTTCTAGAAGGTAGCCTCATCAAGTTAATTATCTGCACCTATTCCTTGTTGCAAACATTTAGAACAAAACCTTTTTGAGCATTCAAAAGCAGTGCAATTAACATTCACATGCAGAACAAAGACAAGCAGTCTTATTTAAAGACCGTCCACACTCCTCCCCTTCGCTTAGCCTCTTTGCTTGCCACTTACCTGTTTCCCGGCTTCCAGGACTCTGTCTTGCCAGCTCCCTTGTTCATTCCACTTCAACCTTACCACAAAGGATGTCCCGCATCAGTCTCGCATCTATATGGAAAAACAAGAAGAAAAGGAGAGATGCATTAACAGACTTGATTTCGCCCCGCACTGAGCTCAGTTGCAACATCGCACTTGCAGACAAGGTAACCAGTGTTTTTGTTCAACTTGTACATTCTGTTGGCAGGGTTCTGCCAGAAAGGACTTGGGTGAAGATAACACGTCCAAATAGCTTGTGGGTTTGATGCTGGAATCATACTCACTACATTTTAGAAACTTTGATGAAGGAACCTCTTTGGACTATCTAGAAATCAATTGACATCAAAACTAAGGGTTGGTTGAGATATAAAAAGGTTTTCTGAGGTGAAAAAGATATAGATAATACTAGACTAAAGCCTTATTATTTGTTTGTTTATGGATAACATATCTGCTGTTATCATTCATCAGACTGGTGTGAATGCCTGCTGCAGTGTTGCGTTTGCATAGACGAGCCACAACATCGTTTGACTCCACACACTCTCTCAATACCAACCCCCTTGCCCCTGGGATTTGCCACCAGAGCAGCGTCTCCTTCTGTAAACAGAGGGCAAGTCTTAAGAGGATTCGGGAACAAGGTTGCCACCCTATTGGATTCACCTGGGATCCAGGTAGGTGGCCTACGGAGTTGGATTGATTCATTACTCGCAGTCAGGAGGAGGATGAAAGGACTCAGGGCAAGACTACCTCAACAGCCATAAGAAGGAAGTTCTCGACTTCTAAGGGAAACCAACATGATGATGACTCTGAGGCCTACTCAGCTCTGTGGACTGGAGAGAGGTGCATTGATTTGGGAAAGGTACTCGCTCTAATGTGAAACTCCTCTTATGTGGTTGTGGTTGGGGGGGTTGTTGCTTGTAACTGGAGACGGACCTGTGATGCCACATCATCGTCACATAATGCATGTACTTGGCTAAATGTTATGATGACAGTTGTGAATTTATCAGACATGCAGATGCTTGTCTTTGATTGGGTGGAAATTGCTCTCACTTCTCTGTTAATCGATCGAAAATGAGTCATAAAAGGAATGACTGCAGCAGCCTATGCTCTTGCTCTGCCTCTGAGTCATGGTACACTCCTCATGAAATTTACCTTCTGTCCTTCTCCTTGATTCTACTATATCATTTCTGTTATACTATCTGTAGGCCTTCTCTTCTCTTTCATGAAAGGTGAACGCTCCATAACCCTTCTGCTTACTTCACTGGAAAGATTCACGCAGGCACCGAAGACGGACATTCTGAGAAGAATGCAGATGCACAGCCCTATTTGGCATTTATATACAGTTTCATTTTTCTTTTAACAATCATAATTTTTAGAACTCCGTTGGCTCACTTCTCCTTAATTTTTATTTTTCAAACCTATCTGAAAGAACATTTAGATCTAACTTGGGCCTCTGGGTCTGGGGAACTGTTTCCAATGCATTTAACGGAACTCTTTAATTCTTTCATTTCCTCCCACAACAGATTGATGATGATGTGCTTCTCATCGCCCTGATGAATATTGTTGTGTAGTGTTTGTCATTGTCACACCTTTCCCCAACTCCCCTTTTCCATCCATTATCAAACCCCTAACCATCTTTTCGTGGGCTGTGTGAGTTAATTTACACCATAAATGGTATACACACTTGGTGGGGCAGATGTGGTGAAAGCAACACCATCTCACTGCGGGGTCTTCTATTACCTAAGCATAGCTCACACCAGCCCCACTTACCCACCCATGCATAAAAGGGATCCATATATTAGATATATTTCATCATTCATCAACATTATCATTCAGGCCTAGTGTGGCATAAAAGCCTAATCATGTCCACTCTTGACTTTGAGTCCACTTCTTCTGACTCAAAGATTTCGTAATTTTAGCTTTAATTAAATACTATCTCCCCATTTCCAAGTTACTATTACTCGTTTTTGCGATAGATGAGGTCTTTTTTGTGTCAAGGTGGTAGTCTGGTCTCAGTCTTTGTAAAGTTATGATATGAATATAACCCACTAACTCTATGTTTACCTTCAATCTAGTAGTCCGTGATGGATAATCCTTTTGATTAATCCTTAGAGTTGGAGTTCACCTAGGTGGGAGTGTGACCTCGCTTGTGATGCTTTCCCTGTTAGCACGCTAGCCTGCTACTAGTACCACCACCATTAAGAAGGCACCTTGGGAAACCCTGCAGTAATGTATTAAAAGATTGAGAGCGGTAGCAGCCAGCGCTTCATCTTTTCAGGTAAGCGAACTATAGAGCGAAGTGAATTAACTTAGTAAGTTAGTAAGTAACTACCTTCTACTGCAGATAAGTGAGTTTTTGTTTATCTAGGTTGTTTTAGGCTATATAGGCAATAGAAGCATACCCTCATAGTGGTCAATATAGTTACAGAGTGTAGTAGGACAATGGTATAACTAACTATAACTAACTGGTATACACTTTGATAAGTGGATTAAAAAAACAAGGTGCACGAAAAGACAGCAGTGCAAAGTACAAGTAAAACACAAAAAACTATTTCAGGCATAAAGTATAAGAATATTTTTTCTATTTACTTCAAATTCAACATTAAAACTCACCCTCTCCAACCACAACAGGCCCACCCCTCTCCCCAAACAAATCACCCTGTCCAAACAAAAAAAAGTCTAAAGAAAACTAGTCCAACGAAGTTCCGGTCCATTCCCATTTCCCACCCACAACAAAAGTCCCTCCCACCAAAACAAAACATAAAGAAAGGGCATCATTCATGAGGGCCCGGAGTCTTCCAACTTCCTGCTTGAGATCTGCCACTTGCTCGTGAAGCTACGCCAGCTCGCGTAGCACGCGGTGTTGGAACAAGCAATCTGGGTTGTATGGGAGGGGGCATCAGTGGTCGTTTGGGCTGCTGCTATCTGCCAGTGGCACTGGCATTGTTGTGGCTGGGATGGAGAGGCTGGCATCTGGCTGAAGGAACTGCGGCCCGGGGCAGTGACAGATGCCGCCTTAGCCTCCACAACAACCAGCTGACGGTATTCTCCCCATATGGCCTCCATGATCTGCCACCACAGACGGGGTACTATCTCTTGCCAAGTAGGTGGTGGACCAGCAGTAGCTATATCAAGAAAGAAAAAGAAAAGAAAAAAGACAAATTGTAAGCAATGCTATGTGCAAATACTTGTTTCAAATTATATAGTGGCAAAAGTAGCAGTACATTGCTGGTACCCTATTGCCATTGGAATTTGATGTGTTTAGGAGTCACAGGGCCATTTTATATCCACACGTGCTTTACATAAAAACACTGACTGGCAGCAAGGAATTTAGCGATAATACCACCAGATTTTCTTTTAAAGGATTTTCTAGTAAAAAACTAAATTGACTCTTTGCGTGTAAAAATAAAAATAAATTACCTCCCATTAATGAGTAAGGCATTATGCACGATGCAGTACAAGTATTCTTGTTGTGCTAAATTTATGGAGGCATGCTAGGGGGTCGGGTATTTGGCTACTCTCTGTAGTCTGTAGCTGGGGCTGCTGTAATGAACAAGTATCTTACTTTAATTCCAATGGCCGTGCTCTTCTCCAAATGCCTTTCAATTTTAATATGACTCTAAAGAGGCAGATGAATAACAATACTTCATCACACATGTCACGTATAAAATGCAGATATCCTGTATGCCGTAAGTAGACTGTGCGAAAAACGATGCACTGCAGTACAGGGAAAGGAACGTGATACAGATTTTATTTGGCACGTTCATCACACAGTACCCTATCAGCAAAACTCAAAATCAGGAACTTAGGGGTCTATTAGGATGGCGGACGGATGGCCGCCGCCGGGCCGGCAGCAGGCATCTGCCCGCGATCTCAACCTGGAAAACCGCCGGTCCCATTAGCATGACGGTGATGACCGGGGCGGTGAGAAATTCCGCCCGCCACTTTTCCGCCAGTAGCAGTCCGCATGCCTGCCTGGCGGGCGGAACTGAACTGCTACAATGGGGCCGGTGCAGGGCCAGGCTCTGCCGGCATGATTACGATGCCAGCGGTAGCCAGCCTTTCTGCGGCGTTGGAACCGCCATGGAAAGGCATGTGGAGAATGTCTACAGGGGCCCATTGCGGGCCCCCAATGTGTTGGGGGGTTGTGGGTGCACTGGGGGTACCCCCCCATGGTACCCCCTACATGTCCCTGTACCAGGTGGCAGGCACTGTGCGGTGCCTGCCACGCAGTGCAGGGATATGCATGACATGCTCCTTTTCACATCGCGGCGGTGCTGCTGCCAGCAGCAACCGCCGCAATGTTAATGCCCACGATCGTACCGCTGCGGTCAGAGCTCGACTGCAGAGCATATTAATCAGACTGGCGGTTATGCCGCGGTCCTTGCGGGTGGTCTTTTCCCGCTACCATGGCGGTCGGGGTGATTTTCTGACCGTCATCCTAATAGACCCCTTATTCCCACTTTACTCTCTGGCTTTTCCCTTCACCACAAATTATTTTCAACAAATGCATGCGCTTGGCAGTAAGGAAAGGAAACTGAACTTACTCTACTTCAAGGTAAGTTAGAGGGATTAGGCCAGGTAGTTGGAGGTTTTGCTATAGGATAGTGGGGTGTCACTGATCATCACCATGTGCTAAGCTTTGACTTAGTCAGTCACTGTAGTTGACGAATGTCTTAAGGGAAACATTTGAACAGGTGTTAAGCCGTTATGGAAGCCAAGAAATATATGATTATGTACGTAAATCACTTGGCCAGAAAAATGTGGCACATGCCAAGAATGGATCTTTAAATTTTTTTGTTAGGCTGGGACAGAACTTAGGAAAGAATAAAGGAGTGACGTACCAGGAGGTGACAGATTGGGCAATGGGAGGGAAACACACCTTATTTTTGGTTTGCAAATGCATTGAAAACTTTGTAAATGCCACATTAACTGAAATAGATGCATATAGCATAGCTAACATTGCAGTGCCGAATTGAACCATGCTGCAGTTAGGCCATCGGTAGCGAAAGGCCATGGGAAGGGGACTTGATGAATGATGATGGGTGGGATACATATCTGCCTCGCTTAATAAATACAGTGAGTACACTAATAATTTGCCAATAAGCAAGCAATGTGACTTACCACTGCTGTCCCTGCCACTGCTGGTTGCCCCTGTTCAACTGCCTCCGCTACCACGTCTGGTACACTGGTACTGCAGCTGGCCCCAGCACTAGTGGCCTGTGTGGCTAAAAAAGACATTACACATTTTAAATTCCAGATACTCCTTTCCTTTTTTTTTATTTTTTATAAAATACAACCGCAATACATCACTATAGTTTGATGTGCAGTATCTTCAATCAAAACTATAATTTTGGGCATTTTGTTGGTTGACAATGTTAAAAAAAAGCCAAGTAGTCAAGCCAACCAAAAACATTTTGTGATGGAGGGGCAGAGATATGATGATGACTCGAAGTCATTGAACTGCAATGAAAGGGTGGAATAAATTGGTCAATGAATGGCATATGATCTTGGTAAGCAAATGCAATGGGACCTCATACTACTTTCCTGCCATGCCGCACTGTCATTGAAACTATTGTTATAAAATGATAACACAACACAACACTGGGGAGGACCACCATGATGATGGCCACTTTCTCATTTTACTGTTTGAGCATTAGCAAGAAAAAGAAAGCCTTCTCAACAAGCATGCTTAGAGAAAAAATGCTTATTTAGGTCTACAATCTTTACAGTCGAGTAGCTAAAATCTTTTCTCTTAGTCTTGCTGTACCAGTCCACAAGATATATAATGGGAGTGGGAAAGCTTACTAACAAAGCAGAAGAAAGTTACGGACTAGTACAGAAAGGAAGAAGTCAGCTACTGGAATATAGGAAAAAATAATAATAATTCAGGGATATCAAGAATTTTAGAAGAGTAGTTGAAGAAAGGAAAAGGAGACAGTATAAAAAAATGAACAAGGCAACATTATTCTAAATGGGTAGAGATAAAGGTTAGGTAAATAATATTAAAAGCAGGTCTTACTGGGGCCAGCAGATCCCTCAGCCACAGCTGTGGCCTTGGTGGTGGTACTTCCACCCATCGTGGCACTGGTGGAGGTAGCCCCTTAACCCCGATCCCCATTTGATGGTGCCCTCTTCTTGCCCTTCAGTGCTGATGTAAGAAATAAAAAAGAATTAAAAATAGATTATTGGTATAGTTAATCTCCCCAAAAATATTTTGACCGGCAAACACAGTAAACATTGTACTTTTCTAAATCAGATCGCCTATAGTACTAGTATTGAGTTGAACTACTCTTAATTTCCTGCACCTAAGCCCTATTCCTGATTTCCTAAACCTAAACTACAATTGGAGCTACTAATCATTGCAACAAATGATCGTTTGCTTTTCACTCCCTTTGATGGGCCAACTCAGTCTCCCTTTTCAATGCAAAGATGCATACTACACATCACTGGGAGATTTGGACTGTAACAGCTAGATAAAGAAAGGCACAGAGAACGCTGACTCACTGATATTTCTACAACTATCTTGGTGACAGGATAGAGGAGTCTGCATGACTTCTTAAATAATCAGCCCAAGCGAGCACCGATGAGTACAATTAGGCAGCACCGAACACCTGACTAGCTCAAGCTGGATCACTTAATAATCATAATGTTACGTAAACTTAACTTACCTCTGAGTGTTAGAAGCATACTATTTTAAAAGAAAATTTGCATATTAGAAAACAAGCAATAAATAATTACTCACCAGGCCCCGCAACCTCGACACCCAGCAGGTAAGCAGGTCCTGTTCATGGTCAATGACGTCCACCTAGTTGTGCGTCTGCTGCTGCAACATGCACCGCACTACAGTGTTCTGGCCCACACACCGGCACACTCTCCCCCGCAGCAGCCGTCACTCGTGCAGGGCGTACCCACTCCCACGTCTGCTGCCAGCATGGAGGGGAGGTGGCACTGCACAAAATAACAAGTACAGCCACCACTGCCTCAGAGAAAATGGGGTGGGCTTTACCCCTTAGCAACCACAAGGCATGTGGCTTGTAGCAGCCGCCCTGGGGCCACCACTTGCTTCCTGGTGCACCTTAAACATAGCACTGTGGTGGGAAAATAGAAAAAAAGGAAAAGATGCAGAAAGGAAGAACTAAAGGAAATGGAAAGTAAAAACAACAAAAAAGTTTAAAAAGTCACAGAAGAGTAAAACACAAAGACAAAAATATAAAATACACAAACACAAAACACACACTAATAAAAAAAGGTTAATGAGTGTTGAATGAGTGGGATGGGGAGGACTAAATAGATATTAGAGGGATACAAAAATCAGATCTAGCACCATGCATAGAACAGCAAGCAGTAAAAACAAAATGGCCCACCCATGTGGATCATGTAGTGTTGTTTGTGCAGATGTTTCAGCATGGAATCGTGGATCGAACAACTTGCATGTAAAAAAGCAGCACAAACTGGTGAAAGAACACTTCTGCCTGCTCGTGGAGTTCCTTGGAATTTCGTTGAGTTGCTTTAGCACTCCGTGGAATTTTGCGAAGCAAATTCTGTGAGTTCTGTCAGGCCTTGTTCAAACTTCTACCTTCCGCTTCCCTTCATGCTGATATCTTTATTGGGATGGGGCTGTAGTGCAATAGATAGCTTGGGCAATATAAACGGTATTTTGAACAATCTATTCACATTGCAAACAATATGAAGGAGTCAGACCATTCAAAAAAATCACTGCCACAGTCTCTGAATGCATGTGTGTATGTATGTATGTATGTATGTCGAATTGGATTAGTGCAAACCTAGACAAAAGGCAGCTGAGCACTCCACCTGTGTCAGAGGCAAAAACACAGTCAACAAGTCATTGCCAAGGAAGCTAAGTTATGAAAGCAGAAGTAGACTGATAATGTGTTGTATGGAAGAGATGTATGTTCAGCTCCTTAATTAAATCGAACAGGGTTTGGGTGATATTTATGAGTACAGGGATGTTGTTTCAGATCATCGGTGCCCATATAGATAAAGCTTGTTGCCTTTTGTTTTTCTTTTTTTGCACTTCCTAGCCTACAATTTGTCCTGCGGTAGTGCTTAAGAGCTACCACAGATGAGAAGCTGTCAGTCAGATATGCAGAGGTACTGGTCAAGATGACTTTGTAAATGGTGCAGCTTCTTTTCAATACGGTAAAGTCCACCAAGGCGAGCCAGTGGAG
Organism: Triturus cristatus; assembly: GCF_964204655.1. Lineage (NCBI taxonomy): Eukaryota > Metazoa > Chordata > Amphibia > Caudata > Salamandridae > Triturus > Triturus cristatus. The sequence goes on from NC_140593.1 coordinate 248,943,735, forward strand.
TCATATTAGGATGGGAGCGATGTGGCCATACTTCTTGAAGCACTGGATGAGTTGTGCTGGAACATGGTGGGGTGCCATCCTGGGATGCCGTGAAGCAGGGTATTGCACCATGCAGATCTCAAGAGTACAGGTATTAGACTTGGCACTTTCTGCAGTGTAATCCCCAAACCTTTTGCCTTTGCCCTCCACTTTTTGCTGAATTTTATTTTGTTGGCTTCAGGACTCTGCATACTTGACCCACTGCTAACCAGTGCTGCATTGCATATGCTGTCTGCTTAAAACATGGTAACATTGGCTTATACCCGATTGGCATATTTCATTTACTTGTAAGTCCCTATTAAAGTGACACTACATGTGCCCAGGGCCTGTAAATGTAATGCTACCAGTGAGCCGACGGCACTGGCTGTGTCACCCACATAAGTAGCCCTTTAAACATATCTCAGGTCTGCTATTTCCGAGTCTGTGTGTGCAGTTTAAACTGTTATTTCGACTTGGCAAAATATACCTTTTGCAGGCCAAAACCTTCCTTTTTAATACATATAAGTCACCCCTTGGGTAAGACCTGGTACGCCTAGAGGGCAGGGCACAATGTACTTAAAAAGTAGGACATGCACAATTAGGTTTTATGTGCCCTGGTAGTGAAAAATTCTTAAATTCATTGTTCATTACTGCAAGGCCTATCTCTCCTATAGGATAATATTGGAGTTGCCTTATTACATTTTATAATTGCATTTTCAAATGGAAAGAGATGAACAATTCATGTTTGATGTCTCTGGAATCATAATTTAAAATCCTAACTTACGTTTAAGTCGATTTTAAATTACAATTCTGAAACTGCTGCTTTTAGGACGTTGGCATTTTCTTGCTTTAGCAATTATGGCCTGCAGGCTGTTTCTGGGTCACATGACTGGGTGTGGGTGATAGTTGGTCTTTGTGTATTTCTCCTAGATGGTCACCTACAATGGGAGCTTAGGTGTGACTGGATGGAAGGGACTTACACCTCTGGAGCCAGGGCTGGGAAGGCAGGGCATCTGTACATAACAAAAGCACGCCTCTAGTAGCTTCTCCCCACCTCAAATGCACAACTGTGTATAAAAGAAGAACCTCAAACACCAACTCTTCAGTACACTTCTGGACCTGTGGATACTCTGCCAAGAAGAAGGATTGCTGTGCTGCTACAAGGACTACCATTCTAGTGAAATGCTTCTATGAAGGAACCGCTGCCCTGCTGCCCTGCTGTGCTGCCCTGCTGCCTTCTTGCCAAGAGGAGAACTGGACTGCAACTTCATCTTGGACCCAGGACCTCAGAGTGGTGCAAAGGGCTAGCTTTCTGGCCTCATGATCTAAACCTTGGGGGCATAAATGGCTTCCAACATTTCCTGGACCTGTCTTCAGTGGGTTCTAGACCCCCCAAGTGGTGCCACTCAGGCCCTGGACACCTGGTGTGGCTCACAGGGTCTTGAAATCAAGCTTTTGGGTTCTTTACAACATAAAACGGTTCCAGTTTGCAGCAGAACTGCACCGCTCGCACCGAAGTTTAGCTCGAGCTGCTGCCAGCCCATCTCTTTGCACAGCAGCATCGAGAGCCTCTGGGAACTGTGAATGCGAAGCTCCAGTCTGCCGTCCACCACTCCAGCCTGCTCTTCACACCCCACCGACTGCCACCGACGATGCTCTCCTTGCTCCTCGCGAACAGCGTTCCTAGCACTAAACTTGAGAAGGTAAAACTTCTGCGGGACTAATCTGGGACTGGATCTGACCCGGGCTCCATCGTTGTCGGCTGAACATTTGACTTTGACCCAGCCCAGCGTGACCAGATAGCCGTGGTTGGCGCTTTATGCTTTTAGGCACTATATGGCAGTTTATTTTTAAAAAGTCATAACTCCAGTTCTATTGATTGGATTTTTGTCATTTTGGTGATGTTTTATTTATTACATTTTTCTCTGTTTGTGTATTCCGGTGTGGGATTTTTCAGTGTGGTGTTTTCACTGTGTTACTGTTTGAAGTGTTGCACAAATACTTTACACATTGCTTCTAAGTTAAGCCTGACTGCTCTGTGTCAAGCTGTGAGGGGTAAGCACAGGTTAATTTAGGGTTTACTTTTGCCTTGCCCAGACTAGGATTGTGGTTGTTGCTTGACCAGAGCTCACACCTCAGTCAACCAGTAACCAGTTTCTAGCAACAGGGACTTGAGCAATAGTTCTTTAGTCACTTTCTGGGGGAAAATATGTCATTTTCCTTAGCAGAGATACCTTTCCTGGCCATCTTTATTTCTTGCAATGCATACCTTAAGGGGGAATGGGGGAGTTGGTGACCAAGGTAAATCCAAGTGACATTGTGTGAAAGTTTGGGTTTGGATCTGTCGAGGCCAATGTCATTGGGCCAGGTTTGGATTAATTGTTGCTTGTTTAGCTTAGCAAATATCAGACATGTTGTGTTACTGAGGTTGAGTGCTCTGAACATTCAGGTTTGAATGAAGTACAGGTATTGTTTGAGATGTAGGATGTCTGGACCAGAGCAGATTTTCAAGTAGATTTGTGAATCATTGGCACATTGATGCATTTTGATGCTGGTACTGGTAAGTAGAGCTCAAAGGGACAAAGATCAAGATGGAGACTTGGGGTACTACACAGGTGATATGGATCTTATGGAACCTGGAGGCACCTATTTGAATGAACTGGTGTTGTTAGATAAGGAGACAGAGGACCAGTAAAAGACATTGTGAGTGTATTCTACTCAAGACAGCATGCTGTGAATTAGAGTGGGATCTTTGGAGGTGCTGAAGGTAGCTGAGGGATTCATTAATACCACTAGGCAGGGGACATCTGTATCTGTTTTCAGGAGGGCATCAACAATGTTTTTCTCAATTAGTGCTCTCTATGATGCAGCATGATCTAAAGCCAGACTGCTCATCATGCAGGAGATGTTTGGCATTGATGAGAACTTGGTTTTAGCATAGATGTACTTTTTAAATTATCTTGGCAATGTAGGGTAGGTGAGAGATACACCAGTAATTAGCAATGTCATCCAGGTCTAGAGTGGGTTTCTTTAGGAGTGGGATGATCTGACCTTTGTTGAGAGCTTCTGGGAAGATGCCTTGAGTGAGTAACACATTGACAGTGATGAACTGAAATGAGCAGGCTTCTACAGAGAGATGGTTTGCTACTTTCCGAGGGTAAGATATCATTTCATATGAGGTGGCTTTGAGGAAGCTGAGTATGTTGGTGAGCTGTGAGAAATAGGGCTTTGAAGGACGATCATTGTAGGATATTAGGAGATAGGGTCGATCTAAATGGAGAAACATGCTTGGTGTTATAGTTGTGCTGTAGGATCTTCTGTATTTTTTCATTGAAGAAATTATTGAAGGCATTGAACTTGTCTGCCGAGTATTGGATAGCAGGATGCAGCAGGGGGTTTATACAGTGCTTGATTATCATGAGTGTTCTACTTCTGTTGACAGCGTAATTGATGGTGTTGGTATAGCACTTGGATTTGGCTAGCTGTTTCACAGAATGACTTCAGTGAAGGAAGGTCATCAGAACTTCTGATTTTCTTACATTTTGTCTCCTGTCAGTGGATAGAGCATTTGTTATCAGTGTGGTCTTTGAAGTACCAAGGTACTAAAGATTTTGCCTTATACTTGTATATTCTAGTTGGAGCATGGGTGTTCATAAGGTTTTCCAGAAAAGAGTTAAAGTCATTTAGAAGTGTGATGATGTAAGACTTGGTGTTAGCAGGGCAGGAGATGAAATTATGCTTTAGGTTGTCAATGGTGAATTCTTTGAAAGATTTGAAGGTTTGGGTTTATCCCAGTATGGTGGTACGACACTGAGCAGGCAGATGTTAGTATCAAGAAAATTATTAAGTTCAATTATTACCCACGGGTATCCTGGTGCTAAAATAAATACAGACGCCAGATTACATAAATGGTCTATAACCATCTTTTCAGTTCCTTTCTAAATGGTATCGATTGTGAAATAGAGCAACGGCTGCAAGGTGTGTGGAGGCTGGACACAGGATATTCAAGTGTAAGTGGGGCTGTGCCCAGCTCCTCCCTCCCATCAATCAATCAATTGGGGAATTGTGAAGCATGCTACTCACTCGTAAGGGTCTCAAGGCGCTCGGGGGGAGGGGTGCAGCTCCAGTCATTCGAAGACCCAGATCTTGATGGTCCTCCTGAAGATGTGAAGAGTTGGGGCGCATCTGATGTTGATTAGGAGCTCGTTCCAGGTGTTTGCTGCCATCCTGTCAGTGATGGCCCATCCAGTCACATCTAAGCTCCCATTGTGTGTGGCCATCTAGGAGGAATACAAAAAGCCCATCTGTCACCCACACCCAGTCATGTGACCCAGAGGAGACAGGCTGTAGGCACCACATGGCTAAGGCAAAAAATAGCCACAAACTTCTCATATCATTCCAATCCATTTTGTTTCACACTTGGTGCATTTCCAACCCTGCTACCATCTGTATGATGGCATACGGATCATGCACATGTTTCATTTAATCTATCAGAATCCTTTTGCATCATTGACCATACAGCCCTGCTTGAGACTTTTCAATTGCTAATGAGCACGCTTTTAAATTGGGTTTCATCTTTTCTCTTTAATGGAAACAATTCCTTTACATTGACTCTTCTAGAAATGCCTCTCTCCAAATCACTTGTGTCTTCTGCAAGGCTTGGTGCTTTCTCATGTGCTGATTAATCTTTGTACAGAGCCACTGGCTACATTGTTTATAAGTCATGTTACTGCTCCCCATAACCAAAATGTCAGCTAGTGACATCCACAATCGTAGATCTTGAATGGGCAGCATGCAAACCAACATGACCTTTGTATACCTTGTGCCAATCACAACAAAAAATAATTAATCCTCCTTGATCGTTTCTTAGTGCTACCTCAAATTCATTAGTCGCTCATCATCATGAACTCAGATAAAGTCTCCCCCACCCACAGTCCCCATGTTTCAACTCGTTCAGCTTCAACATTGGTTCTGCTCTGCTACTGGGTGACCATCTAAAGTAAAGGCTGAAGGATATGTTCTAGCTTAGCCTGCTATTCGAAAGTAAACCTTTCTTGCTTTTTGCACAATATTTGGTCTGTACTGGTACTGTACTAAACAGACATCCACCGCCTGCCCGGCCCCACTCAAAATTTTACTCCATGTTGTAGCTTGGTTAATTATGAAACAGCTGTAGTTCAAATATATATCTCCTATTGTACATCAGCCCTGGCTCCCTCTTCCAGCAAAAGTCCATTTCAAACTCTGCTGTGTGATCTGCATGTTAATTTTCCGAAAGAAATAAGGCTGCCAGGTTTTACACCAAAATATAACAGGACACCCTGCAATACCTAGACCCATATTAAACTCCAAGCCAGGTTGCCACATCACCATCCTGATTCATCAAGGGCCTAGTAGGTTTTTCTGTCACCAGACCTGCCTAGAGAATGTCCTAGTGGTGGAACTTTGAACTCTACCTTGGTTCCTACATTGTATGTTTATTCTGACTTCTTAATAATGCATTATGGACTTTTGTATTTTTATGCTCCAATCCACACTCCACTCCAGGCTTTTGTGTTTCCCTTTTTGTGCCTTTCCCTTTCCAATTCTGCATGCTGTCTTCTCTTCATGGGGGGAGGGGGGTTGCCTGATTCCCAACTTTTGTGTCATCACTCGAACCTGGTTCTTTCCCTAAAACCTGCGCTCCTCCCTTGGGCTTCGAGCTATTTCTTCCCTCTAAGCTTAGTGTGCAGTGGCTCGCATCAGTCTTTTCTGGCGAGGCCCTTTGTGATCTGGCACTGTGCTGCTTCTATACTTGCATGCTGGCTCTTTGATTCTGTGTGCTTTGGTTTCCCTTATTTCTTGTTACTGTATTCCTGTTTCTGCTACTAGTTTTATTTGTTTCTCTTTTGAATCTACCTCTCTGATCCTGTGGTTGTCTTATTTCTAGCTTTGCTTCCACACTTTTGGACTATACGCTGACTCTTTTTGGTGTTTTCTGTTGTGTCTGCATACTTCCATCCTGCCCTTGTTAGTGTACAGATGTCCTAGACTTGGTTCTAGTGTTCATAGTTTTGTGTGCTTACTTATTTCTACATCAGTCTTGTTCCTTTTCTTTCATTCTAGTCCTGCTTTTCCCTGAGGCCAGTTCTGTTTTCAGTGTTTCCTGCTCTATTCTCTTCAGTCCTTTCTTCTATCTGTGTTGAAACCTTGATCACTGGTACCAAGAGTCTTATTGAAACTGTGAGGCTTGGTTCTTCTAGCCCTGAGACTCACCCAGTGCTCTTCCTCCATAAGAGCTGTTGTGTGTCTACCAAGCCTCTGTGAGATTGACTGCTCTTTGTCTTCTTGTAAGGTTGTTCACCTCACAGAAGCATCACTGTCCAAGGAGCATAGCAACTATATGTTATGATAGTGTGTCTATCGTTTTCCTGCTTGTACCTTCTTTTTGTTTGTAGTTTGTACTTATACTGTATTCCAAGTTGTTCTTTTGCAGGTTTTCCCAGTGCATGTCCTGCTTTTTGCTCACAGTGCACTCCAACCTGCTCCAGTCCTCAGTTTCTGTCCTGCTTCCCGTCTCAGCTTCCTTCTACTCTGTTTCCTATACTAAATCCCTCCTTCTGAATCCCTGTGTCACTGCGCAGAGCACGCACCTCCCGTAAGCTAGTCTTTTCCCAAATTCAACAGAATTTCTGACATAACTTTACATGCCAAACACGCGTTTAATTGTGCCACGTACAGTGCTCCCTAGCCTTTCAGGATGTTGAATTCTCAACCCCAATAGAACAAAAGAAAAACAAACGGTATTTACCAGAAAGACTATAACATAACCAAAAGACAAACTGTGTGTAAATCAAGTAGAACCAAAAATCCTAGACTGTCATTGGCAGGTTGCCAATTAGAGAGCCCATTTCACCTTCGCCAAGGGTGTCGAATTGACCGAACATTTGCTCATGGACAGGCATTTTATATAGATAGCTCTCATTAGCATAATGATCCTTTCCCTCGGTTTTCCTTTGCTCAAATCTCAGTGCTATTTCCTTCTGTGTGGGGCTGAATACATCTGTTGGTGGCCATAACAATATAGACAAATTAACAATCGGTTTCAGAAAACCTTCATAGATACCGAGCACAATTAGGGACAGTCATTATTTAGTTCTGGTGTTTATTACCTCTCGGAGAAAAGTTAACGGGCCACCCAAATTCGTCTAAGGTGGTTCAGTTAAGCAAGGGTTACATTTCCTTTTGGAAAGGGCTATTTGGGACGCTAACAGCATTTGCTATTATTGCATTTACGATATTTTGCATGTGTGAGGAGTTTAGCTGTACACTGATTTAACCAAAATCGGATGGGATGATTTTTGAATGTGCACAACTGATTGACTGCACTTTTTCTTCATAAAATCTAGTTTTAATATATATATAATATAGATGTCCATAACCTCACACTAACCCTCTGTAATAAAGTCAACTTTTCCACAATGGACTAACATCTCTAAAAAGAATTGGATTGTGGAATACATCATTAATTTACCCTTACTCTTCAGAATATCTGTAATCTGATTTTATTTGAAATGGACCATAGGGGGCTTGGAGATGGTTCTGTAAATCCTCATAGTGAGTAAATTGTCTTGCACTAATCTGACCTATGCTCAGGATGCCATAGCCATTAAAGTAAAAAAATAAGTTGTCTTGGAGTATTTTTGATCTAAACTGTTAACTGTCCATGTTTGCACACCATGTTTAACAAGGTTAAGGTGTGAGCATTTGAGAATATTGTTTTTGGTACCTTTGGCCTTTTGCACAACGGTTTACAATAGCACAAACATTTAATATCCTACTTAACTTCATTCAAGTGCATACTAAGCACTCAATAGGATTATTACAAATTAAACTCATATCATAATTTGACCTGATTTCAACTTTGCGCCTGGCAATTACCCTGATTAGTTGCTATGTTCATTAGGCAGGTTTACTATTCTAACTCTATCCCTACACAGTTTAGGTACCAGTGCCAACGGGCGGCAATGGAACGCTGTTGTAATGGTCAATGTTTTTTAAACTTTTTTATTCAAGCTAAAAGTTTTCAAACTAAGGGGCATATTCACTGTCCTTTTGCGTCAGGGTTGCATCAATCTCCTGGCGCAGCTCAGACACTAAATCCGTTTTGGCATTTACTAGCCTGCACAAATACACTTTGGGTGGAGCTGGTACTTTAGCCAATATAAAGTAACGCAAAGCAATGCAAACCGCTGCATTACTTTGTGTTGGGTAGGAGTTACATGGGTGGAGCATGGACATTCCCATGTAAAGACCCACGTATTTTGACGCATACCCAGATTAACAAACACTGGTAAATCTGGGTTTGTACACAAATGGTGTGCCTAACCAACCAACGAGGAGCAATATTGTTATTTCTCCTTGTTACTTGTTGCTTTTGCCGAATTGGTGGGAATAGGCAACGATCCCAGCATATCTGGCCACCTGTTGTTATTCCATCGGAGGGTTGACCTCCAAAAATGATGACTTCTGTTTTGTCTGCATTTAATTCTAGACAATTAGTTCTCATCCAATTGGCAACTGCCTTCCTACAAGTGTTAACATTTGCGGATATGGAATATCTGTCATCTGTGATGGACACAATTTTTTGTGAGTCATCTGAGAATGACAGTGCTTGTAACTGAAAAGACTGACTCAATATTGCCAGTGGGGATACATATAGATTGAACAATGTTGGGCTCAGAGAATATTCTTGAGGCACCCCAGACGAAGAGCAGAAAAGCCTGGCTTGTATTGGTTGCAGATCACAATTTGAGATCTCTCAGTGAAGAAGGATTTTAAAAGTGTCAAGTCCGAGTCATTTATACTTAATTGTAATAGTTGATCTGTCAGAAGGGTCAGAGAGATGGTATCAAAAGATGCAGACAGATCCTATGGGATCAGTGCCGCAGCCTGACCTGCATTGACTAGTATTCTAATGCTGTCCAAATCTGAAACCAAGGCAGTTTCTGTGCCATGGCTGCTCCTGAATCCAAATTGAGAAGTGTCCAACAATACCTGTGCTACAATGTAGGACATCAACTTGACGTTTAAGTATTCTTCCAAAATTCTTGTGGGTATCAGGAGAGGAGAGATGGTTGTTAGGGTCTATATTAGGTTTTTTTCAACAAAGGCCTAACTGAGGCTTCTTTACATAGATGTGGGTTGCATCCTGTGATAATGGCTGTTAGACCTGTCATCCTCAGGGTAGACATCCCCAAACCATTTGCCTGCTTGCCTCAACTTGTTGCTGTATTCTTTTGTTTGCCTTAGTACTTTACCACTGCTAACCAGTGCACTTTAGTACATGTGCATCTCCCCTAAGCATGGTGGCATTGGTGTATACATGATTAATATATTTAGTTTACTTATGAGTCCCTTGTAAAATTATATACCATATACCCAGGGCCTGCAATCTAAATGCTACAAGTGGGCCTGCAGCACTGGTTGTGCCACCCACACAAGTAGCCTTCAAACCTGCCTCAGGCCTGCCACTGCAAAGCCTTTGTGTGCAGTTTACTGCCACTCCGACTTGGCACTTAAAACCACTAGCCATGCCTTATACTCCCCTTTTATACACATAAGTCACCCCTAAGTCCTAAGGGCAGGGTACTGTGTAAGTAAAAGGTAGGATATGTACCTTTAAGTTTTACATGTCCTGGTAGTGACAAACAGCTAAATTATTTTTTCACTACTGTGAGGCCTACTGCTCTCATAGGCCAGCATTGGGAATTCCTTAATACACTTTTGAGTTGTAATTCCTCATTAAAAAGGAGTGGCTGCATCATGTTTCATATCTTTGGAATAGCAATGAGAAATCCTCTTTAGTGGTAAAGATAGATTTAACATTACTATTTTAGAAATGCCACTTTTAGAAAGTGGGCATTTCTCAACTTTTAACTTGGCTCTAGCTGTGCCTGCATCCTGTCTCCAATACATGGCTGGGATGGGTGACAGCTACACTTTGTGCATTCCCTCTAGACAGCTACAAATACTGAAATTGAAATTGAAAGACTCTTATATAGCGCATGGCTACTCGAAAGCATCCCAGCGCTCAGGGAAGGTAGCCCAGGGATAATGGACAGACCATTAGCTAATCTAGGGAAACTCTACTTTCTCGGAAAGAGCCATGTTTTTAATTTCTGCCGAAACACAAGTAGACTGGACTCTTGGCGAAAAGATAGAGGAAGAGAATTCCACAATTTAGATGCGTTTAGTGAAAAGAGACGGCCACCAGAACGGGATCTGTTGATCCGAGGGATCACTGCAAGGTTCTGATCGTTGGAGCGAAGATTTAGAGAAGACTTGTAGGGCATTACCAAGTTTTCTAAAATGGGAGGGCCATTCCCATGAAAAATTTTATGTGCCATACACAATGATTTAAAATGGACCCGCTCTTTCACCGGAAGCCAGTGGAGAGTTTTTAATGCGGGTCTGGCTGATGTGCGATGACTAGTGCCCGTTAGAAGCCTTGCTGCCGAGTTCTGGATGACCTGAAGTCGTTTAGTCGCGGAGGCCGGGGCTCCTAAATAGATGGCGTTCCCATAATCTATCCTGGATAGAATCAAAGATTGTATTAGGATTTTTCTAGCCTTTTCCGGCAATTGAGAGAGAATTTTACGTATAGATTTCAAAAGCCCAAAGCAGATGGCAGCTGTTTTTCTAGCCTGAGTTTTAAACGTGAGTTAACCATCAAGCCAAAACCCGAGGCTTTTGATTTCCAATTTAGGGATGGGGCCCGGGCCCATACAAGACGGCCAGAGAGTCGCGTTATCAAAACTAGCCTGTCAACCCAACAGCAGCAGCTCTGTCTTTCCACCGTTCAGTCTGAGATGGGACTGGTCCATCCAGCATGCAACGGCTTCTAGACAATTACACAGCATCAGCGGGGAATGTGCAGTCTGATTCAGGCAGAACACCAACTGGGTATCGTCGGCGTAACTCACCAACTGAACCCCAAAAGGAGCCACTATCTCCGCCAAGGGAGCCATATACACATTAAACAGTGTGGGGCTAAGGGAAGACCCCTGCGGCACCCCACACTGCAACGGAACCGGACAGGAGCAATGGTCATCCTCAAAAACCCCCAAGGAAGGATTCCAGCCACTTAAGAGCCTTACCCGTGATTCCCATGTTACTGAGACGGGAGATAAGGATATGATGGTTAACTGTATCGAAGGCGGCGCTGAGGTCCAGGAGGATAATGGCCGCGCTGCCACCTGCGTCCAGAATCCTCCTAGCCTCCTCCACCACCCTCAACAGGGCCGTTTCTGTTCCCTGTCCTTTCCTAAACCCAGTTTGAGATGGATGGAGCAGATTATGTGATTCCAGAAAGGAGGCTAATTGTATGTTGACAAACTTCTCAGTCAGTTTACTGATCCCTGGTAACAGGGAGATAGGGCGGTAGTTGGAAAAGTCTCCTGGGTCCAGGCTGGGCTTCTTCAACAAGGCCCTGACCATCGCAACCTTCCACTCTCTAGGCACCACAGCTGACTCCATTGAAGCATTGACCACATTCACCATCGATTTGCTAATAGTAGGCAAAACTGCGTTTAAGATTTTCATTGGGGCAGGATCCAGCGGAGAACCACTCTTTATGGCACTCAATAAAGGGGGCAGGAGATCCTCCCTAAGAGGAGAGAAAGAGGAGAGCATAGGATGATCAAATTGATCCTGGATAGAGGATGAAGATTGAAGGTCAATTACAGATATTGGGGGAAGCGTATCGATGATCTTTTGAATTTTTGTGCTGAAGAAAGTCGCCAGTTCCTCACATCGACTACCTGCTTCATCCGGAACAGGCGGCGGTTCAGGTACTTTCATCAGAGACTTTACTATTCTAAATATCTCCCTGGGGGCATTAGCGGAGGACTCAATTTTACTAGCGAAAAAGACAGATTTAGTGGAGATCAGAGCGGTCCTATATTTCTTCAGAGCCGCTCTGTACCTCCTTTTCTTCTCGCCACTAAACTCTTTTCGCCATTGCCTTTCTTCCCTTTTACACTCTTGTTTAAGAGCTCTTAGCTCCGAATTAAACCAAGGATGTTTGGTGTCACCTTTCTTTAATGTTGTCGTTTTTTTTGGCAACAAGCTATCCAAGGACCGTTCTATCCACTGGTTAAAATCCTTATTGGCTCTATCCATGTCCGAATGGGCTGAGGGTTCAGTTTCCTTCAAAAAGTTTGCCAATTTAGAGAGCTCAAGCTTGGACCAGTGCCTAGCTAGCCCTCTAAGAGGAATTGAAGTTGGGCTAGGCCGAGACACCTTCCAACTAAAAGGAACCACCATGTGGTCTGACCAGGGAACCGGGACAGGGACATCAATGGTGAGGCCGGGCATATTACAAAAAATGGGGTCCAGGAGGTTGCCCTTCGAATGAGTGGGGTGTTGTACCCTTTGGCTTAGGTCATAACTCCCCAGATCTTTTATTACTTCTGAGGCAACATAATCCGACAATTTATTAAAATGGAGATTAAAATCCCGTAACACCATAAATTTAGAAACAGTACTGGCTACATCCATTACTGTTTCAGCCAATTTTTCCTGGAATTGCCCCAAGGAACCCAGGGGGGGCGATAGATCAGAAATCCTGAAAAGGAGGTAGCTGGAGAGATTGAAATGGCAAAATGTACACTTTCACTATCCGAAATTGAAAGGTCGAATAGGCGACACGCTATGTGATCCTTATAAATGATGGCGACCCCTCCCCCCATCTTTACGACTCTGTCCTTATGCTGAATTAAATACCCAGAGGGCAACGACTGGACGATATCAGGGTCCGAATTAGGTCCTAGCCAGGTTTCTGTAAGAAACAATATATCCAGAGTCTTAGCATGAAGTAAAAGGGAAATTTCGACAGCATGCTTTGGCAGGGAGCTGCAGTTCAGTAATGCCATTTTCAGGTCCGCCGCGAATGGGTTTCTATTATCATCACTCTCAGTCGCACCGAAAGAACAATGATTACACGTAGATTGGCCATGGGCTAAATCTAACGAGTGGCAACAGACCGAGGATAAGACACCCTTTAATGATAAAAGACACTGGCGTGAATACACAAGAGGCAACTTGCATACTGGGGCAGAGGTCCAGGCCCTATGCCCGACCGTGCACGAACGGGCACAAACGGGCTTACCTCTGGCGCACCTCCGGCGCTCATACGGCGCTCTCGCTGCGCGTATCCATGTGCTATTTAAGTAGGCTGCAGTCCTGGACGCCGGAGCGCTAGAGCGCTGACAAAGATGGCGCTCAAAAACGGCACTTCCTCCCCCCCAAGATGGCGGCAATATCACACTCTACCGGCCAAGGACCCGCTCTAAAAGCGGTGAGTACAACGATTATAGTGCAAGAATGCGCAATTGGGGAGACAGCTCTAAGCACACAATGCCACAGGTTAAAAGCAGGGCAAAATACTAATAAAGTCCAACAGAAATAAGAGAACGAGGGAATGGTTTTAAAAATACACCACAGCAAAAGCTATGCTACGGCAGCGCGCACAGGTAACTGACAGCACTTCTAGCACCCGGGGGTACCTTGTTCCGGCTGACCCACCTGTGCTTGGGATTTAAGTAGGCTGCAGTCCTGGACGCCGGAGCGCTAGAGCGCTGACAAAGATGGCGCTCAAAAACGGCACTTCCTATACAGGAAGGGTAGGGTGACAGAGAACTCATGTGTATTCTGATAGCTTTTCCTGGGCAGGAAGAGATGGGGGAGCCGACACACCTGAATAGAGAGTATCCTGTTCTCACACAAAGGACAGATTACTTCCCCACAGATAGCCTGACAGAGAGGGGTGAGAGGAAATGGGACCTGTGCACTTCAAGGGCCTGCTTTTAAGTCACCCCCCCACTTCAAAGGCACATTTGGGTAAAAGTACTAGGGCTCTGACCCTACGAAGACAGGACACTTCTGGACCTGTGAAACCTCAGCCAGGAGTAAAGACTGCTGTGCTACAAGGATTGCCACTCTGCTTGATGGCTGGTCTGGAAGAACCGATTTTCTGCTTTGCTGTGCTGCCCTGCTCCCTGATAAACTCTGACCTGCTGGAGGCAAGGACCGGACCTATCTCACTTGAACCCATATTGACTCCAAGGGCTTGCTGGCTTGCCCCCGTCCTGAAGTCTCAGGGCCATCAAAGACTTCTTTCAACTCTGCAACAGCACCTGGACTCTTCCATCTGTGAATCCTGCCCTGCCAAGTGGTGCCAATCCAGGCCTGGGTCCTTGAAAGTTAATTTCTGCTGTCCAGAACCATCAAAAGTGATGCAGTGATGAATTTGCGCCGATCGGAACTGGTGCATTGCCCTTCGAAGTTGATGAAGGAGCCAATCGACAACATTGCTTTGTTGGACTGCACGGCTCGACGACAACAGACATCGCAGCTCGATGGTGACGCAATGCCTGCATTTTAAAGAGGTTCTTCATTGCCTGCGCAGATTAGATCCAAAGCTTTGAGTCTTCGACATTGATGCTTTGCTCCATCCATTGTACTTTATAGCAGGACCCTGCGTGAGTCCTACAGCCGGCCTACCCTCCATTGTGGTCGGCCTGTACTTTGGATAATCCCTGACCTATGTGACCTCAAGTAACCACTAAGCGCTATTTGACTCTAAGCCCTAGATTTTGATTTAATCTTTAAAATGTCATAACTCTGTTTTTTCTTGTTGGTTTGTTGTCGTTTCGGTTTTTTACTCATAAAATCATTCCCTATTTTTCTAAACCCATGTAGAGTATTTTTGTGGTATTTTCATTGTGTTACTGTGTGTGTGTTCTGCACAAATACTTTACATATTGCTGCTTGAGATAAGCCTGACTGATCTGTGCCAAGCTACCAGAGGGTGAGCACAGGTTATCTTTTAGTGTGTATCTAGCTTATCCTAAGTAGGATTGTGGTCCCTACTTGGACAGGGTGCATTCCTCTGCCAAATAAAGACTTAATTTCTAACAATGGCCCTCTTCATGATTGGGGTCAGGGGGGCAGCAACGGTGCTGGCTGCTAGTTGTATCATTTTAGGAGGGCACAGCTCAAAAGGGCAATGGCAACTCAGCCAGTATGTAACACGGTTCAACCAAAAATTGGTACAATAATTCAAAAGGTGCAGTGAGAGAATAGTAGCAAAGAACCCCAGCTGTGTAATCGAACCAGAACCAAAGAAAATTAGGAGAAGTGAAAATGGGAATCAACAAGAAAGCGTGACTGGTTGATACAAAATGAGACAGCAGTTTCAATTACAAACACTCATTGATACATCAATTAGGTAATTGTATCTGTAAAGGCGAGAAGCTTTGTCTGTCTCTATTATTGTGTCGATGGCGTTTCGACCCTTTCAGGATCATAGGATCTCATCAGGACTAGAGATGACAGGGGTCCAAGGAAATATTGAAATTAGAAAAAGGGCTCCATTTTAGGAATGGATGGATGATGTATTATAGACAATTAAAAAGCACATACTGGCTTGACTAGGAAAAGTGAGAATTCCATCTAGTTTATGTTGACATTCTTGGTGGAAAGATTCCTGTATCCAATATGGACAACAACCCCTATAGTGAGAAGGCATATGTTAAAGGGTGTGAAAGTGACAATTAAAGATCAACTGACACTCACCTAAAGTCCACTGGCTTGGGTAAACGGTGGACTGAGGTTGAATAGTGCAGCAAACATGAGGGCATCAAAGAATTAAAAACGTCCGGTCTCTCAAAAATACATGGAGAAACGGATTCAAGGAGGCCAGCAGTCCCTCAAGTCCACTGGCATGGGAGATCAGTGGACATAAAACTATTTGAGCAGAAGGGCTCAATCAATAGAAAGTCCCTGAAATCAGAAACGGATAGGAAAAAGGTTAGACGGAGGCCGACTGACTCCTGGGGGAATTGGAGTGCGAGATCGAAAAAAAGGTTACCTTGGGAAGCCAACTTGCTCCTCGTTGCACGCACGGTCATGCAAGATGAAGATGCTAGGTCAGTGGCTCTTGGAAATGTCAAAGAGAAAAACCCTGGCCAGCCTCTGTGTTGTGTCCTCGAGGAGGGGAATGGCGGAGGGGCGTGCCAGAAGCAACTCCAGGACGAATGGAACACAGCATGCCAGCGGCGAATATATTGAGCATTTCACTTCGGGAAATTGGAATAAATCTCAGCGATTCATCAATTCAAAATAGTTTCAAATTATATATCATCCCAACAGGTCCTGCATAGATAATATAAAATATAAAGTAAGGGAGCAGGGATCGAACTCCCGATCTTTAAAAATAACTGTTGGTGAGTGCTGACCTTTATGCTAATCTGCGGATCGGTTGGTGAAGCGGGAATCGTACCAGTGGTCGATCTTTGCGGAGGGTAGAGGGTTTATAACAGTGACCAGGTGAAGTTGAACCGTTACAGCAAGGAACGGCCGCACGCAGAGTATGCATCTCTACGAAGGTTCAAGAACCCAACATGCAGCTCAGGCATAGAGGGGAGTTACACAGTGCCACCCGGACTGCTCGCAGGAGTGAGCTCTCAGCTCACCAATAGATGACATGAATAGAACACATTATACATATTAATTTGCATTATTTGAAAATTTGCCCAGAAGTCTACATAGCAAGTATTGTTTCAGAGAGTATTACACATGCAGCAAAGAGAGGTGTATCTTTCCAGAGAGTGTACAATATATAGACATTATATTGCCAATAGTGAGAGGCACAAAGTGCATGTTTCGTTTAGTTCATCACAGAAATAATTTCACACCATTCATCACTGGTGTTGAGTCCATTCCTGATAGTCACATACACAACAGGAGCACAGGGGGAAAAAGGGGTCAGATCGCCCCCCACTCAATCATTTATAAACACCACAAGATCTGACCTCTGTTGAATGGATATTCTTATATTTTTAAGACCCACAGGGAGTTTTTCAGAAACTTTTGACTTCCCCCACAGGTCCATCTAACTGCCAGTGAACTGTTGGTCCACCTATTCTATTTAAAAAGAACATCAATAACCACATAAAATGCACACATAAGAGTGTTTTTGAACCATCACATAAATGTGTGAAACAGAAAAAATGTAAGAAAGGCCAGAAAGCATCTCACGTACGCACACCCAAGGAGCTGCTGAATGGTGCTCACCAGTATGCCCACATTATCATCATTAGTTGCTTTCATGACCAAACAGAAAAAGAAGGTTTGTGCTGAAATTCCTCAAAGGTGAGAAATCAGGAAAAAATAAGAAATGAATCAAACGACGTGTCAAACACCACTGAGAATGCTCGTGTCGCTCAGTGCCCACTGGTCCCCAACCGTGAAAAGAGAATCATTATTCTCACAATTAAAATGGGGTACCACTCACATACAAGACATACTTTATTTAATGCCGTGAGTGTACTCAGGTTAAAAGGAAGGCATATGGCCCACTTTCGGAGTTTGTGCTGCGGTCGGTTTGCTCCTGCTGCACAAACTCCCATTAGGAAATGGGAGTTTGTGACCTCACCATGTGGGGTCGCATTGTAATTGGAGTTTTGGAGGTCAGACGATTCCGAAACTGCAGGGCTGTCCATATGAGGCAACTCCTACCGACATCATAATCAGGCCCTAAATGTCTTACCATACTTACCTAAACTGTAGAGTTGTTCCCATGAGAAGATGACTGTGAGGCCTTGTCTGATGCAAAATGACCAGGGGTTCTAGTGAATGGCACAGTCCAGGCGCAGATGGGCGCAGATGGGCTTGCCTTTGGCGCATCTTAGGGCATCCCAGCTGCTTGCCCACCACGTGCCCACACACTCATTGGCCTTAAATAGGTATCC
Organism: Triturus cristatus; assembly: GCF_964204655.1. Lineage (NCBI taxonomy): Eukaryota > Metazoa > Chordata > Amphibia > Caudata > Salamandridae > Triturus > Triturus cristatus. The sequence goes on from NC_140593.1 coordinate 248,961,548, forward strand.
GCAACTAGGAGAAAATGCCTAGACCGCTGCCTGCCCAAATGGAGTCGGATAATGCCAACCAGGAGGTGGGCAGCTGTATGAACTCTTTCCCCACAATCTACTATCCTGTGGCGTACTGGAGCGTGCACAAAAAAATATGGACAAGGCATGTTTGTTAATTGCAGTTTTAAATTGGTTAGTTGGCGAGTATAAATGTATACATGGACAAACATATTTGCTAGTCAAATAGTGCAAGCCGAATGATAGCAGAAGGGTGTACAAGATCAAGGACAAAGATGCAATGTGTGATTGGAGAGGTAGCTCGTTTCTAAAAGCAAAAGTGGACTAATACTTTAACATGGAGTAGTATTCTTTAAATAGGTGAGACTTTAACTCTTTCCTAATTTAGAGCAGGGTTGGTGCAGTTGAAATTAATACATGGGTGTTGTTCTAGGTCCTTGATGCATAGATGCAGAAGGCCTGTTGCATTGTTTTTTTTGTTTTGTTAACTTGTTCATCCCGAGTCTGATGGTGTCCTGGCTGCAGGCAGGGGGGGTGCTTTAGGGAAGTGTCACTGGTGTAGCCACACCAGGCGCTGCCCTGCAGAGGGAGCGCTGACCTCAGGGGGGTTGTTGCTAAAAAGGGTTAATTTGGGTAGATATACATTCTTATTAGTAAATCCAGCCTTTACCAGTGCTTTAAAACAAATTAAATGTAGGTGTGATAGGGTCTATGCAGGGATAAGGGGCTCTTTTGCCCAGAGGTAGTCGGGGGGGGCGACAAAACTGATGTTGCACCCAACGCCACCAGCGCTAAAGCCGGACCTGGCTGCGGGTATACCAAGAGCTACTGGTCAAGGCAAGCTTGTCAGCTAGATAGGTGGGGGTGTTGGTTGTGATGTAGATGATGTAGCTGTTTTTAAATAAAGTACAGACCAGAAACTGGAACCAGTGTCATTCCTTTAGTGTTGGGTTGTATACATGCACATCCTTCCCTCTATATATACTTTGGTAGCTGCCATTGAATTATTTAGGGCAGAGTCTGAATTCAGCATGTCTATTTATGCTCAAGGCACCTCAGTAACCTCCCTTCTATGGGTGGATTGTCGCTGAAAAGAATAACAAGAGGGATGAAAAAACACAAAGTACTGCTCAGCATTCAAAGGTAATGAAAGTGCATCAACATAGCCCAGCCACAGGCCAGTTGGTACACAGAGGAACTCAGGCTGATGATACATCACTGCAGGCACCTAGAGCACAAATGGAAAACATGTTATGCCACCAGAGAAAAGGGGATTTCAAATCAGCCCTAAGACACCACCATCATCAGATCACATCACCACTGACACTAACAGCAGCAATTTCATTGTACTTCCTGCTGCCTCCAGCAACATCATCCCCTCACAAGACCTTTGCAACAAGCTCTCATAATTCTTCTGTAACAAAGCCACCTCTATATACAGCATCTTTGATCCTCAACCAGACACCGCTACAACTGAACTGCCTTTCACAGCAGAAGAATAAACTCTGACCTCGTGGATCACCATCACCACACTTGAAATTGCTGCTACCATGAGGACCATCTACTCGGGAGCCCCATCGGACCCTTTCCACCACCATGCCTTTTCAAAATGACTCTGAATGATCAGAAAAGGAATAATACCCATCCTCAATGCCTCCATGGACTTAGCCATATTCCTGGACACCTGGAGACATGCCACCTTCATGTCCCTGCTCAAGAAACTATCCACTGACCCAGTCCAACTACACATCCATCTTCCTCCTACCATACCAAAGGTCCTAGAGAAACTAATCAACCAATTCCTCACTGACCACCTCAGCAACCACCAGTTCCTCAACAACACTCAACAAAAGAAACAAGTTCACTGCCTGAATGACCAAAGTCGCTAACTGGATGCAAGCCGACTGTGCCAAGCTCAACACCGACAAAACAGAAGTAGTGATCTTAGGCAAGAACACCTCATCTTGGGACTCCAACAGGTGGCAGGACTAACTCGGATCCACGGCCACACCCTGTACACATAACAGGAACCTCAGAATAATCATTGACAGCAATCTGAACATGACCTCACAAGTCAATGTCATCATAACATCCTGCTTCCACACATCCTGAAGATGCTAAGGAAGATCTTCAAATAACTCCCAAGCAACACCATGAAAAATGTCACTCATGCCCTAGTCACCAGCAAGTTGGACCACGGGAGCACCCTCTATGCAAGTATTAACAAGCAACTCATTAGAAACTACAATCCACCCATAAGTCGGCGACCCGACTCATCCTCAACCTCCCACACAGAACTCACACCACACCCCAGGAACTTCCACTGGCTTCCAATAGACAACGTACTCATTTCAAACTTGTCACACACACACACATTCAAGGAGCTACACAACTTATTCCCACCTATCTAATCTCCTTCCACAACCCACCCAGACACCACAACTCTGCAGCAGTCACGGCTCGCACTGGTAAGCGCAGTGGGGCAGTGAGGTGGGGTGGGAGGGCGTAGTGGGGGTGGTAGAATTCGACATACAATGGGAAAGCGAGAAGTAAATAAATAAAACCACCTACCTTGCACTCGCTGCATCTCTGAGTCTTACCTGTGTGAGCTGCAACTGCTCTGCAGAACACCTGCACATCACACTCATACACAGAGCCAGACCAGGATAATGGACATTCTCTTACATTGCTTCTAAAGCGTGGTACAGCCTCCCACTCCTCATCAGAGCCTCCTACTCTCTTCTTGAATTCTGCAAGAAGCTGAAGACCTGGTTTTTCATTTAACCAATCAAACATCGGCAGGGATAAGCACATACACCTGCTCTGTGCCAGAATACCCTCATTGGTGATAGTGTGCTTTACAAATACGCCTAACAGTTTCACCACAGAGATCCCTGTCAGACTGTTGACGATCTCTGCCTATAGCGGACAGTCTTCTGCTGGGGATGGTGGACGCAACTGCCTCTCACAACCCTGCGAACTGGTGCCAACTCAGCAAACATAAATGAGTCTCTAAGCAGTTTAGGACAAAACTAAAGCAATCGTGTAGAAAACTATTGATTTGTGACAGGAATGAGTTAATGTCTGAGAAAATCGATTTGTGATTTAATCATAACCTTAGTGACTAAGATTGACAAATCTATACATTATGTTACTTTATCTACTGTGCACAAATCACATGATTTCTGAGTAAACCTCTTCTTCAGAATCCCCAAGCAGCATATTGGTGGACTGACCCATGAATCAAAAGAAATTGCTAGGTACTCCACATAACAGTCCAGTGTATTACACATATAGAATGTATGAATTGTTTTTTTCTTTGTTAAGAGGCAAACTCATTTAAGGCCACATTTTAAATCTTTTAATAATTATTTACTTATTTGGCATATTGTGTTTTTGAGTTGTATGTAGAGTGTAGATTTTCCCACAGCAAAATGCGAAGATATTTTTAATATTCTGTCAAAAACAAGCTCATCCATCATTCTAAAGTATGAATGATATGCAACTGAAACTTTCACAAGGTTGGCAGCAGTAGCTTTTCAAATCTACTCCGTGGGAGAGAGTAAGATATATGTGACTGGAATAGAATCAAACTTGTGTAAGCTAAAAAACATTATGCAATACAGGAATGACGCATGCTGTTCATGAGATAAAAAACTATTTTGTTGCGAGAGCAGGCCATTTATAAAACAAAAATATTTTAGAAAAGATTATATAGTGTGGTGTAGAACAAGTGATTTTAGAGCACGTGAAGTATGATCAGCACTAAAGTTATTACATACGTCTTTGTCAGCAATAGTTTTTGTGTAGGTATGGATGCACTTCACATACCATATAATCCACCATCTTTCATGTAGATTGCAGAATGGCAACAAGAACTGTTTCCATCTCTAAATTGATTGAATTCTTCTTTGCCACGAAAATACCTTGTTCCCTAATCATTTAGTGTATTGTTTACAAGTCAGTCTTTTCAAAGTCGTAGTTATTTCAGTAGGGCACTCAAACGGTGGGAGAATTCCATCCGATTTACATCTCTTTTTAGGTCTGGCATTTGAGACAGCCGAAGCTGTTTTGCAATACTATTGCTTTTCCACAAATTCATTCATGATATACTTATGGCAAGAGAAGTTTGGTTAGCGGACTTCATCAATTGGTCTTTTAAATGGTCGTTCATATTTTGCTTCTGCTGGTTGCAGTATATTAGCCCACTTTATCCACAGGTTCACTCAACTTTAAGGGGGTCATTACAATGGCGGACTGACTTCTGTCCGTCCATCATCATCCTGGGGATGGGGACCACCCACCAATAAGGCGGTGGTCCCGCAAATGAAATCAGGATGCGGCTGCAAATGGCATGTTTAACATTGTGGTGGGTGCTGCTGGCTGCAGCTCCTGCCGCAATGTTAAACAAGCATTGGCATTGCCAATAGGTCTCGCCTTTGGGACCTTATAAGTGTTTAGCCATGCAACAGTTGATGATCTTGCACCAAGGATATTGTGCTGCATAACTAAATACTTATAAGGTTTCCAAAGCGAGACCTATTGGCTATGCCAATGCTTGTTGAAATAGGGTACATAAATGAATGGGGTAATGCTGCAACTCGGTGCTCTTTTGAACAGGGGTAAAATAACCCACGTAAGTGATGTGTTCAGCCTTCACCACAGCTGTATATTTCACATTAGTCCCGAGGATTCACTGCACAGTCCCCATGTGCGACTTGTGAGGGGCAGGCTCCAGCCTGGATGCTGCAGGACTACTTTTGCAAACGTATTTTCTGCCACCGACCGCGCGCTGTGATAACTCGGAAATCTGAAGGATGCAGGCAGCGCTAGCGTTCCCGAGGAGCTAAGGCAGGAAGGAGGGGGCGGGGCCGTTCTAAATGGGATCCTGTCCCGGCATAAAACGTGGGCGGCCGTGGTTTAGATAACACAGGCCCTGCTGCGTTAACCACGGTTCGGTGTGAGTCAATGAAAGGAGTGGAGCTACTCTTCTGACGGAGCGGTGAAAGGACAACTAAAAGAGTCAGGACTGACAGGAAGTGAAGTACTAAACCAAACGTTAGCTAAACCAATAGAAACAAAGAATAAAGAAATAAACTGCAGAGAACGAGAGGGAAAAGAAAAGAGAAGCGACGGATGGAAGCTAAGTTAAGTGTCCAGGAAAAGAGGCGAACTAAAGTGGAAAGTTTGTAATCAGGAAAGGGTGCGTACAAATAATTGAACGCGAGGCTCAGAGAACAGAGGGTGTAAGAAAGATGGCAAAATGAGTGTGATATGAACAAGCAAAAAGACAGACAAAGAAAGATTCGAGGGAGAGAAAGAGGAAAGGAGGAAACGTGTGACAGGGATATGAAGGCAGCGTAAAGAGCAAGCAATAGTTCACTTTAACAAAATATCAAAGGAAATAAATGAGAGATAAACATTAAAAAGAGAAAGAGAGCAAAAGCATCACGAGACAGCAGGAGAGGGATAGTAAGAGCAAAAATATAGACAAGCGCTAGTAATGTTGCCAGTTGTGGGTGTGCTGGCAGAGGAGGCTGGGTCTGCGCAGCAAAGCGGCCGTGCGGCCGCGAAATTGAAAGTGATCGTGATCAAAGCGGCCGTGCGGCCGCGAAAGTGAAAGTAAGCGCGGCGCGCGCGCCCGCGCACATGCACTGTAGCTTTAGGCCACGGCAGCACTTTGTGAAGCCCAGATATAAAATGTCTCTTCGAGCCTTTGGCTCGCGAGACCTAAAAAGCAATGTTTACATTTCCCTGCACTACGTGGCAGGACCCATGTGGTGCCTGCCACATGGTGCAGGGAAATGTAGGGTGGCACCATAGGTGCTCCCCCAAGTGCACACACCAACTGCCTCTGTACAAAGTACGACCCCGCCAGCCTTTTCATGGCGGTTGAACCGCCATGGAAAGACTGGCGGGGATGCAGCATCCTGATCTGGTGGACGGTGCCTGCTAGGCACCGCCACCATTCTGTGGATGCGGCACGGTCCGACAGGCCATCATAACAATGGCCTCTGTCGAACTCGTGGCGGACGAGCTTTCCGCCCGTCAGGCACACCGCCCACCATCCTAATCTGGCAAGCGGTAATTGACCTTACGATCAGCCCCTAAGTGACTGCACAAAACCTAAAAGTGGTTCCCTTCTTTTCAGTAATAACGATAGGTCAAACTCTGCCTATTTTATCATTGTTTATTTTAACTTTTAATACATACTGGGCATTTATTTTGCCTTATCTCTGTTTCTAAAGTTATGTTATAAAGTGTTTCATTGACATTGTAACATTGTGTCTGCCTGCAATTTGAGTGCTTGGCCAGGTGGTGAGTTATTCATGACTTCTTAAAACATTATAATAATAAAACATCACTAGCAAAACTGCTGCATTGGTAAAAAAAAGAACTATTAAAATATTTTATTGCAATCATTCGGTGACCATGTTTAAGTGGCTACTTGTTTTATGTTTGTTCCATATGCTGTTACGAAAAAAGAAAATAAGATAGCCAAGGCACCAGCCTACCACTGCCAGCCTATTGGCTTTGCCAATGCTTGTTAAGGTCTGCTGTCTTCATCTTCAGCAGAGGTAGTTACATGCTAAACATGCAGTTAATGCAAAGCAACACAGCAAGGAAAGTTGCTGGGCTGCTTTGTGAGAACAGGAAAGAGCTGAACAGAGCCACATTTAGAATGATGTGGTGCTGTTTAGCTCCCTCCCTGAGCTTGCACACTGTGGTTGCCTAGCACCAATGCAAGGGTGCCTCCGTTATGGGCAGGATTGTTTTTGTGCAAGGAGGTATATCTTCCTACAGAAAAGCAATCCTTGGAGACGTCTTCATTGCAGCACACATGGAAAAAGGAAGTAATGAGAAGAAATAAAGATATTTCTCCTCTTTACGCCAGCTTCGGTTAGGCACCCCTTTTTGGTGCAAACCTTGATTTGCTGCCTTCAATAAACCTGGGTTTGCGTCAAAATAGATGAGTGGATGCATGGAAACACCCATGCTCAGGCCATGTAACGTCTACTTGACGCAGTGTAACACAAATCAACCCTTGCGTGGTTTTGTAAATATTGACTACTATTTTGCATTGTGGGTGCGCCAAAAAGTGGCACAACTACGACATAAAAGTTTAGTAAATCTGGGCAGTAATATGTCATATGGATGTGCAGCGCTGTTTGTAGTAAAGCCCAATAGTGTGATCACAAAGTAAACCATAAAATGATGATACTTTAATTTTTAAAGGGCAGCTGGGAAGCATGGACTATGCTACATACGACTTTCATTATAAGAGTGTGTGCATGGAGGCTTGTTTTTGGATAAATGCAACATCGTATATGTTTTGCACAAGCTATTTTTCCCTGAGAGAAAAGGGGTAACTTCTTTCGAAAAAAGAGGTACATTACTGATTAAAAATATCTGGAATATGATCTGCTGAAAATAAAACATTTTGTTAACCTGTAAATTTTCTATGGTGATTGGTTCCATTTTGTATTAATATGGATTAAAATGTCAAAATGTGACAATGATGCAAGAAATGCTCCACATAACATGCAATTTATTGCATATTTCACCACAACATGTGCCTTTCTGTGAAATATTATTTACCTTTTGTTACTGATACATATTTAAAATCAGAAGTGGGAGCAGTTGTGTCAGCCTTGAAGTATCACCAGCGGCCTGAATCACAAGCTTTGTGCATTTCTAAATACTTAGGAGCTCATTTATGAGAGTCCTGCTTCACTTTTGTGCCCTGCAAAGTGGTACATGCGTGACGCAGGGCTCTAAATAAATAGTTATGAAGCAACGCAAAGCCACCCTGCATGGCCTTTAGTGGCCTCATAAATTATGAGTAAGGTGACGAAGCTCAATCCGCTGCATTGCCGTACTCTGCACCCGGGCACACATTCCATGGACATTGCGGTGGGTTTTCCCATGCAACACCCATAGAATTTGACGCTGGCCCAGATTTATAAAGTGATGTAAACCTGGGGAAGTGTCAAATCCGTACGCCTCCCGAGGTGAGGCATAACGAGGAGAAATACGTTTATTTCTTCTTGTTTTTTTTCCTCTTTCCATGTGTGCTGCATCGTGCAGCACACATAGAAAGAGGAAAACCCCTCAGAAGTTTGTTTTTGTGCAGGAAGGTGCGCCTTCCTGCAAAAAATCAATCCTGCCTGCAAAAGAGGTACCCTTGCACCATGAGCCCCCTTTGGTACTAGGCTGCCAAAACGACACTAGCAGAGGCAGTTAGAACAGGCATGCACTGTGTTGCTTAAATACTGTGCATTCCTGCCATTTCACTTTGACATAAGGGAGTGTAGCGATGGGCCTTGCTGCGCTGCCCTAGGCCAAAATGGCATAAATGAGGCCCTCCGGGACAGACGTCAAAATCATTTTACAGCCACAAGCACCCTAATGCAACTCTTGCAAACCAAACAAATGCTTCTGCGCATGTACCAATCCCATTTAAAGAGTGGGCAAGTATTTGCAGACTCCTAAAATGAAATGGGGACCCCATGGCTATTAGGTATTTGGAAGAGGCATGCTGCAGGTGTTACATCTAAATACTTAAGCCTCATACTTACAAATACTTGGGTTTGTGGTACTTGTTTAGTGGAGACCAGACGCAAAGTGTTATGTTGTTATTTACCATCCAATGCAGATTACGATTTGTGTTGAATTCAAATCAATGCAAAGCAGTGTATGTGCTGCTCTGAGTTACTTTGTGTTAAAGAAGCGTTCCATGTGTGGTGCATGGGCGTTGCTGAGCATCCACCCATGGGATTTGACGCAAGTCTTATCTACATAAAATTGTAGACATGGATTTGCATCAACATCCTGCACCATTCTGAGGCTGGCTTAACGAGGAGAAAGTATTTCTCCCCTTTGCATGTGTGCCACATTCTACAGCACACATGCAAAGAGGAAAATACCTTCCAGCATAGTTTTCTTGCAGAAAGGCACCCTATCCCGCACAACAACTATGCTGACCACATAATAGACGCCCTTGCAATATGGTACCAGGGTGTCTGCCATGGCGTATGGGAGCATAAAGTGCTTTGTAGATCTGGCACTGTTCAAGTCTCTCCTGTTCATGCAATGAGGCGCAGCAACTTAACTTGCATTGCATGATTTATTTGTAGATCTAGGCCTTAATCTGTATGTGATGTATCAATGTTTGTGTCTATAATCCAGTTGCAAAACATTGAAAAGGTACTGACTTCTGATTCAGTGTGGTAATGCATTCGCAAAAGGAAATGGCTTCACTTGGGACCTCTTCCTCTCCTTGAATGTGAATAAAAGGTTTGTTGGGGAGCAAGGCAGTGATCCCCAACTGTCAAAGAAGCCTTTAAATAAAAAAGTCATCTTTTGTTACTTCAAATACAACACTATTTCATTTAAGTAAAATGGCCTACATTTAAAAAATGGACTTCATTTAAAGGCGATCACAGACATGATGGCCTGCTTACCCTAACAGGCCACCATCCCTGCGATGACAACCAGTCAGAGTAAGGTGACATTTTGTAACCTATCCCATTAATAATCATGATGGAGGTTGGATTATTACCCACTCTGAATTGGAATTTTAGGAACCTACCAATCAGAACATAGGTTGGTTCATAAAATTCTATACTTGTTGCAAAAATGCTGCCCAATAACTTATTATCGCCCTTTCTCATTGGAGACGCTCTGCTCTTGGAGGTCAATCTGCTCCACCCTGTGCACACTCCATTAACCCCAGGGGGGAGGATATCACATGTAAATATTGCAATTTAGCCCCACCCTTTGGGCCTACCACAATGAGGGATCCCCCTACCAAGGTAGGCAAGAATAATATATATTTTTTTTTTATTAATTATCTTTCCTTGCCTAAACACAAACCTAGTATATTTTGTTTTCGGACCTCTAACTCGAAGCTCTGTTTTTGATGGATATGGTTGAAGCCTTACCTAAAGGTTACTGTATCATTAGATGTGATTGCATTGATAAGGAAGGAGGCTGCATCGTCTTCACCTTTAAATCTATTTTCACATGTGGCATGTTAAACTTTATGGTTTCACTTTGCGAAGGTTTAATCTTTTCTCCCAAAATCTCTCACACTTTTACCTTCTTGGTGACCTGATATATTGCCTTCAGGGCCAAGAGTTCTGCTCTACCACGGCCCTAGTGGAAGCTATTACCCCATATGTTCTAAAATGTTCTAATTCCGTTATACTAGGCGATAATAATTTACATCCAGTTAATGCCTGCTGCCCTCCAGAACTAATCTAATTCCAGACTTCGAAGCTCTCCAGCTCCATGTACTGATGAAGGCCCCCACCAATGTATTTGGTCATATTATAGACTCCGTTTTCTCTAATCTTTATTTATTTATTTTGAAGGTTTTATATAGCGCGAACATGACCCTTGCGGGTATCAGAGAGCTTCACAGGGGGAGATAAATGAACCAAAGAACATTGTATTTCATAATTATATCCTGCTATAGAAAGTTCTCGAAAGAGACAGTAGAGGGATTCAGTCTGGTTTCTGGGGGTAGTGCATTCCAGATACTTGGAGCGATTCCAGCGAAGGCCCAGTTGTATGGTTTTTTTGGGGGGCAAATCGTTGTGGTTTCAGAAGAAGAGTGCTGGAACTTCTGGAGGATCTGTTACCACATGAGAGCTCCAGTTTCTGGACCAGATAGCTCGGGTGTTGTGGTGAAGGGCTTTGTGAGTCATGCAGGTGATTATTAGTTGAATTCTTGCTTTAAATGGTAGCTAATTGAGAGCTCTACGGTCGGGGAAAATCTTTGAGCTCTAAAAGTAGATGCTATGTACTGGAGTGACAATTTTGCAACTCCCATGACCATTCCTTTCACTTTCTTTCCTTCTTGGATTCCTTGTACACCTGCTCATTAAAGACACTGATGGATACGTTGACCCTCCAAGTTTTGTGGTCTCTTAGACTCCGCCAAACCACATATTAGCACAAATATGGAGGCGGTGGATACAGCAGTGAAGAACTGGAATTCCATTGCTTTAGATAAATATATTCTCATTACTGCCTACCCCAATATCTTCAGAAATTATCTGCCCGATAGAACACTAAGGCTGCCATACATGCAGCCTCTGAAGAACTTGGTCAGAGTCTCGGTCAGGTGGGCTGCTGCTTTGGGCTCCTGAAGAACCTAAAAAGGACACTCTGGACCCTTCCTGTTCCCAGCCAAATAAACTTTTCCAGGCAACTGTTACTTCTCTAGGGTCCATGGTAACGTCTTATACCTGGGTGCCTAACGGACTTCAGTAAAATGTCTAAAAACTATACAGAACACTGTTGCATGCCTGCTGCTATATACGTCAACGTTTTGGTCAATCTCTTCTCACTTTGGAGACCTCCATTGGCTGCCTTTAGAGAAGTAGATTCAATTTAAGGCTCTCTGTTTTCCTTATCAGGCCTTCACCAACTCAGGCCCTGTCATTCTGAGACATCTGACTCGGCCCCTAAATTCCTACCAGGACTCTGAGGTCCTCTGACAAAATGCTTATCCTTTGCCGATGTTCAATAGAGCCAGATGAGGGAGCTGGTCTTTCTAACTCCTTGCCTCTCAAATTTGATCACACATTAGCTGTGTAACTGTTCTACCAAAGCAGCCTACAGAAAACAACCAACCGCCTGACTCTTTTAATCTCTTATCTGCAGGTTAAATCTTGTTGCTTTTTCATTATCACTGGGAAGCCCTAGTTGAGTAACCATGTGTTGTACAACTGCCAAACATAACAAGCATTTGCAATGCAACAGGTCTCACATTTCGCGAGTTTGAGCTATTGGCATTTTAAATCACAATTACTTTTATTTATGTTTTGGTTTTTAAAACATAAATAAAAGCATTGTAATTTACAATGCCAATAGCTTAAACTCGCGTAAATGCGAGACCTATTACATTGCAAATGCTTGTTTATTTTGGTATCTGAGTAAAGAATAGCAAACGTTTCTATCTCACAATCATTCTTTTTTTTATAAATTAGCTTTATTATAGTGTCAAGTGAATTATGTTTTTGGACTAAAGGATCCTAAATAAGCATCTCAAATGAGTAACACTGTCCGAAAAGAGTTTACTGATGCATGTAATGTTAGCAGCCACAGAGACGAGAAAGTGAGACAGAAAGTTACAAGCGAGAGCAGAATTGCTGGGGAGAAAGAGACAATGTGGCGAAATTAGGTCGGAGATGGCAGGGAGGGAAAGACAAACGGAAGAAAGAGGGGATGAAAGGTTCCAAAGAAAGCAAAAAGGGACAGAAAGGAGAATAGTGAAATTCGAGGAAAGAAGAACCAACCCAGGGAACATTGAGGTGGAGAGATAAAGGGGGGGAGAGTATGGTGAGCTGGAAGTATGAAGAAAAAAAAGAGAGAAGAGAGAAAAAAGACAAATGGTGAGGGGGAGAGAAAGAAATACAAAATCAGGACAGAGAACGTTGCAAAGTGATAAGTGGGAAAGAATTCAAGGAGAGAGCTGCAAAGATAAGAGGGGGAGAAGAGATATAAAGAAGCAGAGAGATGGAGTAATGAAGGGGCGAAGAAAACACTACAGTGAAAAGACTGATGAGTTAAATCGTAGTGAGTGCAGGGGAAGAAGAAGCAGAAAGGGAGAGGGTGTGTTTAAAGAGAGGAAAGTGGGAATCAAAAGGAGGAGATAAGTTCATAAAGTATGAAGAAAAGCTGGACAGAAGGTGTCAGGAGTTCCCTGGTCTGCAATAACAGGAAGAGGGCGGATATGGCCTCACATGCAAATTAGTCAATTCATTTTTACAGAGATGTATCGATCCCAGAGATGTTACATTTGTCACTTCAGCACGTTGTCTAAGCGCTGCTGTGGTCCTGCAATCTGGGGACTTGTTTGAAGCTGGGGCTGGAGGAGGTAATCCTACAGTTCCTAGCTGAGGTGCTCAGTCTGCGATGATGGAAGGGATACCTGCTGAAAATTCTTTATCTAAGGATAGTATGGGAGGATGTGTGCCAATGGTGCATTCTCCTCCGGTTTTGGCACTTCAATCAAAAGCGGTCGTTTTTTTCAGTTCTAAATCAAATCCTAGGCCTGCCACATCCAGAGACAAAACAAGACTCCTTTACTTCCTTAACGTTTTATGTAAACCTGTGGAACCTAAGATACTCTGAGCAATTGAAAGTTCCATGGGGAATGCTGTACATGTGCAAATGTCAGGGTCCATTATGATGGGCAGTCATTTGCTGAGTGTGTGCATGTTTATTTTGGACAGGATATGTCACTCACATTACTGGTCCGAAATCATTAACTCGGTCAGTGCTAGAATACACAGCTGGAAGTACATTTTAGTACCGAAACTGGAGAAAGCATGAAAAAAAAAATGCATGTAAAAGGCCTGCCATAAACACTTCAGGAACATTACAATCGTATCCAAGTTGCCTCCTAAAAATTGGTAAAGGGGGTCATTTCTGATATTTATATCATTACGTGAGATTCTCACTCAAAGCGGCTCGTGTTATGCATTTAAGTGCCACACATTAGTACCCTGAAAACATGTAAACGTCACATGTTAGCAAAGTGAAAACTTGGTAGCTATGCGTGGATGAAAAGGTACCTTTGTCATTCCAACTCCCACGACGAACACCCTCTTGCCTTTTGCCAGAGCCATGGCTGCGTTAGACGTACACGGGCTCCTTGAAGAACAAGCAGGAAGTGGGATAAGGGAGGGGGTGGCAAATGGCGTGTACATTTCGCGGGTGCTTTGATGTTCGCAGTGGCCGCGCGGCTCACTGAGAACATCAAAGTGCCCGCGAAATGTACACGCAGGCTGCCAAATGGTGCGCACGCCCGGCGCACATGCACTGTGTGAAAGTGATCGCGATCACACATCAAAGCGGCCGCGAAAGTGAAAGCAAACGGTGTGCAGGCTGCCAAATGGTGCGCGCGCACAGCGCACATGCACTGTATTTGGAGGCCTGAAAGCACTCGTTTGCATTTCCAGATCCCCCATTTACAAAAGCTCTCGCGAGAGCAGCGCTTAAAGCGCTGTCTCAGGCGAGACCTAAAAACACACAAAGTACTCCAGATCTGGCAAATAAGTGGCGCATGGTGGTAACTTGGAAAGAGGAACTCCATCTCTATCGATCTAAAAGCAGTTTTCTGCCAGCCAGGAAACCCTCACCCACTCTTAGGTGGCATGCTTCATCACAGGGTTCCTCCTCACACTGTAAACAAAGTCTATGGTGTGGGCTGAAACTACCCCGCAGGAGAGGAGCTCTTTGGATGGGTAATCACTATGTCGTCAATGGGTATGGGTGACAGTGTAAAGTTCAGAGATAAGGAAGTGAAAATTAAAACTAACTGTTGGTGGAGCTAAGACTGACATTTTTAAGTCCCATGGTATATGATTAAAAAGAGGAAGGGGAAAATCTTCAATCCAAATGTGAACGAGGAGTCTACAGGTTTCAGCCTGTTTGTTGCCCTTAAATAGGTATCTAGGCTTTCATTAGGACCTGTTATCTAATCACTCTGCAAAAATTAGTTAGGGGAAGATATTGGTGAAAATGAAGTGCAATACAACCAATGGTCCGGATCTGAGGAACGGATCCACCACTGTCTGAAGCTTCAAGAATCAAGTTTAGGCCTCAACTCGATGTTCCCATGCATGGTATTAAAGGGCTGTGACTTCACTGTCCACTGTTAGGGTTGTCTCTCCATGCCAAACATAAATATAAATAGTCTTTCAAATTACGACTAGTTTTTTTAATCCAATATCTAGTATTTCTGGCCTTCAGTACAGTGGAAAATACATTGTTACATCCGATTTTCCACAGTGCTGAGTTCAGGTTTAGAGACAGAAATGTGGTTATTTTCAGGGGAGTGGTAGAGGGGTAATGGTGGGGGGGGGGTGTCGGGTTCAATGAGAAGACGATGACTGCTCACAAAGTCAGACCTTTGTAGGAAATCACAACTTTCCCCAGTGGTTAAGCTCCCTGTGTAGACCGCTAAAGTAGGCTGCATGAAAGTGGAGAATTTTGTGTTGTATTTTTTATACTTCATGCTGAGCAATGCTTAACAAAATGTAAAGCAAGCAAAGTCGTAACGTTTTTTTTAAAAACAGGAGGAGAAATAGAGGAAGACAAATGAATTGTTCTTGTCATTGCACAGTTAGGGGAAAATGTTAGGGCAAAAGTTTTCAGAGGCCCAAGTAACAGGAGTCAAACTCTCTAAGCTCAGCAGCTGTGTGCTAGCAATTCCATGCCACCTGAAGTACCACGTCACCTAGAGCAGGACTTCCGGTAGTTGGTAAATGCTGCTATATCAGTGCTATGCAGCTGCAGTTTACTTGCATTGGCTCAATGCTGAGGGCAGCCCCAAGTGCTAGTGAGCTAATCACACCACACTGCAGCCTGAATTGGTCCATGGAGCATGACCAGCACTAGACATTGCCCTCCTACTGGATGTCCTGTCCTTAATAGGTGAGACATTCAACTGTGGTAAATGAACTGGTGTTCAGCTTTAGTCATGCAAAAAAGGAATTTCATGGTGTGGCAGGAGACAGGACAAGCTTAAAGTTCACCCAAGGCAAATTCTGGAAAATTTGCCTGCCTTCATGAGCGACAACGTTTTCCCATTTCGCTTGAATTTACTTTCAAATGTCAAACTTTGCCCATGCACAACATAATGTTAGTGCCAGAAATGTTGCACTAAATGTGCAAATTGGATGCGAAGAACATGCAACCAGTTTATTTCATGCAGATAAAGAAAAAGGAGGGTCTGCCACAGAGAAGAATATTTCGATTTAGGAAGGAAGGTTAATATCCCAAAGTGCAAACATAAAACAGTGCGTCTACCACCAGATGAAAATGTGTTATATACATGAAAATCCATACTTTGGATATATTACTATGTACATTCTTGTGAGTTTCTGTGAATCTCTACAAAGTTGGGAATCTGTGCAGATTAGAAAAGGAAGTCTACAATTCTTAAAGTTCTGGATTTCCTTTAGGACTTTTGGATGTAGTTCCTACATTTTTCTAAATGTGTTATGTTCAACCTCATCCTATTACCAATTGTAGTATTTCTGGGGGCGTGGCCTGGCAAGATGGCCAACAGGACGTAGGTCCCTGTCGCTCCTGGCTGGCCCGGCTTACATCCTAAGATATCCTACAATCTATCCTGTATTGACAGCTAAGGGTCACTAGTCCCTTTAGACTCTGTGGTGGGGGTACCCTTTCATCCACTTTTGGGGGCTGTGTTTGGACTGGGTCCGTTCGGAGGCAGTCTGTAGTCGGGCCTTGCTGGCACTGGTGAGCCGGATTCCCCACGGGTAGAAGATGGGCGCTCTTGGGACATCAGAGTTGGGCAGAGCGGACTGAGAACCCCCTCCCTCGTGCTGGTTACCAGGTGACTTGATCGAGGCTGGTGGGAGCTGTTCAGCACCAGTGTGTGCCCTGGGACATCCTCTTGGCCTGTCTGGTGCCCTCACCCAATCGGGCAGGAGTGGGGGTGGCCGGGAGAGTGACGTACTAGCACTTTGCTGTTGGCAAGGTCTGAGGTGCACCAGAGCATAAGGTCAGCCCACAGAAGTAGGCACCAGACCTGTGGGCTCTCCAGCAACAGGGTGAGGGAGTTGCAGGCCCAGCCGTAATTGTAGCATCAGCCGCCCTCTTGTGTGATCAGGAGTGGAGCGCTCAGCTCGCCGGCCAGCACTGGCTGCAGATCTCCCATCATCAGGACTCTAGATCTGGCCTGCAGCATGAGCAGCTCGGCTGGTGGAGCTTGCAGCTGCTGGGGGACCAGAGGCAGAGGGGCAGGAGTGGAGCACTTGCCATGGGCTCAGAGGCCATTGGGACTGCTCTGCCTCACAGGGATCGTACTACAGTGGCCACATTACTTCTGACATAGCAGCCTGGAGACTGAGACCTGAGATTATCATATTGTGCAGTGAGTTTGGGGCTCTCTGCATGGTGGTGGTGGATTGTGTGCCAGGCCATATGTCTCCTCCTACTTGCTGGTCTATTGGTGGAAGTGATGGGCAGCACTCTCCTTTTGGTCATTGGGAGGTGTGAAGGGCTGAACTGGGTCCAGGCCCTGAACCCACCCACTCTGTGGGGGACCAGCCAACGTGGGCTAGAGCTCTATGGCACAGTCTGGCCATTTATCCTCAAGGTTAGTTGGAGTGTGTCTTGAACTGCTTAATTTAGCCTGCTGCTGTGAGTGCATAGGGGTCTGCCCTTGTGGGGCTGATGTCAGACAGGGCTTGGGCTCCCCAATTGTCCTCTTGATGGTGGGCGGCCCCGGGTGAGATAGAGATCAGAGTCACCTCGCTTTGAACACAATCGGAAAAGACAGGCAACCGAGGGCTGCAGCTGACAACACCATTACTCAGTATAATACTCCCCATCAGCCCTCCTAGCACCTTGTCCGGCAGGGGGGGGGGGGGTGGAATCAGTTGCAGCTTCCCTAGATCATGAAGGGGAGCCATCAGGTGCTGATCTTCTAGCGGTTATCCTGGTGCCACGTGTCACCCTGGAGCATCAGATAGAGACACTGTCCATTGATGTTAACCTGCTCCGGGCGATCTCTGTAAGGTAGCTGAGAAGGTGATGACTGCTGAGGGGAACATTGAAATGCTCAGGGGTTAGGTGGAGACTCTAAAGCTGCAGATGGCCAGAATGACTGCAGTAACGGGGGAACCTGATGAGGTGGCTTTTGCTGCCCTTGTTGCACTGGCATAGCAAACCTTGATGGGGCCTCCTATTGGCTTGGGCTGCCCTTGTTTGATTCTCCTTCATGCAGGATGGGGGAGGGGAATCCATGATGAGGTGGGCTTGAGTTCTAGATGTGGCACCTATTGAGGTGCATAGCATGGTTGTGGCCGGCCAGGAGGTGGGGTGGAGTGGGGAGTGCTGTCCCAGTTGGACAGTTTGTGGTGCATGTGTTGTCCTGGCACATGTATGATGGAGTTGCGTAGGAAAATGGTTACACTATGTTTGTGTGGGTGTTGGTTACTGTTGGTTTGTTTTCATTTTGTAGCTTTGTCTAGTTGTCACACTATGCAGTGCAAGAACGCATGACTTTTGACATTACTGTATACTGCCACTGTATATTGGTGGCAAATGTAAGTTCTTGACCTGGAATGTCCAGGGCCTTGGAACATATGTCAAACGGTTCAGGGTCCGTCCTTTTTGAGGTGCAATAAAGTGGATATTGCATGTCTCCAAGAGGTGCACCTTAATTACACTAAAGTCGAGAAAGTCAAAAAGAAATGGAAGGGCAACGTGTAACACACTTCCTACTTATTACACGCTAGAGCGGTGATGGTGTGGGTGGCTCCTGGGACGGTCTTTGCATTCAAGTACTGGGAGGAAGACATAGAAGGGTGGTTTGTTGTTCTACAGGGTCAACTGGATGGGAGGGATATATCTTTGGTCAATTTATATGCCCCCAATATGGACGATCCCCAGTTCTTCTACAGGATCCAGGAAAGGATAGGGTCTGACCTTGATGGGCCTATATTATGGGGGACCATAACTGTGTCCTGGACAGAGTGATGGATCACTTCACCGAGGCCTGACATGAAGCAACAGATAACTAGGGCATTGCAGGAGATGGTGGATAAATTGGGACTCTGGATACCTGAAGGACTCAAAGGCTACTAGACAGGGTGTTTACTTGTTACTTGTCCACACATGGCACCTTACAGTAGGCTGGATACAATTTAATGGTCGATATTTCACCCGGGCATCTGGTGCAGGGGACTCACCTAGCTCATTTTCTGTCGGACCACTCTCCGATATCGTATGAAGAGGCTTTAGGATGGTCGAGGGTGCAGCCGCTGGTCTGGTGTTTTCAGGTCGTCGTGATGACGGACATTGTTGGTAGGGAATCGCTGTCACAGGCACTGACAGACTATTTTGACACTAATTGGGCACAAGGGGGTCCTGTTGTACAGAATGGGAGGCCATGAAGGCTGTGATGTGAGTACCATGTCTAGGTCTAACATGCTGAGTACGTAGGCAGTTCCAACAGGATCTGCAGCTAGAGAAGGATGGGTTGGCTTCCTTGCAGAGTATGGACTTAACTGATTGTCAGCGTCAGTGGGAGGAGGTGAGGATGCAGTGGATCACTGTTGAGAAATATGATAGATTGGATGCGTATACCCATACTCAGTATAGGCAGCACCTGCATTGGGAGGGAGAAAAACTGAGTAGGCTTTTGGTCTAGTTGTTGCAACGGGAGTCTAGTCCCCCCAAGTGTTTCACCTGATTGGCAAGACAGGGACTGTTGCTACGACACAGGAGGCAATGGTTGCGTCTTTTCAGCGTCACCTCCAGGAAGTGTATTGTGGGGCTAGTTTCAGTACGTTGGACACCGTTACGACTTATCTGGTGCCATTGCATCTGGAGGCAATGGTGGAAGAGCTTGAGACGAACATTGCATTGAAGAAACTGAGGGCCACATTGCGAATGTTACTGAGAAGTAAGGCGCTTGGTGGGGATTGGTTTCCTACCAATGTTTATCAAGGCTTCTCAATGGCTATGACTCAGAAGCTGCTTGAAGTCTTTCTGGAGGCCAGTGAGATGGGTGTCCTCCTGCCAAGTATGAGAGAGGGTCTTATCTGCAAGATGCAGAAGCCGGTATCAGAGCTGGCGTTGCACCATTCGCTTACAATGATCAACACTAATGTGAAGGCCTGTTTAAGTTGTTGGCCAATCGGTTGCACCTGCCATGACCGATCTGGTCCATGTCGATCAGTGCGATTTCATTCTTGGGCATAATACGGCCATGAATCTGCGGAAACTGACTCATTTATTACATGAATGGAGGATGGCGGGAAGAAAATGGCATTGGTCTGTATAGACATCGAGAAGGCCTTTGATACAGTGGATTGGTGGTATCTCCTGGGTGTGATGCAGGCCATCGGATTTGGTCGTCAGTTTCAGGCCTGGATAGATTTACTATACATCGGCCAGTGTGTCTGAGTCCAGATGGGGCAGTTTTGTTCTGAACAATGGGAAATCGAGTGATGAACTAGGCAGGGCTGTCCATTGTCACCCCTTTTATTCACTCTGGCAATGGAGCAATTTGCTATTCAGGCCCCACAGGTTTTGCATGACTGGAGAATAAAACCTGGACAGTAATGACACTTTGTATTTCTTTATGCCGACAATACCTTGTTTAACCTGCGTGCCCTGAGGGAATCCCTGCTTGTACTGTTGAGGTTGTTAGAAGCCTTTATCGTGGTGCCTGGACTCGGGATCAATCAAAAAAAAGTCTCTGCTGTTCCTCTTTGCAGCGCTGGTGGTGGTTCCTGATGAGAGTAAGCCCAGGCAGGTATTTACGCTCCGCCAGCCTAGTTTACGTAGTTTTGCCTACTCCACGTTCCATTGCGAACGCAGAGCTTAGGCAAAACTGTGACTCTGTGGCGGAGCGTCGTTAGCTGGCCCCTCCGCCCTCCCAAAGTAATGATAAAGTAATAAAAAAGGCACTTACCTGCCGTGGCTGCCTCTTCCTCGCCATGGCCGCTCTCCTTCCTCCTCCTCGCCGTCCTTCTTCTCTGATAACCCCTACATTGTACGTCTTGCACGTTTTGTATTGTACAAGTACTGGTGATGACAGTGTTTTCAACTCCAGGAGTAATAGAGGGGAAGATGCACAGTATCTTAGTAAACACTGAAGATAATATAAGTGCAATCATGGTCCTGGAGAGAGTAACAGAGAGGCAGTCAAGCATCAATGATGTACAATCAGCTCACTGAATTCCTCATCCGTGTATGCTGATAGGGGTTAAAGCCTTGAAGAAGAAGGCAACAGAAACAAAGGTGATGAATATGAGCCCTGGTTAACAGGAGAAGGTGAGCTAGCCAAACACCTGCTAAAAAGTGGTTTTCTATCCTATTGCATTAAGACTTATATTGAGTGTTCAAAGTTTTCCCTTAAACCAGAGACATTCTTGCAGTACTGATCCTTGTCTCAACAAGCATTTGCAATGCAATAGGTCTCGCATTTGCGGGAGTTTGAGCTATTGGCATTGTAAATTACAATGCCTTTTATTTATGATTTGAAAACCCGCAAGCGATGCATAAACAGGCACTTTGTATGTATAGTCATTGCTTATGAGAAGCAAAGCTGGCAGTAACTGCACCACTTTTACTGCCAGCCACGCTTCTCATAAGCAAAGACCAGAAGTACAAAGTGCGTGTTTACGCACCGCTTGCAGGTTTTTAAACACCCAAATAAAAGACATTGTCGTTTACTGTGCCAATAGCTCAAACTCTCGCTAATACTAGATCTATTGCATTGCAAATGCTGGTTAGTATATTATTACTGCTTTATACTTTATATTTTATATTTTATAGTTAGCTATCTTTTACATCTAGCACTACACTTCCGGTGTGAAGTACTCTGTTGTCTATTGGATCCTGTCTGTGGTATATGAGAGCGTTAATAAATAATATTCACCCGTTTTTCACTACATTTGGGCTGCAGCAGCTGCCTTATGGCTTTCTTACAAGAAAGATGGTGCCAGATCGCATCAATAGCCATAATCACAGCATTTTTGGTGGTGAAAGGGCGCTCCAAAATAGCAATCAATTATATGAAGATCAGTAAATAATATTTATGACTATCATTCATTTGTAACTTTCAAACCCCTTGCACTGGCCCTGCTGAAATCTGACAGAGCATCGAAACATTATGTAACTGGCATTGAAGAAAGGGGTCACAGGGCTTGACATGAAGTAGATGAAAACAAGTCGAATTCTAGGAAGCTGTTGACACTTCATCCCAGACACGGCAGCCTGCTATGCAATTACTGACAAGGCAGACAACAGAACTCAGTGTGCCTGCAAACACCAAACAAACTCAACAGCCTTAACTCATTCGGTTATTTCGAGCCAGCCTCGTCTCCACCGAGTTCCCCCTCCCCCCACGGGTTATGCAGCAGCCATGTGAAAATAGACCCAGATGCTGCAACACGGTTCCTATTTAAACACGAGCTTTAATTAATTTCAGCCAAAAAAAACCATTTTAATTGTGATAATTACTACGGCCATAATAACTTCTTTGTTTACCTGTTTTCTTACACGGAAGGTCAGGGGCCGGGGTGTAGATGTATTTGGAAGTTGATCTAACAGATTCCATCTTTGACGTGCTTCCAAAGCTCTTCGCTTCTACCAACACCTAATAGAGAAATCCCTCTGGAGTTAACGCACTTTATCAACCAGAACACCGACGAGCAAATAAACACTGGAATTCATTCCAAGATAAGACAGGAAGTGTCCCATAAGTGTCGACCCTTTGTCACCACTCACACAGAAGGACGATCCTTAATGTTTGGAAAGTATTCCCTCACAGTGAACAGTTTAAAGAAAACAAGCCGAGCTCTGTGAGTGATTGCAAAGGAGGGGACGAAAAACATAGAGTGGGGTGGAGGAGCTGGGAAAAAACACAATGAACGTAATACCAGCGCAGTGTTCGTGAAGCAGACGCCCCGCTGATTATGTATGTCAGTAAGCTCCTTCCATCAACGAGAAACGGTGATAACTGCTTCTCGGCTGTCAGTTAATTCTCAAAAACACGAGGAGCGCAGTAAAAGTCATGACTTTCAGAGGTGGGTGTGCATACAGCTCATTCATGCAGCGTCGAGATTGGCTTTAAAGGAAACAAGCGACACAGCAGAATTTAATGAGGCGTGAATGAGGGCTGCGACAGCCGGACAATGGAGCTCTTCACTGAAGGAGAAGGGAATGTTTAAAAATATCTATCTATCTACATATCTTTGTATGGAAGATGGCGAGATCCCGGAAAGCAGTTTACACTCAATTGTAGTAAACTATTCTCCTTCCTACCTCCACAGTACTCCGCTGCGTGTTCCAGGGACCGCAAAGCGCAGTTCGCCCTGAAGTACACGAAGACGCTCTCGCCATCGAAGGAAACAATGTGATGACTCTGGGTAGGTTTAAAACAGTTTACTTTGTGAAATGGCGCTGCGCGGGAGTCTACCAGCCAGGCTTGCCGTCTGTGCACTCTGAAAGCACCCCAAGCCCTGCACCTTCGCCGATGGGGATGCACTAAGCCACCAAATCTGGTTAAACTTGGACTCAGCATACATCCGAGAGCCCCCAGGACAGGGGCACTCACTCACAGTGTCCATCCCGCCTGCCTCTCTCGGCCGTTTCTGGCTCAAGCACACGGAAAGACTGAAGCTGAAAACAAATCAAACAATTTATAAAGGGAGCGATTCGGAGCTGGAAGCGCTCACACACCCAGGAAAGAGCAGAGGCGGGCCGGCGCACTGCTTGCAGGAGGAGTGAGACACTCCCACGGAGGCCGGCCCGGTGGAGCAAAAAACCCTCCAGACTCCACGAGTGGATGGAATGCTGAGAAAGGGTCCATGAGGAGGCACCAGGCAACAACAAAGTAGTCCCTACATTCAAAGATACTGCCTTGCAGGGTAAGGTAACTGTAGTTGGTCGATGCTGCTTCCTCCGAAATCGGAAGAAAACGGAAGTGACGCATCGGCCCATCAGCCAATAATAAGCGAGTTTAAAAGAGCAATGCCACATTTAAACCAATGGCAAGGGACAAAACAAAAAAAAACGCAATGGGTGGAGTTTCACCCTTATTACTAATTACTTGATGCCTCGTAGAGGCAGCGCATGCGCGCTACCCATGCGAGACCTAAAAATGCCCATGGTGCAAATGTGTGATCCAGTTTGTGAAATTTGACAATTGGTACCTGGTTAGGTCATTTAGGCTTCAAGCATGTGTCAAACAAGGCTTGTACAAATAATTTCATATTTAAAGTCCACATTAGTATGTGACCTCAGTATCATGCTGTATTGGTTTGCCCTCGAGGCTGCTCCCACGAAGCAGTGGTGGGGCGGGGAGGGGTTGGGGGAGGAAAGGGGGGAGAGAAAATAAATAAAAAACGTTCACTTACCTTTCAGCCTCTCTTCCATCCTCTCCGTCCGCTTCCTAGCTTCTGTTCGAATAGTAAATAGGATAGGCTTCCCTATGCAATCACAATGCTGCAATGCAGCGTTGTGATTGGTCTGAGCCCAGTGGTTTGGTGCTCTGATGGAGAATTGGAGCCTGGGCATGTTCTACACCCAGGCTGTAATTCAGCCTGGGTGGAGAACATGCAATGTACACATGAATGTTTGGCCAGCCCCAGAGAGCCGACCAAACATTCATGTGCACTTAGGAGGGTGCCGCCACTCCTGCCCGCTGCGCAGCCTAGCCCTGCCCCAAAAAAAGCCCCAGCACAGAAAAATTAATTAATGATCATAACATTGCGTTGTTATCATTTCTTTTTGCCATGCTGAAAAGCAGTGGGGCGATGCTCCTCTGCCTTAGCGGAAGAGCCGCCCCTATTGGTTTGCTCAGAGAAATGTTTTATTGTAAGAGCCCCAGGATCCGGAGTGACAAAAGGCAATCTGGCATATTATTTGTGCAAATGAAGCAAACTTACTACTTCGTTAAGCAAATTGAGGGTTATAAGATATTTTAAGTGAAGGAAAATGTGTGTGATCGGATATTGCTTCTGCTGATACCTTAGAGATCAGATGTACAAACATTAGGAATAGCGATTTCCTAATTGAGATTCTCTCTGGATCGCAATTTGGAAATTGGTATTCCTAATGTATGAAACTAATTGAGTTTCATTTAGGGATTCCTTATGGGTCACAATTAATATTTATTAGGTAAGTTGTAGTTTGCGACTATTAGGAATCACAGTCATCACCGGGATGACAGCCTGCTGAGGTCAGCAGACCACAATTTCTGTGATTGCTTTTAAATAAAGCAATGAGGTTTTTTTAAATGCAGCCAGTTTGTCTTAAAGGAAAATGGGATGTGTTTAAAAGGAAAAAAATGAAACCTTAAAGATTTATTTTAATTTTTTAAGAGCAGGCAGTGGTCTTAAAAAATATTATTATTTGCCTTCTCAAAGGGGAAGGAGTCCCTTTGGGCCCCTTCCACTTTCCTAATGGGTTACCACCGGTTTTAACCTGATGGTAAATTATTACTGTTTTGCTACCTGAATTTGGTCTCAAAACATGTAATACATACTGTGACAGAGTGGCGGCGGGGGCGGTCCTTGGAAGCCCCGGGGGACCGCGAAAGATGTGCTGCCGGCTGTCAGGAGGCAGAGCAGCAACCCGTAAGAGGACGTGGAGAGAAAAAAGGCAGGGCACGGGGAAGCCACGTTCAAAAGATGAGAGACCGAGGGATCGAGGGAGATGGCCGCGGAGACGGGAGGATCAGCAGATGCCACTGACCGGGAGGATAGAACACCAGCGCCAGGAGAAGGGAAAAGACAAGACCAGCCAAGAGAGAGAGAGGTCGACCAGTGGGAAAGAGCTGAGGACGAGGCAGCCGTGACCCCATTGCAGGGTCATGGTTTCAGGAAAGTGATTTGTACCACCAGAGGGTTAATGAGGGGTTGGTTGTTCACTCAAGTGGTGGTTTTGAGATACTAAGGTGCTGTATCTAGAGAAGCAACCCGATGTGGTGCCTGTGAGGTTGTAACAGGGCATGCAGGCGTAAGCCCCAATTATAGGAAGTGTAACTGATTAGCATGCGAGGCAAACTGGGAGTAGGAAAACGGGCAGCCAGGAACTAAGAGAGGAGTTATATCTCCATTCTTCTCCCTTTCCTCACAGGGTGGGTCTCCCTCACATCCCCTATATTGTGTGGAGCAACACGACTGAATAGAAGAAGCAAACCCTACTGAACAATAGAGGGCGGGAGTATAAGCCCATTCACCAGTGAAGGATTAATAACAGGACTGTTATCAATAGCCTCTGCATTCTGTTTCCCAGAGAAGAAACCGGATTGGACCACCAAACCAACAAAATTACCCCTCCATAGCGGATGTGCTTAATAAAGCTGATAACTAAGTGATATCCTGAGCCTCCTTGTCGTTCTTGTTGCGTGATACATACCTTACCCACTTGGCATTTGGAAGGGATGTCCTATACACAACCCTTCTAAATACCAAATCGCTAATGCAAAGTGTGATTCAGTAACAAGTTACCGAATCACATTTTGCATATTTGAAAAAACATTTTTCACGTTGCAAACAGCCCAATTCTGCAAATTGGGCTTTTTGCGACCCAAAACATGCTTTGTACATCTGGTCCTAAGAATTTAACAGGGATGTTATCTCAGATAACACTTTCAGCGGTCCTAATAGAGGGGCGATTAATGGAACTGTGTGAGCAAGGTTGGACTTTGGCCATATTGTGGATCTGTGCAGTACTTTTGTAGCGCAGTTCAGAATGGCATATTCATTATTAAAACAGATTATGTGCAAGTTTTCTCACATTCACATAATTTGTAAAATTTCATGGAAAACGTCTGTAAACTCGAATATTTTAAAAAGTTGTTTTTCCAAAGCTAAAGAAAGTAGTCCTGAAAGTATGTTTTGCAGAGAAAAACTGAGACAATTTCCATTTTGCTGAGATATTTTCTGAAGAATACGTTAAAATATTCTTGCACTTATTTAATCTTAAAAAAACAGGGGTTCGTTCCTTCAAAAGGTGTTTCATGAATGAAACTTTGAGTGAGGTGGACTTGGGCAAAGCTTTTCAAATCTTACTGTTTGGATGGAAAAGTCCTCTGCATGGTAAAGACGTGTACTCCGGCCATGAGTGTCCAGCTGACTGTTGTCTGGATCCCTAATGCTGATTTTTTTGTTATAGGCGAACATGGATGATGCATGCGCCATGACATAGGCTGTCTCACGGAGTGCGGCTTTTGGACCGGAAGCGGCGCCCCCACACTACCCCTATAGTGGTGGAAGGTTACCGCCTTCCCCAGGAATTAAGCAGCACAAGCACGGTCATGGCAACATGCTGTGTAGGGATCAGTAGTAGTGAACAAGACCTTTTTACCCTCTGTCACTGGAGTGAGGCCTACAGGCTCAATCATCTTTATAAATGTTTCACTGCTGTCTGCTTAACTCAACCCTTGGCCTATATCAGGTAGATGTGGAGTGCTGCATAGTGCAGGAGTAGTGACTCTGCGTGGCTGTATGTGTGTACACGAATCGAGTACAATACACGAATAGAGGAGTATTGAGTATCACATGTGAGATTGGTGGATGTGCTGAGCATATGTATGCCTGTGAGGAATACATGACATGAAAGATGTAGTGCTGTGTGGTTGGATGCGCAAGAAGAGCATGTGCTGAGTGTACTTGTGTGAGTACAATACATGAAGGGTGAAGTGTTGTGCAGCGCGCATGTGGTGAGTGTGTTTGCTGGCTGTGTGCATGTTTTAAAATAAGCACACCCTGGTTGAATATGGGAAAGCTTCAGTACTGAACAGTGTGCACAGACAGAGTGTGTGTGCTGAATGCATGCAATGGTACAATGCTTAGAGATATTAGTACTGGACAGAGAGTGTGATATGCGTGTACACTAAGTATATGTGCCTGCAAGGATGCATTATATAGAGGACCATTTTGGGAAGCCAAGGCCTGCCTGGTGAAGACATGAGGAGGAGAGGAATCCCCACAGACAGATTTGTGGATACTACCCCGTATCCCAAGAGCGACCACCTTGGTGTGGGCGATTGCACCTGAGGAGTCTACTTAAGTGGCAGTTGGCACAGCTCACAGGTGGCGGGGTAGGCACAGGAGGGGTGGTCGCAGTGTAAATTTAAAAATAATTAATAAACACTTACCTTGTCGTTGGGTCCCACTTCTTTGTTCCTGATCTCCTCCGTCGGACTCCAGGAACAGGAAGCACAGTCAGGCTCCCCTGATGAATCACAACGCTGCAATGCAGCATTGTGATTGGTGTGAGCATCGTGGTTCGACGCACAGCCAGGGAATGGGGGCCTGGGCATGCTCTCCATGCAGACTGTAATGCAGCCTGCCTGGAGAACAGGGAAAGTGTGCATGGCTGTTTGTCCAGTCCCAGAGGGCTGGCCAAACAGTCAAGTGCACTTAGGAGTGGGCAAACAACTCCTCTGCCCTACAGACCAGCCCACCCGCCCGCAAGGCAGCACAGAAACATAGAATGATGATAACTCAAAGTTATTATCATTTTATGTTTCCTTTGTTTTTATACTGCTTAAAAGTACGTTGCACCCGGAAGGAACCACGGCAACCCTGTGTGCCAGGAGGGGCTGGCGGGACCAAATCACCAGACTTTGGGTGGTCGCCGAAGACAAGAGTGAGGTTGCAACCAGCAGGACTAGCTGTACCAAGAGATCTGTCCTGAATGACCCCTGAGGACCAGGAGGATCAGAGGAACACAAGTTCTCCCCACTGGGAAAAATTTGACTTACCGCATCAATGTGAGCTGGAAGCTGCCCTGATCACTGGCGAGAGCGGCTGTACCACTCCAGAGAGTGAGCCTGTGCCTGCCTGTCACTGCCGCATGTACTACATTTGCCTCACTTCCCCAAACAGAATCTGCTCTCAAGAGTGACCGTGTTGAGGGCACCTGCTGGAACAACGAACACGTCTGTGCTGCAGGAATATGTAAGACGTGAACTAGGGCCTGTGGTCCCCGGGGGATTTACTGTTGAAGGTGTTACAGCACAATAGACACTTTTGAATAAATCCTGATGAGTCAAAGGGAACTCTTTAGTATGGCCTAATAGTGTGTATTCCCTGGATGCGGCTACTAGTAAAAGGAAAATAACCCCAAACACATTACACGAAGGAGGGTAGTACAGGGATGTGCCTGACAACTACTAGAGCCCCGACCTCAAGGGTGATTATGTTGTTGCAATATGAATGTCACATTTCTTTGCATGTATAGAGTTAGAAATAAAATACTACATTGTCCTATAAAAGCAAGTATTTGGCTGTAAATTAATTTATTGTTCATCCTATTTGCACTTTGAGTTATGAGTTGTGTTCACTGAGCTGCTACCACTGAGAGTCAAGTGCAGAAAGTGTACTTAGCCCACTTGAGCAGGATCCATGGTAGGCTGGGTCCCTGGACATCAGGAGTAAAAGGCCTCAACCACCACGGTTGGGTCCAATAACCCCTACTTGCTCCATGGCCCACTGAAGGGGTTTCAACACTTATCGAATGCAAAATGTATGAACTTCACTAAGTTGCATCTGTCAAATATCAATTTCGGCAATGTCTGATAAGAGCACAGGACAAATTAAAACAGAGCTACAAATTTCGGTTGATTTGATATTGTTTACTTTTTATCTATGAAAGTACAAGCTAAATTTTCAATGCTCACTCTAAAACTGTAATGTGGTTTGTGTCCCCTGTAGTCTGCTACACTGTATAATTTACATGTCCCATTTCTTTTTACATATAGGTACAGATCCAACAAAGCTGTTTTCATTGCTTCCCTGTGGAGGACTTGGGGTAGGTTTGGCTATTTCTTTGTTCTTTGTTGGTATAGAAAGTTTTTTGCATGGGTCTGGTGAGCCATGTAGAAGTGCCCTGTGTCTTGTTTTTGTGCTTTTTCTGGATTTTTGTTGTTTTTCATCCAGTGAGACCAACATTCATTCAGTATTTATGTAAGCTCATGGAGGCCCCTCTCTATTAACTGGACTGAAACCCAAAAGTGTTTTTTGAAGTTGAAGGGACCTCCTTCACCCAGGCATTATGGGATTAGTGGTGATGGAACCATTAATATAAAAATCAATTGACAGGAATCTCTACCTGTGCCCTTTCATATGAGATTTCTACTGGCCTTCCTTGGGGAAAAGTTCTGCCAATCCCCCTTAACTAGGGTCTATTACTTTTGTGTGTAGGGGTCATATGTGACCACCACAACTTCAAATGTTGTATATGTCACCTGTGGGTGGAAGTGCTGTGTTCACATTTGGCAAAATGCATGATGGACACACTTTTAATTCCACATGTGAGTGTGGCAACCTAATATGGGGGCAGGTTTTGTACAACACAACGTCTCTGCCTACCTGAAATACAACTCTTTAGCATTCCTTTCCTCATGCCCCCTAACTGTCCCCAGTACACTCCAAGGGATGCGATAAACTTAACTGTCCACTTTCCTCATGCCCCCCTCTAAAAAGTGTTAGTGTCCTGTGGGTGGGTCTGTCTGGTCTCTTTCCTTTTAGTTGAAGTAGTACGCCTGTCACATTGCTCACAGCTCTTCTTGCTTAATCAAGATCTCTGTCAGACTTGGACTTTTCCTCTGCCCCAATAAATATTCATCTTAGCTGTTTGGAACCAGCTCTGGAGAGGTTGTTGATGTCCTTGGCACTCTCATGAGCTAATCATGCACAGTTGTTGATTCGAGGAGCCCTCTTAATGCTGAACACTACAGGAGAGCTGATTTGTCAGCCCTGATCATATATATACATACCATTCCTTCTGACCTGTAGGTTGTTTCAGAATTTCTCATCAGTACTCTTATTTGTGTGGATGGGGTAGTATTGGCCTGTGAGGAGGACCGATGAAAGGGGAGGATGTTGCATGGCAGGGGAGCATTACACCATTACATACTCCCACCTTAGCACAGGTGGGTGGTGGGTGAGGGCTAAGAGATTGGACCAGCTGCATGTGCAGCCCAAGGCTAAATCAGTTTTACCAGCCGGAATGGTATCCAACCCAGTGATACTCCTCTACCCAACTTGTAATCAAGGCCCGAATGCGTATGCACTCTACTTTGTGGTTTGCTAGGAACACGATAGAGAGTTCTACTTTTCTTTGTGCATCCTTAATGTATGTATTTTATTACGTTTTATATGTAATAATTTTTTTTTATAAGGGAAACACTGACTGGCTCTTCAACTACTGAGTGGTATTGTGATGTTTTACTGTTTTCTGGATATCCAGTTGACCTGGGCAAAATTTGATTTACACCGGCATAATTCATGTAATTTCAGGAATTTTGCATTATGCTTTTTACACAGAATTCCCCAAATTACTCCATCATACCACTTTGCATAATTATGTGCCATTCAAGCTAAAAGTTCCTGCGAATGGTGCAATTTGTGGTGAAATATTTATAGATAATGTACTGGAACAACAAAATGTGAGCGGCTGTTTTTTGCACTGCTTTTGTTTAAATACATCCTCAAGTCAAAAGCTGATGCGAGACACAATTTTGCGCAAAAAGCGATTGTGAATTGACATATTTTCTTGTTTCATAATTTCCTCTAATTTATCTGTAATTTAACGTAATTGCATGGAAAACATTATGTATGTTTTTTCACACTTCTAGGGGAAAATCTATTAAAGACTTGCATGACCCTTGCACTACACAATGGGGCTCATGAGCTGAAGTTACATTTATCAAGCCACGCAGGGCCACCTTGCATGAACCCTGTGTGGCTTGATAACTCTAGAGTAATGCAATGCAGCAAAAATCACTGCTCTGCGTTACTTTGCCCCAGGGAGGTGTTTCATGGGTGGCGCGTGGGTGTTCCCATGTGTCCACACATGAATTTTGGCACATTCCCAGATTTACCAACATTGGTAGACTTGGGAATGTGTCAAAATGCTAAGCCTCCCCATGGCAGGCGTAACAAGGAGAAATATCTCTTTTTATCCTTGTTACTTCCTCTTTCTATGTACACTCCATTCTGCAAAAAGAAAGAGGAAAATGCCTCAGGGGGTTGTTTTTGTGCAGGAGGGTGTTGCTGCTTACCATGCAGGCATCCTTGCACCATGGTGCAAGGGTGCCTGCATAGGCGCTCAGTAGCACATTGTGCACCAACGCTGCTTCTCCTCACTCATTATCATGCTCCAACTCACTATCTTGAGAGAGTCAAGAGTTAAATTGAAGTAGTTGATAATCCAGTTTAGGGTCCATTATTCCTGTGGACGCATAACATCACTGGTAAGCAAACCTAGCTGTCACGGTTAGAGTCCAGTATCAAGCTACTGCCTTGGGGAATTAGGAACAAAAGATTCCATTTTTTATGTGTCTTCATTTAATTTTCCTGATACATCAATCTCATTGGCAGGCGTTGTTCTAATATGGAATGCACAGCTATTGGGCTATAGGTATTGTATCATGTAGTTCTAGAGAGTATTGCAAATATACTAGCACACAATATGAGCCTATCTATAGTATAAAACAGTTTGCATCATAGTGTGTGCACATAAGGTATTTAAGCTGTATATGACCTATAAAAATGTCTCTCAAAAAGCTAAAGCTGTAGTATGACTATATATATCCATTTAGATTATTGAAACTACGACTGTGTTACTGTGCGGTAGAACCAATCACATCAACTCTGCACTGATCTATTGATGATACATTCTGAAATTGAAAAGAACTGAGGGCTCGATTTAGACTTTGGAGGTGAAGGTATTCTGATGCAACGGCGACAAAGTACCCCCTCAGCCAAAGCGAAGTTCCACGTGCCTCATTTAGAGTCAGGCAATACTTGAGTACGTAGACAGTGAAGACTACTCCATCTCCACTGGCTACATACACCTCTGACGACCCGAAGGAGGTTTGGCCTTGTGTTTGCCGACCCTATTTAGAGTAGGTGAACACACTGTCTGTCACTGCCAGTTTTTTTCAGTTAAAACAGGAAAATGACCATCACGCCTCATTGTTTTTTTTTCAAAAAGAAATCCTTTGTTTTCAAAAATAAAAAAGAAGTAAAAGTTTGATGTCATGTTGATGGCGGCATCCGTCAAAGTTTCAAAGTATTTATAGGAACCTCTGTATCAGTGAATCCTATAAATGCAAGTGATGCCCCAAGGCTAGCAGACATCAACAAATCTGGTGGACGGGTACTCCCTCAGGTGACAGCGTACTTTACTTTACTCCGTCACCCTGATGGAGAAAATTTCCCTCTGCCAAAGTCTAAATCAGCGCCTAAGTCATAGAAAAAGTGTTGCTGTAATTATAAACTAACGTACATATTTGTGTCACATAGTTGCTTGTTTTGTAAAACTGTGTATAACTCTATTTCTGCTTTCATCATTTTACATAGAATTTTCCACCTGCTACATTAATATACACTAGCACTCCTTTGCTTAAAATTGACAGTGTAATGCAATATGAACAAGCATTGGCATAGCCAATAGGTCTCGCCTTTGGGACCTTATAAGTGTTTAGTTGTTTAGTTATCCAGCACAATATCATTGGTGCAACAACATCAAGTGTTGCATGGCTAAACACTTATAAGGTCCCAAAAAACGAGACGTATTGGCTATGCCAATGCTTGTTTTTTTTAACATCCCACTAACCTCGGTTCTTCTAAGTCGTCCAGCCACTTCCCTGCATTCTGGCACATGCAGCTGTGTGTTTCGTGACATACTTAGGTTTTACCTGCCTACTGGTTAGATATTTCCTTTGGCAGCTCGTTCATTAAAGTTTGTTCACTGTTTTCACCACATAAACTCCTTGAGTATGCATGCATGGTTCTTTTGTATTATATATTACTGAAAAACAGCTTCAATTTGGATTGGTTTAGGTGCTGAAACTACTAAAAATAGTAAATTAAACTCCAGTCATCTAAGCCACACCAAATGAATACAACACACCCATGTCATGAAAATGTGTGCCAGGAGATAATGTATTAGTACAAAGGAGAGGCACAGTTCATGTCTGTTACAGCTTTCAAATAGAAGCATCCAGGTGTTTAACAGTCACACCTGCACTACTGGGGGAACATGCAAGAGCTACACTAAAAGAAAGCAATTCACTTCAAACAGAAGGAATGTCAGGTTTCAAATAGCCTCTCAACAGGAATGCAAGTGAAATTTGTAGCCTGCAACAGTGGCAGCAGAACACAGAACAATTATGTTCACCATCAGTAAGCTCTCGGCCACTCTCCAGGGCAGAGAAGTGAAATCAAAAGAAGTGAGAATCGTGCGCTTTTGAATGCAGAATGGAAAGCAAACTACCGAAACTGAATGATAAAGCAACCAAATATAATGTGATGACCGTCATTCAGAAAAAGTACATTTCTGTGCCTTTGACAGTGTTCTGTTATTTAATAATACACCTGTCACAGTTCCGAGTCATTCGGTTGTCAGAGTGCAGCACGTTGACACATCCAAATATGTGCTCTATATGTAAGAAAAGTCATTGCTGTTAGAAAGTATGAGGGTGAAAAGATTCATTTACAAATTGCTAAACCTGTGTCTTCGTTAATATATTTTTTGTAATTGCGGTTTGCACAGTGACCGTACTGCCTCTTGGGAATATTAGAGTGCCAACATATGGAAAGACACTGAGGGAAGAAGGGAAGGGCGTACACTAGTCAAAACACAGATGGACGCAAACTTTGCCAAATGTTTAAGTTATAGGCCAGACCTATTGGCTTTGTCAGTGCTTGTGCTTTTTTATTTACCGGTCTGAGTTGGATCAATGAATAAAAAGGGAAAAACATGAGAAAGTGTTGTGTGTTTTTTAAAGAAATGGCATAGATTGTAGAAGCAACGCAGGACACAGCAGTGAGATGCAACACAGAGGGTGCAAGGGAAAGCCAACAACACCGAGTGAGAGCAACGCGGAGTGCCTTGCGCAGAAAAGCAAATGGGGGAAGAGAGAGAGGAGGAGCTGGGTAAAGAAGCAGACAGGCGAGAAAGCTACATAGGGGCGGAAAGCAGACAAGGGTGATCGCATCACAGAGTGGCTGGAAGAAGCACGCAGGCAAGAGAGCGCGACACGGAGCGCAGCGGATGGACAGAACAGAAGTACAAAACGGAGACGCTAGAAAACACATGCACTCTATTGGCATGCTTAACCAAAAATGAAACAAGCGGCCGCACCGGGAAAGTGATCGCGATCAAACATCAAAGGGGCCGTGGGGCCGCGAAAGTGAAAGTAATCGCGGAAAAGCATGGCGCGCGCGCCCGCGCACATGCACTGTGGCTCTAGGCTGGCCTGGTAGCACTTTTTGGAGCCCTCTCAAAAAGTCTCGCCAGACCAGCGCATGCGCTGGGTCAGGCGAGACCTAAAAATGACCACAAAGCTTTAGTAATGTATTTATTTATTTTACGCGAACAGCCTGACATTTCTATCAGACAAGTTATACAAAAATAAATAAGGCCAATATAGATTGGTATGAAGGACGATGAATAACACAAACCAGAGCTGGTGATTGAGACTTTGCACAAGAATACTGTTCTTGGACTGTGATGAGTAGATGAACATAGAAAACCCACAGAGAAGCTATATAGTGTTGGTTCATGACAGACCTATATAGGGTCTAGAAATTATGTGCGTCCTCAGAAGCTGTTTGTTGGCTCCTGTCACACGAGAGGCCTCGTCATGATGACAGAAAGTTTTCTGTTTTCTGTATTTGGTGTTCTAACTTGACTCATCGAGTTTTGATGCAATTATTACTTGTGATATTCTCCCATGTTTTCTGAATGAGATATTTTAACCTATATGAATATTTGATGTAAATTGATGATGCATGTGTTTTTAAATCTTTCTTATATATTCTGAATCCCAATAGGATCCTGATAATAAAAACATTTTGTATTATTTTTTGGGTTTCTATTCAACTGTTGGTGATTAGGTTTTGTGGGTATGAAAGTAGTGTGTATTTGTATGCTCAAAAGAAACCCAAAGAGATCTTGTTTTTGACAAAGTGTCAGACCTCACAAAGCCATATGTTCCTGTAATGGGGACCAAGAATATGATGATATTGGAAACAGGACATTACACCATTTGGTTTGCCGGTAAACCAGAGGTCTGGTTTGTGAATCATACATTTCTGCTTGTTGAATTGCAGATCAGAAAGTTGCTTCTAGAAATGCTGTTGACTGCTTTGAATATTGTTGTCAAAAAGTTACAGTAGAGAGGACAGGGGGACACAGTTTTAAAATAGAGCCACCCAGCTTCCTGAGGGTGTGGTGAGTGTATGTATGGGCAACTTGAGGAATAAATGATGCTATATGAATTAAAGTGTTGAAAGTTACATTTAGGGCCTAATTACAACTTTGGCAGTTTTG
Source organism: Triturus cristatus (assembly GCF_964204655.1). Taxonomy (NCBI): domain Eukaryota; kingdom Metazoa; phylum Chordata; class Amphibia; order Caudata; family Salamandridae; genus Triturus; species Triturus cristatus. The sequence continues at coordinate 248,997,413 of NC_140593.1, forward strand.
GAGCGGGCCGCCATTCCACTGCCCCGCTCCAAGAACACATGTGCGCCGGATTACCACTTTTTTGGTCTCTCGCTGGCGGTTCTTTGGAGGTCTCACGGAGGTGCCTATGAAAAAGGCCCTGCAATGGGAGCATCTGCTGAAGTCCATGCCGTCCAGGAACTGGGGATGCATGGACACAGTGGGACACAACATGTGCACCGCTGCATGCATCAACATGCATGGGGCAAGGGGCGCCCTGTAGGGCCCCTTTTGTTTCCTGACTGCCAGCAGTTTCATGGAGTAAGAACCTCCATGAGACCGCTAGTGGTGTGGAAACTCATAATGTGAATGGTGGTACAGCAGCGGCACCACCAGCATAGTATGAGCCCCTGACCGTGTCGCCACTCCAGGGAATGTGTTTCCCTGGCGGTTGTGGCAGTCCAATGGCGGTCCGACTGCCAAAGTTGTAATAAAAAGTGGTCGGCCTGCCACGCCACCGTGAGTTTGACTGTCCACAGACCGCTAAACTCATAATCAGGCCCTTAGATATCTGTCTGAGAAGGGAAGTGAACAGAACTGGGTGAGGTGCAGAATAGAAGGGAAAGTAGAGGATTTCTGTTTTGGAGGAGTCCAAGACAAAGGCCCCAAGGGTCTTCCAATGCCAAATTTTAGTGAAACACTCAGATATAGATGATTGGAAGTGGGCAGACAAGTTAGAAAAATTGAAGATTTATGTGCTGCTCATGTAGAAATGGATGAATAAGACCAAAGAGGAGATGATGCCTCCAAGGGAGGTGGTATGGAGAAAGAAAAGAGTTTGAGATGGCCTAGTACTAACCCTTTCCGGGGCCCCACCCCGTAGAAAGGCTGGTGTGGATGCTTTAGAGTTCCACTCCACAGCAAAACAGCAGTCAGACAGATATGAGGAGAACCATTAAAGAGCAATTAAGGAGCCCTAAATACCCATGGAGAGGTATGGAAGGAATGTGGGGTGATCTACAGTGCCAAATGCTGAAAATTGATTGAGACCAGAAGATAGGTGATTGTGACGGATAGAGGTTATAAAATTGTCAATAAGGGAGAGAGTTGTTTCAGATGACCAAGGGGCATGAAACCCAGGCAGGATGGGTTTGAGAAGGCTTCTAGACCAGGGATATATAGTTAAAACCTTTGTGAGTATGGGGACTTCTTGGACTTATTTTATGAAATGACCACATACTCTTATTAAATTGTCGGCTTACTCTGGAATAAGACAGGCCTGCCATTGGAAATACTGTGGAATATACTAATGGCGTATCTATTGCAGGTTATACTTTATCTACTAGGTTTTTTCTAATGCACTTAACAACTTCTGGAGTGATCACTTCTGAATTAGAATGTGCTGTCATTCAAGTAAAGTAAACAAACAACAGGAGTATAACCCATAGACCAGGTTTAGATCTGGGTAGTGCACCATGTACGTTTTGGGTTGCCCTTGCATTTATGCATAGAGTGCCTATACAACTGTTCTAATATTTGTTACATTAAATATATGATGCTAGGAGCACTTTCTAAAAAAAAACCACGAATCTCCCCCTTCCTTCCTGTAATGTCTTGTACATGCATATATACTTGTCTTCTTTAATGATACCGGTTGAGACATTGTTGTTAGTTTTCGTTACTCAAGTACGAAATTTGGGAATTTATCAAGAATGTGATTAATTAAAAAAATTGGTGGTATTTATGACAAGAGAATGTGTGTTTGCTTGATTTTGGCTTCATGTTGAATTATGTTTTGCACATTTCCAGTGTTTCTGTTGCAAAGACACTTTGGTCTTGATGTACAAAAATATTAAGAGTATGTGAATGGGTTGAAATAGCATCGCGGCCAGTAGTAATGCCATTTGAGATGTACAGACGTGGTTTAAGGATTGATATATACATTTTGCACAAAGAACAGACAATATTAGGAATATGTATTTTTTAAGCATTTTTAAAAACAGATGGCCTCATTTAAAAAATAGAATGGCTTGCGCGGTTACGCATGCAAATTTCAGCACCACGCTGCGTCATTGTAAAAGTGCAGGAATGAGACGTATTTACAAGAATACTGTGCATTCCTGTACTGACCCCTGTTCTGGCACCATAAAAGTATACCCTAGCGCCAACACAGCACCCTTGCGGCATGCTTAAGGGTGCTTGTGTTGTGGGGATGACAGATTTTGTGCATGAAGGAACACCTTTCACAAAATCAATCAATGGAGGCGATATCCTCCTTCTATGTGTGCTGCAGAATGCAGCACACATTGAAAGAGGAAAAACCAGGAGAAATAAGAATATTTCACACTGTTACACCTCCCTAACACCACCTTTGGGGTGGCGTTAGAATCTGATACACTCCCAGGTTTACGATTCCTTGTAAATCTGGGAAGGCTTCGGATTCCATGGGTGTTTCGTGGGAACATCAACAGTAACACCCATGGGACGCCCCTTTCACGTAGTCTTCTGTGTGAAATGGCACATATTTACAAGGCCATGAAAAGCCATGTAAGGTGGCTTTGCGTGGCCTTGCAAATATGCTGCGGCACATTGCGCCACCAGAGCGTAAAAAAAGGTGACTCTTCGGCAGCACAAAAGTGCCGCTAGGGTCTCATAAATGAGACCCAGAATCTCTATTTAGGAATTTCCATTCTTATATACAAAGCACTTGGAATCAGGAAATATGGAAGCAGGTAGTAACCAGGTGCAAAATATAAAATGGGTGGAAACGCATTTAATCTTGCAAAATGGCTGTACTCTATACTGTGGTGATACAAATGCTCATTCTAGCTGCATAACGGGGGCGACAGAGAGGAAAGGAATTTTTTTTTTGAATGTGCATCAGTTTTTTGGAGCAAACGGAGGAGAAGGTGTACACTAAGTACAGGTAGAATAGGCAGTTCATAATGGATATTAGAGAAGAACTCAACCCAATTATTGGGCGTTCAAAAAACTGTAGCCACGTCATACCCACACATATACACGTACTTTGTTGCCTTCACCTTCTAGCCTCAGGTAGCTACCAGGGGATAGTTGCAGTTGATCTCGAAGTGCACTTTGTCATGCTTTAAATAACTTCTTAGATGCCATGTTATGAAAAATACATTTAAATATTTATTTTCCAAGCACTCCACCAGAGCTTAATGCAACAAAGGTTGGTTTTTATGCCATAGCTCAGTTCTCACATGTAATAGGATGTGTTGATGGCACTCACATTCAAATATGACAACGTCAGCATCAGATTATTTATTTTGGAATAGAAAATATCACCTTTCTCTAACTATTCAAGTAATTTTCAATTATGTATAAATAATACCCGATTTTGTAGCCAAATACCCAGTGAGTTCACATGATTTTTTCATCTTTGGCCATCAAGGCCTTTATAACCAGCTTTCAAGGGGAGATTTTGGAGGCATATATCTTCTTGGTAAGTATTGTTATACTAAATTGTTTATTTGTAGGTCACATTATTCGTTTACAAACCTTATTTGTATGTTTTTCTAAATGTAGGTGACAGTGCATATTCCATTTGGCCCTCACCGAAATGCCAGATCTGAAAGGGAGAACAGATACAAGAGCGCACATAAGCGTACAAGATCAGTAATAGAGCGTATTTTTGGGGTTCTGAATGGGAGTCGTTGCCTTCTTAAAAGTGGTGGAGCATTGCAGGACACACCTAAAACATGGTAAATCATAGCTATATGTGCTAATGTTCACAATATAGCAATGAGAAAGGGACTACCAGTTGAACCTGATGATGACAGTTCAGATGAAGAACCAAACTCACACCCAGCCCAACTAGGACAAGAGGCAACTTTGGCAGCTGACGGCAGAGCACGACGAAGTGACCTTACAGATCATTATTTCTAAGGTAAGGACTAAATAATTAAATCAACCAATATTTGAATGCTCATAATTGTACTTTATTGTACTTATATATATATTTTTTATTTTGCAGATAACCAACATGATGAAATGATCTTTTTGAAGAATCCATGATCATTATTTTGTCATGATTTTTTTTTTATAACACAACTGCAACTTAGTAACAAATGAAAGTGGTATAATGTCAAATTAAAACAACTTCTACTTTCCTTTAACAGTGGTTTCATGTGTTTTTCCTGACACACCATCACTACTTCTACTCCTTCAAGACTTTTTAACAGTAGACCCGGATACTGGTGAGGTATCCATATTAGACAAATTCTCCCTTTCGCCTGGTGCAATTGGACTTTCAATGGTGACATTTGTGGTTTTTAAACCCACAACAACATTATGAATATGTATTAAACTACCTTTCAACACACTGCTTTCATTTTGAAAATGATCCTGCACTTTTGCTGTACGTATGCACAAAATATGTGTTGCACTTAGCAAACCTAGCCACTGAGCGACACATAGATTGTTATTGCTGTCTTGAATGGGGCAGCTCTGGTGTCATTTGGTGTCATTTGAGCAAAGCCCTGTTTAATTGTATTCAACATACTGCATATGGCCTTTAACATGCTAATAATGTTTTCTGATATTGCAGTAAATCCGTCATACATAGGAGTCGATTATGATGCCGTCCGGAAAGACTACAAGCGGGATTCGAATTCAGTAAATCCGATTCGGAACCTATGTTACCGACCGAATAGGACGCCTTTCTGGACAACATATTACGATGCAAGGAATCGGTTCCAAACGGCATTCGGACAGACCGAGTCATTTGAAGCCAATTCACACAGCTCTATGGACACTGTTTCCGAACAAGCAATTACGATGATCAATTCGGACAGCAGTTCCGATTCGGATTACCTGATACAAAACGGCTGTCAGAATCTGACTTCAAAGGACCCTAGCAGGCTCCCCTTCACCCTGAGGTCTCCGGTTGGGGTCCGTGGGACTACCCATGGGACCCCCCCCTGTTAAACCATGCACAGTGTAGCAGGCACCATGGGGTGCCCGTCACAGGGTGCATGGTTTTTCCCAAAAAAACCTTTTTTCAGTGGGTGCCTGTGTTCTCGTTCAGAACACAGGCTCCCATTGGAGTCAATGGGAATCCGACCGAACGATGTTGGGAAGCATCGTAATCGGTCGAGCGTGCTCGCAGAACCCGATTCGTTCGGAAACGATTCCGAAACCGATTCGGTTGGAAGAGTTTCCTAGCGAGATTGTAATTGGCCCCATAGTGTTTTTCAATCCACCAAGTTTGCAATTTATTTTACGAAGGTTATTTTGTTGTTTTTCCTGAACCTGAAGCATCTTGTTTTCCTTTCTTTGGAAATCAGCTGGAGAAGGTGTGCCAACTACCACATGTGTGGTTTTTGTGCTCCCCAGACTTCTTTAGAATCTAGTACTTCCAACTGTTGTAACGGGTGCTGATATAGATTCTTCGGCTAATGTCACAGTGAGAGGTATCACAGTATTAGGTGAACTAGTGGTAGAAATTGCAAATTGAACATTTAGCTGTTGTGTTTCAATTGGCTCACCTTGTAATACAACTCCAATTTGACGTGAGCTGCTTATCTCGGGAGCAGAACTATTTCCTTCCCCTGTTAGTGGATGTCTGCTTTAATATAGTGCATCAGGAATAGCATGATCTGTAATGATTGACAGGGAAGATATGTCATTAAAACGTGTAGGGACATACACTTAAAGTCTACATTAACAATTAGTAACATCTTTGTTCAAAATTCAACATTATTCAATGATGTGAAACAGACCTTGTCAAGTGTCACAACTATCCATATTAACCCAAACTGTTTGAAATATATAGTTTGAAATAGGTGACCTTAATATGCAATTTCATGTATAAAAATGGAAACTACATGGTTATCATGCATTGCAAGTGTCACAAAACCTAACATGGAGTAGAAACTGTAAAAGAAAAAAGTATCACTGAACAAAATTGCATGATTTACATGTATTTACAATGTTTCTAATAAGCATGGACCTTTGGCTAAAATCACACAAACACCACATAGACTTGTAGTGTGATCAGATGTATCAATGTTACTGACACTATCAGACTGCAGAGTTGTTTCAATTAACTGTTCAAGTGGTGTTTCTGGAGGTTCTGTACTCAGTCCACCTCCAGTACATGCTGCATTTTGTATTCTTGCCACTACTCTTTTCTTAGTGCGTACCCGTAGGTCGTACCACCGATTTTTTAATTCTTCCACACTCCTGTTTGCCACATCAACTGCAATTATCCTCTGCTGGATACATAACCATATTTGTCTTTGGTTGATTCTGGAATAGTAGCATATGATTTCCCAAATAATGTATCATGTTCTTGAATGCATTCTTCTGTTTATAGTTCCAACTACTGGTCACTAAATATCCTTTCTTGCTTCCTACTGCTTCTTTCCTGCGAGTTTTGGTTAGCCAAATTACAGGAAGAGGGTGGATGGCAATGGGTTTAGTCTCCATCCTCCAACAAGCAATGTGCACTGATGTACTCCTTCAATCTGTAATATAGAATCTGTGATGTCATTAGTGTTAGACAGACTGCCATTCACAATTAGAGAATGATAAGGAATCCTTATTTGCGAGTCACAGTTCTTAAATAGTGAACCAAAAGGAATCTCTATTTAAGGCAAAGGCCAAACTATACATACCATTTTGCGATCTCTTAAGACAGATTCAATAATAATCAGTATTAAGAAACCGCAGAATGAATTCAAAATACATCAGGCCATTGTTCTTTATTTTTTTATTAGCATATTTTCACATTCCTTAAGTCTGTGTACAACTCCCTTCTAAATGTCTGATGTTAATGCAATGACAAAATGGCAGTAAACAATTGCATAAAATAACAAGTGAGTGTATGTGACTTTGTCTAGAGCTAAATAAAATGTGTTCAGTTCTTATTTAAATACATCTAGATTTTCTGGGGTCTTATGTAGATTTTATTTCCACAAGAGTGCCCTTCTCTTGAGCTGCAGTAAGTGAATGTCAGATATAGCCCAAGGTTGTTGGTGTGGAGTAATGGCAGAGATTCTACATAAGGCCTAGCCTGTGTCATGTTGAACTGATTGAGCTGTGTCATGTTGAATGGTTTGTTGAATTAGGCAAAGGATATGGGCTACAAGAACAGTGTAACGTCATTGTAGATGTGGTGAAGGAAAGCTGAGACAGAATCAGGAGTACAGAAAAAGGGGTGGATGGAATGCTTGAATTAATCTCAGCCACTGGTAATGACGTGGGGACACATCCCAATCCATCGTTATTTTGCACACCATGCCACCTCAGTTTGGACCGAGCCCTGGGGGCCTGCATTGGCTAGTGAGAGTCCACCAAGGTAGCAATTCTTCATGCTCTTTAAAAAAAAGAAAAACATTACTATATGTTTTGCCATACCAGTGAATGGATGCCACAGTCTTTTAACCACTAAATAAAAGATAGCGAGGTGACATGCCACTGCTTTTGAATGTGATGTTCCATTGCAGCCACTGTGAGAGAGCCTGTCAGTGCCTTGATCCTGCATTCCCATTTTAGGGCTGACTTTGTCGATGTCACACATTTAATAAAAAAAATACAAGTGGAAGAATTGTATTGTATAGTATTGGGATTTAAATAGGGTTTCCATCCCCCATGCAAGGCCCAGAGTGCTTTCCTGTGTGGTCCAGTTACTGGTGAGGTTGTCAAGCATTCAATTTACATTGTGTTCCTACATACCGTTTGAAGTGCATGGTTGGAATGGTGTTGCTTGCAGTTTGATCTATAAGGGACATGTTGATGAGGTGTATGTGGTTTGATGACATGGTGGGTGCACAGTGGGCTGAGTGTTGAAGAGCGTTTGACAATAGATGCAGCCATATGTGTAGGTACAAACCATCTTTTGGGGTGCGCAACATTATTCATAATATATTATACATGGAGGCCACTTTTGTAGTGCATTAGTCAGGTTTTTTCTGGCATACAGGGCTTACCCAATGTCATCAGAGGAGGTAGTATGTTAGACATGCTATTAAACCGTGAAGAAACATTATATGGAGGATACCTAGGAGTCTCAAGGGAGACGTAGTAGTGTAATCCATAGGAGGTTCTCTTAAAACATCAAGGAGTACTATATGAAGTCTATCCTGGAGAGACCCATTGAAGGCACCGTTAAACCACCAAGGTGCATCACAGAATGAGAATGGACTTTGGGTCAGCCCCTTCAGCCATCACCTCTTGTGTTTTCTGTGACTTGCTATTGCTTGCATAGGCTAGCCATCATGGCCATGGCATTTTGTGGACGGTTATATTGCCTCGTTTGTTTTCACCTTAGATTTTGGGGGATGAGGGAGCATCGAGTAGTCTTTTGGACGGCTACAGCCCATGTGTGCTCTGGGGTGTATTTACTCAGGTAAAACATTTTAATTGCTATTATATTGCATTTTTATTTAGGAAATTACTGTCATTTGGCTACATCAGCCTTCCATAATGACACATTAGCATTCATTAATCAACTCATTTTATTTTGCTATCATGATAACATTTTGTTGGATTTTTAGCATTTTTGTTCACAGAATTAAGACATTTGTGCACATAAGGTTTCTAACAAATGAAACAGAATCACCGGGCTTTAATCAAACTCATCTAATGTTCATTATTTTGTTGTAAGTGCCTTTTAAGCTCACCACTTACATAGCAATTCTCATCTCCTGACACCTTTGCTGTTTAATGTGTCCCTTTCAACAAAGAGGTCCTACCTTCAGCTTCAGTATTGTTGGAGCCCAAAATATGGCTCCATTATGCCATTTTCTTCGGGACAGACGGGGCGACATACACAGAGTTGCCAAACGATTACCAAACTATCCTCCAAGACAAAAAGACAGACCTATAGGCTTTGTTAATTCTTTTTTGGCCAGTTAAGAAAGTGAAGGCGGCCCGGTTAAGAGACTGTTTCTGCATGTGAAGCAGATGTATGCAAGGAAACCTTTGCACACAAAATATGACTGTGATTCACAAAAGCAGTGTGGGTATAAAGCTGCACACTGCATATTTATTTACAATTGAGGACTTGCTGATTTCAGAACTGTCATGGCAATGATCCTTACAAATGCGGCGAAAACCCACGTAGTCGTGATGTTGTGGCTATTCATAACCATTTGTGGTGCCTTTCCCACAATTATTTACATTTCAAAACCTATAAATGATTCAGGAGTAAGTGTTCGGAAAGTGTGGGAAAGGCTGAAATCAGCCATTTTCGCTGACAATGTGAGAAAAGGAGACACTTCACAAGAAAGATGTTTCCAGGTGTGAAAAAAAGAAAAAAAACATTTTGGGAAAGAAACAACTTCTCAACCTTATGTATCCAGGTTTTCCTTCATGCAGAATTCAGAATTCTGCACACCATGGGTTAGGGAAAAACTATGCATTCAAAGTAAATGACTCCGATGCATTTATGTTCATAAATTCGTAAATGTACTGGCAGCACACATGTACAAAAACGGCACCCAGTGACTGACTTCTGACTCTTCTGAAAGTCAAACTCTTGGCTAGTGACGTTCACAAACACGTTGCATGAGATGATGGCCGCCAATCAGGAGGCAGCAACGTTTCGATATTACGATATTTACTCTGAGGAGCATTGTTATTTGATTTCCATCAATGTCATAAAAGGCGGTATTTTGTGGTTCTTTCTGGTAGACAAAATTATGTCCGTATGTAGTGGGGTAGTGCTTAAAGCACCTCAAAGCACTACAATACCAACATAAACATACACATGAATTGTGTAGGTTATCTTGTTTAATTGTATTAGTCCACAATCTCTTGGGGCTTAACTTGGGGCCGAGCGCTTTGTTTTATAAAGCGCTTGCAGTGTCTAAAGTTCATATATAGGAATCGGATTTTTTTCAAGATAATGCATGTGGTGCAGACAGCACAAGTTGAAAACACGACGCAGACAGTGCTGTCTGAAGTACATGCCTTAACTCAGAGAAATTCAGAGTTTTAGGTATAAACTTTAGCTTGACTCTGCTCTGAGCCCACTCCTGTTCATAATTCAGCCCTCGGTATTGTGAGGCCGAGGTCTGACATTTAAATAGGGTAATGCCACCTGAAAGCATCGAGGGAGAGGGGAGCAGAAAGATGCAGGGTGTATACAGACCTTGATTTGCTCACCTTTTGCAGCAGCTTTGTGTTACTTTTGTAACGCAAACCCGATGTACTGTGATATGCTGGGGCTCGCCATCCGACACAGACCAGGATTTGCATTCAATAGCTTCCCAGAGTAACGCAAACGTCCACTATGCGCTGTTTTGGGTTACTTTGCGTCAAGTGGGCATTCCATGGGTGGCACATTAGCGTTCCCATAAAACTGCCCACAAGTTTTAAAGCAAATCTATCAACACACATTCACACATTTGTAGACAGGAACTTGAGGCAATAACTTACGCCTCCTCTGCGTAGGCATAACAAGGAGAAATGTTTTCATTTCTCCACGTTTTCCAACTTTGCATGCATGTTCCAGTGTGCAGCACACACGCATGAAGCAGGAAAAGTATTTAAGGATACTTTTTGTAAGAACTCTTCCTTACAGAACCCAGACACTCGTGCACCATGGCACAAGTGTCTGTGTGCTGGAGCACAGCAGTCTAACGTGCACCAGTGCAGGGAGAGTGGGAAACAGGGCCATATCTCAGCAGATTTGACGCTGTTATACTCTCTCTCTTTCACACAACACAGAGCAGCAACAGGAGTTCTGCGCTGCGTTTCAAGGCGTGTTCATACATCTGTGCATGGCGTTTCAAACATCTATAGAGAGCCACATGAAAAATCCAAGCGAAGAATGGGTGATCAGTAAAGATCAGCCTCTTTGCCTGTTGGGGGGCAGATTGAGCAGAAAGTGCCCAGTGGGTAAAACGAGGGGTAGGGATTGATGGTTTAAGGTATAAGATTAACCTTGAGTGGTGTGAAGTCAGCTTCCTGAATGGCTGACTTTATGCATCTTGCTGGGGACGAGATGTTTACTGGTGTGGGGGTGTTATTTCGAGTGGTTACAGAAAAAACTTTGCTTATAAAGGCAGTGTAAAACAATTGTACAACTAAGAGAATTGTGAGCATGATTGAATATGTACTGGTAATGTAGAATAACTGGCAATTATTTTGACTACAGAAAAAATAATCTCGTGTGAGGAGATGCATCTATTTCCTCTTTCACACCCAGTATCTATCTTATAAATAAACTGTATTAAAGAGATTAAAAATGATGCTGGAAGGAGAGATAGAGACTAGGGCCTAGATTCTGAAAGTGTCAGGAAACGCAGCGCAGCGCAGCACCCAAAGATGCTGCGCTGCGTGACAGAGAGAGAGCAGAAGAGGGCCATATTGACAGAGATATGGCACTCTCCTCCGCTCTCCCTAGCGCCGGCCTGATTTTAGCTGCCATACACTAGGTTCACATCTTAGCGCCATAGTGCTAGGGTGTGTGCCTGAGTCTAGCATAGAGCGGGCTACATAGGGGTGCCTCCCGCGTAGAGACTTGGTCCTCTATGCGAGGAGGCACCCCTATGATGAAGCATGACACCTTTAGTGCGTGAGGGGAACCGTCCTTAAGTACATGGTTGAGTCAACCCTGGTGCACCTCATTCCGCTCTCCCTGGACCCATGGCCTTTTCTCTGTGTTGTGAAACCAAGCTAATGCCAAGTAGCGTCGGTTGGTAAATCTCAAAACAGGTTTAACTTTGGGTTTGCATTGAAAAAGTAACACTAACCCGACGGTAAACCTTTGAGAATTTAGGCCTAGGAGTAAGTATACTCCAAGAAGGAAGTTACATTAACAGCATCCTTTGCAGTCAGGGTACAAGTCTAATTCTGCATCACATTTCCTTGCCGAGCTTCCTACTGATTTACAAGTCACTTTCCTTATTCTTTTTACGCTCACTTCCCTGAATCACCAGTGAGTAATCAGCGGCAGGAATAACAACAGTAAAAAGAATATTTCAACATTTCAAAGAAATGCCAGAGCAGTAAACTTTCACTAGTGCGTGTCAGGAAATGGGTTTCCATGCCAGGTCCACTACATGTCCGCACTGCAGCATTTGTGGTGTCCACATCTAATCATGAGCAGTGGGTTCCAACAAAGCGGTGGAAGTATTAAGATGTGTCATATGAGTCCTCACAAGACTAAGTATTTCTACATTTTAAAGGCTGTTTAGAGAATTCTGTAGACTTTAGATGAAAAGTAGAGGCGAGTTTATCAGCAATACTGCAAATGGAAAAGATTGCTCTGGAAAACTACAGTTTGGGGGCAGTAACAGAAGGGAGTTTGGAGTCAGGAGGTGTGAACTCCTGGGTCAATGTCATAAAGGCGCGGTGTGAATGACAACCAGCCTGCATATTTCTTCCAAATTACCCCCAAACAAATGGGAAACAAGGACAAATGTGACAGTATAGCTATTATGGTTTACTTAAGTGGACACAGACATACTCCATTTTAAGCTGGCGTCAAACCGGTTCCAGACCAATCTCTGCTGCCAGATCTGATGTGTTCCGTTTTTAGGTCGAGCCGCCCTAGACAGCGCATGTAAACAGTATACAGAGGGTAACCCCGGCTGCTGCTTGCCATTGGGTAACTCTCTTGTTGCTCTTCTTTTCTAGCTCTTTATTGGTTGACTCTGCCGATACATCACTTCCGATGTATCGGAAGCAGCACGGACCAACTACTGTTTTGTCACGCAGTGAGTGTTTAACTCTTTCGTTCAGGGACTACTTACTTTATTTTGGCCTAGGGATATTTTATCACTCCGGCGCCGAGGGGGCACCTGGTTTCATGATTTTTTTTTAATCTATCACCATGGCGCCCGCTTCATGGGCCGCCATGCAGATATCATAAATATGTACGGTCTGGCCCTCACTTTCATCATTATTGTCCGCTGCTGTATTCTCTGTTTTTTCTTTAATCTGTAAACGCGGATGTTCCCCATGCTCTCTCTTCGGCCTCCTGCCTTCTCTCACTGACCCGTTCTCGCCTGTGTTTATGGGGAATGCCTGAATAACTCAGCCCAGCGTGGTGAACACTCACGGCTTTCTAAACGCCGTCTCTGCCAGCAGCCTGGAGCCTTCGGTTTGTGCACTGTACCCAGGAAGGCAGAACCCGCGTTTAGTTGATATACTGTATCTCTATTTACACCTTCAACAGAAGAGAACCGTGCAAATGGTTTAACCCGAACAAGCCTTTAAGAGAGTAGAACAAAAGTGAAATTGTGGAGGTAAACTATGCCCCACTGCTTTGGACAACACAAATCTCACTTGTAAATACTGTCTTTCATTCGCTTTACTGGCTCATGGATGTCGTGTCCTCGTTGCATTAAATGACGACAGACACGATGGATTCCTTTAGAGCTCTTTATTTCTAACCTTCCATAAGCGTGGCCCTACTCTCACTGCCCTCACTCCGCCCCCGCTCTGCCCCTTCCTGTCGGGCAGTCCTCCTCTTCCTCCTCCCACTACGCTCCACCCTCATAACCACTAGACCACCTCATATCTCTACATCTCCCCCTTTGTTAGCAAACGAAGTGATTCACTAAAGAGTTACATTTCTTCAATTAGCCGCTTGGGCTGGCGGATTGTCTGTCGTGGTCTAAGTGATCGTCCTTCAAGCGCTACAGTGGCGCTGGCACCGGGTTCCTGGCCCGGGTGGCTGTCGTCTTCGCCTTGCGCTGCCGACTGTCGAACTCTTGGTGGTGTCATTCGCGACTCGAGCGCCTCTTGCAGAGCTGGACTGCACTTCTGGAAGTGAGACACGTTTCGGGTGACGCGCTTGTTGTCCGACTCCGCTGTCAGCATGGTGCCTTTCTGTCGAATGACTGTCAGAGGTTCTGCTCTGAATTTGCTATCCGTCTTCTTGCATTGCTCCTGCTTGACTACCACACAATCTCCTTCGTGGAACGAGAGAGAGCGAGCTCGTCTTCTGCCATCCGCATACGTCTTCATGCTTTCTTTGCGAGCTTTGTCGGTGGCTTCCACTTCCCGATGGACGCGGCTGGGGGATATTGGTCGTAGTGCTCCCTCCCAGGTGGGTATCCGTGTTCTGACCGGGCGCCCCAGCATGAGTGTTGCTGGACATTTGCCTGTGGTGGCGTGTGGTGTCGTCCGGTACGCTCGGAGTACGTCGTTGAGTGCCGCCTGTGGGTCTTTCTTGTCAAGAGCGGCTTGCTGGAATGTCTTTTTGAGGGTGGCCATGAACCTCTCAGCTGTGCCGTTGGCCTGCGGCCATAGTGGTGTTATCCGTCGGTGTCGAACATTCATGAGTGTCATAAAGTCACTGAATTCCCGGCCGTTGAAAGGAGGACCATTGTCCGTTTTCACCTCTGTGGGTATTCCCCAGGCTGCGAAGACTTCATCCAGGATAGTGAGTGTGGCAGCCGCGTTGGTGGATGTCACAAACCGGGCGATGGGGAATCTCGAGTATTCATCTATTATTACCAACACATACTTGCCCGACGGCATGGGGCCATAGAAATCCATTGCTAGTTCTTGCCACACTCCTGGCGGTAGCGGCGTCATCTGGAGTGGGGCTGGCGGGTCTCCTTGCCTTACCACTTGGCACTGCAGACAGTCTTTCAGAGTGTGCTCTACCATTTTGTCCAGGAAGGGGAACCAGACGCGTTCGCGAAGGGCCCTTTTCGTTGCGACCACTCCTCGATGGCTTTCGTGCGCCAAGTTGACGACTCCTTGCCTCAGTTGCTGGGGGATGACAATTCGGTGATCTCTTAACAGCAGGCCGTCTGTTGTGACAGATAGTTCCTCACACACGTTCCGGAACGCTTGCCACTCCTGACGCATTGTTGGGTCACCGCTTTCATCCTCCGAGTCTTCGTGCCGCCACCGGTTTGTTCGCACTCTGCGAATCACCTGTTGCAGCATTGTGTCCTGCAGGGTGGCATCCTGGATGGCTTCTAGGGGAACCGCTGGTGGCCGCGCCTGATCTACTGCAAAGTGGATGTATTCGTCTGCAATGGAGGGTGTGGGACGCTGGGAGTCCTCAGGATGACGCGACATATAGTCGGCTGGGTTGGCTGCCTTCCCCGGTTTGTGCACAATGGTGAACGTGTATTCCTGCAGACGGAGTCCCCACCGTTCAATGCGGGGTGGCATTTTGGACCGTGGATTGCCATAGATGGTGATGAGTGCTTGGTGGTCTGTCACCATGGTGAAGTGTTTGCCGTAGACAAACACGTGGAAGTGTTCGCATGCCCACACCACCGCAAGGCTTTCCTTTTCCGGCTGAGAGTAGGCCTTCTCTGTGTCTGAAAGGCTCCGACTGGCGTGGGCCACTATGTGGCGTTGATCCGTGTCTTTATCATATTGGGCCAGGATGGCACCTAGCCCGACGGGGCTTGCGTCCACTGTTATTTCGGTCTTGCGGTCTGGGCTGAAGTATGCCAGGCTCTCCACCGTGCCCACGGCCCGTTTTATTTCCTGAAATGCTCGCTCGCACTCTGACGTCCACTCAAACACTTGTCCCTGTTTTGTCAGTGTTCGAAGGGGGTGGCTGAGTGTGGCGTAGTCTTTAATGTATCTGGAGCAGTAGCTCGCCATGCCCAGGAAGGACCGTACGTCACTGACGTCTTGTGGACTCTTGGTGTTGTTCAGAGTGCTCACCTTGTCAGGGTCTGGCTTCATCCCGGCTCCAGAGAAGATGTGGCCAAAGAATTTCAGTTGCGACTGGTGGAACTCACACTTCTCTCTGTTGAGCGTGAGGTTTGCTTCTAGGAGGGCATGGCAGACCCTGTCCAGAGCCGTGTCGTGGTCCTGGATGTTTGCCCCGTAGACTAGAATGTCATCGCTGTAGTTCAGCGTGTTGGGGATGTGATGAATTGTTTGCCTGATAGCCTCTTGAAATATCTCTGCGGCTGATGAGATGCCAAAATTCAGTCTCTTATATCTGAACAGCCCTAGGTGTGTTGCAAACGTTGTGATATATCGGGAGCTTTCGTGGAGTTCCAACTGGTGGTAGCCTTTGTTGAGGTCTAGTTTAGAAAACACCCGCGCCCCATTTAGGGCAGCTATCATGTCACTTAAGTGGGGTCCTGGATGACGCTCCCTCTCGATGGCGGTGTTGGGCACCCGCATGTCCACGCAGAGTCGGACTTTCCCTGGTGTTCCTTTCTTCGGTACGACCACTACCGGAGATACCCACGGCGTGGCGCCTTCTGTCCGTTCGATGATGTCGGCCTTCAGCAGATCTTGTAGTTCGTCTTCCACTGCTTGCTGGAGGTGGAAAGGTACTTTCCGTGGATGCTGGGCAACTGGGCGGACCTGATCATTTATGTGGAGGCGAATCTGGCCTCTGTTCATTTTGCCGAGCCCGGAGAACAGCTTCGGGAATTTGTGGATGGTGTCGTTGTCACTGCTGACACGGTAGAGTATCTCTACCAGTTTTAACCGTTCAGCTGTTGGCAGACTGAGGAGACAGTCTGCTTCCGGCCCCTCGATGACATGTATCACGGCTGGGATAGATGTTGTTTGGTGCCTCAGTGTCGTCGAGAACTTCCCAAGACATGGGAGCGGTTTCCTGGACATCCAGGTGTAGACGCGGACATGTGCTGGGTTGAGCCGAGGCCGAGGGTTCATCTTCCTATATTCTGTCACGGGGATGTAGTTGAGGGATGCCTCACTGTCCATTACAAACTTCGTGGGATGCGCGCCTACACTGATGTCCAATCGGGGGTATTTTTTTAGTTGGTCTGGATCGGCAATCATGTTGGCATATTCCACGGAATATTCTTGTTCGCTTGATGGTGACTCAGAGTCTCTAGACGGTGATCTTCTCGACCACCTTGAGGATCGTGATTCTCTGCTAGACTGGGAGGATTTGGATGATGACTTCCGACGGTCATGTACTGCTCGTGCATGATGCCGGCGCGTCTCGCCTCTTGGCAACCTTGCTGTCTCTTTGTCCTTCTCACGGCGGTAATCCCCGCACATGGTCTCAAAATGATTGTTTCGGCCACACTTGTGGCACTGCTGCCCCAGGGCGGGGCATGCTCCGATGTGTGGGAAGTCGTACCCACATCTGTAGCACCTTCGCACTGGCGTCTTCTTCCCATGATCCTGGCGCCTGCTCCTCCTCCCCGAGTCCGGCCGTCGATGTCCAGGGCGGCGGTGTCTCGACGGCGGTCGGGCGTGCCGCTCTCGCTCTCTCGATCCCCGGCGGGGGCGTTCGGTGCGAACTTGACAGACTAGTTCCTTGCGTTCCATACGTCCTGCCTCCATTGTCTTGGCCTGTTCCTCTGTCTGGTCGTGTAGTCTCGTGAGTTCTTCTATTTCATCTAAGGTGTGGCTCTTCTTCAGTAATTTCCTGCGAAGGGACTCTGACTGACAGCCGTCAATCACACGCAGCCGTATTGCGTCATCTGTCGAGAATGCTTCGAAGTCGCAGTGGCGCGCCAATCGCCGTAGTCGCGTTATGTACGAGCCCATGACCTCGTCTTTCTCTTGTCGCGCTCTCTGAAACACGTACCGTTCGTAGTCCACATTCTTCTTATGCAAAAACTTCTTATCTAGGGCTTCTCGCACTTTAGCATATGTTCCCGCGTCTGCGGCGGGGAGTTCTTTTATCATCTTGCTGATGTCCTTTCCCACGAGATTTCGAAGCGCGATCAGTTGGTCTTCATCCCCTATTACCTTTGAGCCCTTGATATAGTCCTCAAAATCTTCTATCCATTCTTCCCAGCGAGGGCCCATGCTACTTCCGACCACGAGCGCCAGGGGCTCTGGAGGGCGCAGATGCGACAGTCCCACGACGATCGGCTTCGCTTCTTGGCGGACCGGGGATCCTTGTTGCGACATCGTGTTTTACGTGACGTTAACTCTGCTTCAGCACTGTAGATGCTCTGTTATGTCTTTATTTTATTGTTATTTTCTGAGTTATCTGTCCCTTTTGCTTGTGTGGGCTTTGTTTTTTTTTTTTTTTTTTTGCTCGTGCTTGTTTGATTCTGGTGACGCCTGACTTCAAAATGGCCGCTCGGGTCTATTTGCATGGGACGTCTTGTACTCCGCCTGACTTCAAGATGGCCGCCGGGCTGATAACGTGTATGGGGCTTCACACGTGCTGTCGTGCCCTCATTTCATTCATTCCCGGTCCGCGCACTGCTCAGGCGGCCTCCTCCCGTCTTCCGTCTCACTCGGGGCTTCACAACAGGCGGGTGAGTGAGGGCTCTAACCTTAAGACGCGCGTGTCAGCGTCGTCGCTTTTCTTCCTGCCCTTTGAGCGCCGGCCCTCTTCCGATGCAGGGTGTGTTCCGCGTTCTCGCCTCTTCACGCTGCTGGGCTCTCCTCACGCTCAGGGTGCGTCCCGCAGGTGGCGATGCTTCTGCCGGCTTCCCTCGTCCAGTCCTTCGGCAGTCTCGTCTGCGCGTTGGTGTTCTGGGAGAGCATTTAGCTCTATCCCACCCTCGTCGCCAGCTGTCGTGTCCTCGTTGCATTAAATGACGACAGACACGATGGATTCCTTTAGAGCTCTTTATTTCTAACCTTCCATAAGCGTGGCCCTACTCTCACTGCCCTCACTCCGCCCCCGCTCTGCCCCTTCCTGTCGGGCAGTCCTCCTCTTCCTCCTCCCACTACGCTCCACCCTCATAACCACTAGACCACCTCATATCTCTACAATGGAGTTGCACGTTTTGTCCCAGAATTCAGCCTAAATACTCTTTTATGCACATTAACTCTGTTGTGTTCAGTGCTGGGGGCGGGGCGCCCTGCATTGTCTCCGTCCTTCTATTTATCCCGCTGTCTCCTATTATCTTATCTTTTCATCAGACAAAAAGGTACAAAGTTTAATCCACGGTAAAACTCTGCAGCGTGGGGAATATGTTCGGTCTTCATTTCTGACAGTCGTTACACCTTTTAATGCAAGCAATTAATAAAAAATCCTGTCAATGGAAGCTGCTAACTTGAAGCTCAGGACAGACTTTAGGCAAATGCCAGAGAGCAGTCTCTTTAGTTTTTTACAAGCCAGGATTGGAACAACTGATGGGGAACTCAATGAATGGCAGTGCTCAGACACGGGAGCTTATCTCCATCAAGGCAGAAATAGATCTATATAATAAACTGTACATATGCATACATTAATTGCAACATTTTTATGTGTACATTTATTCATGTGTGCATCTGAGCATGCATACAATATTAATATCTATCACTCGCTACTTTTGGAACTTTGTCCACATATTGCATTGCAAATGCTTGTTTATCTCAGCATTGTTTACAAGGATGCGCAAGAGTAAAGTCTTACAGGAGTAGTTTAGACAAAGGTTTACAGAAGGGCATATGACTATCGTTGGGGGGTGGACTGTCTATTGAAGGGTAGCTCATAAATATACTTTTTATCACTACTCTATGTGGTTTCTCTATGCTATGGACATCTGTTGACAACATCACATACCCTTTGACCTCTAGTGACATTGCAATGTTGAACCTGTGCCCGACATCGCCAATAATTACTGGGAGGTTTGTAGTTTTATTGCTTAACCTCCTAGTATTCATGTTTCAATTCCCAGTAAATGCTGGGAAATGTTTCTAATGGTGCAGAGTGTGAAAAATATTTGGTTCCATGGTTACCTGGCCTTCTTTCCCATTTCCCACAGTCACGAGCAGTTTCTAAACGAGGGTTGAAAGTGGTGAAAAAGTCGAGTTTTACAGAAGTGTGCTTCTGGATCTGGCTTGGAAGCTTGGCTTGTGAATGGGTCACATCTCATCCAGAACAAGTAAGCTGTTATGACCGAACATGGTTGTTGAGGAGTTTCAAGTGCGGAAGCAGATGTAAATCCACTAGATCTCCACCAATAGAGCCAACAACCCCAAACCAACTCAATTTCATCTGGAGACAATAGGGGGGTGAGAAGGGACACAGAAAACAGTGGATGCTCAAACAGACTCACAGTGGAGGAGGCTGCCGCAGTGGTAATGCTCACACCCTTGATGATGATAAGTCAACTTTTAGAGCACGCTGATATCACGAGGCTTTCAGGCGCTATAGATACTGCCTGAAAGGGGATTCAGTTTTGCTCAAATAGACAAGTTTTCAAGTTTTTTGTGAAAAAGACAAAGAGTGGGAGAATGGGTAAACTCAGTGTAAGCATGTTCCAGTGCTTGACTGCCAGGTAAGAGAAGACAAGGCCTCCATGCATGCACCGTTTTTTCTAAGGTATAATCAGGTTGTTGCTGAGTCGAGAGGGACAATAGACAGAAAAAACATTTCTTAGGTAAACTGGAAGAGTGGTGTTTACAACTCTGTTAGAGAAACATAAGTCTTTAAAGACAACGGGGGTAATTTACAAAACATTTCACTGAACGCAGGGCAGCAAGTAAAGTTGCTGCACTGCGTTGCGCGAAATGTAAAGAGAGCAGAAATCCGCCATATCTACTGTGCATGCTGCCAGGGTGCCTGCGTTACGGAAAGGATAGTTTTTGTGCGCAGGAAGGAATAACTTCCTGCGCAAAAAGAAATCCTTAGATGAGAAATAAAGCAATTTCTCCTTGTTACGCCTCTCTGTGATAGGCGAAGGATTTTGGCACAATACAAGGTTTACTGCTTTTATTAAATCTGAGATTGCCTCAAATTCCATGGGTGGATGCACGGGAACACCCTTGCTCCACGCATAGAAAGCCTACCACAGGGAAATATAAGGCAATGCTGCACAAGGTGCTGCATTATGTTACATTTCCGTACAAAGCCATGATAGGCCACACACGTCGCCCTTGCATGGCTTTGTAAATCAGGACTAGCATTTTGCGTCATGGCTGCGCCAAAAAAAGCGTCACAACGCAAAAGGTTCATAAATCTTGGCCAATATGTTTATGAATTGACAATCAGTGGAAGCTCTACAAATGTGAAGAGATTGGGGCATTGCAGGTTAATTAAAAGATGTGCCACGAAATGTATACGATTTGGAGGCAGTGTAGCAAGCATTAAGGAACTCCTAATTAGAGTAAATTGGCCTAATCAATTCTTGAGGTTATCATGCCTTGAATTACACTTTTGCCCAAAGATGTAGGAAGTGGTGAGCAGTCTAAATATCGAGTTTTAAATTTCGAACTACAAGTATATCGAGTTGTAAATATCGTAGGTAAAGAATATCGAAGTCAAGAATATCGATGGACAGAATATCGACCCCAAGGTAAGTATTATCGAAGTTAATAATATCGAAGTCATTAATATAGATGTAAGTAATATCGTAATCAAAAATTTCGATGTCAAGAATATCGATATTTTATTAGTGTAATGTATTTTAATATGTATTTTATTTGTATGTTAAAGACTATTGTAATGGATTTTAATACATTTAAAAATATATGTTTAGAGATTAATAATTATGTAAAATATAATTTAGCGTTTTAGTATCAGAGCGGGTTGTGGGTTTATAGGGGAATAGGGTGGGAAGTAATTTAATTATAATTAATTAATTAATATGTATTGTTTAATTGGTATTTATGATTAATTAATTGTTAATTAATTACTAATTGTTAATTAAATATATTAATTGATTAATTAATTGTTAATTAATTATTAATTGTAAATTAATTTTATTAATTGGTTAATTATATAAGTTATAATTAGTTTACTATTAATATTTATTTATTGGTATTGTTAGTTAATTAATTGTTAATTACTAATTAATTGGTGATTTAATTTTATTAAGTGATTAATTGATGATTAAATTAATTATGTGAATTTTTATGTGTAGTGGGTTGTGGGTTTATAGGGGAATAGGGTGGGATGTAATTAAATTCAAATAATTAATGATAATTTTTATTTATTTGTAATTAATAATAATTAATTGTTAATTAATTATTAATTGGTATTTAATTGTTATTAGTACGTTAAATATAGTAAATATAAATAATTTATTATTCCATGTTATTTGTTGTTATTGCTAATTAATGTATTGTTAATTAATAATTAATTTGTGAATAATTGTAATTTGGTAGTTAATATGTATAAATTTGTAAATAATAAGTATATTAATTATAAAGAATGTAGTATTAATTCTAAATAATAGATAAACTGATCTTTAAATGTATTGTGTATTTTGTATGTGTAGTGTGTTGTGTGTTTGTAACGCCCTGAACGTCTCAGGATCGTTTAACAGACACGACAATGAGGACGCAACCACTTGTGAAGGGTTAGTTCTTTTAATGAAGGCAAATAACATACAAAGAACAAACAAAAGTTATAGTCACTGGAATCCTCCAGGCTAAGTACGTTACCAGCCCACAGCACGGATGGTCCTAACCGTCCTCTGCATATACGCCGATCCCGGCGTATGCCAACAGAGGGCAGAAATGAAATGGCCGACAATGCCAATCGGTAGGCTGTGAGGGGCACGAAGAGTGCTGGGGAGAATCGAGGAGTCAGGGAAACACCCAGCCGGGGTCTCTACCTGAAGGGAGCAGCCGCTCAACCTCTTCCTCAGACTGCACCGGGACGCGGAGTCACCTCCTGGTGATGCGTCACCGATACCCCAATCACAAGCAAGACGACTGAACCGAGAGCAGCCGCTCGATCGATCCGGTGGACTTCCGAGTCTGTAACGCGGCAAACACCTCCTGGTGTGCGTTACAGCTGGCAGTCCCTGTGTCTCTGGTCGGGCTGGGAGTTACGACTCCAACCAGCAAAAGCGCCACTGCGCTTGGACTCAGCAGAGTCAAAAAGCGAAGCTCAATGGTTGACCGGTAGAGCTTCCGGGTCCTTCACAGGTGACGATGGGGCAAGACACGGCCCAGGGAGTAACGACTCGACCTACCTCCGTTCTTGTTTACTGGAGCACCACTCCGGAACACTGCTCTTCACGAAGCAGGTACGTCGGTGTAAACACAATATCCGACAGCCTTGTACCTCCCGGTTCCTCCCTTTATAGGGCGTGTTTTCCTTGAGTTATGTAACAGCTCTCCTGTTTACATAAGGGCGTGTTTCCCTTGAGTTATGTAACAGCTCTCCTGTTTACATAAGGGCGTGTTTTCCTTGAGTTATGTAACAGCTCTCCTGTTTACATAAGGGCGTGTTTCCCTTGAGTTATGTAACAGCTCTCCTGTTTACATAAGGGCGTGTTTCCCTTGAGTTATGTAACAGCTCTCCTGTTTACATAAGGGCGTGTTTCCCTTGAGTTATGTAACAGCTCTCCTGTTTACATAAGGGCGTGTTTCCCTTGAGTTATGTAACAGCTCTCCTGTTTACATAACCTCTCAACCGCTAAGCATCCTGGGAGATGTAGTCCGTTTTCGCTGGTTACCGTTTTCCTCCCCTCGTATGACAGGAATTCTTGACAGTGTTAAAGGGGGAATAGTGTGGGATGTAATTTAAAGTTATTTATATAAATATTTATTTTAAATAATTGGTATTTAATAATACATAGTTTGTAAATTAATTATTAATATGCTATTTTTTTATAACTAATTATTTAATTGGTTATTATGTTTATAGAATCCCTATGCTATCCAGTGCTTTCCCAACTGTTTTACTATCTGGAGTTGGAATAGTAATTTTTAACCCTACGCTATCCAGCGCTTTGCCTACTGTTTCACTTACTGGAGTGGGAATAGTAATTTGTACCCCTACGCTATCCAGCGTTTTCACTACTGTTGCACTCTCTGGAGTGGGAATAGTAATTTTTACTCCTACGCTATCCAACGCTTTCCCTTCTGTTGGACTCACTGGAGTGGGAATAGTAATTTTTACCCCTACGCTATCCAGCGCTTTCCCTACTGTTGCACTCTTTGGAGTTGGAATAGTAATTTTTACCCCTACGCTATCCAGTGCTTTCCCTACTGTTTTACTTACTGGAGTGGGAATAGTAATTTGTACCCCTACGCTATCCAACGCTTTCCCTACTGTTGCACTCTCTGGAGTTGGAATAGCAATTTTTACCCCTACGCTATCCAACCCTTTCCCTACTGTTGCACTCTTTGGAGTTGGAATAGTAATTTCTACCCCTACGCTATCCAACGCTTTCCCTACTGTTGCACTCTTTGGAGTTGGAATAGTAATTTTTACCCCTACGCTATCCAGCGCTTTACCTACTGTTTCACTTACTGGAGTGGGAATAGTAATTTGTACCCCTACGCTATCCAACGCTTTCCCTACTGTTGCACTCTCTGGAGTTGGAATAGTAATTTTTACCCCTACGCTATCCAGCGCTTTTCCTACTGTTGCACTCTCTGGAGTTGGAATAGTAATTCTTTTCCCTACGCTATCCAACACTTTCCCTACTGATGCACTCTCTGGAGTGGGAATAGTAATTTTTACCCTTACGCTATCCAACGCTTTCCCTACTATTGCACTCTCTGGAGTTGGAATAGTAATTTTTACCCCTACGCTATCCAACGCTTTCCCTACTGTTGCACTCTTTGGAGTTGGAATAGTAATTTTTACCCCTACGCTATCCAGCGCTTTCCCTACTGTTTCACTTACTGGAGTGGGAATAGTAATTTGTACCCCTACGCTATCCAACGCTTTCCCTACTGTTGCACTCTCTGGAGTTGGAATAGTAATTTTTACCCCTACGCTATCCAACGCTTTCCCTACTGTTGCACTCTTTGTAATTTGAATAGTAATTTTTACCCCTACGCTATCCAACGCTTTCCCTACTGTTGCACTCTTTGGAGTTGGAATAGTAATTTTTACCCCTACGCTATCCAGCGCTTTACCTACTGTTTCACTTACTGGAGTGGGAATAGTAATTTGTACCCCTACGCTATCCAACGCTTTCCCTACTGTTGCACTCTCTGGAGTTGGAATAGTAATTTTTACCCCTACGCTATCCTGCGCTTTTCCTACTGTTGCACTCTCTGGAGTTGGAATAGTAATTTTTACCTTTACGCTATCCAACGCTTTCCCTACTATTGCACTCTCTGGAGTTGGAATAGTAATGTTAACCCTACGCTATCCAACGCTTTCCCTACTGTTGCACTCTTTGGAGTTGGAATAGTAATTTTTACCCCTACGGTATCCAACATTTTACTTTCTGTTGTTTTTGTTGGAGTTGGACTAGTAGTTTTATTGTGTCTGATATTTCATATGTTTTGTATTATTTTGGCTATTGTAATATATCATTAATAATAAAAATTATTCACATTAAAAATATTGATTATTATTTGCTATATGTAATGATTAAATATTTATTAATGTTATTATTTTATGTGTATAGATGTATTGGTAATTTTTAAAAACATTTAATAATTTATACGTTACAGAAATTATTAGTAAAATTAATTAATAAGTAAGTATATATATTATATATTATATGTATATGTTTAATTAAAGTTTTATTAAATTATATATATTAATTATACATTTTAAATATTATACAATATATTTAATTATGTTTATTTAATTTCTAAGTATAATTTGGTTTATTTTACATATATTTTTAAAGTTAAAAAAACCCGATATTTTTAATAACGATATTTTTGACATCGATATTTAATTTTCGATATTTTTGTACTTACCATGTTGTAGATAGGATGTCGATATTCTTGACATCGATATTTTTGTTGCGATATATTTGTAGGTCGATTTTCTGTCTGTCGAAATTATGTCATACCACCGTAGGAAGTAATGGGAGAACGTTTCGTAAGAATCTAAGGAAGTGAAAACAGACAGCTACTACATGAGAATTTATCGTTCATCAGCGTACCAAGGTTTTTGTGGTACTTACAGGTGGAGGCCAGGGCCCCAGAATGGAGGGCTACCAGATTGACAACCAAACTTGAAGTCTCCCACCTGAAAATGAATTTGTGACTCCGGTAAGCTCCAGACACTTTGTGCACAGCCACTTAGAGACTTCCCCGTGCAGGTTTTAAAGTTGGGTCGAGTATTAAAAACATTGCTAGAGATAGATATCAGGAATTGTGTATCAGCAGCAGAAGAGCTATAGCAACAGGCCAAGGAGGCACATCTCATTTAAGGAACCAGCTATTGCAGCATACAGATCTAATACATCTGCACCTGTAATCTTCACTACTCCTGATCCCATTGTCCTCGTCCCCTTCAGTAACAACAAGTGAGATACGCCTATTCCACACCAGAAACAAAGAATGAAGGAATGCTGGCACTACCCCTTCCCTCCCATTGGGTGTCCATAAATGTAACAGCATTCCTCCTGAACCACCAAGCCCCAGATGAGGGCCAGCAGGTCCAGGAGGGTGGGAGGGGGGGAGGGAGGGATGTAATGAAGGGGACCAGGATAACGGGACCAGGAGTAATGAAGATTGCCGGTAATTAATAAGACATTACCCCCAGGTCCCTCCTGTCCTCGTCCCCTTCAGTAACAAGCAGTGAGAATTGTGGAGAAGTGTGGCTCAATGATTAGAGCGGCAGACCCTGATGCAGAGGTCTAGCCCGGGACCAGGATTCAATTCCCCGCCTCGGCGGGTCTTGGGCTCAAAAATTCCACGGACCTGATAATTCTCGCCTCGGTGCCATTCCAATCATGGAGTCCCACTCTGCAACTCTGGGCAATAGCTTGCTTAATCTCCACAACGGCCCCCACAACGCTAAGGATGCCTGGCCTCCACCTTGGGGGTGCCCAGGAGTGGACGCCTCACAGGGAAAGCCAGGATGGGTTCCACAGCGGTATTCGTACAAGCGCCTTGAGACCCTTGCGGGTGAGTAGTGCGCTATACAAGTATCAATTTTATTTACCCAAGCAGCAACCGGTCATCATCACACAACAAACCACCAGGACACAGAACCAGCAACAAACCCAGTGATTTATTGAAAACAGCACAGAAAGAAGGAAATCCGGAGCAAACCGCCTGAAGAACCCCCAAACCAAAATTAGCATCATCCCCCAGAACATTCTGAATGCGATAATGCCTCACAAAGCTATTAGAAAAAATCCCAGGTAGCAGCACGACACATCTCAGCAAGGAAACTTCTCCGGACCTTAGCCCAAGAGGCCGCCATTCCCCTAGTAGAACGTCCCTGAACCCCAGCCGGAGGAGGAGAGCCAGAAAGGGAGTAAGCCAACATGATAACTTGTTTCAACCAGCGACCAATGAATGAGGAAGAAGCCCGGCACCACTGGAGGAAACACCAAAAGACACAAAAAGGGAGTCAGACTTCCGAAAAGGACTGGTGCAGTCCAAATAGATCCGCAACGCCCTGCAAACGTAAAGCAAATCCCAAGGAAGATCACCAACTGCCACCTGCCCTGATCCCAAAGCAGGCAGCACCAGCTCCTGGGAGCAGTGGAACTGAGAAGGAACTTTTGTAACAAAAGAAGAACCCAACCACAGGTCCACCCCATCGTCAGGAAAGGATAAAAAAGGCTCCAGAACCATCAAATTCCTGAGTTCCCCAAGGCCCCTGGCTAAAGCAATGGCCGCCAAAAAGACAACCTTGAAAGTCACACATTTCAAATCCACGTCTGACAGAGTCTCAAAGGGAGAAGCCACCAAAGCACGTAACACCAAAGGGAGGTCCCAAAGGGGAAAAGAAGGCCGCATCACCGGTGGGATAAGGAAAAACTGCAAAGCAACCAAGCAACCAAATTGTCCACATCAGACAAATTCCCCCAAGGAGAACGGAAAGCTCTGATAGCAGCCCACTGAGCAAGTAAAGTGGAGACAGCCAAACTCTTCTCAAACCCCTCCCAGAGTAACTGAAGGACATCAGGCAGGGGACAAAGCAGAGGAGACAATTCCAGAGCCAGACACCAATGCTGGAAACTACTCCAATACCGACCGTAGGATTTGTGAGTAGAAGGCTGCCTGTACTGCTGAATGGCAACTGCTAAATACTCGGGGAGACCCCAACTACTCCACCCCTGCCTCTCAACTTCCAGACCGACAGGTGAAGCCGCTGAAGGGACAACATCTGAGAGGACCGCTGGGGAGTCGGGAGGAATGGGAACAGCCAAGGACCCTGAACAGCCAACAACCGAAGAGTGGGAAACCATGATCGCCAGAGCAAAATAGCACCACCACCTCCTGATCCTCCAGCAACAGACGAGACAGAAACCTGGGGATCAGAGCCAGCAGAGGAAAGGCATACAGCAGACGAGAAGACCACAGGAGGGTCAAGGCATCCATCCCCCAAGTCCCCACCTGATGGACCCGAGAACAGAAGCGGGGAAGCTGAGTATTTTGCCAGGAAGCAAAGAGGTTGAGAAAAGGAAGACCCAACCTGCACACCAGACGAAAAACCACCGGAGTCAGAGACAACTCCTGGGAGGCGTGAAAAACCAACTGAGGCCACCCCATTGTCCACCACTGGATATGAACAGCCGACAGAGACAACAGGAGGCCTTCCACCCAACAGAACAGCAGGGCTACCACCGAAATCAAGGGCCGGGACCGCAAACTCCGTTGATGATTGAGGTAGGCCACCATCACCATGTTGTCCGAATGGACCACCACATTGTGATCCAACAACTCATCTAAAAAACCCATGACAGCCCAGAACTCAGCTGACAACTCCCTCCAATTTGAAGACCACCGTGCTTCTAGAAGAGACCAATGACCCTGAAGGGACATCGACCCCAACGTAGCTTCCCACCCCAACGCACTGGCATCCATTGTAAGGAAAACTATAGGCGACGGCTCCAGAAACAGAACCTTGGTGAGATTGTCCGACACCGTCCACCAGCGTAAGGCAGGGGGGACAGACAGAGGCACAGAACCAGGAGGGACAAATTGCGGGACAAAGCATCCCAAAGAGACAAAAAGGTGTGACCAAAGAGGCCGCAGATGAAACCGGGCCCAAGTCACCATGAACATTGTTGCAGTCATAAGACCCAGAAGACGCAACCAGAGATGAACTGGGAAGGAACACCCCTCCAGAAATCGACGTGCCAGGGAACAAAAGGTCACTGACCGTGACACAGGGAGGAAAACCCGCTTCAGATCGGTCATGAAACGAGCCCCTATGAACTGCATGTCTTGGGATGGAACCAGCTGACATTTGGTAAGATTCAGCAGAAACCCATGGGCCCTCATCGCCAAACACACCAACTCCTGATCCCTAAACAACAGATCCTGGGATGGAGCATGGAGCAGCCAATAGTCCAGGTAAGGATAAATTAGGACCCCCTGAAGATGGAACAAAGCCACCAAAGGTGCCACAATCTTGGTGAACACCCTCGGAGCCGATCTCAGGCCGAAGGGCAGAACCTGAAACTGATAATGACGCCCCGTAGACAAAACCGCAGGAACCTGTGAGGACAAGGGTGAACAGGGACATGATAATATGCGTCCTGTAGAGCCAGGGTGCACATGAAATGACCCAGGAGAATCAGGGGAATCACTAGTTTGAGGGTCTTCATTTTGAAGAGCAGATGCAACACAATCTTGTTGAGCACCTTCAAATCCAGGACCAGACAGACCCCCCCTGCCACCTTGGGCACCAGGAAAATCAGGGAGTAAAACCCCTCCCTCCTCTCCAGAGGAGGAACCTCCTGAACTGCCCCCTTGTCCCACAGAGCCAGGATCCCCAGGCAAACTTCCGGCCTCTTGGCCTGACAAGACGGTCAGGGAGTCAGGCAGACCCCAGAATCCGGAGAAGGCTCAGAGAATTCGATTAGATCACCCAGTCTCACAATGTCCACGACCCACAAATCAGAACAGGAGCGCACCCAAGCTGGGAGAAAGTGCCGAGGCCAACCTCCGACTAATAATGCGGTATTGGCTGCCAGATAGTCAGGAACGTGGCTTAATAGGTGGTGAAATAGCCCTCTACCAGAAGAAAACCTCCCATGACCACGAGGAAATTGACGTCTCGAGGAGAGATGGAAGAAGGACCTGGACTTAGAAGCTGCTGCCACAGAGGTTGAATACTTAAAGGAAGAGGAATGCTTCTTCTCCTTAAAAGGCCTATGCAGCTTTCCCTCCAACTCTTCCCCAAACATCATGGTACCCTGAAAGGCCAAATGAAGGGCCGAGGACTTCTGGGCGGAATCTGTCTTCCAGTCTGTGAGAACCAAATTGCGGCGGGCTGCCAACCAAGCCCCCAGAAAGGGCCGAAGCTCTCACTACATCGAAAGAAACATCATAAAGGGACTCCACCTGCCTCTCAATATGCTCCAAAAGTCCAGAACAGTCAGAAGAGTCATCCATAGAGCCTTTATATCCAAAATCAGCGACTGAGCAACATAAGTTCCATAGATGCCGGCCCGCAGAGCCAGATGGGAACCAGAATAAACCTTCCGAAGGGAAGCATCCACCTTCTTGTCCATGGGATCCCTGACCACTGCATCCTCAGCCAATGCCATACGACCCACCAAACTTGCCACAAAAGAATCAATAGGAATGGAGTCAGGCAAATTCTTGGCCATATCTTGTGGAGGGTAGACCATAGCCATGAACCTGGGCAGCATGATGCGACTTTAACACTCCTCGTCTCGCCGCCTGCCACACAGCTCATGAATGCCAGCACTGTGGAAGTCAGGCAGCACAGCTCTGGAAGTGCCCCGCAACCATAGGGCTGCCGGGTCAAACAGCAAACTCCAGAGACGCCGCACCCCTGATGTGCCAGGCAACCCGGAGGCGCGGCGCAGACCCCCACCGGCAACAGGAAACATGGATGGCTGCTGAAAGAAGAGACAATACACCAAGGAAAGTGCAGTATGAGTGGCCAGCAAGACTGCCCCAAGCCTGGCAGGGAGGAAGTCATGGAACCAGAACCGACCCCACCGCCAGGCTGCAGGATAACGGTAAGAATGCAGGAGCCGTCCAGTCGAAGACTGAAAAAACAGAACAGGAGGAATGCTGGGTTAGGGTACATTTATGAACTCCCAGTGGGAGGGGAGGGGTAGTGTCAGCATTCCTTCATTGTTTTTTTCTGTCGTAAGATAGGAGTATCTCACTTGTTGTGACTGAAGGGGTCGAGTAAAGGAGGGACCTGGGGGTAACACACTACTAACTGGAGCATGGCTGTCACAAGGAGAAGTCTGCAGGATAACCACCACAGAAAGTACCTGAAGATCTTCACTGAGAATAAGAGCATCAGAGTACGCTGCTAACTGGAGCGCGGCTGTCGCAATGAGAAGTCTGCAGGATAACCACCACAGGAAGTACCTGAAGATCTTCACTGAGAATAAGAGCATCAAAATATACTGCTAATTGAAGCATGGCTGTCGCAAGGAGAAGTCTGCAGGATAACCACCACAGGAAGTACCTGATGATCTTCACTGAGAATAAGAGCATCAAAATACACTGTTAACCGGAGCATGGCTGTCACAAGGAGAAGTGTGGAGGATAACAACCATAGGAAGTTTCTGAAGATCTTCACTGAGAATAAGAGCATCAAAATACACTGCTAACTGGAGAATGGCTGCCTCAAAGGAGAAGTCTGCAGGATAATCACCACAGAAAGTACTTGAAGATCTTCACTGAGAATAAGAGCATTAAATTACACTGCTAACTGGAGCATGGCTGTCGCAAGGAGAAGTCTGCAGGATAACCACCACAGGAAGTTTCTGAATATCTTCACTGAGAATAATAGCATCAAAATACACTGCTAACTGGAGCATGGCTGTCGCAATGAGAAGTCTGTAGGATAACCACCCCAGGAAGTACCTGAAGATCTTCACTGAGAATAAGAGCATCAAAATACACTGCTAATTGAAGCATGGCTGTCGCAAGGAGAAGTCTGCAGGATAACCACCACAGGAAGTACCTGATGATCTTCACTGAGAATAAGAGCATCAAAATACACTGCTAACTGGAGAATGGCTGCCGCAGAGGGGAAGTCTGCAGGATAACCACCACAGGAAGTACCTGAGGCTCTTCACTAAGAAGAACAACATTAGAGTAGGCTGCTAACTGGACTGTGGCTGTCGCATGGAGAAGTATCTGCCTGGGTAGGAAGAAGGAAGCCATAGAGAGCTAGACACAATAGAATGCTATCAGGAACTGCCCCAGACTTAAAGTTCTAGGGGGAACATTGCCTGTTCTAATTGGCTAATCTGTGGATATGGATAGTCTTTGGAACAACGTTTGTGGCTGTTGCAGATCCTCTGTGTATCCAACAATGTGGTGAAATGACTTTTAGTTACAAATTTGTATCCCTCCTTTGTCTAATAAAGTCTTGAAAGACGCTGAAAAACTTCGTTTGATGACGTCTCCGGTGTTTTATGTATTTGTTCCTGCTGCTGGCTTTTTCCAACAAATAAAATTTGGTAACAGATGATCAGTCCTTCATCTTATTTAAATGAAATAAACAGAAAAATAAAGATATAGCCCTTACTCTCTCAAGGTCCCTAGGGGGTGACCATTTACGACCTTCCATTGATGAAATACCTTATTTTACAGAAAATATTTTGACACAAAATATTTTGCTCGAATAAAAATATATTTAAACTGAAAGTATTTGTGTTCAGTGACTTTACGAAGTCCTTCATAAATTACATTTTCTATTATAATGCAAAGTTCCTCATCCAACTAAGGGAACGGGTGTCTGCGACAGCTCTCGGATTTAGAGAATATTTTGCCAGTGTTAACTGCCATGTGCACCATAACAGATTAGAATCTGACTCTGGTAAGGCTGATGCCTAGTTCATATAATCGTACTGTTCGTCTGGAGGCTGAATGGCAAAGGATGGGCTCAGCCTGATTGAAGACAAGGATTAGTGTAAAACCTGTGTTGAATGAAGTAATTGATGTACTTGTGATCCATCCATTATGTAGGTCGAAATTAAATGTTCTGTGATAAGGGAAATGTGATGTGGCCCCATCAAAATGTTCCCTGCCCACAAATTTAGAGGAAACCTGAGTTGCCGATGCCCACATTTATTAGGATTTACATTCCAGATTTTCAGATTCCCCATCATAAAAGATTGTTTCACATCATTTCTGCTCAGATTTACTCAAATGTGGGCAACAATGCATTTATGCAGCATTATGTTTCAAAAATGGGAACAATTGCACAGCACCATACTTGTCATTAGCCCCATTTGTGCAAAAAATGTTGTTAATAATTGACACAAAGCGTTACGTCACAGCACAAAGGCTAGCGAGTCATGTCTAGCATCAGATTATTACTCAAGGTATGCCTTCCAGTAGAACCAGGCCTATATTTCTTTTTTCATGTTAGAACTAATCATGTTTTATTGTAGGGATACATTTGCTTCCTCTGTGTCAAATTTGATATCAACCTCAATTTGATTAACAGTTCCTGCTAAGACTGTCTGACAGTGAGTCTGAAGCTGCCCATAGCTTACCATTGGTTGGCTTTATTGTTATTCTCATTTCCTTGCTTCGTATTCGAGGCTTGCCTGCCCAGCTTGTGTTTGTCCCTCCCCTGCAGCATAGCCTTTTACTTGTTTCCTTCCACTGTTCACTTTTCGGGAGGTACTTTTTTCTTTTTGCTTAAGCACTCCATGAGAGTGCATGTACTTTCCAGCTGTCTACCTCGTGTGCTTCCCTCCGCCTCCCATGCTCTGTGTTGCTCTCTATCATCTGGGTGCTTCTTTACCCCCACACTTCGTGTTACGGTCACTCACCAGTGTGCTTCTCTCCTCACCTGCTCCTTGCTGCTCTCGACAGTGTACTCCTCCCATGCCCTCTATTTTGTTCTCTCATCCTCCATTTTTCTTGCTGCCTCCTCCCTCTTGTGCATCTTTTCTGTTCCTCCCCCACCTGTCACCATGACCTGCTCTTCCATTGTCTAATTTAAAAATATATATATATGACTCGGTAGTTCACAACCGCGTACCATACTTAAACATCTCAGGGATATCTACAGAACAAGAAACCATCTGCCTCCCAACTCACAGCCCACTCCTTATCTGACCAGGCATCTTGGCTCTGTAGCCCAGGTCCACATCAATGGGTTCCCATCCATAGCCCCCCTTTTTACTCCTTCATTTCTTAAATATCCTCCCATGGGCCTCATATTTTATCAAATTTCTTTGGGTATCCAAGCGCATTGTATACATTCCTCTCCACTTGCAGGCCCCAGTATATCTTGCATGCCCACTGGATCGTAAGGGGTTGCGCCCCACTACCCCATAGCTGCAGAATATCCCTCTTAGCCACCATCAGTGGCTAATTACAAAACATGAGGGGGTATCTGGGTAGTGTCGGCTCCCCTCACATTCCTAAACACACCACTTGTGCTGATCACTTTTACTGACAGTTCAATTGCTTGTCCCGTCACCTGTTCCATGTATCCCTGTATACTCTGCCAGAAGGTCATTACGGCCGGGCATTCCCATAAAGCATGAAACAGTGTCCCTCTTTAGTTACAACCTCGAAGGCACCTGTCGTCAGGGGTCATGCCCATTTTGTAGAGCCTGCTTTGCATATAGTATACTCTATGTAATATCTTTAGCTGTATAAGTCTACCTGCTCTTATCACTACTTCCCTTGGATACCTGCATGCTACCTCACAGTCTGTATCCTTGATCATCCCCAAGTCTAGTTTTTGCTTTCTTTTTAACCTGTCTAGGGGTTGTATGCTATACGTTGTCAGAACACAATATTCTAACTGAGTTTCCTCTGGTATTCCTCACAGATGTGCCATGCATTTAGTCTGAGGATGGTTTCCCTGGATGTAATCTTTGAGAGCCCAAATTGTCCTGGAGTTTTTCAAATGTCAGCATGCCCTTCGGGCCCCAGAGGTCTCCCAAGTTGGAAATACCTATAAGATCCCATTGGCAAAAGCCGGTTAAGATTTTCAGGTCTGTAAGCATCTCTGAGTCCCATAGGGGTGTCTCAAGAGTGATTTTGCCCTTCCAGCCCATAGACTTAGTTGCATCATTCCAGATCTGAACCACGGTGGATGTGGGGTTCTGCTTTCTCTGTAGGGCATCCACACTGTATAATGCCCAGGGTATCCCCTCGAGGCTGCACTCTTCTATCTGCCATAAAGGCAGGGTTGTTCTGCTCTGTAAAGGTCCAATCATTGATCATTTTCAGCTGGGCTGCCCAGTGATATAACTTGAGATTAGGCAGTGCAATTCCCCCTTCACATTGGCCATGCCATAGACTTGCTAGTGAAATTCTGGGTGGACCCCATCCCACAACAGTACCCTGGTGATCTCCGCCATTGTTTGGAAAAATGTCTTGGGGACCCTGTATGGCGTGTTTTGCAGTACCTACAGGAATTCTGGTAAGTGTATCATTTTCTATAGCTCAGCCCTCCCAGGTGGGGACAAGGGCATGTTTCTCCAGGGTGCTTCATCTGTTTTATATTGGGTGTGGAGTCACCCCAGAGTAGTTGTTATAAAGTCCACAGGGATTGTAGTAATGAGGATACCCAAATACCGGAAACCAGTTATGGCCCATTGTAGAGGGCTGTCCCGGTTCCCAGGTGGGCACCATCCTGTGGGCAAATATGCAATGGATTTGCCCCTATTGTTGCGGATTTCGGAGTACCTTGCAACTGTATTTAATATGACCAACACTCTTGGGATGGACTGTATGGAGTCTGCCAAATAAAGAAGTATATCATCCATGTTTACGGAGATCCTGGCCTCCCAGTTCTGGTCCCATTTTAGATTTCTCAGGAGCACTCCCTTCCTTATTCAATCTTCTAAGGGAGCAATGGTGAAAGTGAACAGCAGGGGCGACCAGGGGCACCCCTGTGTGGTACCCCTAACCAGTTCAAATTCCCACAGCATTTCCCCATTGACTGGCACTCTAGCGAGCGGTGCTTTGTATAAGGAATACATGCCGCGCCAAATCCCATGTTTTTTTTTGCACCTTAGCCATTAAGTAGGGCCACTTGAGTAAGTCAAATGCCTTCTTGGCACCTAAGAAGAGAATCACTGCCAGTTCCTTGAGGTGTTAGCTTTGCTTAAGTACCCTGTACAATCGCTTAACTTTCTGTTTTGTAGCTCTATGTGGCAAAAACCCTAATTGATCTGCTACAATCAGGTTACCCACCACATGACAGAAGTGGTTTGTCAATACTTTCGTCAGTATCAATCAATCAATCAATCAATCATCTTTATTCGGTCAAAGGTGCATGACCATAAAAGCACAGTAATATATATATATATATATATATATATATATATATATATATATATATATATATATATATATATTGTAGAAAACTCCACGACACTCGGTTCAGTAAAGGAATACTCGCACTCCAAGGCTCGTTGTAAACAAAAATTGTTTAATGGCAACGCGTTTCGAGCAGACGCTCTTCTTCACTGGCCACAGTTGTAAATCACTCATCCACCATTTCTAGTGTACATAAACATAAAAAACGGACCAACTGTTGCTCGTAACCCGAGCATGAAAATAAACAAAAGACTTTCTCATATCTCATAGTGAGAGAAAAAATGTATAAATAAGCAAACAATCCTCCATCTACAATTGCCAGTGCCAAATTCACAAAGAGTTTTTTTACATATATTAATATACAAGAGAGTGTTTAGATGCAAATGTAATTAAAGAAAATCCATTATGATATAATTGCATAAAAAACGTAAACTGCCCAGTGGCAATTAAGACAATAACTCCAGTTATCATACCAATCAATTATTTCCATATGAACACTCTCAAAAGACAGGTCAAGTGACCTGATGATCATGGTCCTTCGCAAATTCTAGATCAGAGTGAGATAACAAAATCCCAAATATATTTACACGAGGTTTTGAACACAGCAGGAGAAGGCAGGGAGCACCCAACCGGCTAGTATTGTCCTGGAAGCACAAATCCAAAACATAAAAATGTTTACTGTTACCCTAACAGCATTAATATTCTAACTGTATTCTTAGGTTCTTTAATGTTGTTTTATGTTTTATTCTTTTTTTTTTATTATATTATTTTTTAGTTAATTATCCTTCATACGGATCTATGAAGAGCAGACACTTTCACCCAATAGCTGCTTATCCAATATGGACAAAAAGTTCCTCATCTTCATTCAGGCCAAAAGGGTTCTTGGACTCTAGAAGAAGAATATATTGTGACTCCAGAACTCTTAGTTGTTTCTCCCGCTCTCCCCCTCTGGGGTTTGCCGGAACCCTGTCAATTCCAAAGAATGAAAAACAATTAACATCTTTGTTGTGATATTTCAACCAGTGCCTGGCAGTTGAATAATTAACATCCACATTTCTGATCGCTCTAAGATGTTCAAGGATCCGCTTTTTAACAGGAAAAATTGTACTCCCACCATACAATTTGGCACATGGGCATCTGATAACATACACACAAAACTCAGTGTTACAATTCATAAATTTCTTGATAGTACCAATCCTCCCTGTAGGTAGGGGGTAAGTCTTAACATTTTTACTGGTGCCGCAGGCCTTACATTTCCCACATTTAAAAAAGCCTTTCTGCTGTTGTATCCATGTCAACTTTTTGCTTGCTCCCATATAACTTCTCACAAGCATATCCTGTAAGGAACGAGCTTTGCGGTAAGTTATTTGTGGATGCGTATTCACATTTGCACCCACAACTGGGTGATTTCTGACCAAATGCCAATGTTTATTGAGCGTATCACTGACAGCTTTCGCTGCCACATTGAATGTGGTAATCATTCTAATATTGTTGCCCCCTTCATCAACAACAGGTCTTTTCACCAAAAGTGTGGCTGTCTTCTGTTTGGATACTTTATCCTTAGCACTCAAGAGGACATCCTCTGGGTAACCCCTCTCTCGGAATCTTTGTAACATGACCTCCTGATCCCTCTCGAAAGTACTTACGGAGCTACAATTACGTTTAGCCCGTAGTAGTTCCCCGTAGGGAATACTCCACTTAAGTTTCGGGGGATGGTGACTCCTAGCATGCAGGATGCTGTTCCCAGCTGTGGACTTTCTGTACAGGCTGGTGGTCATAACCCCCTCCTCAATTCTGACTCGTACATCCAGAAAGTCCATCTCATCCTGAGCAACTTTATGTGTGAAACGGAGATTGACATCATTGCTATTGAAGGTCTCAAATAATCTATCAAGGTCTGATCTTGATCCACCCCAAATCAAAAAGATGTCGTCAATGAACCTAGTATAAAAGACAATGTGTTTTGTCAAGAATTCATTCGCATCCGTCCACAGAAGTTGCTCCTCCCACCATCCCATCATCAGGCAAGCATAGCTTGGCGCAAAGCAACTTCCCATCGCCGTGCCAACCTCTTGCTTAAACCATTGATCCTCAAAGAGGAAAAAGGTATTATTCAGACAAAATGTCAGCATATCCAAAAGCATGTTCGTTTGATCATACAGGAAGATGGATCTATCCCTGAAAAAATGTTTGCATGCCTGTACTCCATCAGAGTGTCTTATACAGGTATACAAAGATACCACATCAATCGTTACAAGCCAAAAGTTCTCATGCCACAATATACCTTCAATTTTATTAATGAAGTAAGTACTATCCCTACAGTACGATGGAAGAGTCAACACATAGGGAGAAAGGAAAGCATCTAGAAAGATAGAGGTATTCTCGAGAAGACTGCCCTTGGCAGAGACTATTGGTCTTCCTGGGGGGGTTGTTTTACTTTTGTGGACCTTTGGTAGCATGTAGAAACAGGATGCTATCGGGTGTTTAACATAGAGAAATCTGTGCTCACATTCCTCTAAAAGTCCTCTCCTTCTCCATTCCCCAAGTTTGTTATAATAAACATTCACTGCCAATGTGTAGTCTTCCCTACTTGATTTAGTGTAGTTGCCTGAGAGGATCAGTTGTATATTGGCTTCCTGTCTGTATAGATTGATGTCCCAGAGGACAACATTACCCCCTTTGTCCGAGGGTTTGATTACAAACCCCGGATCACTATTCAAGGTACATAATGACTGTCGTTGTTCAGGTGTTAAATTATGTGCGTGTCTGTTTTTAGGAGTGTCCCAGATACACATCAGATCCCTAACAACAACCTCATGGAAAGTATCAAGGGAGTCATGCGGGGTATTAGGGTTGAAAGTAAACTTGGGTTTAAATTTAGTAAAAACTTTCCCTGAAAGTTCCAAACCCATCTGTTCCAACAGAGTTCGTTCATCCCGTTCACCTATTCCCTCTCCGCGTAATTCCATTACAGATGCAAGACCCTCTATGTCTGCTAAGCATAGATTTTTAGAAATCTGGGCACTAACATCAGTTTCAACAGTGTCACATTCCAAAACACGTTTTTTCTTTTGCAGAAACATCTTCAACAATTTCAACTTGCGAACAAAAAGGAAAACATCAATTCGAGTTCTAGTATAATCAAAGTTCACCATTGGACAAAAAGTCAAACCAAGTTCTAGTAAAGACTCTTCTGCCTTAGTTAAGACATGGGAAGATTAGTTTAAAACTGTCAAATTTTTCTCACCCATTACTTTTGTTTCGATTGCCGTGTTTGTCTCCCATGCGGCACTGCTTCCTTGTCGTTTCCTTCCCCCTCTCCTTGTTTTCTTCCTCTTGTGTTTGCGCCTCTTCCTCTTCCTCGTCCTCTTCCGCGCACTGTCTCTGGGGGTCGAGATCTCAAAGTCATGTTTGTCTGTAAAAAACGATACTCTTCAAAGGGCCTGAAGGTTGGTACTTCATCACCTGCAGCCTCGGGCACCTCATCCAAATCTGAGTACATATCTGATCCGGATTCAGACGTTACTACTTCAGGTTCTTTTCTGTATCTCCCCAGTTGTTTAAACTGCTTAATTGCACCATCATATCTCCTTCCAAATGTCAAAATCCTTCTGCTGGCATAATCATATTTATCTCTCAAAAATTTCCGTTTCTTTTTTAGTTTAATTTCTTCCTCATATTTATCCAACCTGATTTCCATTTGCTCAAGTGCGGTTTTAATTTCATCTTGTGCAACATGTTTATCCAGTTCTTCTTTCAATTTCTCAACCTCTTTCAGTACCTGTTCAAGTTCAATAGCAGCATATTTGGATAATAAACCCAACATATGTTTACATGTTTCAGACATCAAGTTCGACCAATCTTCCAATAGTTTTGGGTGAGGATTCTGATACGTAGGTGTTATCAGGATTCGAAGTCCTCTTGGTACATATATATATATATATATATTATACAATCCAATTCAAGCGGTACTGAAGAGGCGCTGACACCGTGGGAAATCCATCAAGAAAATATTTATTCACACCAAAGCCAAACGCGTTTCGACGGACTTCCGCCTTGGTCACTGAACACAGGTAAAACATAATTGCTGCGTTTAAATACACCTTTGGCTTGTTAACCTACGGCGGTTATTCATGAACATAGAAAGAGTCACTATTGTGTAACAAGTATTCTTTGAACAAACAAGTGTATATACAAAATAATAATGATTGCGTATACGTTTAACTTTCCATCGTCAAACATAAACATTGTAAACATGTGCTTAAATGTTATTACGCTAACACGCTAAATAAGCAATTAAACCCATGTGGGTAGTGACTACATGTGACTCAAAATGAGACTTCATAACGCCTAAAGGAAAAACAAGCTAGTATTCATCTTGGCTAAACCGAAGGTTTAAACCTGTGCTTTAGAAGAGTGAGCAAAAAACACAAAAAGAAGTCTTACAAAATGAATGAGTAAACACACAGTGCAGTGTTGCTTCAATGCTATATGTACTGTGTTACATTTGTTTTGCTATATTATTGCAGATGTACACTGAGGGCCTCATCCGCGTTTAGTCCATTCGGAATCTTGCTATTGAGTAGCAAAATGTATCTAGATTCGAGTTTGCGCAGAGATAGTAATCTGTTCCCTCCTCGAATATTTTTAGGGACACTATCTATCACAAAATATGTGAGATCCTCACTTCTACCACTATGTATGGTGTTTATGTGACGTGCCACAGGGTAAGATGGATCATCACTATTTATTGCACGTAGGTGCTGCAGAATTCGTACGTGTACCTGATGGATGGTGCTACCCACGTACAATTTATTACAGGTACACTTGAGAACATACACTGCAAATTCTGTTTTGCAAGTGAAATTGCTGCGGATTTCGAAAGGAGTATGTTTAAAAGGCAAACTTAGGCTGCGGGTGTTAACCCCAAACTTGCACGCCTTGCATTTCGCACATTTATAGAATCCATTCCTTGCTTTGAGCCAATCTGTTTTGGTGTCTAGTCTAGGTGAATTACAAACTAGCTCCTGCCTCATTGATTTTGCTCGTCTGAATGTAATTTGCGGTGGTTTGCCACATATATCTCCTATTGTTGGATCACTTCTTACCGCTTGCCAATGTTTCGTCAGTATTCTGCGTATATTATTGTGATAGATGTTATAGCCAGTGATAAGTCTAGGTGGTGTGCTAGCTGGAGGGTCGCATGGTGGTATGGACATAGTTTTGTCTCTTTTAAGTAGCTTCGATCTTTCCACTGTGGCACATTTGTTTTCTGCTTTATAGAGGATCTCTGGTTTGTATCCCCTATTGTTTAGCCTGTCAAAGAGTTCTTCTTTAGCTTGATTAAAACTGATGGAAGAACTGCAGTTTCTTTTCATTCGCAGACATTCCCCATAGGGGATACTTTCAATCAATTTGCTGGGATGGAAACTGCTGGCATGTAGGATGGAATTCCCTGAGGTGCTCTTTCTATAAGATCTTGTTTCTATATTGCCATCTAGTATAAACAGTTCCAAATCTAAAAAATGAATTGACTCTTTACTGGCAGTACTGGTGAATTTTAAATTCAACTGGTTATTGTTGAGATCTTCGGAAAACTTTAAGGCAGTTTGTTCTGTGCCTTCCCACAGGATAAAGATGTCATCTATATACCTTATGTACAATTTCACATTCTCATGTATTTGTAATGGGTACTCAACCATGAGTACTTGCTCCTCCCACCAGCCCATATGCAAATTAGCATAGCTGGGGGCGAAGCAAGTACCCATGGCCGTACCTTGAATTTGTTGATAGTGTAGCCTGTCATACAGAAAAACATTGTTGTGTAGACACCATTTCGCCATGTCCAATAACATGGCTGTATGTTGGTACAACTCTAATGGCCTTTTGTTAAGAAAAAATTTCATCGCATTTAGACCATCATCATGCTTAATGCTTGTATACAGACTCTGTACATCAAGTGTCAAAAATATACAACTATCATTCCATTGCTGATTTGCTATTTTAGTCAAAAAGTCCCCAGTATCTCCAATGTAGGAAGGTAAGCTCCGAACGAAGGGTTGGAGAAAATAATCAATATATCTGCTGGTGTTTTCGAAGAGACCCCCTATGGCTGAAATAATAGGTCTTCCAGGGGGGCACATAGGGTTTTTGTGAATCTTAGGAATAAGATATAATTGTGGGGTTACTGGATAATCATTTTTAAGAAAATCCATCTCTTCTTTTGATAATAGTCCCATTCCCTTCCATTCGTACAGGGCTCTGTGGAAACGTTCTTTCACTCCTGTAGAGTATGTGGAGCTGATGCGGCTGTAGCAGTTAGCATCTTGTAGTTGTGTCATTGCCTCCTTATGGTACATATCTGTGGGCCATAGGACAATGTTACCGCCCTTATCGGACCATCTAACCATTATGTCATTCCTCGATTTGATTTTTCTAATTAGTGTGTTATACTCAAAAGATCTGCTGTTATAGTTCGTGGTAAAGTTCTTGTTACTAATTGAAGCTAATTCCTTGAGATCTTTGATGACATTGTCCGAAAATATGTCAATGCCATCCCTGGGCATAACTGGAGAAAAGATGGATTTGGGTCTAAAGGGGCTTTGTGATCGTTGGAAGATGTTCACGTCTGAGCTAATTGCTGCATCAGCGGGAGATATTTGGCTCATTTCTTGGTGTAGTTCTTGTAAATTCTGTAAAAGAGGCATATCTGCTACTTGTAGATCGCTTGCAGTGGCATTTAAATTGTCCGTTGATGTCATGATGTTTGACTTTTTGTTGACGTTGTAGAAATATTTACATAGTTTCAGTTTTCGAATATATTGAAACAAGTCTATTCTGGTTTGAGTGTAGTCGAAATTAGTGACTGTGCAAAAGGAAAGTCCCAATGATAAAATATTTTTCTCTTTTTCTGATAGCTCCATCTGAGACAAATTGATTACTGTGTTGTCTACATTTTCTGCAGGTTTTAATTTCGTTTGTTCTTTCTGTACGGTTGTTTGCCTGCCTTTTGCTGCACGTTTCCCCCACCTCCTGTTTTTCCTGCTCCTTCTTTTTGTTGAGTTGATTTTTGTTCTGGTTTCGACGTTCTGGGTCTCAGGCTCATGACCCTTTCTAGCCGTAAAAAACCAAACTCTTGGATGGGTGTGGGTGCGCTGCAGATCGGTTCTTGCGCTATTGCCCCCTCTAAATCCGATTCTAGCTCAGATCTCAGTTCCGACTCACTTGGATCGCTCATTCTCGGAATCTGCCCCGCCGAGGATGACAATTGCTGTCTCCTAATGTTGTCGAATTTCTTGGAAAACGTGTAAATACGTCCTTGTAGGTAATCGTTCCTGTCTCTTTGAAATTTCATCGCTTTTCTTTGTTTTATGATTTGTTCATGTTTCAAGACTTTGTTCTCTATATCCGTTAAGTGTTTAGAAACTTCTTCCTGGTTGGTCAACTCCTCTAATTGTTTCGTAATTAGAGTAATTTTCTCCATGATCTTAATCCGGTCGCTTGCTGCAAACTTGATTAATATTTGCAACATATTTTTTGACGATTGAGCGCTGTTTTCCGCCCACATTTGTAGCATCGCTGGGTCTGGGTTTTCGTATGTTGGTGCGATTAAAATCCTCAGGCCTCGAGGAACGCGACCGTAGTTTCTCTAATTCATATGTTAATTTTTTGACTTCACTGACAGGATGTGTCACTCGTGTTCCACTACTGTCAATAGCTGCCGCCCCGCCTGTGTCCGCATCACTGAAAATATTCAGGGCTTCCTCTTCGCGCTTCTTTACCCACTCTTCTGCCATGGTAGTGAAAATAATGTGTTCTTCTTGATGCCCACTGTTCGCAAAACGCTTGCGAACTACCTTTCCCACAAGCCACGAGTATTGGGATCGCGCCACGGAAACACCAAACACTCAAACAGGCTCACCTGAGATCCTGGATTGCCCTCCGGCGACCCCCGAGCTCGGCTTGCCTGAAGTCGTGAATGAAATCCGATTCCGCTAGATTCCCGTATCGTAGGCTCGTCGAGGGCTCTTCGACT
Source organism: Triturus cristatus (assembly GCF_964204655.1). Classification (NCBI taxonomy): domain Eukaryota; kingdom Metazoa; phylum Chordata; class Amphibia; order Caudata; family Salamandridae; genus Triturus; species Triturus cristatus. The sequence goes on from NC_140593.1 coordinate 249,041,376, forward strand.
TCCTTGACTGCAAAGATACTCCAATTCGAACGCCGGTGACGAAGAGCTCCTGAACAAGGAGGGTCAGCGTAGGAGATTCCGGCCAGCCTCTATAAACTGTACAATCCAATTCAAGCGGTACTGAAGAGGCGCTGACACCGTGGGAAATCCATCAAGAAAATATTTATTCACACCAAAGCCAAACGCGTTTCGATGGACTTGCCGCCTTGGTCACTGAACACAGGTAAAACATAATTGCTGCGTTTAAATACACCTTTGGCTTGTTAACCTACGGCGGTTATTTATGAACATAGAAAGAGTCACTATTGTGTAACAAGTATTCTTTGAACAAACAAGTGTATATACAAAATAATAATGATTGCGTATACGTTTAACTTTCCATCGTCAAACATAAACATTGTAAACATGTGCTTAAATGTTATTACGCTAACACGCTAAATAAGCAATTAAACCCATATAAATATATATATATATAATCTACTGGCGGTCACCAGTAGATAGTTATAGTTACAACCTAGTTTCCATAGGAAATCTCAAAATTCTATTTTGAATAACTTTGGCGCCGGTTGACGAATCCTCGCGAAATTTTCAAAACTAATGGGGCGCTCCGTTCAGCTCCTACCCTGAAAGTCTCGGGGTGATTCGTCAGGCGGGGGCCGAGAAAAAGGGGGGGTCCCAAAACGCGTTTTCCCCATGCATTTTTCCATAGGACCTTTAGTCGCAGCTACAGCCCGAACGGCTGAACAGAATTACGTGAAATTTGGCAGAGAGGTAGCCGTAAGGTCAAGGAAGTGCCTTTTGCAGGTCTAGTGTAAATCTGTTCAGTATTTTCTGAGAAAATAGCATTTAAAAGCATATCAATATCTATACGCGCGCTCACCCTGCCGTGCGCGAGCGCAATTCTGATTGGTTGTTAGAGGTCGGTAAACATTCGAATCGGTCGAAACCAGGAAGTGTCGGTGGCCATTTTGTCTCTCGCAGTCTGAGGGGGTGAAAAAAAAAGGTGGAGAACGTGAAAAGGAGGCAGAGTGGACAGTTCCTGACCCCCTAGCCTTGGTCAGGGGGTCACAGAAGGACCCCCAAGGGCGAAAAAAGGTGCGTGCACGGTGAACCGTGGGAGCTCGGTGCGCGAAGAGCACCGAGCGCCCACAGCGCACGCACGGTGCGCGCACGGTGAAAAACCTGAAAAAAAAAATTCATAAATACATAACTTAGCATTTAAAAAACCATACAAATTCACTGAAAAAACCATAGGTTTCACACACGTTATAGTTACGAATTAGCATTTTAAAAACCTTGCAAATTCACTTAAAAAACCATAGGTTTCACACATGTTATAGTTAGCTGGACATTTCACTCGTAAAAAAACAATGAAATTCCCCCGTTATAGTTAGTGCAGGCAACTATAACTCACGCGACCGCAATCCTCTGCTGATGATGTCAGATATTACATCACTGATGACATATGTGTCTTTATGAAAAATAAATATTTGTAATATTTGTATAGCTAAAGATTAATGGAAGAAGACATGGGTAAATAAGTGTCTAAATACAGTGATGTAATATCTGACGTCATCAGCAGAGGATTGCGGTCGCGTGAGTTATAGTTGCCTGCACTAACTATAACAAGGGAATTTCATTAGTTTTTTACAAGTGAAATATCCAGCGATCTATAACATGTGTGAAACCCATGGTTTTTTAAGTGAATATATATATATATATATATATATATATATATATATATATATATATATATATATATATATATATATATATATATATATATATATAAATACACAGTACAGTTTGCTATCAAATCAAATCTCATTTCATATTACACAGGTAAGTAAGCATTTAAAACGTTCTTATAAATATTTCCCCTGAAAAACTTTAAAATGTATACCAATCTGAAATTCATTTATACCAATTGATAGTTCACATTTATTTAAAATACATATAAATAATCGCTAATACGGGAGGATGAGAACCTCACTAATGGGTCCGACATACCATCCTGTTTCCACACACTTATAATAGGTCACGTTATTAATAAGATACTAAAAGGATGATTCCTGCATCCGATTTAATTCAGTTTGCCTGAATGGATCTTGGGTCACTTTTCTCTTATCCATCTAACGTATTCATGTCCGCCAGCAGAATGTTTTTTCTGGCGTAAAAGACACTCTAGAAAAATCTTGACATCCTTACACATGTATCACTGGTGGGTAGTGACTAAGTATAAGTACGCTGGACGACACTGAACAAACGATTGCTGCTTTAAGAGATTTAGCAGGTAGTAAACCCTCCAGTTCTTATAGAATCCACAGAACAAGAAAACATCCATTGTGCTCTGTGTAGGTGAGCCATCACAAGGGCATTTAGATAGGTTTAATGACCAATCATTTGGTTCTGGAAAAGTGACCATACTATGATAAACATCCATTCTAAAGCAAGTTAAAATAAATCTGTGCTTTTGAGTCGGAACTATTCTCAAATATAGCTGCATATAATAACTCTTTAAAATAAGCTGGTTTCTTAAAACAGTTGGTTTTAACAGTTCTGTGGACATCCTTATGTTCTCTAAATGTTTTAAACAGTCAGCTTTTAAATCTTTCCTGTTGACTGCAGCTAGAGATTCTGGTTTGTTAATATAGTCTTTTTGCCCCAAGTCCTGACAGAAGGATTTTATATATCTCAACCATGTCATTCTAGATTCTAGTGTATGAAAGTGTTTGATCATTTTACGTCAGTGTACTCAGATGTCCAAACTTTGTGCCACAACAGAAGTGGTTGAATTTTAATTAAGTCAACAATAAACACTATACCCAACTCAGTGTGGCACACAAAAGTAGAGGCAGATATCGTAAACATTTTTTTTCCACTTATTGTAGAGCTGTGCAAATTGCGTCTCCCCATATTCTGGCCCCATATAATACTATACCGACACATTTTGCCTTATAAGCACCTCTCTAGGGGGATGTGTGCATAGTCTATTGGCGAATTTCCGTAGGGCCAGACAAGCACTTCTAAATAATAGTGCCCTAGTCTTAATTGCGTGATTCCACTTACCATCTTTATTAAAAAAGACACCCAGGTAAGAGAAATTATTTTTGAATTCGATAGTGATTCTAATGGTGTGGCAGTTGCCGGGTTTCTTGCCGCACTTGATAATAAAAGTTTTTGTTCGATTCACCTGCAAATCAAGGTCCTGCATGTATTTAACAAAGTCATTAAGCACCGCCTGCATGGAGATTGGGGTGCGTGCCATCAGAATGGCATTGTCCGCATAAAGAGGGCAGGCACGGAGAGATGTCCGATTTGAGCAAGATCTTTAGATTGTAGGGTCAATGCAGTGCCGACATTGTTAATATAGAGCGAAAATAAAATGGGGGCAAGCACGCAGCCCTGTCTCACCCCTCTCTCTACATCAAATGGCTGTGTGCATTCTCCACTAAACCCATATCTGACCTTGGCTTTCGTACCTGAGTACAGGCCCTTCAAAAAAGAAATAATCGTAAAATCCACACCCATGTATGACATTATTTCCCAAAGCTTTGAGTGGTTTACACAGTCAAAGGCGCAAGACATGTAATCGAAACAGAAACAGGTCCACCTTCTTGATCATGATATATTTTCCTACTAGCATACTCAGGTTAAGGCTCTGTTGAATAGTTCCTACACCAGTGCGAAACCCATATTGAATGTCAGTCAGGGTACCCCTCTTGGAGCCTGTTTAAAATTCTTCTTCTTACTACTTTTACTAGGGAGTCAAGCAGTGAAATTGGCCTATAGCAGGCTGGGTTATGCCGATCCCCTTTTTATAGATTGGCACTATTATCGATTCTGCCCACGTAGGTAGAAATTCTAAAGCACAAAAGGCCCTTAAAACAACTGTTAGAATAGGACCCCAAAGAGATGTATTAGCTTTATACAAGTCCACAGGGATGGCATCTGGACCAGGAGCCTTACCTCCTTTACTGGCTTTTATGGCTCTGATCACTTCGTTTAGGCTGAATGGAGTAATGCTAGAGGATCGACCCTGGTCTGAAGCTGAGTTCCCATAAACATTAGTGGCCTGTATAGTAACCAGTGTAGGGGTCGTGGCAGCATATATGGCTCAAAAGTGTTTAATCCACTTAACCTCAGGTATAGCGACCACGATCCCAGGGCCGATGTCCTCCCTCAGTGGTGCAGAGTTGACTATCTTCCAGAATTAATTATGATCCTTCTTTATACTTGATTTTCATAATGCGTCCCAAGCCTCTTCCCTTACCCTAACTTTTCTTTGTTTCAAGGCCTGTTGAAAAGCGGATCTACAATGTCTGATCTCCACTCTACACCTAGGGGTTTTATGTAATGCTTCTTTAAGCTTCTTATTAGCCTTAGTGCATTGTGTGTCAAACCAGCCCTTTTTTACTTTCTTAGTTTTCGCTGTTACCTATAACTTCTCTTTCACTGCCTGGGAAATAGATAAAAATGCATTAATAATCTCCTTTGGATGAGCTGTGTCATCCAAAGAGGTCTCAAAAGCTTCCCTCGTATTTCTAATTAGGTTACCCAAACAATCCTCCTGGGTAACTTGATGCCAGCGTAGCGAATATCCAGTAAGGGTGTCTCACTCAAGTTCTCCATCAGGAGTATGGCAATGTCCATTCCCTTTCCTAACTAAAAAAGCCTTTGAGAGTTCCAGAGATTGCGGATAATGATCGCTTAATAGTATATCATGCGTTTTTAGAAATTAAGACATAATCAATAATGTGGTGGTTATTCCTCCAGTTAAAAATACAACTAAAGGGGGCAGATGGGGTTTAAATTTCGTTCGAGAAATACAGGTCTATTGTGTAAATAAGTTAATTAATCTCCATAACATTATGGGAAAAATTTGTTTTAGTCGAACCATCTAAATTATCCAGTCCGCATATTTTCTCAGTAAACAGGCTACACAATTAAATATTGAAGTCACCTCCCCAGACAATTGCTAGCTTTTTCTTTTTGCTATCATCCAGTTTTTCCAAATAATTGTGCAACTTCTGTAGGTGTATTATAATTTCGCCGTTTGGGGCGTTATTGTACAAATTGATCACGGCTATCCTGTCCGGACCAGGGCCTTCACATATTAGCACTTGAATGTAAGGATTAATTAATTCTTTCACTAATCTTACAGGTGGCAAATCATTAGAGACAAAGATGCATAGGCCACCTTTGGGTCTGCCATGTGGGGAAGAAACAGCAGGGACATATAAAGTTCTAAACCCATTCATATGGACAGGTTCCAACAGCCTAATCTCCTGAAGACAAATAAAGTTAAAGTTTTTTACATATTCTACTCACTCAGGATTAATAATTTTGTTCTGCAATCCGGCCACATTCCAAAACCAAAAAACAATATTCTCGTTAGAGGGTTAGGACGAGTTCTTTTTACCAATAATTGGCAGTGAATCACTGTTGCTTCTGGTGGGTTGGAGAACAGGAAGAGCGTCATGTGGGGTGCTTGAACCTACAATTTTACTAATCTCTCCCTCCATTCCAGAGCTATACATTTCATTTTCTCTGCTCAATTGCTTCCTGGCTGGCCATGACTGGTCAATCTATTCCATAAATATTTTCCAGTTCTTGATATCTATTGTAGGTTTTCACATTATATAATCGGTTGTTGGGTGGCAGATAGGGGTTAGGGAACGAAGGCCGTTTATATGCCGTCATTGGTCCGGGTTGATAGAAATAGCCTAGCGGGAGTACAGCGATCGTGTTAGTGGTAATATAGATAGACATTGTTCTGTTTAAGACAGTCTCCACCAGTCTAGGTGTTTTAAAGAACTACGCAATCTCCTGTTAGGGATTTCCGGGACCCACCCACCCATTTTATTCATCTAACCATCTTGAGATCTTTAAATAAGTGCTCAGTCAAGCCGGATCTCACCCCCAACCAGTTTAATGACTTATTTCTAAGTGAAGTCCAGGATTCCTGAGTCTGGTTCTGTAGAGGTGGAACATTCGATAGCACAATTACATAGGGGGTGGCGGCAGGTGGAAGATATTGGGCGGGGGAGGAACTTTATCTGCTTGATTTCCTTCTCTAGAGCCTGGGGCGATGTGCTCGTTAAGTATTATCTCCTGTGAACCCTTAGAACCTGGGTGAATTGTTTGCCTCACTATCTTATTTATATCTCGATTACTATCAGTTAAAGCATTCCCCAAATGCCCATGTTTCAATTGGCTGTTCAGTTGATCCAAATAGCTTGTGCATTTTGTGTCTATTACTTTTAGGCGTGTGTTAATAGATTCTAAACTATTTTCCAAATGTTGCTCTAATGATTTGACTGCGGACATAGTGCGTCTAATTTTTGATTATTCAGTCAGTCAATCAAATTGGCAAAGGTGGTTAAAAAATACTGTAGGCCAATTGCTGTTCTAGCTATCAAGGTGGCATCATCCACGTATAGGAGAGCTTGAATTAACCTGTCTCCCACACGTGGGATGTCCCTACTCGCCCCGTTAAAACTGAATCCAGGTTGTTAATATATAAAATGAATAAAAGTGAGGCTAAAATGCATCCCTGTCTCACACCTTTAATAATACGGATGCCTCGTGTAAGGTTCCCGTTTTGGTCAAATCTCAATGTCGCTGTAAGGTCCTTATGCAAATCGGCCAGAAAGTTTACGATATTCTTATTAACAAGTGCCATAGTTTTGATCTATTTACTCGGTCAAAGGCCGAGGAAAGGGCCATGAAAGCCAGATAAAGTGAACCTCTCTTCTCAATCGTATACTTCCCGACCAATAAAAATAAATTTAAACACTGGTCCATAGTTCCTCTCCCTTTCCTAAACCCATACTGTAAGTTTGAGAGGATATTGGTGTCGTTTAACCATTAAGTGAGTTTGCCCAGGACAACCCTTCCTAGAACCTTCACTGCCGAGTCTATCTGTGAAATTGGCCTATAACATCGAGGGTCTCAACTATTTCCCTTTTTGAAGACCGGAACTATAACTGACTGGGACCAAGATTGTGGCAGGCCAAATTTACAGGCCGTGGTAAAAACATTTGCTAGTAAATTAGACCATAATAATACATTAGTTTTAAAAAGATCAGCCGGCACACCATCCGGTCCAGGTGCTTTAATGCTTGACATCTGGTCAATGGCCACCGCTACTTCCCTATCAGTAAACACTAAAGTGTAGTTCTCCACTACATACGGTGTACTTGGGGATCCACAATCTCCCTGATCCCCATATATATGTTTGAAATGATTAAGCCACTCCTCTTCCGGAATCTTACATTCCAGTGAACTGTTGTTATTATTTCAAAAAAATGGTTTATTAACAATGTTCCAAAACTTTGCACAATTCCTAATTACATCAACAGAAAGTAACCATTCCAAGCGTCCTCTTTAATTCCTGATTTACGGGTACGTACCACTATCATTTTTGCTGAGGGTGGCTATGAGGGATTTATCTTGTGGTATGTTTTCAGGGCAACCATCAACTTCTTGTGAGCATCAGTACACTTATGGTCAAACCATCTCTCACCTCTATTTGGGAATTCCTTACAAGTAAATGTTAAAGCTCCAGCCACCTGGTTGCATATTTCAGCATACGCCGTGAGAAACTTGTTGTCCCTTGTTCTGATGTCAAGGCAGATCTCTATCTCCAATCCCACTTTAACAGCTAGCTCATTACAGAACTCCTCAGGAATGACCTTACACCATTTGAGCGTACGACCCTGATCTTTTGATTTGATGGTTAAATTAGAGACACATCTATTTGACTTAAAATTAATCCCTATTCCCCCTGCCAAAATCAAATGTATGGGATTGTGATCACTAAACTGTGACCACATAGCCGTGTAGTCTTTAACCCCTTCAGCGCTGCGCGGATTTCCGCGCAGTGCTGAAGGTTCTGAGCGCGGGCGGGGCCATGACGGAACGGTTCCGTCATAAGCACAGCCCAACCGACGTGCATGACGGAACCGTTCCGTCATAAGCGTCGAAGGGGTTAACGTAGGCTTCCAAGGCAGGATTAATACAAATTTAATCAATAGTTGTGTGCATTTCTCTTCCTTTAAAAGATGGTATGGCGACCTTGCCAGCCAGATCATTTGGATGTAGAAGACCAAACTCTGCTAGTGTGTCCTCTAAAAATTCCCCTTGTTGTGTGTGTTCAAAGTGTGTTTCCATGTAATTGCCAGGACTCAGACTATTGGAAACATGGCAATTCTTTAAACATAAATGCATATTAAAATCACCTAAAATAATAACCGAATAAGGTGTGACTTGTTACTCCTTATAGGATAACAGAAAAAAATTAAAACTAGATAGATGCTCAATAGCAGTGGTTCTATCAAATGAGTTAAAGAAATTCACGATTAATACCTTGGTTGAATTTGTAGGCACAATTTCAACTGCTAAACAGTTTACTAACCCAGAATCCCGTTTACAATGGTTTCCTGCGACCTTCAATGAGATCATAGTTATTAGCCCACCTTTTGGTCTTCCAGCTATGGAAGGCCTTGCTGGTTCAGCATAAGTTGGATAACCATCCAGCCAAAAGATATTATCGATTTCCCAGGTTTCTTGAAGCCCACTAACATCATACTCCCATATGGAATCAACAATTTTATTTCTTAGTCCTGCAATATTCCAACTACGTATTTTAACTAATCCTGGCCCTCTTAGCTCACCTTGATTGGTCAAAGTATTTAAATGGTCCCTCTGAGTATCGGCCTCCTGCCCCTGTATAAGAGCGCCAATAGTCAGTCAGTCATTACCATCCAACCGACGTAATGGCAAAAATCTATTTGCTAATTTTAGCCTGTTGTTATCTGAACTTTCTCTTGCATCATTCCCCAGAGTAAAAGGTGCAGCAGAATGCCCACCCATCCCCATCGGTAGGCATCCCAGGGCTTCTTGGTACATTCTCAGGAGATCCTTGCTCAATTTACTCCCCATGCACTTCAGCTTCAGCAGGTAGGCCATTGGGGCCAGGCATCTTCCCACTCTGAACCTGACGTATGGCCTCCATGATCTCTGTTGCTTCTATTGCCCAATCTAGACTATCCCTGTCCTCTGTCATTAATACTGGAGTGAGAATATCTCCCACAACATCCTGCAGGGCCTGTTCATAGCATTGTTTACAGGGTTGATTTAGGGATTTTAAGTAGGTTGCAAAGATAGATACTATCTCTGGGGCTGTGTTGGCCTTCAGTTCTGTCCCATCCCAAATCTCATGTACCCATCTGTAGCCTTTTTCTTAGTGGGCCAGACAGGGGAGTAATTTACCATCCTTTTGTATAGTCTGTGCTGCGACGCCCTCTGCAACTTTCGTGCCTTGTCTTCCACTAGGTCTTTTCAGAGCTATCCGGTGTACCAGATTTGGCATAGGGTTGTCCTGGTATTCCCACTCGCATTGCGTCAGGCCTTGCTCTAGATTGTTCTCCTTTTCATAGCCTATTTAAATGTTCTGATTACTTTAGATATTTGATGACCCCTCATCACTGTTTTGTATGCCTTCCAAAGCATTAAATCAGAGTCTGCCAACCCCTCATTTTCAGTGAAATAGTCCTTGGTGGCTTGCATGAAGTATTTCTTTGTGTCCCAATCCCTGTTATCCCACAGGTCCAAATTCCAGTGGCTTGCCTATCTGGGTGTGGTTGGTTATTCTAGTGTGTAATGGTGATTAGTTTAAAAAACCCTGGGGTAGGAACATGGCGTCTCGGTATATATGTCCCTGTATTAGTGACACTAGGAAGTAGTCTATAATGTGTCTGGGGACTGAATTTGCCATGTCCCAATACAGTCCAGAGCCATGGATTATAACATTGGTGGTACATACCAGGAAACAATAAGTATATGTTCCCCATTCCACATTCCTAGTATCGCTGCATAGCCCCCTTCTCTGTTTGTCCATACCTGTGTGACTGCTAGTTGCAGGGGCTTCTTTACCAGTATCCCCACCTCTATAGAGTCAGACTTATACCCCGAGGGGGGTGCTGTTTTCTTTCTGCCTTGGCTCATGAACGCACAATTCTTGCCCCTCAAGTGTGTTTTTTTTTGCATTAGGAGCACATCTGGGTTGTGTCTATACATGAATATCCTGACCATCCCCCTCTTTACCTTGCTGTCCAGCCCATTAACGGTCCAGAAGAGAAATGTAAGACTCAAGGGTTTGCCCCCCTTGGTTGCATCCCCGTCAATCCAATCATACCTGTGACATTGATAGGAACATCTTAGTTGAGGTTGTCCTATCTCTTGTTTTCCTTTGATGCCATCGTATCTGGATCTGGCCTTATCCTTATATGTGTGTCTCTAGTTCACATGTGCAACCTTATGTCCCTGCCAATGGGGTCCCCCCTGGCTCTTCTGTGGGCAGAGGTGTTTGCAATCACTCCAGGTCAAGTCCCTGGTGGTCTGGTGATCTGGGGGATATCCTTTCAGTTGTCTCTGGGAACTTTGTGTCATCACTGTGTCACCGGCCTCCAGCCAGCTTCAAACCTTGTCTTTTGAGGTAAAGAACCATGACTTTTGACAGGACTGTTGGTTTTCCTGGGAATAACACTGTGTACTGAAGATTCTTTCCTGTAGTTCTGCTTTTGCTTTGTCGAATAACTGTCGGTGGGCCGGCAGGTCTCGTGTTCAGTCTGGGAAAATCTGAGTATTTTTGTTTTCAATCCTGATCCTACCTTGGTGTCTCGCGGCCTTCAGGAATGCATCCTGATCCCTGATCGCAATCACTAGACCATGCCCACATCTTGGGCGAAACCCTGGGAACCCAGTGTGCTTTCTACACTATGAAATGGGCTGTGAGTTGTTGGGGCAGAAAGAATGTCCAGAGTAATCCTTTGATGTATTGTTCAACATTCTTACCTTCCACTTTATTTGCTATGCCCACCAGGTGTATGTTGTTCCTTCAGGACCTTCTCTTAGCATCCTCTGCCCATGCGTGCAGGAGGGTTGTAGCCCTCCTGAGGTGGCCTACCTCTGTTTATAATTGTTTGATGGATGCACGTTGCTCCTCCAGTGTGGATTCTACTGTTCTCACCCTAGCCGAGATCTTGCGTAGATCGGTACGCAGAGGATTAATGTCATGAGCTACAGTGTCTATTTTTTGTTCCAGCTTTACTTTTGTATCTTGCACCACCTGAAGTATCTCTTTCATGGACATGGCATGCTGGTCCAATCTATGGGCAAGGTCACCTTTGGTCCCTTTTCACAGACTATTTCATGTGTTTTAGTCACTGCAGGCCCGACATGTGGGTCGAGAGTGTCTGTTGGCTTGCCAGAGCGGGTCTGCTGCCGCGATCTGCTTACAGGGGTGGGCATTGTAGGGCCTCTAGGTCGGGAAGTGCAGTTGACTGTGGTTACCCCACTGGGTCCAAAACCTGTGCCGCAGTACTTATCTCGCTCAGCCCATATGTTGCTACGTTCTTAGTCCTGTTATATGGTCTGCTCTTGCTACCCGGTGGACGGGTCTGTCCCTGTTCACGTAGGCCTATCTCGATTGATCATGGCCTACCAGGTCAGCCTCCTCCTCGCCAATGCCTGTGCAGTCTTCATGGGGCCCCCGACGGGCAGACTTGGTGCTGCCTATCTGCCCGTGAGAAGAGGCAGCGAAACAGAACACCAGCGGTCAATGGGGTGAGGACCCAGTCACCGTAAGTACAGCGGGGCATGGAATGAACCCGGCAGGGCAGGGACAGAGGACTGTGAAGCTGCTAAGGAAAGTGACGTAGTGGCTAGGACCCCATGAGGGTGGCTGGGTACCGGCAAGGCCGAACCAGCCAGTGCTTATGCGTCAACTGGGGACTCCACCGGCATGCTCCACGGTTCACTCCATTGGTCCCCTGGCCGCCACAGACATCACTGTCATCAGAAACCTGAGGGTCCATCTCATGTGGGGTGCCCTATGGGGCTCAACAGCAGTCTTGGTTCAATTCACTCTGCCTTTCTGCACATTATAGGGCACTTTGTTCAAGATTTTGGGACAATATGTACCATCCTCGATGGGAGCACAGTGCTAGTGCACTATCTTGAATCAGTGCCTGGCCATGTCCCTGCTCTTCTGTTGTCCTCCCCCCATGGTCCTATTTTTTTTTTTCTAATGAATGAAAGAGCTTTTCCACTACTTGATTATCATATTTTACAACATGAATAAAAGACTTTGTCAGAGCAAATAGGTCTCAAAGGCTAGCCATTGCTTGTTTGCATATATTATTGGCTATTTGTCACCCTGCGATGCAAAGAAATATGGTGCTGCATTTATGTCAATTTTATTTTTTGCGCATATGTTGCATCACTTTGCATTTTACCCTTCCACTTTTAAAGTTAAATGAGCACCGGTGCAAGATCCCAGTAAATCTTGGCATATGTTTGGGTTAGCTCAATTCATGGAGGTCATTGAGCAAGGTATAAGGGAACGTGGACTGTCACCATTGTCATCTCTCTTCTTCTGTCCACCCTGACTTGCTACGTTCAACCTCCTTGCATTGGCTAACTTCAGCGGCCATTCACTCACAACGAGCATTTTATCTGGGTTAACTCGTGATCCATGAATCCTCCATTGACTATATTAGCTCCACAGGCGCTCCTGTACTCCATTTGACAGCCCTCTCCTCAACAAACCACTGTTCGAATAACTATAGTTGGGAAAATTCCTGCTGTACCAATGCCATCAAATTCCTTCAGCTTTATTCAGTCGATATCCAGTGTAAATAATGATCCTTTACTTGATCATAGCTAACTCATCCATCCGCTGGCAATCAGTGAGATTTTCCTCAAAGATGATAAGATCTCGGCTGGCGAAATTTTATTAATTCTCCTCTTCATTCCCCATCTTCCAATCTCTTTATTCTTCATCCATCACTTCATTTCGTGGCTCTCCGCTGTTAAACCCAATGTTAAGCCATAGTATTAGTACAGGATGACTGGTTTGCCTGCATGGGTGCTTTTTCCACTCCCCCTAATCTATCTCACAGCATGTTTAGTGAAGGCCATGTTTTCCTTGCTGTCTGTCTCTTACTTGGGATGAGGATGATCCTGCAAAGGACTTTTGCTGATATTTTGTCTATTCATGATTGACCCCAGTTTGTGTCTGATAAAAATTCTTCAAGTGGGTAATCTCAGTGCAGATCACTGAAAGAGCCTGATATAATGACAGGAAAATGCACCAAAACAATTCTTTATATTTAATTTAAACAAGCATTAAAAATGCAATAGGTCTCGCCTTTTATTAAGTTAAAGCCATTTGCTTTGCTACACAATACCATTAGCAAAGCAAATGGCTTTAACTTAATCAAAGGAGAGACCTATTGCATTTTCAATGTTTGTTTTTCCAAGCATTGGCCGCGCGTGCACACAACTCCCGCTTCTCTCCCTCCTCCACCACATATCGCGTCTCGCGGCCGCATCAATAAGATGTGGCCTAATGGCTAGAGCGTACGACCTCGAAGCTTGGTAACCAGGTTCGAGTCTCTGCGGCTCAACCTCTTGTGATTCTGGGCAAATCACTTCATCTCCCCATGTCTAGCAAAACATGGATGTGTGCGTCTGGAACAGCTGGTGCTCGTGTAAAGTGCCCTGATACCTCCGGGTTGAGTTCGAGCTATATAAACCTACAAGACAAAAAACACGGCTCTGCGGATCTCACATGCCCTCACACATGCACTCACTGTCACGGGCCTCAGAGATGCTCTCGTGCTCGTGGGGGATGCACTCTCCCCCCTCCATAAGTGCCCCTCGCTCCCAGAAGATTCACACACTTCCTGCTGGTTGGCGAAGAGGGAGACACAAGCTCTCACGTGACAAAGTCAGGGTATAGCGCCCACCAAGCACATCTCGGGTTTAAACAAGCATCGTCATACAAATGGAACACGGTGACCAGTACGGGGTTGTGTGCTCTACCCCATGCCCCAGTGACACACTCAGGAGTGACACCCTCAGTAATAACACACCCAGTAATGACACACCCGGTAGTGATACATCCATGAGTGATAACCTCAGGAGAGACACACAGGACTGACAAACTTAAGAGTGACACACTCTGGAGTGTAAGTACATGGGCCCCTGTCCCTGCAGGCTGGACTCATTAAGATGTGGCCTAACGGTTAGAGCGTACAACCTCGAAGCTGGGTAACCAGGTTCGAGTCTCTGCGGCTCAACCTCTTGTGATTCTGGGCAAATCACTTCATCTCTCCACGTCTAACAAAACATGGATGTGCCCATCTGGAACAGCTGGTGCTCATGTAAAGCGCCATGATACCTCCGGGTCGAGTTCGAGCTATATAAAACTGCAAGACAAAAAACACGGCTCTGCGGATCTTACACGCCCTCACACATGCACTCACTGTCACGTGCCTCAGAGGTGCTCTCGTGCTCGTGGGGGATGCACTCTCTCCCCTCCATAAGTGCCTCTCTCTCCCAGAAGATTCACACACTTCCTGCTGGTTGGCGAAGAGTGAGACATAAGCTCTCACGTGACAAGGTTCGGGTATAGCGCCCACCAAGCGCCTCTCTGGTTCAAACAAGCATCGGCATACAAATAGAACATGGTGACCAGTACGGGGTTGTTTGCTCTCCCCCACGCCCCAGTGATACACTCAGGAGTTACACCCTCAGTAATGACACACCCAGTAGTGATACATCCAGGAGTGATAACCTCAGGAGAGACACACAGGACTGACAAACTTAAGATTGACACGCCCAGGAGTGACAAACTCTGGAGGGAAAGTACATGGGCCCCTGTCCCTGCGGGCTGGACTCATTAAGATGTGGCATAACGGTTAGAGCATATGATATGACCTCGAAGCTGGGTTACCAGGTTCGAGTCTCTGCGGCTCAACCTCTTGTGATTCTGGGCAAATCACTTCATCTCCCCACACCTAACAAAACATGGATGTGCCCGTCTGCAACAGCTGGTGCTCGTGTATAGCACCATGATACCTCCGGGTTGAGTTCGAGCTATATAAAATTGCAAGACAAAAAACACGGCTCTGCGGATCTCACACGCCCTCACACGTGCACTCACTGTCACGTGCCTCAGAGGTACTCTCGTGCTCATGGGGGATACACTCTCTCCCCTCCATAAGTGCCCCTCGCTCACTGAAGATTCACGCACTTCCTGCTGGTTGGCGAAGAGTGAGACACAAGCTCTCACGTGACAATGTTGGGGTATAGCACCCACGGTTGTTAAAGTCACCAGAGAAGCCAGAGACACTTTTCTCTTTTAGAGCCGTCTCAGTTGGACTGGCTCGCCTGACTTCCTTTTGTACTAAAAGGTTCTTATCTTTATGGGGCCATGTGTTTGGCCCCATAAAGATAACAAACCTTTTACGCCAGCAGTAAGTCGGGGCAGCCAGTCCAACTGGGACGACTCTAAAAGAGAAAAGTGTACGTCACTGGAAGCTCTTTTCCAATGGCTGGCCACCGTTTACCATAAACGGTGATGCCAGCCAATGGAAAAGAGGGGCGGGGCTTAAACCCCACTAGTGAAAGCTACCCTAAATCACTAAATCTCGCCAGAGAGACTGCGCATGTCTGCGCAGCCTACACCAGGTGAGATCTAAAAAGGGTAGGGTGACAGAAAGAGCTATTATGTCCAGTGCAGAATAGACCCCAGGTTGTAGTTGCCCACTACCATCAGCAATTGAAAAGCGAAAATGATTATGTAGGGGGCACCCCAAAGCCAAATTCTATAATAGATGCAGAATGCAAGTGCTTTTGAGTCCAAATTACAACGATTTATTTATGTTTTTTGACCATTTCTTCTATACAATAAATCAATCAGCAAAATGATGACATTATAGAAAAAAGAATGTCATCATCTCAATATAATGTTCATAATAAAATCCTCCAAGTACTATTATACACATTCCTCATATAGTACTTACATGTAGAAACAACCATAAGAAAATCAAGTAATTAATGAAATACAACATCCATATTATATTTATTCATCATAAATGTTGCAATTTGTTGTATGTTTCTTCAAAAAGGTACAGCCAACAAGTATTTCGCAACTTATGTCACTTTTTCAACGCAAATTCGTACAGGGAAAGAAAATCACTATTATATCCGGGGTACCGGCCACCAGATCTTTGTATTCAATGCTTGATGTCACACAAATATCCTTCTCATACATATATCACCTCTTTCAAACACATTTTATTCTGTCAACAGGAAACTGATTAACAAAAACATCCAGAGTGGATTTAAAAACTACCATTAATGGAAACTCAGAATTAGTCAAAGCAAGCAAATAAGTGACAATAAAGCCAACCAATAGTAAGCAATGGAGAAGCTGCAAGCCCACTCTAGGTTATTGGTAAGGCCACAATAAGTCTTTTGCAGATGGTAGGGGAGACTAAATATATCTCAAGATAATCACAAATCCAGACACAAGCACAAGAAAAGGAGGAAATATATATCACCCCAGGCCTCCACCATTGCAACATGGCCATTGCCCTTGCTCTCTTGTGCTTCAATTTCCACATTGCCTGCACGGCATGATCAGTCCAAAGTGCAAGCCATTCACCAACAAACAAACAAATTAAAAAATTGAATTAAAAGGGAACAAATAATAGAGTGGTGTCCCCACTCCCTCAATGATCCAACATGTTTGCAAATAACTGAACTTACTTGATTTTCTCATAAAATTCAAATATCATAAGGGTGTCCTGGTGCAAACAAAGAGTGCATGATGTTATCATTCCAATCCAAAATGACAAAGGGCTCAACAAAGAACAGAGTGGAGTCTTCAAGCCAGGAAGGGGAGATTGATGCTCTTTGTACAGTAGTCTCACTCTCTCTTTAACTGTAAAAAAACCAAAAAACATTTCTTGCTAAAAAAAAGTTACCCAACTTGTTCATGTGAGAGAAACTCAACTTAAAATGATTTGTTAACTTGATTTGTCGGGCCCCACATTAAAATAACGGCTGCTCATGTTCAGTTCCTTCACATTGGTCCCATTCTCAAAATAGGATTTGTACTCAAATTAAATCTTGTTTATGCAGTGTGGGTTAATGGTGCAATCTGAGGCATTTCTCATCACATCCATGGCACAACATGTCAGAAATTATGCAAGATTATGCTGGTGTAAAGAAAGTTTCACCTGGGTTTACAAAGAAACTGTAAAACCAGCACATTATCCTGATAGTGCAGTAAAACAAAGACAGAGGGCCTGATAGCAAGTGGGTTATTTTTTTCCCACCCCTACCTAAAACCCTTTTTGCACAAAGGTCAGAATTGTGAGTAGAGTGTTATTTCACACATTCGATAATTATCGGATACGTTAAATACCTCAACCTTCACTAAAGTTTGTCAGGTGAATCCTGCTGAAATTTAACAGGGGAATGTCAACGGTATTTACTGAACCAAGCAGATTTTGATTCGTTAAACAACAAAATCAGCATGTTATTCTCCAGAAACTCATAATAGATGCTATTTATTGCACTGGATAAATAACGTGCCCCATGGTATCATTATTAATCAGGCGCAATAATTAGAACGTATACTCATGACCAGGGCCGTAGTGCAATTCACTCATCAAGCTTCTTTGTTTCCTTTCCATAGGCTTGGGCATCCACACAGGAAGCACTTGCGAAACAAAAACAAAAAATACATACATCAGCAAATAAGGTACCATTTGTTTCAGCAAAATGTTTTGAAAGAACACACAGTGTGCGTCAAGATACCTGTTGCACAGTAGCCGCTGGTGTCAGGAAAAAGAAGTGGAGCAGCATGGGGGGCCAATAATAAAACAAAAAAACAAACAAACAGAAAAGAATTTGCCTGCTGCTCGCCACTCTTCTGCTTTGCATAGGCTGAGGCTCCCAGGCGCTGCTCTCATGCTGGTAATACCCAGTGGTCGAAGTGGGGAAAATAAAGTAGGGGAACTGTGGGCGGAGACTCAGGGGGCGGGAATAACCCAAGGATTGGATTAGTGGGCGGAGTCGGAGGTGTGGCTAGAAATAGCAAAACATACCAATTTTTGAACGTTTGGCATTTCACTGACCAGTTACAGCTTATAACGTTATTTAATTCAAAGAATCAATAAACATGTTTATTTGAGGTTTAATATATAAGTTGTTTATATTTAATTCATTTACAATGTGGGACATGTTTCCAATCACAGAATATTCCAAATACGCTTATAAGTGGAATCATAAGCCATTTGTCTCCGAGCCATGCAGTTTCTTTCATCTGCACTTCTCCTCCCTTTTTCTAACCATTTCTGAACATAAAATTCAGGTTTAAATTCTATCACAGGTGGCCCCACGATATTTATGAACATTGTAGAAGACAGACGATTGATTGATATTCTGTTCCGCAGTGGTGTGAGCACATCATTCATTACACTAAAGCCCCGTTCACATTCAGCAGTTGAGGTACAAAAGGTGTTTATAATGTGCATTAATGGTTTCAGGCTTTCAGAGATGCAATTTTTATTTTGTTTGTACTCTCTGAAACCATGGATGTACTGCCTGGTATCAAATACATGCAACCTGCTACAAAGGTTTTGTAATTCTCCCTCACCGTATAAGATGTCTACTGGATCTGGCCAATAAACTGGTAGTAGGAGTTTCATTCTATGTACTAACTCTTTGTATTCTATTTCATCATTGGTTGTGGTTGTGCATCTAGAAACATTTGATGCATTAGACATTGTCATCATTTTTCGCAGGTTATTTGCTAAGCTCCTAAAGAACTATGCCCTATTGATGCTAACACAGCCTTTGTTCTGTTGCAGTCCTACACCAGCACACTGCATCCGTTCAGCAGCATCTAATGCAGTTGTAGCAAACAAAGGGCCCGGGTGCATCAGCCATTGATTCAAACACTAAAATCTGCATCTGTATTGAACGATCGGCCTCATATATGGTCATATTACGCCGCTGCAGCCTTCTGGATAGGTCACCCAATTCTGTGAGAGCATCATATAAAATGCCCATATTTTCAACAAACACCAGGGAGGTTAATAAACGGTTTAAACCAGCATATTTCCTCTGCTCAATGTCACTCCTCGTTGAGTCTTCGGAAGATTCCATGAAATGTTTAATAAGTCCTTTGTAGTTATTCCAAACAGCTCTCACAGATCTTTCACTTGAGGACACCCAACGTACATCTAGCACCTTTCCAATTGCCAGAAGTCTTACTTCTACCTCCAGAGCACATTCCCCAAGCTCTCTCTGATTTTTCGGAGAGGCATGGTAGGTGGTATAGAGTTTATCAAAAAATAAATTTGAGCTGATTAATGCCTGCGACTTCTTTACAAACATCACCCACAGCAAGCTCCAGCTTGTGGTTAGCACAGTGCCATACACTCAACTGTGGATATTTCAGTTTCAGAAGAGTTGCCACACCGGATTTCCTACCTATCATATTGGAAGCACCATCTGTTACAAGCTGAACCAAATGACTTTTTAAATACTCATCAGTAAAACCGTGTCTCTCTAAGCATGCAAGTAAGGTATCTAAGATTAGATCTGCTGCTGTGCTTGGCAACTCAACAAGGTCCAAGAAAAAGGTCAGTGGCTCATTGTGTTTATCAATACATGCTCTTACACAGATAATTAGTGTGGTCAATTTACTATTTGTGAGCTATGGGACATATTTATGGGAATGGTGGCGCAGGGCAGCACAGCAAGTTACTGTGCTGCGCTGCCCTGCGTCACAGGGAATAGGCGGAAATGTGCCGTATTTATCCAATATGGTGCATTCCGGTCTTTTCCCCCTGCACTGGTGCCATTTCGACAGCCTAGCTTCAACGCAGGCACTCTTGCCCCATTGTGCCAGGGTGCCTCCTTTGCATGCAGGATTGTTTTTGTGCAGGAAGGGGCACCTTCCTGTACAAAAACAATCTTGAGAGGCGTTTTTCATCTTTCTATGTGGGCTGCAGAATAAAGCACAGTTTGAAAGAGGAAAAAGCAAGGAGAAATAAAGATATTTCTCCTAGTTATGCCTCCTCTGGGGCAGCGCAAGATTTTACCGCATTCCCAGGATTACAAGTCCTTGTAAATCTATGAATGCGTCAAAAACCGTGGGGGTTTGTGGGAGACTTTTATTATTGCAGGAAAACTACTGCGTGACAAAGCCACTGCTGCTCTAGGGTGTGCTGCTTTGTAGACCTGCCCGCAAGACTGGTGGTGAACCTGGGTCTGAATTGTGGTGGACAGGGCTTCAAGTTTACTCAACTGGCCACCAGTAGGGTTCACCTGCTGGTGCTAAGAGACCAGGGCTTCTAAGGTCTAGTGGGGCTTCTAAAGTCTATCATGGGTGCTCCCTCAGGAGTGGTCTGATGGACAAGGCATGAAGGCTGAACCAGGATCCCCAGTTCCAAATTTGGTAGCTCTGGCCATAATGCCAAATCCTATCCCCACCGAACACTCTTCTGCCCCACTGAGTGAAACTCGCACTGTCTTCACCTACAACCCAATTCTGCCCCATTATAAGCACCTGGATGTGACTCATTTCAAATTATGCAGTGCCTGAAAAAAGTAACAACATTCTGGGAAAAGCAAATACTCCTAGGGAATGCAGGATTATGTAAAGCATGCAAAATATAAGCAGGAACGACATGTTACCTTAACGCTTTTACTCTCGTTCAGAAATCAATGAGTATTTTTTGTCTCAAACATTGAGGACATGAATATAGGGCTCCTCCTGTACACATGTGTTAAGCAGGGCTCAGAGACAAAGGAACTCTTCAAGAGAATCTGATCTGACTCACGGAAACCAACAAGGGCTCCTTCTTATCCACAAATTGTGCACTCTTGATTGTCAGCGCCAGGATGCCTGTTAGGTGAGAGTGCGCTTTACAAGTGAGATGAATAAATAAATAAATAATTCTTATTCATGTCAGCCAGCTAGCTGCTCAAACATAGTATAGCACATATGTATTCAAGTGTCCTGCAAAGAAGAATGAGTGCGAGTAAGTAAATGTGGGTGTGAATGATTGAGTGCCTGAATGTAACTGAGCATGAGTGAAAGAGTGTATGTCGATGAAAGTGAGAGAAAGTGAGTGAGAAGGAGTCACGTAGAGTAAGTGAAACTGTAAGTTAGAATGAGGTAATCAGAGTAGGAAAAAGTGGTGAGACTGAGTGAGTGAGAATGTGATACCGAATGTTGAAGTGTGAGTGCAAGTGAGCAATTTTGAGTAAAAGGGAAAGTGAATGAGAATGAATAATGGTGGTAGTGAGCCTGAGTGAGATAACATGTGAGCAAGCAGGACAAAACACAGGCCTTGGCAAAGTGGAGGTAAATATTTACTTATGTGAGGAACATATTGTGCATCTTGAAAAAAAATGTGGTCAACTCCTGGGGATGTTGTCTTGGCACAGTAATGGCTTTTGAGAGAATTTGTGTAAAAATGGGGTGTTGAAAATAAAATGCAGTATTTGACCCTATAGTTTTTTTTTCAAAATTATCTTGGGAGTAGCAACACCCAGACTGCAAATCCTCCGGGCCCTCCTTTATCTCTTCTTAGTCTTACAAGGCCCAGCAAATCGCACTCTTTTCCAAATCTCTTTCTAAATATTATCACTCTCAAAAACTGTTTTTTCTATGTAATTTTCCTTTGATGGGAAGAGGAGGTTTCTGAGGTGGTAGTATCAGGCAAGTGACACTACTTGGGCTCCCTCTGTTCGAGCCTTCATGTAGGATCCCTCTTCATTGCTACCTCCACCTGACCCCAGACCCCGCAACACACTCCCTTGCAGGCTTGATTATCCACTACTCCTCTCCAGTGCACCTTATCTCACAGCTGACCTTGGGCCCCAGCCCCATATCCGGCACCATCGGGCTCCACTTTCATTTTCCCCGGTAAAAACATTAGTAAAATCACCTTCAAACTTAAAACATTGAATATAGCAGTAAATATAACTAGCACACACTTTAAAGTATGTTCCACAGTAGCCCTTATGACCCGACTGCTAATTAAATAAACAAAAACAGAAAGGCCATGACAAGGCCGGCTTTAGCGCTGATGCGAAAGTCTTATTTGGCGCCACACCAATGATCACTGCCATACGCCACAAGTGCTCCTCATCTCCCCATAGCCCCTCCCCCTCATGACCTCCTCCTCGGATTCCCTCCCTGCCACCCTCCACCAGTGCCCCTCATTTTGCTGTAGCCCCTCCCCCTCATGACCTTCTCCTCAGAATCCCTCACTACCATCCTCCAGCAGTGCCCCTCATCTCTCCCTAGCTCCCCCCTCCCCCCCCATGACCTCTTCCTCGGATTCCCTCACTGCCACCCTCCAACAGTGCCCCTCATCGCTCCATAGCCACTCCCACTACCTCCTCCTCGGATTCCCTCACTGCCACCCTCCTACAGTGCCCCTCATCTTTATGTAGCCCCTCTCTCATATGCATTTCATTTGTTGTGTAGCGCTACTCATATCAATGTAGTGTGTGTCAGTACTTTACACCACGCACACATTATACAGAGACAACGAATCATACAAGTATGTAAATCAGCCTACAGAGAATGTCACATAAGCCAATGAGGATTACAAGGTGTATGAATCACATGTCATCCATACTGGTGGGCAGTTATTTTAAGAGGGTTTGGTCTGGAGAAGCACAAACTCAGGATTTAAAGAGTACTCCAGTGGTTAGGGGTTGGCTTTACTGATAAAAATGTATATCTGCCCAAAGATACTCATTTTAGCAACATTAGAATAATGAAAGACTGGGGAAGTTCTAACTATATCACAAAACAAAAAACGCGAAGTTCTAACTATATCATTCAGGTTTGCATACAGCTCTTTGATGACAGTTCATTGGTCACTGTCCTATGTTAGGATTGTAACTTCTGAACTGCAAGTAACACAAGGATCTCTGTCACAATGACAGTAACCCACTGAGCTTCCACATAAAATACAGTTCATCTGCACTTAACTACTAACAGAGAAATGATTGCTCTCCAGCAGGATCATTCATCCCCAGCGTTATCTGGGCATTTTTTTATTGTCCTATTGTTGTCCTGCATCAGCCATGATAACGATAAAAACGGATTAAATGAAGCACACACAAAGTACATGTCCTGCTGCGCCTGTGCAGGATTTAAAAAGAAAAACAAATAGTGACACATTCTCCTACCTACTCCATTAGTCAATCTTAGTGTTGCAGCCTGATGTGATATGCAGCTGCAGGGGTTGGGAAAGGTGAACCAAAATAAACAAACTTCTTTTCTCCTGCGCTGCACAGAAAAAGAATATCCCCGCAGCAGGACAGTAGGCAAAGGTTACCGCGGCCAAAGAAAGGATGTGTCGCCTTTCGCCATGCCCCTGTTGGAGATGAAGGGGTGAAAAAATAAACAAAGCCTTGTTAACATGTAAATGGTCTTTTAAAGACCTGTGAAGTACTCAGGTACGGCTGCGATAATCTCAAAAACTGTCTGTGTGTGCGCGCCCGGGCTTTGAACCACTTTGAGCCCCATGGCGTTTCGCGCCTGCCTTCAAGCCCTTACAAGAACCGGGCCTGAATTAGGGCAGTCCCGGGACGCTTTTTTTTAAATCAAGAAGTAGGGGAACGGACTAGCATAATTTTTAAAAGTAGGGGCACGCCGTGCCCTTCCGTTCCCCCCCACTTCTAACACTGGTAATACCCCATGAGAGCAGCATCGGGATAAAGCGAAGCGGGCGGGCTCTGCGCTCCACCGGGGACTTGCAGCCTGTGTCTGCTGTTGTTCTCCATCCAGCAATGCAGCTAGGTTGGAGAGATGTCAGTGCGCATGTAGGTTTCGCCGTCCTAAGACGGCCGGCCAAACTAACATGGGTACTGACAGCAGTGCCCACTACTCCTCCATCAGTCTTCGTATGACCCCGCCCCCAAGATTCAGCTCCTGACGAAAAAATGATAATAAAACTGTTATTAGCATTTTTTTTTTTTTGCGTCTGCTGGAGGGGGGTGACGCTCCTCCGCCATAACAGAGGAGCCGCCGCTGCTGTTGCATCTGCAGTCTAATATAAGGGAATTCTTAATACTTCATGGGAGACAAATTGCAAATGTTCCCATCTTTGAGATGCCAATGCCTTGCTGGACAGCTCATTCAAGCCACATCAAACCAGTGTTAGAAGTGGGGGGGAACGGAAGGGCACGGCGTGCCCCTACTTTTAAAAATTATGCTAGTCCGTTCCCCTACTTCTTGATTTTAAAAAAGCGTCCCGGGACTGCCCTAATTCAGGCCCGGTTCTAGTAAGGCTTGAAGGCAGGCGCAAAACGCCATGGGGCTCAAAGTGCTTCAAAACCCGGGCGCGCACACAGACAGTTTCAGAGATTATCGCAGCCGTACCTGAGTACTTCACAGGTCTTTAAAAGACCATTTACATGTTAACGAGGCTTTGTTTCTTTTTTCACCCCTTCATCTCCACCAGGGGCACGGCGAAAGGCGACAAATCCTTTCTTTGGCCGCGGTAACCTTTGCCTACTGTCCTGCTGCGTGGATATTCCTTTTCTCTGCAGCGCAGGAGAAAAGAAGTTTGTTTATTTTGATTCGCCTTTCCCAACCCCTGCAGCTGCTTATCACTTCAGGCTGCGACACTAAGATTGACTAATGGAGTAGGTAGGAGAATGTGTCACTATTTGTTTTTCTTTTTAAATTCTGCACAGGCGCAGCAGGACATGTACTTTGTGTGTGCTTCATTTAATCCGTTTTTATCATTACCATGGCTGATGCAGGACAACAATAGGACAATAAAAAAATGCCCAGATAACGCTGGGTATTAATGATCCTGCTGGAGAGCAATCATTTCTCTGTTAGTAGTTAAGTGCAGATGAACTGTATTTTATGTGGGTAGCTCAGTGGGTTACTGTCATTGTGACAGAGATCCTTGTGTTGCTTGCAGTTCAGAAGTTACAATCCTAACATAGGACAGTGACCAATGAACTGTCACCAAAGAGCTGCATGCAAACCTGAATGATATAGTTAGAACTTCGCGTTATTTGTTTTGTGATATAGTTAGAACTTCCCCAGTCTTTCATTATTCTAATGTTGCTAAAATGAGTATCTTTGGGCAGATATACATTTTTATCAGTAAAGCCAACCCCTAACCACTGGAGTACTCTTTAAATCCTGAGTTTGTGCTTCTCCAGACCAAACCCTCTTAAATATACTGCCCACCAGTATAGATGACATGTGATTCATACACCTTGTAATCCTCATTGGCTTATGTGACATTCCCTGTAGGCTGATTTACATACTTGTATGATTCGTTGTCTCTGTATAATGTGTGCGTGGTGTAAAGTACTGACACACACTACACTGATATGAGTAGCGCTACACAACAAATGAAATGCATATGAGAGAGGGGCTACATAAAGATGAGGGGCACTGTTGGAGGGTGGCAGTGAGGGAATCCGAGGAGGAGGTAGTGGGAGTGGCTATGGAGCGATGAGGGGCACTTGTGGATGAGATTTCCATTCTTGAAAGACGCATCTCCCAAGAAATAGACTGGGTGAGGAGATCCTCCCTGGGACCCATCGCACACGTTACCACCCCCGTCAAGCCACCAAATCCCATAACACATCCGGTAGGGGGGGTAGTTGGGCTGCCTGTTCTCCCGGACTCATCTGTTATTAACTGCTCCATTACCTCCTCCACTGACTGTGATAATTCTGAGCATGCAGAGCTTAGTTTACTACCTCTTCCAAACTGCAAGGGCCCCACAGTACACACCACTGCTGAGGTAGTTGCCACTGAGCTGACCACAAGCAATACCAAGGACCTGACCCAGCCCACACAGCGGGAGAAGGAGGGAGCAATCCCGAAAATGGACAAAAGGGCCTATAAAACCAGGGGGGGAAATTCTAAAGCTACTAAAGCCAACTCTAGGGCTAGGGGAACTAAACAGGACATAGCTAGCAAAGGGCCGGTTCCATCCCGTAAACACGAAGCCCTGCACCAACACACCCCGGCAAAAAATCCATCTAGCCAACAAATTGCTGCCGGGATGTATGATAGTATGTTCACTGGTTTACGCACTCTACTGAGGGAATTGCTTAATCCCCTAGAAGACCGTTTGGCCAATATAGAAATCTGCCTAATAGATTTGCGCAGGGGATTACTAGGCTTAGTCTCAGACCAAAGAGCAGGTACGCACGCAGTAGTTGGGCTCTCCATAGGGACTCCTAATTTACCTAACCTACCTTTAAATTCTATCACCTCGTCCCCTGCACCTCTGACAGTCACCTCATTGGAAAATGTGCAGCCAGTTTCTTTGTCAAAATCCGTTCCCGCACTACCCAGTAACCACCAATCCGTCACAGGATCTACCAGTAGGCCGAACTCATCCGGTCCGGCCTCTGGTTCTGATCAGGAAAAATCTTTAAACGACGCAAGGAACCCTACAGACAGGCAAGACAGCCAACAAAATTGGCGCAAAGTGATAAATTTGCCTCCTGAGGCTGCTGCCTATTCCGCTGTCTTAAAGGGAGTACCCTCGTTCGAGGGAACCGTGGTGGAACCTTATGACTCTTTACACAACAAGGTCACTAGCTGGCTTAATACTCACAGGCCACTACCACCTAATACTAAGGGAGAAATTCTCATGGTTAGAAGAGTCCCATGGATCGGTCATACCGATAAGAAATGTGTTGGTGACTGCATAATTGTAAACTTTAGGAACCCCAAAATCGTGCCCTATATTTGCAATTGGACTGGGAACACAGGGTCTACATCTATTGAAGTGGTCCACCTGTCATATTTTTATCCTAATATTTATAAGCCAATTTTGAACAATGACATTGGTTGGACCCGGGTTGGACCTGCTGCTGATGGCCGCAGAGCCAGGCCCACCCGTAATGCTCCCAGTACCAACTTTGGTAACTTTTTGCATCCTAATAGATACAGCTGCCTTGAACAGATAGATTGACTTTTTAAGGGTCAGGGGCATGGCGGATGCGAAATAGACATCGCCATTCAAGAATATGGTGCCCCTCGAGGGGAGAATTTGACATCTATTAACCCCCACGGTGAAGAAACCGATCCATCCAAAATCATAACTATCTTGGGCGGCACTAATAACAAGTTAAAATTGCCAGTCCCAACATATCAAAAAGCAGACCCGATGGAACCATCTACTTTGGAAATATCTTTCCCCAGGCTTATGATTCCACCAATGGATGCCGCCCCGCTTAAAAGTGGTGGAAGTGATCCAGACCCGCTTGACGATTCCTTAAAGGTTCTCTCCTGGAATGTCGCTGGCATTGCCAATAAACTTGACACGAGCGACTGGGACTCCCTGATAGCCAATAGCGACATCTGCCTCTTTCAAGAGACATGGGCAAGGGAACCATTATCTAGAGTGGGGTATGCTGTGTTTGAAATAAACGCGATCTGGTCAGGTAGAGGGAGGCCCTCCGGAGGATTGGCGATCTGGGTAGCTAGTCACATTGGGTGTGATGCGGAGAGTTTACCGACGCATTTGCAGGATATTCAGTGTGTCCTACTCAGGTGGCCTAATGCTTCGAGTTTAGCAATAATTAATGTATACTCCC
Source organism: Triturus cristatus (assembly GCF_964204655.1). Taxonomy (NCBI): domain Eukaryota; kingdom Metazoa; phylum Chordata; class Amphibia; order Caudata; family Salamandridae; genus Triturus; species Triturus cristatus. The sequence goes on from NC_140593.1 coordinate 249,068,862, forward strand.
GTCCCACCAAGCTGGCCATGGAATCTCCCACACTTGATGATCTTACTTGCTTTTTGGCCACCCTCCCTAATGACTTTAAGATAGTCTTGGGAGGCGACTTGAACTGCCACTTTGAGCCCTTAGAAGGCCTTAAGGAAGGAGCCCTCGTAGCGGAAGATGACCTCTGGGGTGTTCCGCGTTGCCAATCCCCATATGTTAAAATCTGGTCTCCCTTAGTAGTACAAATTCTGTCCTTAACGCTAAACTTCTCCTTAAGGGCATGCAATGGTCGCAGTACCTCAGATACCCCCTCTGCATGTACTTTTAATAGGGTGAACCACGAATCTAGGTTAGATTATATTTTTGTAGACATTAGTCTCTGGCCCATGATCCAGGACTTCAGAATAATAGCAAGAACGGACAGTGATCTTAAAGCTCTTGTAATGTATATGGCGCACCCTAAAGGTGCTCCTCGATCACTTGCCGTTGAGCCCAGTACAGATCCTGGGAACTTGCTAATTAGTTCCAATAGACGTAGGATCAAATGGGGGAAACTGGCGAGCTCAGAAGAGTCCCTAAGTAAAAATTTTCGGCTAGCACTCCCGAAGCTAATAGAAACGGACAATCTAATCTCGCAGCCAAGAAACTTGGAATTCAACAAGAAACTAGCCCACATGCATGAAGAATTGGTGGCCCTTTTAGGCGAGGTCTTTTACCCAGTGTTACCCTCAAGGAAAAATACAACTCGAACTCCAACCTGGTATAATGCATCTTGTAAAAAGGCTAAGTCCGAACTTTTGAAGTGTGTTAAAAAAGGATCGGACAAGCGCAAACTTGTTGAGCTTAGACGGATTTACAAGAAAACCATGGCAGTGGCGCGAGCTGACTGGGACTGGAACAAATGGCAGGATTTAACATCAGCACTGGAAGCGAAAGATCTGAGGAAATTTTGGTCCCTGGTGAACACTGGTATGCCAGATCCCAAAGCTGCAATAGAGCCAAATATTGCAGCATCCGTTTGGGAGGCCCATTTTGGCCAACTATACCAGGAACCACCTCAAATTGATGGTGGAAGGGACACGGTTTTTACTGTTGTTCCTGCCCCAGTAGCAGCCCTGGAATTTACTCTTTCTGAGGTGGTCAGTGTTATTCTAGCCCTGTCGAGGGGAAAGGCCCCTGGTCTTGATAGGTTGCCTGGCGATCTTTTTCGTTCATACGCAGACATATGGGGTCCTTATCTTCTCACACTCTTTAACGCCATTCTGGGTGGGATGGAGATTCCTTGTACTTGGCTGGGGGCTGAGATAGTACCCATTTTTAAAAAGGGTTCTCCTCTACTCCCAGCCAACTACAGGCCGATAAGTCTCATAGACGTCCCCCAGAAAATTTACTCGCGCCTACTCCTAAACCACCTCACGGAGTGGATGGAGGAAAATAAAATTCTCAGCCCCTTACAAGCTGGCTTCAGGAAAAACACGTCCACCATGGATCAGATCTTCCGCCTCGTACTCCTATATTGGAAAACTGTGATCATTGAGAGGGGAAGGCTGTACATGGTGTTCGTGGACTTGAGGTCAGCTTTCGACCTGGTCCCCAGGAAGAAACTATGGGAGACATTAATGGGGCTGGGAGTTCCACTTCATCTATTAAATGCCATTATTAGGCTCCATGAAAACAATTTTGCACAGGTCAGGTATGGAAGGACGGGTGCGCTGACATCTAAATTTCCAGTTCATAGAGGGGTCAGACAGGGTTGTGTTCTTGCCCCGACCCTGTTCTGCCTCTACGTTAACAACGTAATAGCATATCTTGACAACGTTCATGATAATGATGCCCCGTCTCTGGCCGGCAGGAGGGTACCGGCCATTATGTTCGCGGATGATACCCTCCTGCTGTCCAAATCTCCGATGGGGATCCAACGGATTTTAGATGGTTTTGGCCTTTTCTGTAGCCAACATGGCCTGGAAATAAACACAGGGAAGACCAAGTTTATGATATTCAACCCTACAGCCAAAACTAGACCAAACCCATCCTTGAGTTCAGTAACACTGGAGAGAGTAAAAACCTTTCAGTATCTAGGGGTAACGCTGCATGAGAACCTATCATGGGAACCTCACGTAGCAATCAGTCGCTTGAAACTTGCACAACTGTCGGGGGGAATTCTGAAGGTGGCAAATTCTTCCACCTACAAACCAATCAGCCCGGCAGTCGTAATGTACAAGTCGCAAGCCAAAGCAGCCGCATCCTATGGTGGAGAACTCTGGGGATACACGGCGGGCACAGGAATTATTAATGTAGAAAACAATTTTTTAAGGCGTCTCCTGGCCCTCCCCCGAGGCACACCCCTTCTTCCCCTAAGAATGGACATGGGTCTACCCTCTATAAAAGAGGACCTGGAACTTATGCCATTAAGGTTCTGGCATAGGCTCTGGTCTACTGTTGAGCTTTCACATTATAGGCAAGAGCTTGTACATGTTATGAATCTGAATTCCTGCGATAAAATTACCTGGCTAGCCTCCATAAAGAAAGAACTCTATCGGCTGGGACTCCCCGAATTATGGGAATCGCCTGAGCAAGGCTGTCTTGGGGTCTCTCGCAAACGCCTTGTGGGTATATACAGGGAGCAACGTTATGCCTCCCTGGTCTCTGCATCTAACAAAGGGACCTTGACTGATCGATTTTTGACTTTCAAGGACTATTACCAGTTTGAGGGATTTATGGACATTATTTTTCCCATTTTATCTAGAAAACTGTTTATACAATGGAGGCTAGGGACTCTCCCTATTAAAATTTTTACCCGCAACTGGACAAAAAAGAATGATAAAATCTGTCCAGGCTGCTGCATTCATGATGAGGAAGAAACCCACATTGTGTTCTTTTGCCCAGCTTATAATAGACCAAGAAGATACTGGCTAGCCCCGCTATGCAGAAATCTGGGCATTAGGAGACATCTGCAGGTGTACAGAATACTGAAAACGAACACTGATCCGCACATAGTCTTTGCAGTTGCAAAATTTTTAACGGCTATGTGGCATATAAGGTCTAATTTAAATAAGAACTGCTCTGTTTAATGAATTCCATTGCCTAGATGTCCGTAACCTTTTGTATACTGATTTTACTGATTTTATTAATTGCTTGTATTTTTACTGATTGTTTTAAATGTATTGTGTGATTGCATCTTTTATGGCCTAATTGGCCGAAATAAAGAAAATTTGGATTGGATTGGTTTCAGAGATTATCGCAGCCGTACCTGAGTACTTCACAGGTCTTTAAAAGACCATTTACATGTTAACGAGGCTTTGTTTCTTTTTTCACCCCTTCATCTCCACCAGGGGCACGGCGAAAGGCGACAAATCCTTTCTTTGGCCGCGGTAACCTTTGCCTACTGTCCTGCTGCGTGGATATTCTTTTTCTCTGCAGCGCAGGAGAAAAGAAGTTTGTTTATTTTGATTCGCCTTTCCCAACCCCTGCAGCTGCTTATCACTTCAGGCTGTGACACTAAGATTGACTAATGGAGTAGGTAGGAGAATGTGTCACTATTTGTTTTTCTTTTTAAATTCTGCACAGGCGCAGCAGGACATGTACTTTGTGTGTGCTTCATTTAATCCGTTTTTATCATTACCATGGCTGATGCAGGACAACAATAGGACAATAAAAAAATGCCCAGATAACGCTGGGTATTAATGATCCTGCTGGAGAGCAATCATTTCTCTGTTAGTAGTTAAGTGCAGATGAACTGTATTTTATGTGGGTAGCTCAGTGGGTTACTGTCATTGTGACAGAGATCCTTGTGTTGCTTGCAGTTCAGAAGTTACAATCCTAACATAGGACAGTGACCAATGAACTGTCACCAAAGAGCTGTATGCAAACCTGAATGATATAGTTAGAACTTCGCGTTTTTTGTTTTGTGATATAGTTAGAACTTCCCCAGTCTTTCATTATTCTAATGTTGCTAAAATGAGTATCTTTGGGCAGATATACATTTTTATCAGTAAAGCCAACCCCTAACCACTGGAGTACTCTTTAAATCCTGAGTTTGTGCTTCTCCAGACCAAACCCTCTTAAATATACTGCCCACCAGTATGGATGACATGTGATTCATACACCTTGTAATCCTCATTGGCTTATGTGACATTCCCTGTAGGCTGATTTACATACTTGTATGATTCGTTGTCTCTGTATAATGTGTGCGTGGTGTAAAGTACTGACACACACTACACTGATATGAGTAGCGCTACACAACAAATGAAATGCATATGAGAGAGGGGCTACATAAAGATGAGGGGCACTGTTGGAGGGTGGCAGTGAGGGAATCCGAGGAGGAGGTAGTGGGAGTGGCTATGGAGCGATGAGGGGCACTGTTGGAGGGTGGCAGTGAGGGAATCCGAGGAAGAGGTCATGGGGAGAGGGGGGAGCTAGGGAGAGATGAGGGGCACTGCTGGAGGATGGTAGTGAGGGATTCTGAGGAGAAGGTCATGAGGGGGAGGGGCTACAGCGAAATGAGGGGCACCGGTGGAGGGTGGCAGTGAGGGAATCCGAGGAGGAGGTCATGAGGGGAAGGGGCTATGGGGGGATGAGGAGCACTTGTGGCGTATGGCAGTGATTATTGGTGTGGCGCCAAAAAAGACTTTCGCATCAGCGCTAAAGCCGGCCTTGTCATGGCCTTTCTGTTTTTGTTTATTTAATTAGCAGTCGGGTCATAAGGGCTACTGTGGAACATACTTTAAAGTGTGTGCTAATTATATTTACTGCTATATTCAATGTTTTAAGTTTGAAGGTGATTTTACTAATGTTTTTACCGGGATAAATGAAAGTGGAGCCCGATGGTGCCTGATATGGGGCTGGGGCCTAAGGTCAGCTGTGAGATAAGGTGCACTGGAGAGGAGTAGTGGATAATCAAGCCTGTAAGGGAGTGCGTTGCGGAGTCTGGGGTCAGGTGGAGGTAGCAATGAAGAGGGATCCTCCATGAAGGCTCGAACAGAGGGAACACAAGTAGTGTCACTTGCCTGATACTACCACCTCAGAAACCTCCTCTTCCCATCAAAGGAAAATTACATAGAAAAAACAGTTGTTGAGAGTGATAATATTTAGAAAGAGATTTGGAAAAGAGTGCGATTTACTGGGCCTTGTAAGACTAAGAAGAGATAAAGGAGGGCCCGGAGGATTTGCAGTCTGGGTGTTGCTACTCCCAAGATAATTTTGGAAAAAAAACTATACGGTCAAATACTGCATTTTATTTTCAACACCCCATTTTTACAAAAATTCTCTCCAAAGCCATTACTGTGCCAAGACAACATCCCCAGGAGTTGACCACATTTTTTTTCAAGATGCACAATATGTTCCTCCCATAAGTAAATATTTACCTCCACTTTGCCAAGGCCTGTGTTTTGTCCTGCTTGCTCACATGTTATCTCACTCAGGCTCACTACCCCCATTATTCATTCTCATTCACTTTCCCTTTTACTCAAAATTGCTCACTTGCACTCACTCTTCAACATTCGGTATCACATTCTCACTCACTCAGTCTCACCACTTTTTCCTACTCTGATTACCTCATTCTAACTTACAGTTTCACTTACTCTACGTGACTCCTTCTCACTCACTTTCTCTCACTTTCATCGACATACACTCTTTCACTCATGCTCAGTTACATTCAGGCACTCAATCATTCACACCCACATTTACTTACTCACACTCATTCTTCTTTGCAGGACACTTTAATACATATGTACTATACTATGTTTGAGCAGCTAGCTGGCTGACATGAATAAGAATTATTTATTTATTTATCTCACTTGTAAAGCGCACTCTCACCTAGCAGGCATCCTGGCGCTGACAATCAAGAGTGCACAATTTGTGGACAAGAAGGAGCCCTTGTGGGTTTCCGTGAGTCAGATCAGATTCTCTTTAAGAGTTCCTTTGTCTCTGAGCCCTGCTTAACACATGTGTACAGGAGGAGCCCTAAATTCATGTCCAAAGTGTTTGAGACAAAAAATACTCATTGATTTCTGAACGAGAGTAAAAGCGTTAAGGTAACATGTCGTTCCTGCTTATATTTTGCATGCTTTACATAATCCTGCATTCCCTATGAGTATCTGCTTTTCCCAGAATGTTGTTACTTTTTTTCAGGCACTGCATAATTTGAAATGAGTCACATCCAGGTGCTTATAATGGGGCAGAATTGGGTTGTAGGTGAAGACAGTGCGAGTTTCACTCAGTGGGGCAGAAGGGTGTTCGGTGGGGATAGGATGTGGCATTATGGCCAGAGCTACCAAATTTGGAACTGGGGAACCTGTTTCAGCCTTCATGCCTTGTCCATCAGACTACTCCTGAGGGAGCACCCATGATAGACTTTAGAAGGCCCCACTAGACCTTAGAAGCCCTGGTCTCTTAGCACCAGCAGGTGAACCCTACCGATGGCCAGTTGGGTAAACTTGAAGCCCTGTCCACCACAATTCATACCGAAGTTCACCACCAGTCTTGCGGGCAGGTCTACAAAGCAGCACACCCTAGAGCAGCAGTGGCTTTGTCACACAGTAGTTTTCCTGCAATAATAAAAGTCTCCCACACAACCCCCACGGTTTTTGACGCATTCATAGATTGACAAAGACTTGTAATCCTGGGAATGCGGCAAAATCTTGCGCTACCCCAGAGGAGGCATAACTAGGAGAAATATCTTTATTTCTCCTTGCTTTTTCCTCTTTCAAACTGTGCTTTATTCTGCAGCCCACATAGAAAGATGAAAAAGCCTCTCAGGATTGTTTTTGTACAGGAAGGTGCCCCTTCCTGCACAAAAACAATCCTGCATGCAAAGGAGGCACCCTTGCACCATGGGGCAAGTGTGCCTGCGTTGAAGCTAGGATGTCGAAATGGCGCCAGTGCAGGGGGAAAAGACCGGAATGCACCATATTGGATAAATACGGCACATTCCCGCCCTTTCCCTGTGACGCAGGGCAGCGCAGCAAAGTAACTTGCTGTGCTGCCCTGCGCCACCATTCCCATAAACATGTCCCTAAGCTCACAAATAGTAAATTGACCACACTAATTATCTGTGTAAGAGCATGTATTGATAAACACAATGAGCCACTGACCTTTTTCTTGGATCTTGTTGAGTTGCCAAGCACAGCAGCAGATCTAATCTTAGATGCCTTACTTGCATGCTTAGAGAGACACGGTTTTACTGATGAGTATTTAAAAAGTCATTTGGTTCAGCTTGTAACAGATGGTGCTTCCAATATGATAGGTAGGAAATCTGGTGTGGCAACTCTTCTGAAACTGAAATATCCACAGTTGAGTGTATGGCACTGTGCTAACCACAAGCTGGAGCTTGCTGTGGGTGATGTTTGTAAAGAAGTCGCAGGCATTAATCAGCTCAAATTTTTTTTTTATAAACTATATACCATCTACCATGCCTCTCCGAAAAATCAGAGAGAGCTTGGGGAATGTGCTCTGGAGGTAGAAGTAAGACTTCTGGCAATTGGAAAGGTGCTAGATGTACGTTTGGTGTCCTCAAGTGAAAGATCTGTGAGAGCTGTTTGGAATAACTACAAAGGACTTATTAAACATTTCATGGAATCTTCCGAAGACTCAACGAGGAGTGACATTGAGCAGAGGAAATATGCTGGTTTAAACCGTTTATTAACCTCCCTGGTGTTTGTTGAAAATATGGGCATTTTATATGATGCTCTCACAGAATTGGGTGACCTATCCAGAAGGCTTCAGCGGCGTGATATGACCATATATGAGGCTGATCGTTCAATACAGATGCAGATTTTAGTGTTTGAATCAATGGCTGATGCACCTGGGCCCTTTGTTTGCTACAACTGCATTAGATGCTGCTGAACGGATGCAGTTTGCTGGTGTAGGACTGCAACAGAACAAAGGCTGTGTTAGCATCAATAGGGCACAGTTCTTTAGGAGCTTAGCAAATAACCTGCGAAAAAGGATGACAATGTCTAATGCATCAAATGTTTCTAGATGCACAACCACAAACAATGATGAAATCGAATACAAAGAGTTAGTACATAGAATGAAACTCCTACAACCAGTTTATTGGCCAGATCCAGTAGACATCTTATACGGTGAGGGAGAATTACAAAACCTTTGTAGCAGGTTGCATGTATTTGAGACCAGGCAGTACATCCTTGGTTTCAGAGAGTACAAACAAAATAAAAATTGCATCTCTGAAAGCCTGAAACCATTAATGCACATTATAAACACCTTTTGTACCTCAACTGCTGAATGTGAACGGGGCTTTAGTGTAATGAATGATGTGCTCACACCACTGCGGAACAGAATATCAATCAATCGTCTGTCTTCTACAATGTTCATAAATATCGTGGGGCCACCTGTCATAGAATTTAAACCTGAATTTTATGTTCAGAAATGGTTAGAAAAAGGGAGGAGAAGTACAGATGAATGAAACTGCATGGCTCGGAGACAAATGGCTTATGATTCCACTTATAAGCGTATTTGGAATATTCTGTGATTGGAAACATGTCCCACATTGTAAATGAATTAAATATAAACAACTTATATATTAAACCTCAAATAAACATGTTTATTGATTCTTTGAATTAAATAACGTTATAAGCTGTAACTGGTCAGTGAAATGCCAAACGTTAAAAAATTGGTATGTTTTGCTATTTCTAGCCACACCTCCGACTCCGCCCACTAATCCAAACCTTGGGTTAGTCCCGCCCCCTGAGTCTCCGCCCACAGTTCCCCTACTTTTTTTTTCCCCACTTCGACCACTGCATCAAACTATGAAAATAACATAAAATCCAGAGACGAAAAGGGGCAGCCCCAAAGCCCATTATCTCTTACTGTATGTCTTCTTATTCTAACTTTATTAAGAATGAATAACGTGGTATTTCAGACAGATGCAGGCAGATATATTAGGGTAAATGAATCTCTCCTCACAGTGACGATATAAATCCCTTGATACTCGCCAGAAGCTAGTCCATGGAAAAGGAGATGGTGTCAGAATAAGAGGGGGCGGGAACGATTAAGGGAGTGTGCAGCTGGGGAAGAAATCTTAATATTCTGCAACCCACCTTATGTCAGTTATTACCAGAATATTTATTGGAACATCACTTTTTTCTGTTGAGTAAATGACAAACAAATAATATTATGCCTCCATCACATAATATATTTTCTACAACTTCTAACGGGAATGTCATAATTTCAGTCAAGCACGAAGTGCCTGAACCTTGAATCAATGTTCTTTGTTTTTTGTTTATTCTGTACATAATTTTGTGTTTGAGAAGCATTTTTATGGTAAAGTCAAACTATTCTTCCTTCCACTGTGCTTTCAATCTCAACCAATCTCATAACAAAACGGTTTACTTTTACGGTAGCTTTGCTTTTATTGACGGCAGAGGACTTCACAACCCTGCCTTCCCATATTTAGAAATGTAGAGACTGCATACATCTGGCCATGCCCTCGACTTGCGACTCAAAGTAGAAATATAACATTTGTTCTAGCACACCGGTTGACTGAAGCCTGCATTTCCCTGGAAACAAATGGTCATCTCCTCCGTCCAAAAATTGTACTAAAAATCAAGGTGCCAAGCAGGGACATGGGGGGATATTCACAAGGATCTATCTCCGATTTAAGGGCACTTTAGCGCAGCCAAAGTCGTGATAAATTTACCTCCTTATTCACAAGCCAGTGCAAACAGCCGACAGCACCACTTTTCCCGCGTTAGCATCCGCAACAAACATCACCACGGATGACCCCGGCAACTATCGCTAATGAGATGCAGAGTAGGCGTTCAAGAGCAAAAAGCAGCAACAACATCACTCCGCAACATTCTCAACGACCAGGCAGATCTGCGATAGGAACACAAAACAGGCGAAACGGCGCGTTAGCAGCAGGAAATTAACACCTGCTCAGACCTGGTGCAAATTCGGACCACAACCTGCACCAGACAAGGGAGCACAGCCCATAGCCACACATGAAGAACAACAGATGCACTCGAGCAACTGAACATGCAGCCTGAACACCCAAGAGGGCCACAACACCCACTGACACCACCCACAGGCCTGCAACACCCCCCCGGCCCACCCCAACACTGGACGAAGAAACTGCACACCAACACCAGGAATCCCAAAACAAATATTTTGCCACAAGCAGGAAAATCCACATACATGCGTGGCCAGAAAATGGAGAATCAGTCATACAGCAATGCAATCACCAACACAAAACAACATTCAAACAAAAGCCAAAACAACCATTCGGATGAGTCCTAGCGGGTCCTCACTGGACAATCTGTAGGAAACAGCCTGGAAGACAACATCCTAGAGAAGAAGGTCTGCCATGCGCCCAACAAAGGAAAGAGAGGGAGAGAGGGAGGGTGAGAGATGGAGTGCGATTGCACAAGCAGCGCAACTCCTCTCGGGCACCTGGCTCCACATGCCAACATGTGTGTGTGTATCGCCATCCGTACACCATGAGCCCAAGGCCTTGTCCCAATCCCAGAGCCAAAGCCACATCACATTCCGAAAACGCAAGTAGCAGTCAGACAAACATCAGGGATTAAATCTCCATTGTTCCAATGTAGAAGGAGGGAGGACACCGGTACCTCTGACCTTGGTCCAGAAGGCGGCTGGAACACCCTGAGAGAGATGCCATGGCAGATGGGGACGACTCCCACACCACGCATTGCGCCAATGAACTATCCGACTTATCCACACCCCATATGGGATGCCCTTGACACTCACAGAAACAGCAACCCATTCTCCCCAACGTTGCACACACATTCAAATCATTGCTCATAGCTGTGGAATATCCTCCACACAACTGCCACAGTACAGAAGAGTGCCAGTTCCACGGGACACACCAACGCAATGGCAGGCCATCCCGGGCACATGCACAACCCACGTGACGTGGAACAGTACTGTGCACATATACTGCATTTACTGGGTGCACTGCCACTGGCCTACGTCACCTGCGTCCAGCCCTGGTTCCACTGCTGAACATGCACGTTCGAGTGTCCCATGGATGTCTGTCTATCCAACACAACCGTAGATTAATTGGATTATGACTTGTGTCTGCGCCCCCTGTTGGATCACGAACAGGAGTGTAACCGAGACAGCCGTGCATGGGATGCCTTGACATACTGCGTATGTATTGGCAGTTGCGCATGGGAGATTGCACAATTCCTCGTGTGCAGTCACCACATCGAGGGGCTCCCCCATTGGGCTGTGTTGCGGATTAGTGAAATGGCATGGGCTGAGCACACCTGCCCGGACCGGTTAATGGATTGGCTCGCCCTGGTGTTCCTTGAACACGACAACGACGTACTATTGGAACACATTGCACATGAAGCTTCACAGACATTCATTGACGAGTAACTATGTTCCTGCAGCCACATCGGATTGTCACCCACAGCACATGTCCCAACAACTTCTTGCATTGTAGGGAATGCTCACATATCCCACCACAACAGAGGACATGTCTGCCGTCATCAGGACTCTGGATGTATGTGTGTGGAACTACGCGTGTGTACACATTGCTGTGCAAGGTGATGCAGGTCCATGGTCGGAGCAAAGTTACCAATTTGGACACACTGCTGGGGGGAGATTACACACATGGCACTGTAGCATGACATGTGAATTTGTCGGACCCTTTCACCTGATCACTTTCAGCAGAGCAGACAATCCGCGCACTCCGGTGGCAGAGCACTATGCATGCAGATCCCATGGGCAGTGAGTCGCGCCCCCTCACAGGGAGCAATGGGCAGACGCCATACAACACATGACTCTTCCAGCAAGGCAAGGTGGGCTGAGACCGTTGTCATCCGTGAAGATTGTTGTCCATTTTTTAATCATCATTTTCCGAACCTCGACATGTTCCCATGCTGCGTGTAAGTGTCTTAAGCATGTCCCTGCCTGTTGTGGCCGTAGCCTCGTCCGTACTGACACGCACATCCCAATAAAGTCTATGCCACTCTACTGGTGTCTAACTGTGATGAGTGTTGATTAGAATGTTCACTCGTGTGCCACAACGAGCATCGTCTCTACGCAGGGAGGAACTGACTGACGCATGTGCAATGGGGGTGGCTCCCTTTTGCAAGCTCCACCTCTGTGAGACATTGTTTTGGGATAGTTGCTGGCTGACCTGTGCACTTGCGTGACTTCAGCAATGTGAGTATGGTGTCCAACCTGTGACCATGTGGAGCAATGTCACATATCATAACAGAATGTGTCCACGCAGATATGTGTGAGTAGGTATGCGACATGAAGTTCTCTTCTCACATGTGATGTAGGACACTACTCCTGGCCTGCTAACGATTCGGTCATTCCTACACACAGTCCTATTAAATACATGGATTTTTGCCTATGTTGGGGGGTTGTGAGATTGTTGTAGATGTGCAATGGGGACACAGCTATTACTCACCTTCACAGTCATCCAATTGTCCATGTGTCTCAAGGATACACATCCGAATTGATGTCAGTTACCAGGGTGTACCTTCATGTGCAATCATTGACCCTACATCCAGCCATACTTCCATACGTGAGTGAACATAGTCATGACACATCTGTGTGATTTAGAATGTTTTATTCACATTCAGGTGATTGACGGAGCTGGAGCTGTACATGGCCATCCAAGCCCACATTACATGGAAGCCCAGTGGTGGGCCAACCAGAGTCCTTTGGGGATTGAGTAGTCATTAGGAAGAGGGGGAGTGCAGTCCGCAGCAGGATTGCTGTGTAATTGTCCAGCAGTGAAGATATGGCAGTCCGTGACGGGGTCTGGGTGAATGTCGCAGAGTGTTCCGGGGGTCAGCGGGAGGTATTGTCCCAGGGCATGATGCATAGGGCACAACCAGGCAGGGACAGGTCATTTTGGCGGTGATTAATGCTACTGTCTCCTTCCTCACACAGTAAGTACCATCCCCATCTTACTCCCCTGATACGGGTTCTGCGTCCGGTGTGTCCGGTGTGTGTGGCGGGGTGATGGCTGCATAACTGTGTGCCACTGACATATCAGACTGCGAAGGTGATGGGGCAGCATCACTGTGTGCCACTGACACGTCAGGGGTCAGAGATGTGTGTGTCGATGTTCCCGCTTCAGTCATCTGGTACAGGCTCAGTGGCAGCAATGGCAAGATGATGAACCACAGGGCATTGAAGTTCCCAGCTACTACTCGCTGGTGTCCAGCCGTGGCAGCCATGCTTCCAGCCAGCATCTGCTCCATGGTCTCCATTGACGTCTGCATCTGTGCCAACTCTGTACTGTCATCGCTGGTGCCTGTCTGACCAGACAGTACTTGTATTCGATTAATGGCCCCAGCGAGGTCAGCCAAGATCTGTGGTGGAGCATGGTGCGTAGGAGGGCTGTTCGATAGGGACTGTACAGTGGTCCCTGATGGGACTCAGACACCCACGTATTGCATCGAGTTTGGCTGCCACAAGCTCGGAAACCCACCCGCAGCTGGCAAGCCCACACACGCTGTTGGAACTCCATGTATTGGTCGGTGGGGTCCTGGGAGACAGCCGTGGTGCTGTGTGTTGCCTGCTGTGTGGTCTGTGCAGGTGGTGGGGTCACCTCGGGGCAGCTGGCCTGCTCTGGGGATGGGGTGCAGAGGCTGTCCATTATCCGTTGGAGGGTGTCCTGACATATGTGCAGGTTGTCCTCTTCATCATCAATGATGGGAAGTGTGATGTGCTCTGCAGGAGGTGTTATTTGTCCCTCTGCAATGTAAAGGGGAGATGCAGGTTAACAGAGTTACACATTTAGGTTGAAGATTTACAGATGTTTACATTCAGACTGCATGCCAACGTACATTGTGACTGTTTTGGTGGATCTGGCTATTTGATGGCAGTCAGTGTGTTTTTAGACTACATGACGAATGTGTGGTAGTACCCGTACATTGTCATCACACAGTGTCAGGCAATGCCAGTTGTGAGTGGACAGTTACTACGCACGTGCGAAACCTGTTTTGAGCCCTGTCCTGTGGTGTTGGTGTTGAACTTTGTGCCACATTGCCGTCATTGCTGATGTTCTGTGCTTGCTATGTGTGTGTGCTGCATTGTGGGGAGTTGCCTCTGCAGCTCTGATTTAATGTAGCCTTCTCCCTTTGATGTGGGGTGACTTTGAATTGTGTGCTTTTCGGGGACTGACTTATTTTTGACTTGGGTCATGTGTGCTCTCGGACAGATTTTGTGGCCTGGTGCATTGTTCGTCTGCTGCGTGTATAGTACAGCATTGTTGTGGGTGCACGTGGATATGTCAGCGTGTGACCTGCTCCTTTACTGATGTGATCCGCACTGGGCCTCCTCCAAGCCCAATCGCTGGCCATGTCATGTTTTTTGGCTGCTGCCATGCTATTGAGCATGCAGTGTCAGTTGCATAGTCAGTGTGGGTCACAGAGCCGCTGCTTTGCTGGATTCATCACATGTGCACGGGTCGGTTGTGATCTTGGTGATAGGGAGTGGGGCCTGTTTGTGCACATTGTGGACGGGGGCTCACTTGTGTTTCTATGTGTGCTGCAGTGTGCCAAGGCTATCAGGGACATGTTCCACGATCATTGTGGGTGTGAAGTGTGCTACACATAATTGTGCATGTGTGCCATTGTGCCCATCTCCCCCAGTCCCTGGTCGTTACTCATCCTGTTGCTGTTGGGTCAGGTCGTATCAAGCTGTGTCCAGGGCCCCAAATCCTGCCACCGTCTCCACACTGCTGACTGTGACCACCATTTCTTCCAGCTCATCCAGCTCCTCATGTGTCGCAGGACTCCCACCTCCTGTCGCCGTTGCTGCCTTCCTGTTGGAGGCGAGTTTCTGTTTGGTTTGGCTGTGCACTTTATGCCAGCGCCTCTTGACCTCCTCCATTGACCTCCTCGCCACTCCGACTACATTGACGTTGGTGACGATGGCCTGCCATATTACCGTTTGCGTTGCCAGTGCCGCAGTGGAGGTGCCGAACAGTTGTTGATGGTGTTCTGTCACCTCCGTGACGATGATCCGGTCTTCCTGTGGACTGAACCCCGTCTTCCTCTTCCTCTTCTCCTTGCCCTTCCCCGAACACAGGGTTCCTGGCTGGCCCTCCGTGGGGCTTGTGGGGTTCGGCTTGTCCTCTGCACTCGAACAAAACTAATTTTACCTGTCTTGAAGAAGATCCTCTCCAGTTGTCAACCGAGGACATAAAATATCATCATATGCCAACAGATTGCAATAGACTATTGGCCCGATTCATAAACGTAAATACACATGTGCATATTTACGCACACGTATATTTACTACTACACCTACATGCAACTCTCCATGTGTTTTCTATTCAACATTTATGAACAAAGAGTAGCACCTAGGAGTAGATTTACAGAACTCCAACCTCTCAAATGATGGAGTGGAGCATCCTCTAATTGTATTCATGAAATAAAGTTACTACAATTAACCCTACAACTGTATTTTATGTTCTGCCTAGATGATGGAAATGTTCGCCATTGGGGTGGAGACATCCGCCATTGATAGTATAATTTCCCTACGGGAAACTTTAGAGATATTATTGAAATGTGTATTAAAAAATAAAAAAAAATTAAATATATCAACTCAGGTGATAAATATTACATTTTAAACAATGATTTAAAAAAGTAATTACACTCATTAATGTTTTATCTTCTATAATATTTAGTAAACTTGTTTATAAGTTCTGTGTTGAATTAATCTAAAAATATTTTAGGTGTTTTAAACTGTTAAAACGTGTATTTTTATTTTGATGTTTTGTTAAATAAATGAAAAAATATATACTTATTATATACACATTTTAATCATGTAAAAAACTAAAAACTATACACAATTTGAATGTAAAGTTATTTCTGATGCGGTGGTATTTTTAAATCTCTGCCTCCAGTGACTTCTTTGGCAGTGTGTTGCAGTAACAGTGGTTGGCCATGTGTGGTGCTTGAAGTACTCCAAGGGTATGCTGGAGTACATTTACACCTGTTTTGGCTCCTTTAGAGCCATAATAACTTTAAAAATGCACTTTACACTACCCCTGATGAGGCGTCGAAGCACTTTTTCAGCGAGTAGCATGCTACTCCGGAACACATAAAGAATTAGTGGTGATTTAGTATAGTGAAACATTACATTTTCTTTGAACGTAGAACATGTTAGTCTGTTATTTGGATTGAAACAGATAGTGGAGGATAGAAGAGGGAAGGGTTTACATTTATATAACGCTTGCTACCCCTGATGAGGTGTTGAAGTGCTTTTTAGCGAGTAGCACGCTACTTCGGAACCCAAGATGGATTAGTGGTGAAGACTATAAAACAACACAATAGGTATAATTAAATTAACAATACCTATTCAATCGTCTGTTCCCTCCCACCCCCGCCGTGCCCCGCCCTACCGCACTTACCTGTGCCAGCTGCCACTGTTTTAATGTTCATAGGTAATACACCACCAATGATCTGCAGTGGATCTTTTTTGTGAAAACATACACTTTTCCTGTGGAATATTGTCAAAAACATTCCCGTGTCTGCCTGCTTCCGTTTTGACTGCAATTATGACGTAACTCACTAGGTGTGTTGACTGCTGTACAGGAGTGAGACAAATGCTTATGACAAAATGGATATTTCCCAGCACATGGCAAAATCTTTGCAACTTCTGCACAGAAAGGGTCTCAATATACATTAACACTTGGGATAAACATGTACAGGAGGAAACAGAGCCTGGGAAATCCCCAAGGCATCAGCTCTGAGATTTTAACTACAATTAAGAAAAGCAGAAACCTAGAAAACGAGTTTTAATACAGACCAGCTTTAATTCCGTGTCACTAAAAATAGTGATCACTTTCCTGGTTCTCTGACCTTAGTGTGTGAAGAAACCTTGGAGCCGTTTCTCAGCCTTCTATTTTGCCCATTTGGTAGCCGACACAACCCACAAAAGCCGAGGAGAAGCAGCTTATTTTATTATAACGTCGTCATCAGTTCTCAGCTTCAAAAGCTTTTGCGGCTTTCGAGTTGTCATTTATAACTTGGAAATGAACCGACCCACAATTCCCTGGGCATTCCAAGAGAAATTGATAGCAGACTTTTCGCTTCTTTTATGGCTCAGAGGAGGCAACTCCAATCACATCACGATTGGCAGTCAATATTATTTCTTGACATAGCTGTAAAAAAAGGAAAGGGGCCTGTGGCATTTGTTTTGAGGAGGAATGGTCTCTCACGCTGCGCAGGGGTTTATGGGGGCAGTTTACTGAGAAGCAAATGGGTGACGATGCTTGCAAACAGGATATGATTTTACATAAATTTTGGGTTTCGTGCCATGCTCCCTGGGGGCTGCCCCGCAGACAGGCGAGCATTCCACTTTTATCATTTTAAGAAATGGCAGCTTTCCAGGGCCAAGTTTCCAGAAAACTCTTGTCAGAAGTCGGACCTTTCGTTCAGAAGAGGAGGAGTTGTGGGAAAGTCAAAATAACACTCTGCGTGAGGCAAAGCATGCGCAACATAAATCTGCAGACGGGGCAAAGACGACTCTCCATAAAAAATGGTACCACTTGCCGAAAAACATCTTGCTTATTGATTGGGGCTTTAAGTTATTTGCATTTATTACCTCTATAGTCGAGACGTTAAAGGGCTGATTCCAAAGTTTTTTTCATGAATAAATCCAAAACCTTGTCGTAAAGATGACTATGTACGCTCAGTGCTCTTTCCTGACATGTTTTTGTTACCAGCAAATCACAAGTTTAAATCACAGAAAGGCCAATTATTTACAATGCTTAGAAACCGCAAAATGTGACAATAAAGCACTATACAAAAGTTGTCCTTGTGTAGTTTATGCAGCGGCGGCTGGTACAAAACGGGGGTGGCAGGCGATGTAGTTTGGGGGGATGTTATGGAAAAAAATTAAATTCATGTTTACCTCCTCTGCAGGGCCGCCGTCTCTCCTCCGGCAGTGTCTCTCCTCCGGAAGCAGGAAGCACCCAGGCTCCCCTAAGCCAATCACAACGATGCTGTCACCATGACAGCTGCGCCGTGATTGGTCTGAGCACTGTGGTTTGGCGCTCAGATAGGCAGTGGGAGCCTGAGCATGTTCTTCACCCAGGCTGTGCATTACATCCTGGTGAAGAACATGTTAAGAGTGCATGACGGTTTGGCACTTAAGTGCATGAACTACTCCACCTCTGCTGGCTGTGAGACAGCCCAACCCGCCCCCTAAAACTGCCTCATTTAGGAAAAACAAAATAATAATAACAACATGTTATCATTTTTTCTTTTTTTTTTCCACTGCTGAAAAGCAGTGGGGCCACGCTCCTCCGCCTTAGCGAAGGAGCCGCCAATGAGTTTATGTCTAACAGGAACAGAGGTTTAACTGCATGTGAAATATAAAAGTGGCAGCTACTTACTCATGTTCAGATTGCAGAGAACTATGGTCTGATTTAGAAGAGGAGGGCAGGGGACATTTGTGAAACAATGCATTTGTCACTTGCTCCTTCTGTTTTCTCGTGCCACTCATTGTGTTACACCTGGCATCCTTGGTGTGGTTTCCCCTGTCTTTTTTCCTCTACCCCCTGTCTTTTTGATGGTATGCTGGACTTTGTTTTTGCAAGTTTGTGCACTTTGGGCACTTTACCTTTGCTGATCCGTGTTAAAGTGCAAATGCTCCCTGTGTAACTTGAGATTATGATTGGTTATCCATGATTGGCATATCTGATTTACTGGTAAGTCCCTAGTAAAGTGCACTGTGTGTGCACAGGGCCTGTAAATCAAATGCTGCTAGTGGGCCTGCAGCACTGGTTGTGCCACCCACATGAATAGCCCTGTAAACTTGTCTCTGACCTGCCATTGCAGTGTGCATGAGTGCAGTTTTAAACTGCCATGTCGACCTGGCAAGTGCATCCCCTTGCATGGCCCAACCCTTCCCTTTTACTACATGTAAGGTACCCCTAAGGTAGCCCCAAGGTACCCCCAATGTTCAGGGTGCAGTGTATGTGAAAGGTAGGGCATGTGCTGGTGTGTTTTACATGGCCTGAAAGTGAAATACTGCCAATGTTGTTTTTCACTATTGCAAGGACTAGCTCTCCCACAGGTTATCATTAGAGCTGCCTCATAACATCCTGCAAGTGTAACTAGAGGTTGTGTGTTTGAAAATGCCACCTTTAGAACGTGGGCATTTTCTTGCTTTACCATCCAATGCTTCTGCCTGCCTGTGGAATCAATGTCTGGTTTAGACTTATAGCTGGGTTGTTTGTGCATTCACTCTAGACAGTCACACAAAGGGAGCTGAGGTGTGCCCTACATATCCTGATTGCCCATCACCAGGCTGATGGGCCTTTCTAAGCTAGAGTAGTGGGAGGATTTGTCACTGACACCTGAATAGGGTTGTGCCTGGCCTCTCACAATGCTGTGTCCAACTTCCTGGAGTGTGTCTGGAGCAAAGATAGGGTAAGGCAGAACTTGTGCACTATAAAGACTATCCATTGGTGTATGCCTACCCCAAAGGCCAAAAGGGATATACGTATTGGATCTAAAAACCTAGGCTTTTCTGGATTGCTTTTGAATCCTGCTTTTCCAAGGTTCTCCAAGTGCGTGCTTCCCTCCTGTTGGAAGTCTCAGGGCCATCACAGATTTTACCTGCAGCATCCCTGAACTCCACGTCTAGGAGTTCTGACCTGCTATGTGTTGCCAATTCCAGTTCTGGACCCTTTGAGGTTGTTCTTGCTGCAAAAGACTGAAAAATCGACGCATCACCTTTCCAGCACCTGTTTTGTTCTGTTGCAGCACTGCTGTGCAGGAGAAATTTCCACACACCGCCACAGTGTGGTCAAAGAAATCGATGCAGTGCCTGTTCATGGCCCAAAAAACCGCCGCAGCCCAAGCCCAGTGCAACTGAATCTGGACAAGGCCCTGTTGTGCGACTGAAAGAATCAACACATCACTGGTCTGCGGCCGAAAGAACCGACACAGTGCCTGTTTGCCGCCGCCGCCCCATCGACCTTCAGTGCAGTGGGCTTTCGATGAATCACCCCTGTACGCCACGTTTTCCACAGCATCACCCGCAGATCAGAACCACCTTTGGATTTTGACTCATCCCTTCTCCTTACAGTCCGGAACCGATGCAACACTTCTGCGTGCAGCAGAACTGATGCATCACTTCCCCAGGGACTGAAGAACTGATGCATTGCTGTGTTTTCAGATGCTTTCCTCCTCTATGTTTTTCCTTGTAGATTTTGATGAATCAAAGTTACTTTGTGTAAAACCACTGCATCCATAGAGTTATATGGACAGAATTGCTTAAAAGCTTTAAAAGTTATATTTTGAGTTATGTATGTTGAAATTTTGTAGTTTTCGTCTTGTTTGGTGTAGATAAAGATTGTTAATGTTTCTAAACTGGTGTGGTGTCCTTTTGTAGTGTTTTCACTGTGTTACTGTGTGTTTTATGTACAAATGCTTTGCACATTGCCTCTGAGATAAGCCTGACTGCTCGTGCCGAGCTACCAAGGGGGTAAGCAGGGGTTATCTTGGGTGTGTATTTCCCTTACCCTGACTTGAAGGAATGGTCCCTACTTGGACAAGGTGCATACCACTGCAAACTAGAGACCCCCATTTCTAACACATTGTTAATGATGGCAGAGTCACTGTCAGCTCCACGACTGGGAACAATTATCTGGCGTTCATGATCTCATTGGAAATGGTGCATCACTGGCCACCCAATTTAAAGAGGCCAGCCAAACCACAATGATATTTTTAAATAGCATTTTTCTCAGATTTCTCTGACTTGTTTTTAGTACCCATGTACTGTTGTGCTCTGTATAGAAGGCCTAATGTTGCCCCTGAGACCTGACAAGGGGGATGTAGTCACTGGGTAGTATTTTAAGAATTAGGGGTATATTTATCTGCAGTTGCGTCTCCCTTGTGCCACGCAATGGGGCACAAGGGCAATGCAAATATTAAGTAAGATGTATCAAGTCACGCAAAGCCACCTTGCGTGGCTTGATAAATCTAGAGTAAGGCAACATATTGCAAATCGTTGCATTGCATACTCTGGCCCAAGGAGGCATTACATGGTTGGAGCATGGGTGTTCCCAGGTGAGGCATAATGAGGAGAAATATCTTTATTTCTTCTTGTTTTTTAGGACTTGCCTAGGCAGTGCTTACGCTGTCTCTATGAGACATTCTAGATCTACTCTGTGGTTTTTAAACATGCCACGCATTTGTTATTTATTCTTTTTTCTATTGGTCTGAAATCCTTGCTTTTTAGTGGTGGTTTGGTTTTATTTATCCTTCTCCCTGGTCTTTGGTTCGCTTCCATGGTGACTGGCTCTGTTACATGTCATGTTAGTCTTCTGGGCATGAAATTTATTTTTGGTGCACAATTTTATTTGTGTTCCTTGGGTTGTGCTTAGCTGATGACTTAAGTTTACAAAAACATGCAGCATTTTTTGGTTTCCTTCTCATCAAGCTATGTAAGCAAGATTTTCACAGAGAAAAACTTTTTGCTTTTGTCCTTGAAGGCGCTCACCACTGTAAAAGCGCGTCATTGAAAATGCTGTGATGATGACCCTGTCATTGAAGCCACACAACTCCTACTAATCCCGACACTGTGATATACCTTTGTAAAAAAATTGTTGTCCAGAAATTGTCCTTTTTGATTTGTGTTTTTGGATCATTAGAGTAGTAATTACGCTTGGGTAGACATTGCTGATCCAGGCCGAATTTTTGTTTATGACATTTTTAAAAATTGTGGATGTGTTTCAGTGATTATGTAATATTTCAGGAACCATGAGACCTATATAATTCATTTTGGTGTCAAAACATAGGTTTTGGGTGTCAAGTAGTCTTACATAGACAGAAAATAACTCCTCAGAGCAACCCTCCCACCATTTTCCAAAATGACGGCTATAATAGAGGAAGAAGAAACATATGTAGAAAGAAAACAAATATAAACGGTTTTTAATCCTTTATCTACACACCAAACAATGTTTATGATCTTAATATGAAAGAAAAATATTTAGCACTTCTGCTTTAGACACATTTTCATAGTTCACTGTATTTATTTGTTTTGGCAATTGCTCATGGTACATTCACAGTATGTGGACCATTTGAGAAGAGCATATCGACAGGGACATCTTTTTGAACCACAGGTTTTGCAAGTACATGTATGTGCAAGTTCTGTGGGTAGAGGCTTTATAATTTTTGTAGGTTTTAGCACCCCATCAATATCTTCACAACCAAATTCCCATGGATCTTTCTCTACATATGCATGATCCAAAACATTTACACATCTTCTGATTAAGTAGAACACTCTTTTAATGTCTCCATGCACAGAATATGGCATTGGTGGAAGCAGGACTGATCTCTTGAACTCACTGTACCGAAGATCGTCAAATGTGTGACAGTCAGAACTCATATTTCACACATGCAAAAGTATTTTTCTATGTCTTTAAAGTCACATTCTTCTAGTGTCTCAGCAAATCATGTTAGGAACTTCACAGGTTCAGCAGTTGAAGCTCCAAGCTTATTACCAATTTTACTCATAGTGTCATCACCTGTAGCAATATGCACCTTGATAACAACACTGGACATCTCCGGGTCAAGTTTCTTCTACAGAATATGAAGCGGGATTAAGTGTCTTTTCTCGCCAGTTCCATAACGTATCCATAACTCTGTCAATCCTTGACTTATGAACAGTGCAACAAATCTAAGCACAATAATAACATCTGTGTCACTTGTCAGTACAATGATTCGATTGGAACCATTTTGAACAGCCCACTCAACATGTGGCTCAACATTAAGGTCAGCTTCCTCCAATATGCTGTTGAGTTCTTGAACAATATAGTCCGTACCTTTTTAATAAATCTCTGCAGGCACCAACTCCTCATTGACAATAATTCCACTTGCACTAACTGTGAATTTAGTGTTCGCTGAAGCATTAGCAATATTTTGACGAGCTCCAAGTTCATTTTATTCAATGTTGATGATCAAAATGTATCATGTTCCACATGTATGGGTGTCGAACTTGTGATGCAGGCAAGGTCAATTGTTCCACTTGCAGACATTCATCTGATTCTCTCACATTCTTTGAAAGATAGTTCAAGGTAACTGTCAAAGACAATGTGCAGTTCTTGCAATGTGCACACTGACTTTGATATCTGTAGAACCGTCTGAACGACCTCTCTGAAGTTTTGCATGGATGAAATCTTGAACATTCGCAATTGGGACATAAAGTCCACAACAACAGCCAGCAGTTTTTAATGAGAACACCTTTTTTAATTGAAATTCTGCAGGTGAAAGGATTTTTTTTCGAGTTCTTGAACAATTTTTGCTTCACTGATTTGGTTGCAGCATCCCTATTAAATAAAGCGTTTTTAGAAGAAGATTATGCAACAGAGTGTCCTTGATTAATTCACTCCTTTCTTTTGCTACATCCATCTCTCTGTGCTTGAGAAAGTTGTTTTTTTGTAACCTGTTTTGTAGTGGCTGGTTGGAGGAAACTCTTAATATGGCAATGAAAGTGTGGAAGTTTAGCTTTAGTGATTTTGTAAAATAGCTTTTTCTCTTTCAATACAAACCTCTCCTGCTTCAGTTCTACGTATAGTTTCGATCCACGTTTCGGGACAACTAGTAGACGTGTGTGTAGAGCTCATTGCATAAGTAGAATGTAAGGCTTGTTGCTAGGATAGAATGTTGATGTTTGAAGTGGGAGAGTTAGGATTGCAAAGCTGGAAGAGCAAGCTGGAGGTATCTATCCTGTGTACTACAAATAAAGATTACCAACTACAATCTCTGTGTTGGGGAAGATCTTTTCATTGCGTGTCGCAGGATGGAAAGAGAGTTATGGTCAAGACACTCGTTTCAGAAGTTATTGGAATGTAGGGACGGAGTTGAGTGTAAGTGAGGGGAAATTGTGGAGGAGGAATAAGTTAGTACCACCAGATGGTCTCAGACGCAAGATAATAAATGTAGCTCATGAAGGTCACTTGGGTAGAAATATGACCAAAAGACGTGTCCGACAGTCGTTTTGGTGGCCGGGCATGGATGGTGAGGTTGAAGGGCTTGTCAAGGATTGTTATGCGTGTGCTAGAAGTGATAAGACGAAAATTGTGAGGCAACCACCACTTGCATGTCCGGAGTTTCCTAGCCGTCCGTGGGAAAGAGTGGCGATTGATTTTTTGGATCCCATTCTGAAGCTTGGCTCTCGGAGCAAATTCTTAATGGTTCTGGTGGATTACCACTCTAAATGGTTTGTTGTTGAGACTACGGACTGCATCGAAACTGAAAATGTGATTGGTTTCATGGAAAGGGTGTTCATAAATGAAGGCATTCCAAAAACACTTGTGTCAGACAATGGAGTTCAATTAGTTTCCAACAAAATGAAGGAGTTCCTCTCCAAAATGGGAATCAATCATGAGAAAGTTGCATTATTCAGATCCCAAGCCAATGGTTTAGTAGAAAGGATCAATAGGTTGATAATGGAGAATATCCAACTCTCTATTTCCAATGGTTTGTTGTGGTCAGATGAACTGAAGAAATTAGTGTGGTCATATAGAGTTACGCCACACTCAGTGACAGGTGTTTCTCCTTTTATCTCTCTTAAAGGACGGGAGCCGGGTGTGAAGGAGATTCCAGGTTGGCTTAAGAATAAGGAGTGTGTGTGGGTTGATCGTAGTGCAGTCAAGAACGATGTTGCGGAACAACAGAAGACTGTAGCGTGGCATTATAATACCAGGAAAGGTGTTAAAGATCATGACATAAAGGTTGGAGATTGGGTGGCTGTTAAGCGTGGGGGAATTGTTGTCAAAGGAGAAAGCAAGTTTTCACAGCCTGTGCAAGTTAGGGTGGTGAAGAAGAACATTCTTATTTTGATGGATGGTTCCGCTTGGAGTACAGGAAATGTTTCCAAATGTCGTGCTCCTGATCATATTGTGCATGATTAATCTCATTCCACAAGTGTTAATGTGGTTCGTTTCTTGATGTATAAAGTGCTATTTCCTTATTCAATTTATGTGTGTAATATATGTAAAGGGGAAGATGTGTAGAGCTCATTGCATAAGTAGAATTTAAGGCTTGTTGCTAGGATAGAATGTTGATGTTTGAAGTGGGAGAGTTAGAATTGCAAAGCTGGAAGAGCAAGCTGGAGGTATCTATCCTGTGTACTACAAATAAAGATTACCAACTACAATCTCTGTGTTGGGGAAGATCTTTACAGTGTCTTTTTATTGTTATCCACATATTGTTTGGTCATAAAGTTGTGTAGTCACACAGGCTCAGTCATTTCAAAAGGGTTTCCTTGGTACTGCATGAAATGAAGAAGGCTAACAAAATGTTCATTAAAACATTCCCGTCTCATTCCCACAAGTTTGTTGTTAGGAACACTTTCACAAATATCTATTTGTTCTGAAATTGTCATCTCTCTGAAAACATTGCAAATAGAAAGGACTTCACAGTAAACTAGCTTCCATTGAGAAACATATTCACTTTTACATGTCTGACCGACAATTCCCTTGGAGCTTTTCTGTGATCTCTGGATCATCTGTACCAGTTTCATACCTGGAGCCACAGCATTGAACCTTCCGTCTCTGTCTTTCAACAAAATGTCTTTGGATTAATTCTCTGTAGAGGTATGGCTTTTCCACCTCTAGCTTCTTCACTCTTTCCAAATACCAGGACCCATCTCTCAGGTAGTTTATGCAATCGAATTTACGAAACACAGTAATCAGCACTCCACAGTCTTCACATGCAGCTCCCAATCACCTTCCTGAGCAGCATGTACCAAGATTTTTGCTGGAGCTAGCATGAGTAAAACATTTCCCAAGTACTTGCAAGGTTCTGATTTTTCTTCGCATTCTTTCACAAACTTGGTTTTGTGATTTTGAACTGAGTGTATTGAAAATTGCCTGGCTTTGCATTATGTCTTTTGAATGAAGTACACCCTGTGCCTTGTTCTCTTCTGGGATAAGATATGTAAAACCAAATTTGTCATTCTTGTTCAAGTGAGCATTAAAACGCAATATTCCTATAGCCTCAGCTATGATGAGCATAACTGGTAATGAATGAACATAATGAGTTCCGCTCAATGCTGACAACTTTGTTCCCAAAGATGTCAGCCTCAATAAGTGCATCGTCTATACCACATCCACTGAGATAACTTCCTGCACACCGCAGCTCTACTATTGTCTTGTGAAAAACGCCCATCATTGGATAAAGATCATCAAGTTCTACTGGATTGCTCATAAAATTGTCAGCTACAATACAGAAAGCACCTTCATCACAGAAAATTGGCAGAATAGGTTAGTCTTCAAGCAGAGCATGCACACTTTACATTTTTTTAAGCTGTGTATATTGGTATTCAATCAAAATATTGAGTGAAAAATGTCGACTGACACTAATATTGAGGTTGAAATATCGTGACACAGAAATATCAACAGCAAGAATATCGACTTTAAGTTAAGAAATATTGATTTTAAAGATATAGAAGTCATTAATATCATTTGCAAAAGTATAGTTGTTTAAAATATCGATTTTTTTGGTGTTATGTATTTTAGTATATATTTTGAAATGTATGTCATGTATTTTTATTTGTATGAGTATTGTTTAAGTTTTTTAATATATGTGTTAAATTTTTAGTAGTTATTTATTTTATTTTAATTACATTTTGCATGTTTTTGTTCCAATAGCGGGTTGTGGGTTTATAGGGGAATAGGGTGGGAAGTAATTTAGTTATAAATTAATGAATATGTTTTATTTATTAATATTTATTTAATCGAGATTTTATAATGTTAATTGTGTTTTTACTTTTTTGGTGTACATTTTAGGTGCAGGTTGTGGGGTTTAAAGGGGTAAAGGGTGAGAAGTAATGTATTTTTAATTAATTAATAATTAGTTGTTAATTAATATTAATTAATCAAAAATGAATTATGGTAATTGTGTAATACATTTTAGGTGCAGGTTGTGGGTTCTTTAGGGGTAAAAGGTGGGAAGTAATTTATTTTAAATGAATTAATAATTAATTGTTAGTTAATATTAATTAATGAATTGACAATTAATTATGGTAATTGTGTAATTCATTTTAGGTGCCGGTTGTTAGGGTAATTGTGTTTTTTTTTGTGGGTTTTGGGTTTATAGGGATGAAGGGCGGGGAGTAAATAAATGTTACTTACTTTATAATTAGTTGTTAAATACTATTAGCTATTGATGTTTATTGTTTATTGTATAATTCATTTTTTTTACAGTTTAATTTTAGGTGTGGATTGTGGGGATTATAGGTGTAAAGGGTGGGGAAGTTAGTTATATGTTATGTGTTTTAATTTGTTTTTTAATCAATATTTGTTTAATTGATAATTAATTATGTTAACTATTTTTGATGTGGGTTGTGAGTTGTGTGGTGTTATAGATAGGAAGTAAATAGACAAAATTTATGTAATGATTAATGTTTTTCTTCATAATTAATTTCTAAATTAAAATATTTACTTGTTTGAAAATTATTTTTTTATTTCATTGAATATAATATTTGTAGGTATTTGTGATATGTATTTAACATTATAATATGTTTGTTTTTTATTTTTAATAATAAATATATTTTATTTTTTAATTTTTTTATTTTGAACTGACTGGAGTGAGAATACTTAATGTTACCCCTCTGCAATTCAACACTTTCCCTACTGTTGTACTCACTAGAGTGGGAATAATACATTTTACCCCTCCACAATACAACACTTTCTCTATTGATGCACTGACTGGAGTGGGGATAGTAAATTTGATCCCTCTGCTATCCAACACTTTCCCTACTGTTGCACTCACTGGAGTGGGAATAATATATTGTATCCCTCCTCTCCTCAACACCTGCCCTACTGTTGCATGCACTGGAGTGGGAATAGTAATTATTACCCCTCCGCTATCCAACACTTTCCCTACTGTTACTATTGGCACTCATTGGAGTGCCAATAGTAATTTCTACCCCTTCGTTATCCAACACTTTCCCTACTGTTACACTGGCTGGAGTGTGAATAGTAAATTTTACCCCTCTGCCAACCAACACTTTCCCTACTGTTGTACTCACTGGAGTGGGAATAGTAATTTTACCCCTCCGCTATCCAGCACTTTCCCTACTGTTGCACTTATTGCAGTGGGAATAGTAATTTTTGCTCTTCCGCTATCCTGACTTTCCATACTGTTTTATTTAATTGATCTATTCATTTATTTTTAAGGTTTTATATAGTGCTGGATAGACCCAGAGGTATCAGAGCGCTTTACAGGAGCAAGACCAAGGCAAATATCAATGGAACAATAGTTACATGCAAAATACAATTAAGAACAAGCAAATCTCACCGTTGAATCAGGAGAAAGGCAAAAATCGTACGATTTGAAGGTTATATAGAGTTAAATAAAATAAGGGAGGTATACGCTAGGAGCACCAAATAAAATAAAACAAGGAAACATTTGTAGGGGTAAGAGGGAAGCGGTGAATGAAAACAGGTCAAGACAAATGAACAAAAACAGGGGAGAACGCCCAAAAAACGTACAGAAATGTAGTTAGAGCTGACAAAATACATGAGAGACTAAGGAGAGCAAAGGCAGGAGTAAACAATAAGGAGAGCACAGGGACAATGAAAGGTCAGCAGGTTTGCAGAGGGATGACCTATACAAGTGATAAAAGGATATCAGAATCTGAAAGAATTATAGACTCCAGTATTTATTGAGGAGATGACATTTTAGGTCTCTTTTGAAGTAGAGGTAGGAGGGGTTGCAGCGAAGATCCCTCGGAAGGGCGTTCCAGATGCTAGGCGCATTTCCTGAGAAGGAACGAGTCTGGGTGGATTTCTTTTTTAATAACGGGGGAACGAGGAGAAGAGCATTAGAGCTTCTCATCAGTCTGGTGCTGCCCGCTCTTGTGAGTTTATTAGTTAAGTAAACCCGAGAATGAGAGTGAAGAACTTTTTGGGTGATGCAGGCAGTCTTGTAGATGCATCTTCCTTCGATGGGGAGCCATTTAAGGGATTTGAGGGCTGGTGTGATGTGATCAAACCATTTGCAGTCAGTAATAAGCCTGGCAGCCATGTTGAGCAAGGCTCTAAGGGGGGCAGGTGAGCTTTAGGGGCACCAGTGAGAATAGTGTTGCCGTAATCAAGTTTAGAGGGGACTAGTGAATGAACGACCCATTCATAGTCGTCTTGAGGGATGAAGGGTTTGATTTTTTTTAAAGTGTTTAAGAGTGAAAAGTGTTTCTTTGGCAGTGTTGTTGATATGGTCTTTCAGTGCCAAATGTTTGTCCAGGATGAAACCTAGGAATTTTGCCAAGTTGGATAGAGTGAGCGGACAGTTGAGGGCATTGAGGTCAGAGATCCAGCCTTGGATGGTGTGACGGTTACTTTTAGGGGCGAACAGAATGATTTCCATTTTGTTAGGGTTCAATTTTAGATGGTTGGAGTAAAACCAGGATTGAATCTTGCGCAGAGTGTTGTTTAGATGAAGGATATCGCTGTGTGATTTTACTTTGTAGTAGAGTTGGGTGTCGTCAGCGTAAAGGTGATAATTGATCCCAGCTTGATTCAAAATGATAGTAAGGGATTCCATGAAGAGGTTCAAGAGAGAGGGGAGAGCATTGAGCCCTGAGGGACACCCAGGGAGACGGGTGTAGGATTGGAGAGGCAGGAGTTGATTTTTACTTGTTATGTTCAGTGTTGGAGGTAGGAAGTGAACCAGTTAAGGACAGTGCCATTGAGGCCAGAACGAGACTTGAGAGTGTCCAGTAAGGATGAATGATTGACTGTATCCAAAGCAGCTGAAAAGTCAAGGAGGATAAGAAGGAAAGCCTCTCCATTCTCTAGAGAACGATTAATGTCGTCGGCAATGTTCAGCATGGCGGTTTCGGTACTACAGCCTTTCCTGAAACCAGATTGAAAGGAGTCAAGTAAGTTGTATTTTCCTATGTGGCTGTTGACTTGAAGTAAGACACATTTCTCCATGGTTTTGGCTAGGAGTGGGAGGTTAGAGATGGGACAGAGGTTATTGGGATAATTAGGGACTGCCTTTAGGTTTTTAAGAATGGGAGTGATTTGCCCAAGTTGAAGGGAGTCAGGGACGCACCCAGAGGCAAAGGAGGTGTTAAGAATTTTTGTCCAACGTGGGGCAATGATGTGGTTAAGGTTATGTAATAGCTTTGTCTGGAGTGGGTCTTTGGTGTGCGAGGTCGGCTTTAATTTTGCAATGATTTTAAAGACTTCGAGCTCGGTCATGAGTTTGAAATTAGTCCAGGTGGAATTATTTTTCAGTTGTGTGTCGGAAAGGATATCACCAGAACCAATTGGAGTAGATTGGTGAAGGAAAGGATTTGAAGGGTGGGTAGATGTGGAGAAAGGGGGGATGCTATGAGAAATTTGGGGGCTGGGTAAGGCCAAGATTTGTGGGAAGGATTGATCAATTTTAGTAATTTGTCCATGAAGAAGTTGGCAATTTCCTCACATCTTTCGTTAGAGGCCGTCAATTCAGGAGGGGCAGATGAAGTTCGTCTTCTGACAATGTTAAAGAGTTCTCTGGGCCTATTTTTAGCACGATCCA
Organism: Triturus cristatus; assembly: GCF_964204655.1. Lineage (NCBI taxonomy): Eukaryota > Metazoa > Chordata > Amphibia > Caudata > Salamandridae > Triturus > Triturus cristatus. Next base: position 249,099,347 of record NC_140593.1, read on the forward strand.
GTTGGTAACAAAAGAAAGATGCTTTTTCCATGAAAATGTGCTTCTTGTATGCTGATCTTGCAGACCTAGGAGGGCTAAATGAGAAGGCAAGGGGTTTTGTCTCCACATTCTTTCTGCTAGTCTAAGTTGTCTTCTTTCATTATTGAGTTCAGCATTGAACCAATATTTAGATTGGATTGCTCTTTGTTGTTTTAGTTTAAGCAGTGCAACTTGATCAAGGACATCAGAAACAACCTTGTTGAAATGTTCAGTAAGCTCGTTTGCATTTAGGGAGTGCAAGAGAAGTTGCAGTTGAGCTTCAATTTTAGACTCGAGTTCAATAGGAGGGACTTTTTGAGGTTTCTGGTCCATGTCTTGGGTTTGTTATTTAATACTGGGGGATAAAAGACGCTGGTTAAGATGTTGAACAGAATGAGATGGTGGTCTGACCAGCAATGGGGATGATGTCGGTAAGGGAGACAAGATCAGTGCTAGTGATGATTGCATCAACAGAGGCCGCTTTGATTAGTGTAGGTTTGTTGCAGAGTTGCTTTATGTCATTCATCTCAAGAAGGTTAATGAGGCGCCTAACAGTGGGATCATCAGCATTATTCTAGTGGATGTTGTAATCTCCAAAAAATATATTCTTTGAGGCAGAAAGGGAGAAATGAGTAAGAAGGTCGGATAATTTATTAGGAAAAGGAAGTAGCTCACCCGGAGGGTGGCAGATATTATGCAGTCTGAGAGAAGGGGCCCCTTTGACATTGAGTTCTACGCCGAGGTATTCAAAGGTCAAGTATTCCGTTTTCTTCAGAAGGGAGAGTTGAAACTCAGCTTTGTGGTTTATGGCTAGGCCACCACCTGTTCTGTCAGGTCTGTCCTGTCTAATGATGGACTAATCAGGAGGAGTGATTAGGTCAAGGATGGCCATTGAGTGGTTATTGAGCCAGGTTTCAGGGAGGAAAGCAATGTCAATAGCCTCGCTGAGGATGGTTTCAGAAATCTCCTTAGCATTTAGTGCTGCAGATCTGCAGTTAACGAGGAAGCAAGAAAGAGGATTAGGGTTATCCTTAGCTGATTTGAGGGTGTAGATGGTGGTAAGTTGCGCCGGAGGTCTAGGCATGTAGAGAGTTGAAGGGACTCGGTTGACACCCACTATCATTAGAATGTTGGAGTAAAGGAGATGATCAGTTGCCTGGGACTTAAAGAGATAGGATTTGCTAAGGTCATTAAGGGCAACAGTGGAGAGAGAGCAAACAGCGCGTTTATGCCTGTGAACCCATCTGCAAAGGGAAATGATCGGCCACAGGGCATGTTGAGAGAAGTTGGGAGAACTAGTGGGAGAAGTATCAGAAGTGTAGGGGCGTGCCCGGGAGTTAAGGTTAGAGAGATCCCCTCTAAGAAGAGTTAATTCTGTCACCAGAGAATTGAGTTAGAGTTCAATTCTGTTCAGAATCTGTGCAATAAAGTTTGGGGGATTCCCGCAGTGAAGGTGGCGGGGGAGGAAGTTTGGTCAGTGTTGAGTGGGGAGGGAGATCAGAGACGGGGAGGGAACCAACACATTAGGCAGGTGGTCAATGACATTCGGACAAGTATTTAATGAGCTCTGCATGATATGCTTATAGTCAGACGTACGATATAGGGAAGAGTTGGAAGAGTGAAAATAGGAGGGTGTATTGATGGAATAAACATCATTGTATCGCTTAGAATGGATTTAGTTAGTAGTCGAGTCACTGCACATAGAGGAGAGAGCAGTAGGAGAGGCAAAATACAGCAATTGTACAGGATGCATGCTTGAGGGTGAAACTGGGAAGATGGTAGGGACAGGAGGAAATTGATTGTTGATGAGAGTAGGTGAGAGAGCGATCAATCTTGGGAGAAGGGGGTAGGGGTCCTACGCTGAGAAGTGAAACCAAGTCTGAGGTTCTGGGGCAACGCCCCTTTTTACAACTCTCTGCAAAGCAGGTCTGTGGTGCTTACTGGAGGTACGTGGTGGGCTAGTTGGACCCCAGGGACCCTCAGGATTGAAGAGGAATTAATTCCCCAACTTAAAACACGCCACAGGGCGTGTTTGCACAGTGGTGAAGGGAGGGGGCAGGGCCTGAGGTGACATGTGTGCAAACACGCCCATGGGAACTAACATGGAGAAAACACGTTTTGGGACCCCCCTTTTTTCTCGGCCCAGCTTTACGAATCACCCCCAAACTTTCAGGATAGGAGCTGACCGGGACAAGAATGTTACGAATTTCCTATGGATAATAGGTCCTAACTATAACTACCTACTGGCGACCGCCAGTAGGTTATATATATATATATATATATATATATATATATATATATATATATATATATATATATATATATATATATATATATATATATATATATATATATATATATATATATATATATTCACTGAAAAAACCATAGGTTTCAGGCAGGTTATAGTTAGGAATTAGCATTTAAAAAACCTTAGAAATTCACTGAGAAAACCATAGGTTTCAGGGGCGTTATAGTTAGCTGGACTTTTCACTCGTACAAAACCATTGAAATTCCCCCGTTATAGTTAGTTCAGCTAACTATAACTCGCGCGCCCGCAATGCACTGCTGATGACATCACATATAACATCACTCATGACATGGTCAGTGACATCACTCATGACATCACTGATGACAAAACACACATCCACCGCCGGATGTGTAATACTTTTTATTTTACTCTCTGGAAAGGAGACGAACCTCACTTGAGAGTCACAGCGTGCTCCTGGCTGAGCCCAATGCTGTGTTACACCCACCAGTGCCCGCCGAGTGCCACACACCTCTGTGTTGTATTCCACCAGCTAGTGCGTATGCTATGACAGTCTCTAGCCCATGTGCACTGTAACACCACCCCGTGAATATGTCATGCCACACTTGCCTTTGCACGGGTTATATTGCCCCATCTAACGTGCCTTCCTCGATGCCTATGTTATAACGCACAGCGCTATGCCATACATATTACAATCTGGGATCCATATCTTTGTCACAGTGCATATGCAACGTTACACTCCCCAGCACATATTTTATATTACAACTTAGAGACTAGTTAGGTTACACAACACTGCCCTGTGCATATTACACTCCAAGGCACATATTGCATAGCACGTGCTAGTGCCTGTGCTATCTCGCGCTCTCCAATGAATCTGTCATTGCGCACAATGTATTGCATAATATATTTCACGCCCCGGTTCATCTTCTATCACAGTTTTTGGTGCACAGTTTATACCATATACTATATCTAGTTTTCATTTTCAATCGTGCTCTCAGGACTGTGTTCTATATAACACTGCATCCACCTACCCTTTTCACGGGCATTACATTTTGCGATGGGGGTGGAGGGTCAGGGGGTGTTTCTGCCAAGTGAGACCGGAGTCACAGTCACAAACGTCCTCTTCTTCCTGAATAAAAGTGAGATTATGCTGCATACTTGTTCATATTTTAAGTAGTTCGCACAGACACACATTTTAAAAACAATAAAGTTCCTAATACCCACCTTCTCTGAACAGTTAGCTTGCTGCCCCATCCACCTCCTCCCTATCCTCTGTTGTCTGAATTCATGGACTAGCCTCCTCCCTCCTGCCATGCATAGTCTGATGTGCTGCCACTGCCCTCCATTTAGCATGATGTACCAGTCCACTCCTCCTGCCCTCCATTGCCCAATTCTATGGCCCATCATTGACCTCCTGCTTAGCCTCTGTGCTTAGCTTGCTGCCCCTATTCTCCTTCCCCCTGCCCTCCGATGTCTTTGTGCATGCCCCTGCTCCATCCTTTTTGCCCACCATGTTCCATGGACCTGCTACTCCTTTCTACTCTGAGTGTTATGTTGAGCTGCCACTCCCCTCCCACCTGCCTAGCATTGTCAGATGACTGTAACCTGTCCCTGCCACCTCCACCCTGCCTGTCCACATGCCATGCCCCTATCCCCTTCCTTCTGTCCTCCATGGTCCATTTTACTGCCACACCCTTCTGCCCTACCTGGTCTGTTGTGCTGCAACTGCTCCTCCTGCCTGCCCCGCGCGGTCTGTTGTGAGGCCCCTTCCCCTGAACTCTCTTGTCTGTGCCCAGGTCCTGACCCTCCCTTCTATCCTCCATTGTCCTTTGTGCATGCCCCTGCACCCTCCTTCTTGCCCATCATAGCCATTGTGCTGCCACTAACCCTCCCGCTTGCCATGCATGGTCTTCTGTGCTGCCATGGCCCCTCCCACCTTCCCTGTGTGGTCAGCTAGCTGCCCCTGACCCCCTCCCACCTTCCCTCCATGGTCTGTGTGTATGCCATCATAGTCTCATTGTTGCTCTGCATGATGTGTCTTGTTTCTAGTGCCCATCCTGCCTGACCTCCATGGTCATCTTGCTGCTCCTGCCCTGCCCCCTTGGCCCCAGCCCTCTGTTTCCATGTGCAGATCCCTATTCCCTCCCCCCTGGCTTGTCTGTTCCATTGTAATGCCCCTGATCCGTCCCTCCTGCCCTTTATGGTCTATTATGCTGCAGCTTTCTCTCCTGTCTGTCCATTATGGTCAGCTAGCTACCATTGCCTCTTTCCCCTCTGTTCTCTGTTGTCCATGTGCATGGTCCTGTCCCCCCCCTATTGCTTTCTATGGATTGTTGTGCTGCACTCCCGTCCCGCATGCCCTGTGTGGTGTATTGTGCTGCTGCAAACCCTGATGCCTGCCCTGTAGGGTCAGTTTGGTGCACCTCTCCATGTCCCTCCTGTCCTCTGTTATCCAAGTCCATGTCTCTACCCCATTTCCTCCTGCCTACCATGATTCAATGTATCATACTTTGGAACATTTTGAACATGGTAAGAGGGAGATTTTGAAAAAAAACTGGGGTATTGATTTTCCCCTTTGAGTTACATTGAAAAAGAGGAGATTGTAGACAGGAGACAGATCAAATAAAGCCCATTTGAGCTTAAAAACATTGGACGTTTCCTGGATGAAACAGGTCTGTTGGCATGTATGGTTGTACTACCACTGCCTCTTCCTTCTGCCCACAATGGTCTATTGTATTGCCACAGCCTCTCTTGCCAGTCCTGTATTGTTGGTTTGTTGCCCCTGCCCCCCTTTCCACTGCCCTCCATAGTCTGTTGTGCTGCCACAGCCCTTCCTGCCTGCCCAGTGTGGTCAAATTGTTGCCTCTGCACTCCCCTACCTGCCTTCAATTTTCAGAGTCCGTGCCCCTGGCCTCTGCCTCTCAACAGTATTCCAATGAACAACTAGATTGCTAACATTCTATGGGGCATATCAACAACAACCGGCGATAATTATCGCTGAGCTCACTTAGCGCTCGGATAATTATCGCCGGCTAGCGCCGATTTTTATCGCTGAGATAGCGTGCTATTAGCAACGCTTATCTCATCGGCGATAAAAATCCCAGCGCTAACTGGCTAACGTGAGATTATCGCTGGAAACCCAGCAATAATCTCACGTTAGCTAGTTGATAGGGACTCACAAACATAGCCATGATATCCACCTTCCATAGGATATCATGGCTAAGTCAGTCCTGAAGCAGGCGTAAGGAAAGTAGCGATAACAGGGGTTATCGCAACTTTTCCTGACGCTATGCTTCATAGTGTTAGGCTTGCTGATAGGAGAAATGTCTCTTAGCGACATTTCTCCTGTCCTGCCAGGTCAGGAACGCCCACTTTGCATCTCATTAGAGATGCAAAGCTGGGCGTTAGGAATCCTGACGCTAAAGCAAGGTTTCACGTGTTAGCGCGACCTTGCTGATTAGGCAATAAAATTATCGCCGCTTTTCGGCTGAAAACCGCCGCAAAAGCGGCGATAATTTTTTATCGCCTGCTTGCTGATATGCCCCTATATTTATTACAAAAGTTTGGAACGCCTGACGTCATCTTGATGTAGTCAAAACTGTAATACCTAGAGCATTTCCTTTAGAAATCACATATATGAGAGGGTCTTATTTGCATCAAAATTATGGTTAGTGCTCCAAAAAACTAAAATGAGGACATATTTTCTGAGTTTTCAAATAGCGACAAAGAACTTTTAAATTATTTGTTATCTTTATGTTTTTTTATCCAGTTGACCACTTGATTAAATGTTGCACCTAGAGGAGAGGATGTGGTGTTACTTCCAGAGCTGCAGACTTTGCAACTGGGGAACCAGGTTGGAGTTTCTGCTTCAGCTCAACATTCTGTGATTCTGGTCAAATCACTTAATCTCCCCATGTCTACAACCAAAATGAATTTGATCTTGTGTGATGTAACCAATGCTCATGTAAAGCACTCCAATACCTGACAAGTCTGCACTATATAAAACTGCAAATACACAAAAAGTAAGTGTTTTGCACACTTTTGTCTCTGGTGGCCATCTTGGGAGATTTATTTGTTATGAAGTTTCCTAATTTCCTCATTTACTGCAGTCTCCTCAGTAGGAAATACTTTTAGTTTTTTATTTTGGTTCCATCAAGAAGGCATTCAGATGTGTCACACATTTGCCATAAATTATGAATGTTAGCACTCTAGTTGCTCATTAGATCACTGTGGTAAAGCTACTGCTCACCACGGAAGTCTGCTGCTGGTATTAAAAGTGCATGTTTCAGTCTGCATATCAGAATTTTTTAATGAAATAGAAGAGGATTTGAGAAGTCACTCAAAATGTGCCCTAATATTTCTTTCTTCAGCACTAATCATAATTTCTATGGCAAAATGAACCCCCTCATTGTGTTCCTTTTTAAATTAAATGTTTTAAGTGTTACCAGTTTATTCCAATCAAAATGGCTTCAGGTGTGCCATACTTTTGTCATAAGTAAGACAGTAAGCGCTCTAGTTGTTCTTAAGAACACTCTGGGACATTCTGTCATTGGGCTATGCTTGGGCTACATCTGGGTGATATTTGGGCTACATTTTTGCTCTTTTGTCTCTGGTGGCCATCTTGGGAAATTTATTTGTTATGAAGTTGCCTAATTTCCTCATTTACTGCAGTCTCCTCAGTAGGAAATACTTTCAGTTTTTTATTTTGGTTCCATCAAGAAGGCAGATGTGTCACACATTTGCCATCAATTCTGAATGTTAGCACTCTAGTTGCTCATTAGATCACTGTAGGTAAGCTACTGCTCACCAGGGAAGTCTGCTGCTGGTATTCAAAGTGCATGTTTCAATCTGCATGTCAGAATTATTTATGAAATAGAAGAGGATTTGAGAAGTCAAAATGTGCCCTAATTTTTCTTTCTGCAGCACTAATCATAATTTCTATGGCAAAATGAACCCCCTCATTTTGTTCCTTTGTAAATTAAATGTTTTAAGTGTTACTACTTTATTCCAATCAAGATGGCTTCAGGTGTGCCATACTTTTGTCATAAGTAAGACTGTTAGCGCTCTAGTTGTTCGTTAGAACACTCTGGGACATTCTGTCATTGGGCTATACTTGGGCTACATCTGGGTGATATTTGGGCTACATTTGGGCTCTTTTGTCTCTGGTGGCCATCTTGGGAGATTTATTTGTTATGAAGTTTCCTAATTTCCTCATTTACGGCAGTCTCCTCAGTAGGAAATACTTTTAGTTTTTTATTTTGGTTCCATCAAGAAGGCATTCAGATGTGTCACACATTTGCCATAAATTCTGAATGTTAGCACTCTAGTTGCTTATTAGAGCACTGTAGTAAAGGTACTGCTCACCAGGGAAGTCTTCTGCTGGTATTGAAAGTGCATGTTTCAGTCTGCATGTCAGAATTGTTTTATGAAATAGAAGAGGATTTGAGAAGTCAAAATGTGCCCTAATTTTTTTTTTCTGCAGCACTAATCATAATTTCTATGGCAAAATGAACCCCCTCATTTTGTTCCTTTGTAAATTAAATGTGTTAAGTGTTACCACTTTATTCCAATCAAGATGGCTTGAGGTGTGCCATACTTTTGTCATAAGTAAGACTGTTAGCGCTCTAGTTGTTCGTTAGAACACTCTGGGACATTCTGTCATTGGGCTATACTTGGGCTACATCTGGGTGATATTTGGGCTACATTTGGGCTCTTTTGTCTCTGGTGGCCATTTTGGGAGACTTATTTGTTATGAAGTTTCCTAATTTCCTCATTTACTGCAGTCTCCTCAGTAGGAAATACTTTTAGTTTTTTATTTTGGTTCCATCAAGAAGGCATTCAGATGTGTCACACATTTGCCATAAATTCTGAATGTTAGCACTCTAGTTGCTCATTAGATCACTGTGGTAAAGCTACTGCTCACCAGGGAAGTCTGCTGCTGGTATTCAAAGTGCATGTTTCAGTCTGCATGTCAGAATTATTTATGAAATAGAAGAGGATTTGAGAAGTCAAAATGTGCCCTAATTTTTCTTTCTGCAGCACTAATCATAATTTCTATGGCAAAATGAACCCCCTCATTTTGTTCCTTTGTAAATTAAATGCTTTAAGTGTTACTACTTTATTCCAATCAAGATGGCTTCAGGTGTGCCATACTTTTGTCATAAGTAAGACTGTTAGCGCTCTAGTTGTTCGTTAGAACACTCTGGGACATTCTGTCATTGGGCTATACTTGGGCTACATCTGGGTGATATTTGGGCTACATTTGGGCTCTTTTGTCTCTGGTGGCCATTTTGGGAGACTTATTTGTTATGAAGTTTCCTAATTTCCTCATTTACTGCAGTCTCCTCAGTAGGAAATACTTTCAGTTTTTTACTTTGATTCCATCAAGAAGGCATTCAGATGTGTCACACATTTGCCATAAATTCAGAATGTTAGCACTCTAGTTGCTTATTAGATCACTGTAGTAAAGCTACTGCTCACCAGGGAAGTCTGCTGCTGGTATTGAAAGTGCATGTTTCAGTCTGCATGTCAGAATTTTTTTATGAAATAGAAGAGGATTTGAGAAGTCAAAATGTGCCCTAATTTTTTTTTTCTGCAGCACTAATCATAATTTCTACGGCAAAATGAACCCCCTCATTTTGTTCCTTTGTAAATTAAATTTGTTAAGTGTTACCACTTTATTCCAATCAAGATGGCTTGAGGTGTGCCATACTTTTGTCATAAGTAAGACTGTTAGCGCTCTAGTTGTTCGTTAGAACACTCTGGGACATTCTGTCATTGGGCTATACTTGGGCTACATCTGGGTGATATTTGGGCTACATTTGGGCTCTTTTGTCTCTGGTGGCCATTTTGGGAGACTTATTTGTTATGAAGTTTCCTAATTTCCTCATTTACTACAGTCTCCTCAGTAGGAAATACTTTCTGTTTTTTACTTTGATTCCATCAAGAAGGCATTCAGTTGTGTCACACATTTGCCATAAATTCAGAATGTTAGCACTCTAGTTGCTTATTAGATCACTGTAGTAAAGCTACTGCTCACCAGGGAAGTCTGCTGCTGGTATTGAAAGTGCATGTTTCAATCTGCATGTCAGAATGTTTTAATGAAATAGAAGAGGATATGAGAAGTCACTCAAAATGTGCCCTAATTTTTCTTTCTGCAGCACTAATCATACTTTCTATGGCAAAATGAACCCCCTCATTTTGTTCCTTTTTAAATTAAATGTTTTAAGAGTTACCACTTTATTCCAATCAAGATGTCTTCAGGTGTGCAATACGTTTGTCATAAGTAGGACTGTTAGCGCTCTAGTTGTTCTTTAGAACACTCTGGGAAGCTGCAGTAGAACACAAAGGAATCAACTGACAGTCTCTGCCCTTGTTGGATGTACATGTTTCACTGAGAATGTCAGACGTCATTCAATTTCTCACATGACTGAGAAAGATAATGTGAATTTACAGAAAATATGCTCTCAGTTTAGCTTATAGATCACCTTCCAAACCTCTGTGGGAAAAGCATGAGAAAATTTTTCTCTCAAACATGATTCATAATTTCACAGCAGAAGGCTTTTTCACATGGTAAAATCACCTTAGAACACACCACAATTCCTAAAATGAGTATGGTACCATCAACAAATGATTTATATTGTAACTAAAGTCTTAAAACCTTCTATTAACTGCAATGCTTTTTAATGAGGTGCTATCATGTATATTGGTCCCAAGATGGCTGCCATCACTTCTTGGATGAAGTGCTGACAGCCAATCAGATCACACGATGAGATGTGTGGTTAGGCTCCGCCCAGATATATCTATCTTTTTAACTCTAATTTTCTCAGGAACTACTGAACGGATTTACACCATTTAAGCAAAAGGCACGAGTCTGAACTGAGGACTACCTCTTTGCCAAATTTGGTGTAATTCCGTTCAGCAGTTCGGGCTGTAGCTGCGTCAACAGGTCCTCTGGGAAAATGCATGGGGAAAACGCATTTTGGGACACCCCTTTTTTCTCGGCCCCCGCTTGATGAATCACCGTGAAGTTTTCAGGATAGGAGCGGACCGGAGCTGGCCAAAAGTTTGGAAAAATTCGCGAAGATTCGTCAATCGGCGCCAACGTTATTCCAAATAGAATGTTGCGGATTTCCCATGGAAAATAGGTCCTAACTATAACTACCTACTGGCGACTGCCAGTAGGTAATATATATATATATATATATACATATAAGTATATGTATATATGTATATTACCTACTGGCGGTCGCCAGTAGGTAGTTATAGTTAGGACCCTGTTTCCATAGGAAATCCGCAACATTCTATTTGGAATAACTTTGGCGCCGGTCGACGAATCCTCACGAAATTTTCAAAACTAATGGGGCGCTACGCTCCGCTCCTACCCTGAAAGTCTCGGGGGGATTCGTCAAGCGGGGGCTGAGAAAAAAGGGGGGTCCCAAAACGCGTTTTCCCCATGCATTTTTCCATAGGACCTTTAGACACAGCTACAGCCCGAACGGCTGAACAGAATTACTTGTAATTTGACAGAGAGGTAGTCCTCAGGTCAAGGAAGTGCCTTTTGTAGGTCTGGTGTAAATCTGTTCAGTAGTTCCTGAGAAAATAGCATTTAAATCAATATATATATCTGTAAGCGCGCTCCGAGCGCGCACCGTAAGCTTACCATACGCGTACGGTGCCGTGCGCGAGCGCGATTCTGATTGGCTGTTAGATCTTAGTAAACATTCGAATCGGTCGAAACCAGGAAGTGTCGGTCGCCATTTTCTCTCTCGCACTCGGAGGGGTGGAGGAAAAACAAAGTTGGATATCATAAAAAGGGGGCAGGCTAGACAGCTCCTAACCACCTATCCTTGGTTATGGTGTGCCAGAAGGCCATCCAAGGCCAAAAAAAAATTTTTTTTTTTTTTTGAAAAATCACCGAATACGCTTACCGTACGCGTACGGTAAAAAATTAATTTAAAAAAAAACAAAAACCATATTTCCCCCCCCCCATGTGCAAAAGGTTCCCTGTAGGGCACCTTTTGTGCATGGCATATAAGACCTCAGTGAACATGTAATAGAAAACCTTTCAGAACGAAGCACATAATATGTCCTCCGTGTGCGGACGGTGCGCGAAGGGCATCGTGCGTACATGGCCCATCCAGCCTAACGTGGGCACGCGGTGCGCGTAGCGCACCTCGTGCCCACCGTGCGTGCACGGCACTAACTGCGTTAAGTGGGCGCGCGGTGCGCGAAGCACACCGTGCGCGCACGGAACGAACTGCGTGAAGTTGGCGCGCACAGCACGAACGGCGTAAAGTAACTTAGCATTTAAAAAACCGTACAAATTCACTGAAAAAACCATAGGTTTCACACACTTTATAGTTAGGAATTAGCATTTAAAAAACCTTGCCAATTCACTGAAAAAAACCATAGGTTTCACACAAGTTATAGTTAGCTGTACATTTCACTCGTAAAAAACCAATGAAATTCCATGTTATAGTTAGTGCAGGCAACTATAACTCACGCGACCGCAATCCTCTGCTAATGACATATGTGTCTTTATGAAAAAAAAATATTTGTAATATATGTATAGCTAAAATTTAATGGAAGAAGACATGGGCAAATAAGTGTCTAAATACAGTATTAGCATCAGCAGAGGATTGCGGTCGCGTGAGTTATAGTTGCCTGCACTAACTATAACATGGAATTTCATTGGTTTTTTACGAGTGAAATGTACAGCTAACTATAACTTGTGTGAAACCTATGGTTTTTTCAGTGAATATAGATATATATATATAACTATAGATATATTTGTTACATTTTAATATAATTTTTAATTATAAAATACATAAAAATATTTTTTAAGTAAATATAGATATAATATACATTATTATATATGTGACTTTAACTTTTTAAAATTACGTTTATTTGTTATATTTGTTAAAATAAATATTAAATCTAATTTAAAAAAATGTTATTCTTTAATATATTTAATATTTATTACTTTATTTTATATATATAATTTATATTTCGTACAACTATATTTATGACCAATATCTTTTTCTGATATTTTTGTACTTACCATCATAAACATAGGATGTCGATATTTTTGACATCTATATTTATAACTCGATATTGTGGTATGGGGATATTTTTGTTGTTGATATTCTGTCAGTGAACCGTGTATACTGTTGCTTAGTTTGTGACTGGAGATGGTATTACTAGTAAAAACTCAACCTTCTTCAGTGGGACGGTATTCTGGGAGCCCACGGAGGAACTGGATTTTCTTCATCCTTCAGTCTGCATCGGATAAGCAAAATGACAAATTCAGTTGAATCAGCTTTGGAGACTGCATGCATCAGGAAGAAGAAGATTCATGTCCTCAGCCACTTTGAAACTTTCTGGTAGACTTGGATTTGTTGATGGCTTGTAGTGATTTTGCACACGTTGGCAAGGCAGTTTGGTTATAAGTTTGCAGCTTTGTTTGTTTATGCCTACAGCTGACACAGCTTGTTTTCCAGCAGCCACTTCATTGGTGCAGTCTTAAAAAAGCACCATGGCAGTATCATGTGTGCTGTACATTCCAGACAAAGAAGAGCTCTCTTCAAAATCAAAATTATCAACAGCAGCAATTGTAAATCATTTCCTGGTAAAGTGACTTGGAAGTAGTGTGCTGTCAGATTTACAAGATTTTACAGCATGAGCTGTTAACAAGTTTCTGCTCCGTACTATGTCATTATAGCTTGTTGATATACCAATCCTATTCATTGAAGTGATTAGCTCTCTACTTTTGAACTTGTCACCGATTGCGTGGGCAGTCATCATGTGTAGCAGAGTTTTCTTTTTGCTGTGACGTAATTCATAAAACATGATTTGGAAAAGACAGTACATTTGCACAGCATAAACCTGTCGGTTCATGGGAATATCTTTCATTTATTCGCTTATATCTTCAAAGTCATCATCAATGTTGTTGGCTTAAGAATTTAAGTTTGTAACAGTTTTGCTTTTGTGATATTAAACAATGATGTAAAAAATGTTAAGACAACATCAGGCATTCTTGTTGACTCCCTTCATTTGCGGAGTTCTGGGTCATCACAAAATGTGTCATTAAGTCCAAAATCTAAATCTTTCAGGACGTTTCTTAAAATGCTTTCTGCTGATTTTACTGCACCGTGTGATCTTATTTTGGCAGCAAGAACTTCAGGAGTTAAATCAGCTGAGAGCACCATAATGGGCTCATTCTTTTTGTTAGACTGACAAAAACGAATTCTGTCATTTTACATTCTCCCCAGAAAAATCTCAATTTTATTAATATGGACCAATACAGTTTCATCAATGTTGACCATTATTTTTCTGATCTCACTGAGTGTGAATCCGTAGCCCGCACTCAAGAGTGGTTTTAAAACTTCATTTGTTTTTTCAAAGAGTGCATACTTAACTGAAAGCTGGCGGTTACGTTGCTGCTGGGAGCTCATTTTACATTCATATTTTTGAATGTGTGCACGCATGCAGTTCGGGTGGGCACAAAAATCCACTGCAGATACATTTAGATCAGCTACTCGGCTGAAAACTTCATCTTGGAGGAAACTAGCTGCAGATAAAAAACATGTTTGCCCTTTCAGACAAACATACACTGTACTTTGTTCTTTCATCAGTCCCTTTGGCACTCGTTCCGATTAAACCACAGATAACACATTGCTTTCTGATCAGTTGTTGGAGGTGGAGGGGTAACCATCGATCCTATAAGTGGATGGGCATTGGGTTTGGTTGCATTCGCTTTCTCAGAAGACTCGGATTCTTCTGTGATTCACTGGTTTGTGTTAATTTTTACCATTTTCTTTCCTAGCTTTTTATCATTGTATTTAACTTGTTGCACTTGTTATTTAAAAATGTTGAATCTTCTTCACCCGTCAGTTTCAATATTTTGTTAACTTCGTCTTGCTGTATTCTGTAGCATCTCAAACCCCCTTCTGTCCAGCCACAGTTGATTTTAGCTTTTCTTTTGGATTAGTTTGGCACATGACATAATTTTCTTTGTTGAAGGAGCCCTCAGATTTTGTAGTTAGCAGCACTTTGACAGGAGGTAAAGGTCCTCTGCTACCACTTGCTTCACTCATGTTTACAAATTTGAATCAACTGAAAACCTGAAACAAAAACAATATTAAAATAAATTACCAATATGATGGCTAAAACACATCATTATAGAGCCGCCATTTTGGAAAATGGCAGAAGGGTTGCTCAGAGGAGGTTTTTTCTGTCGCTATAAGACTACTTGACCCCCAAAAGCCATGTTTTGACACCAAAATGAAGTATATAGTTCTCATGATTCCTGAAATTTTACATCATCACTGCAACACATCCAACAATTTTAAAAATATTGTCTGGAAAAATTTGGCCCAAATTAGCAATGTCTACCTAAGCTAAATTACTTATTTAATGACACAAAAATACAAATCAAAAATGAAAATCTCTGGACAACAATTTTTTTACGAAAGTATATCAAGCGGCTAGGACTATACACAGCAATAACACACTGAGGGGACTTTGTGGCATGCACAAGTGTGTGGATAGCCTTTGTTTAATTACACGCCTACAGTTCCGGTTCTGGATTGAGAGGCGAGAGAGACAGAGCAGCGCGTGCCGCGAGCCGTGGTTAGGAGCTAAGGGCTTTGCGGTTGAGAGGCGCAGAGGCAGAGGCAGAGGCGAGAGAGACTGGCGAGAGAGACTGGGCAGCCACAAGTGCCGCGGGAGAGCTGCGGAAGCCACCGGAGCACCGGAGCAAAAGTGCACTGACGAGCACAGGAGTGGGGGCAGGAGGGCCGCGGTCAGGACTGTAGTGGAGGCGGAGCGGAGCGGAAGTGAGGTGCAATTCTACTAACTACTCCCCCACCCTGCCGCCATTCTCATGCATTCTCCCCCACCCTCCTCCTCTCCCCGCGGCCCCCTCCAGCAGCCTTAAAATGCCCGGTAATGCCATGTTAGTGCCTGTGCCAGAGCCTCACTAGAAGCCTCATTAGGAGACAGGGCGGGACCTCAAATAAAAAGCCCTTCCACTCCGTGGTCGCGTCTCCCACTCCCTTGACTTGCGGACATTTTTTGGATTCCTCAGTCTGCAGCTATCAAAGGGGGGCAGCTGCCCACAGAAGATCCTCAGCAGCCCCTGACCCCCTGACCTCCCTAAACTGAGCTGACTCGGACCCTCAATAACAGCAGCAGCTGTGAGTGAGTGAGTGAGTGGCAACAGTGAGGGAGGGGGGAAGCTGGTGGAGGCCAGAGGAGGAGAAGGGGAGACAAAAAGCCCCAAGGAGCAGGACAACGGCCAGAGGCATAAAGGAAAAGACACCCTGAGAAGGCTCAGAGTAAAACAGAACAAGCACAGCAACTGCCCCTCCCCCCCCCCCCCCCAGCGGTTAAGGGAAGAGCATTTGGAACTAGGCAGCGGCCTGAAAATTATACAGAATTATACAGGATACAAGAGAAAGGAAGGCACAAATTAAGCACCCCTAACTTCACCTCAAGGGGACATAAGGAGAGGAGTACAAGGCATCAAGCCATCAGCCACTGTTGGAGATAAACAAATAAGCATACAAATAAAAACAGGGGGCTATCCCCACTTTAACAAAAAACTGTTTCGAAAGGAGGGACAGCAGAGAAAAAGATAGAGCGCTAAGTCCATTAAACAAATAAAGCAATAACTAAAGAGACGAATAACAATCATCTTTTAAATACTACAAAAAAAACTAAAACATGCAAGGAAAGGTAAACAATCCATGTAACCGAAGCTCCAAGTAACTGAAGCCCCAAACAAATTACCAACCAAAAGAGGATAGTAACTGGCCAGCAACTGATCAATTCGGCACTTGCTCTCGGCATCAGCCACCTGCCCACAAGGTCAGTTATAAGTCTGGGCAGAGTAAGAAAGTCCATAACAAAGCCACTACCTAAACGCAACAAAAGATTGCGAAAACATGGCAGCCACAAATAAAGATATCATTGAAACAACCAACATCAAGGATATCAAAAGTACCAACAAAAGTATCGGTAAAGACAACAGCTCCTGTTCGACCATTGGTATAGAAGCTAGCAACAATAGCAGCCCAGCAGTTATAAAAGAATCAACAAATTTAAATCAATCTAACATCATACTTAAGAGGGACAAAAGAAACAGAATAGGAGAGCTTATACATATAGAGGGGGCACCCTTCAGGAAGATCTGAAGCTCAAACCAGCCACTAAATGTACATTTCTAAAAGATCCAGGCAAAGCAATCTACACAAATAATTAGGACATTGAGAGCTTACAAACCCCACTACAGCCCGGGAGAATAAAACATCCCAAACACCAAGGTCACGGTTGCGGACATACACATAGACAAAGGTCTAATGGCGTTTTCCACAAACTGGTCGAGATGCCCAGAGGGGGATGGAATTTAAGGAGAAAAAACTGCTGAAGGGGTTGTGGGGGTCAGCAGCCCGATAGACAATCCATTAAAAAGTCCACAGGGCCAGGAAAAAACACCCAGCGGGGCCAAGAGGGAGAGGGTTATAGAATCTGCAAACACCCCAGAGCATCAGGGATCAAACGTCCTGAGGGACCAGTCAACTCCCCCCCGGAGCAGAAACTACAGAATGGACAGGCTGGTAGGATTACAACATCTCAGCCAAAAAACAGCACTTCATTGACACCGAAGATTGTACAAGCTGGCACTTCGACAGCTTTAAACCAGCAGATGGAAATTGACCTAGCTAACTCCTCCTCACATTCACCACAAGAGGACTCACACATTACTGACAGCGACATGACCTTTATCGCGTCACAAGAATGGGAGGATTTAGTGGCCTCATATAGTTTGAAACCCACCATAAATTGTCCTATAGAGGAACCAACCTGCATGCACGGAGAAGGGACCAAAGGCCCATCAGATACATTTTGGGCAACTTTACTAAATACCATTCAGCTATCTGCAACAGCACTGCAATACAAATCCGATAAATTAGATATGCAGCTAACTGTCCTACACACACTAGCGAAATTTACCTCTAGGGTAGAGAGGAAACTCACAGATCTCAACGGCCTCATTAAAGGGGACAAGAAGCAGCACACTACACTCAAATTGTACGAACCGACTGCACCTGTGCCCCAATAATTGATAAGTTAACAACACTACCGATAATGCTAGGGTACCTTCTGGTTGATCTGAAATCAAACACAACAGCGCATCCTACAATTGAAGCTAATGTGGGAAGCGCTGGCCTGAGCAAGCGATTAATAGAAACTGATAATAAACTGACAAGACTCCAAAAAGAAGAGAATTTATTCCTCAAACCTAAACAAACCCCAGATAATTCCATCTTAACCAACTCAACCGATGAAAAAGCCAACTCAGAAGATTTTACAAACGCACAAGCCCGCCGTAAACAAAAAAGGAAGGGCAGGAATAGGAAAACAATTGCAGCGAGCCACATCGAGGTGGACCAGCCAGCGGCAACCCCTATGGAAAATGAGCTAACAAGGAAAACTTCAACTTCTACCCAGGTCAAGAAGACACCACCCTTAGACAAGAGACCGAAAGCAATAAGGAATCCAAAAATATCGGAAATCCCAACACCAATGGCATTACTGAAGACAACATGCGATCAGCCAAGGCTGAAGGACAGTAGTATGGCAAGACGCACGCAACAATGGGAAAGAACTGAGTCGGAAAGTGACATACATAGCAGCGCAAGAAGACTAGCAGGAAACCAGCCAAGGGAAAACACACTAAGTAGGAACAACCCTGCTATGGAGCAGGCACCAGAGGAATCCCACGGAGATAGCTATCCTTGATACTACAAACAACAACCAACTCTTACACAGTGTTAAACACCATGAAATAACCTCATTCCAGGAAACTTGGGCCAGCACATCAAAGGAGACAGACATTATTCTATTGTCCCAGAATACAAATCCAGAGGAAGAGTGGATACCCTAAATAGAGGGAACATATTGAAACTCGTTCACTCAATTAAAGGACTTGAATACATTACCACAACAGATCTACTTGCAATTACATTTCAACCTACATTAGACCAACAAAGCCCAGAAGTGACAAAGACAATATGGAAATCAAAAGAGATAGCTGACCGAATCCTGGGGGAAACCAACAAATTCTCTCAGTGGGGGATACAGCTGGAACCAGGAAAAAGACTAGCCTATCCCACTCCCTTTTTAGAAGAAAGTAATAAAGATCATTTGCATACAGTCAAATCAATTCTAAAAGGAGCGCTTAGCCACTCTCCAGGGCCTCACCGGAGACTTTTAAATGCCAAAAATTCAATAACACTGACAACTGTTCCCAGCTGGGCAAACACACGGCGAACAATAACAACGGGAGGCATGCAATGACAAGGGGTGCCCGGCCAGACCTCAACACATGCTGATCCAACTAAAACCAGAATATGTATCTGGAATTTTAACGGTCTGACGAATAAGCTGGAGGATCCGGAAACATTAGATTACTTAAGGTCATTTGACCTGATACTACTCCAAGAAACCTGGGAGGAGAATGAGATAGCTCAACAAGGATACACGTCACAAACCGTTCCAGCTACTAAAAGTTCAAACTTCTGTCATCGCTCAGGCGGCCTGATGACATTTGCCTTAATACTCACAATAGGAACAACAGAAGAGATTAAGGTTAAAATCGCAGCCCCAAGTGTCATACAGGCAACAGCCATAACAACCAAAATAAAAATAGTTGGCCAGCCACGGATTATAATTAACTCATATATACATCTTAAGCATAGACTTAAAGGGGCAAAAGAACTGGTTAACAAACTGGTAAGAATAATAGAAGAGAGGGATGCGCAGAATTTAATTCTGGCAGAGGATTTCAATCTTTTCCTCTTCGGAACAGCCTTAGAAGACGAACTAGCACAGGAACTCAGTATAGCATGGGGAATACCAGACCAAACCCCAGCACTTCTAAACAAACAAACAAGATGCTCAATAGAATTACTGAAAGATCTGGAACAACTAAACCTGAGGGTGTTGAACGGCCGATTTAGAGAGGACACCCCGCCAGCATCAACATATCACTCTGCAACCATTTCCTCCTACCTAGACTTCACTCTGGTAACTCTTCCTATATTTGACATCATAGACTCACTTAGACTGGCCAAAAACGGTCAAAGTGACCACCTACCGCAAGAAGTGTCACTAAGTGTAACCAGAGGTAGTAATATGGAAACAAGGATAAGCGCAGGCACTGAGTACACCTCGGATTTCAGATGAATAAGGTGTAAGCCTGATAAGATCGAAGAGCTATCCACAAATGCGAAGATACTCATCCACCGAGACAACAACTTGACCATGAACCCAATAGAGGCCTGGGAGGCCTTTACAACGGACCTCGGGACAAAGCATGCCAAAAAGCCAAAGACCTTCAAAGGGAACTCACTGGGTCCCTTATTAGGAAAGGCAATCTCACCCGAGATAAAAAAAACTTAAACAAAAAATAAATCAAGCATTATGACAGCTTCGTACAAGACCACAAACAAAGCCCTACAAAGGGAGCAAAGGAACCTAAAGACAATATTAAAAAAGAAGACCTGGGAAACAAAAAGGCAAGTGAACAATGAACTCTGGGCATAGATAATGCACGACTCGGAATTTAAAAAACAGTGCCAGGTTTTGGCGGACAATCCATAGCCTCCAACGGCAAGGCCACCACGGAATAAATTCACATATAACAGAAGCCGACTGGGCACATCAGCTGTACAACCACTTTAATGATAAATATCAAGAGGGGAATTTAGTTGAAGAAAAATCACAGATCATTAAGAGGAATTTGAGTGAGAACAACACAGAAAAAATTAAACAAGGGATCAGCGAAGGCATCAAAAGATTGTACCGTACAAACAAAAGGACCAAGAGGTGGAAAGAACAAGGAGCTCAAAATCACAATCAAACAGCAAAGAACATAGTAACAAAATAACAGCAGCTCGGATACAGTTACAAATATTAAAAGGCAAGTTGGAAGGAGCCCCCGGTCCAAACGGAATACCCCCAATAATGTATAATCATGATGCTGAACTCTGGAGCAACACACTGGTACCAGTTTTCAAGGGCATTCAGGAATCGGAAACCAGCCTGGCATCTTGGAAAGGACCGATAATAAGTCCAATTTACAAGCAGGGCAACAGTAGCAACCCCAGCAATAATCGACTCGTCGTCCTAATTGAGATAGAGGCAAAGTATTATGCGGGGCTAGTCGTGGAGGAATTAATATCTTGGGCAACATCGAAAACGCATTATCCCAACAAATCAAACAGGGTTCTGCAGAGGACAGGGAACCACAACGAACATCATGGCGCTAACTCTGCTGATAGACGTGGCCAAAGCAGCAAAGAGCTTGCTATTTCTAACCTTTATAGATTATAGCGCAGCATTTGACCATGTAGATCGTGCTAACTATGGCAGAAGTTGGAAAAGTGGGGGGTACCAAGGCCCCTCCTGAAACAGCTGATCCTATTACATACCAACACCTGGGTCAAGATCAAGCTGGGAGCCGGGAAGCACCTCTCAAGGCAAATTAACACCTCCAAAGGCCTAAAACAAGATTGCGTTCTAGCCCCCATGCTGTTCAACCACTAATTAGCAGACCTTCCAGGGGAATTGGACAACACCACATCGCATGCTCCATGATTGGGAAAAATCTCGCTGTCCAATCTCCTATATGCGGACAACCTGGTTTTAATAATGTGGACCCAAATTGGCCTTCAACACCTTCTGGACACCACTGATAAATGTTCACAACATAAAGCATTAAGCATTAACTTAAACAAAACAAAAATAATGACAGTGAACTACAATAAGACCAAGAAAAATGTGTGGTACCTGGAAGGGCGGAGCCTGGACCAGGTAACTAACTACAAGTACCTCGGGGTATTACTGGATAGCAGAGGCTCGTATAAACCTCAACTTGAGGCCCTACGTCGAAAGGGCACCACAAGTTATCTTGCAATGAAGCCCCTGAAGAAAGTTCTACTAGACCGAACACTAGACCCTCTATTACAAGTGATCAGAGCACGACTGCAGCCAATGCTCACATACGGGAGCAAACCAATGCAAGGGAAAGATGCGCTGGTCCTAGATAAAATATTTAGTAGCACGCATAGAGCAATCTTTCAGCTACCTAACTATGTGTCACCAGCCCAAATATGCCTCGTATTTGGTCTACAGAAGCAAACAGTAGAAAGAAGGGGTGCTTATATAAAAAGCTGGCAGAAGATCAGAGGCGCAGAGCAAGGATCTCTAAATGCCCACCTCTGGACCGAGCTATCACATCGGGAGAAATCACCGGCAAGCGAGTATCTGTTGGAGTCACTTGAAAGCCTTGAACTGACCAACCTCTGGGTATCATCCACAGATCATAAAGCTTTAAAAGGGTTGTAACCAAAGTAACAAAACTGACATCCATAACAGAAGACAAGGAAACTCTGGCCAAGAGGGCTCATGGATGGATAGTGCTGAATGATTATAAAGCTCTTATGCCACAAGCTTACTTGAAAGAGGGAGTTAAACAGAAGATAAAAGAAAGAAATTTAAAGTTGCGTTTTGGCATTTTACCAATTCTCCCTCACCTTGCACCTTGGGAAAGGAGACAAGAAGAATAGTCCAGTCGTCTTTGTGGAACATGGAATGAGGACGTAATACACATTATTTGTCCCAATGCAAGCGCCGAGATGCCCAAGGGTAAGTCGAGCGCTATATAACAACACACATACATACATACATACATACATACATCTGCCCAAGCTTGATGGACATAAGGCGTGCCTTTCTTCGAGCAATATGGTATCAGAAGGGCATCAGGACCTGCAGGCAGGCTGTAAAACTGTGTTTTAACCCAGAAGAGATCCAGCTAAACTGCCGACTTTCGAAGTACTTCGATTTAGTGGCCGGAAGATTAAGGTACCATCAAGGGGTGAAAGCAGAATAGCAAGCAGCTACCACACTTTTACTGTGCACAGCAACAGCCAACCCATAAGCGGGCCTTTTTTTGTGAAACTCTTGTTTTGCACTTTGGAGCACAAGCACTTTATCATGTTTTTACTCATTTTAAAGTGGTTTGAAAAGGCAACCTGAAGCATAAAGCACATTGTTCATGCTTTTATATACTTGAAAGGATTGTAGACAAGGAAACTGAGGCTGATATTAGTCTTGGCCATAGCACAACATCAATAAGCTTACATGGAAGAGTGAATCTTAACGTGAAAGTATAAAGAGAGACAAGGCTGATTTATGTATTTTAATGTCCAAAAGTTTTATATCGTGAGTTTTAATTAACCGTACAATAAAAATTACTTACCTTTGTTTAATTACACAGATTTTTTCTCAGTATGTGTATATTTTTTTTTTACATATGAATTGTGTTGACCTTGTTTGCCAAAGCAGAAACCATTGTCTGCAAACAAAATCATGAAAAATGCCTATTCTTATGGTCCTGTTTGGACCTCTGTCTGGGAGCCTTGGTAGTGCAGGACTTTTCTGCCCTTTCCATGGCCCAACCCCCAATCGCTGCTTGTTTTTATATGGGCTTGGCTCGTACTTGTTAGAACCACTCGCCCACCTCCAACTACAATCCAATCCAAGAGTTCCATAAGAAACCATGAGAACAGATACCGTGTTATGACAGTCCATAACCAGTCCATCTTCTGTGTTTCAAGTCTTGCAGCTAGAATCCTTCTTCCATGTCAGCGACCTGTCACTTTAAACCGATCACCAATTGAACTGGTATGTGCAGCTCTTTTCCCCAGTTTAAAATGTGTAAACGTTCACTTTTGATTTAATTTTTCAAACTTGTTCTCTGCCCGGTACTGCTATTGGTTGGCATTCAAAGCATTCTGTACAGCACATTTTACTCCACACCACCTGTGAGAGTATGACCTGATGTTCTGAGAAAAATTCTTCGGCTGATCCACTCAGAGCTTGATTTCTCCCATCTGGCTGAGCCTTAAATTTTCACTGAATGGTAACAAAGAATGTAGAGTGTTGTTGGTAGTGCAATAAGAGCATTCTTCCTCAGACCAGGTCAAAAAGAGATCATTTCATTTCAGACCGTTTTTTGTGTACTGTGGTGGGTTGAACCAACAATTTCGTCCTGCTTTAAGATTCTAGGGGCCCAGGTAGGACAACATAGGGGCATATTAACAAGGACGGCGTTAAAAGTATCGCCGGTTTAGCGGCAGAAAACTGCAGCTAAAGCGGTGATAATGGGCTTGATAATATGCCCTGGAGAATTCCAATAGAAGCCCATGTACACACCAGGACATGGACTTCTATGGGAATTCTCAAGGACATTTTATCAAGCACCTTTTTTGCCACTTTAGCGGCAGTTTTCTGCCGCTAAACCGGCGATAATTTTTAACTCCGTTCTTGATAATATGCCCCATAGTACTCTGCAATTGATAACTGACACTGATTAAGCATGCTATCCAACTCAGAAACCAGAACCCCTCGGGGCCTTTGCCACTCTCCATCCCCATGCAGCAGCAGCAGGCCCCCAGCCCTCAGAGTTCCACCGGTTCAATGTCAAGTCGGCTTTCATATCAAGAAAAATGAAATCACTGATGACTACAAGCTCACCACTCAGGTCCTTGGGCTGGGCATCAAAGGCAAAATCCTGGAAATCTTCAGGAAGAGCACTGGGGAAAAGTACGCCCTCAAGGTAGGATGGCTGGAAAGGGAAGGTAGGGATAAGCATGGGGAATCCTTTCTAGTGATCAGACATTGTCAGATTAAAGCGAGTCTGAAAATGTTATCTCTGTAACTTCATTTGTTGTACTTGTTATCTCCTGCTTGTTAGTTAAAGTGAAGACCACGGGTATCAGGATGTGATGGGATATGAGTTAAATAGACAGGATTAAGACGACTATAATAAATCCATGTCACACACCACATTGATGACACTGGAATTGGCCCTCTTCTTCACATTGAATCCAAGTGTCCCTCGACTTCTTGATGTCTCTTAAATCCACATGAACAAAAGTAAGTTTACTAAATCTGCAGTCTTTACTTTACTTGCTTCAAAAGATTTGGGGAATGCAGTGAATGATGACAGATTTTCTAGGCGCTAGATGTTATTTGTTATCCTTTATAGGAGAGTTGGATATCACATTATTACATTTCCCTTTTTATTTTCTTCCCTCGAACAAACAATGTTTATAGGAGTCCCCTTAAAGTCTTTCTTGCTTACTCATGCCGACTTTTTCTCTTTCGTCATTACACTGTCTGAGTAGCGAGTTTTGCCCACATTTAATGTGACTTTTTTGCTATTTCTGTTTATTTTTGCTAGAGGTCACTTGAAATAGGTATCATAACTTTTTTTTAATGCAGCCCCTAAATGCCACTATCGTGGGCTTCCTTGCGGTGAAAGTAACATGTTTTTCTATACCTCATTTTATTTGCTCATCTGAGTATACTGAATTATTAAAAGTCTGAGCCTCGGATTGGCAGTGTTTTACAATGAGTTTATTTGTAGATGGTGATGTGTAGCCAACAATAGACAAACCACTGAACACATTGCAATGTATTCCAGTCCTGAAGGCTACTAGAGTATTTGTTTATAACAGGAGACAGTTCATATGACTAATGGTAGAACACCGTGACATCAAGGTTTTTTTTTAACCTGGGGGTACACCCAGTTCAGGCTGACTACATAGTAAAGCAGTGGAAATGAGCATGTAGGCTAGTGTGCTACTGAACCATTTAGACTAGCACCAAAGGCCTAAGGAGTGAGTTGGCATGCCCATCCACAAAAGTGGTAATCCCATAAGAGACCCTGACAGTCTCCTTACACGTGGGTCCTGCAGGGGACACTTATCATAGCTGAGGTGTTCATACTGCGGTTTTGGATAAACTCACTAGCCAAGCTAATCCCAATGGCCTATTCTGTGTTATGGGAGTGGGTTCATTGGTATTTGCCACAGTGTCTTGATTGCATCCTATTAATTGGGGAAGTGTGAATACCAACTAGTTTTAGGTTTGGCGTTAGTCAAGACCTTTTAATTTCACTACAATAATATGTATAATACCTACGGGGTTTCATTCAACCCTATTCATCTGTTGATCTGTTATTGTGTCATTCACATTCTATTCCTCCCACTACAGCAGGATGTAGTGGGTCAGACGACATTAGTCATTGGCTAACCTCACTGGGATTGACTGCATTCTGTCCTTTCTCAAGGGGCACAGTCACACACATAGCAATTCCCTTCAGTGTCAGGGAGTACTATGATCAGTGTGTGCTTTTTGAGTCCACAAAATATTTTCGCTTGTAGCCATTTGTTAGGTCTTGCCTAGGCAGGACATGCGCTGTCTTTTTGAGACATGCTGTATCTACTGTGTGGGCTTTAAATATATCCATCATTTGTTATTTGTTCTTTTTTTCTGCCGGCCTGAAATCCTTGCGTTTTAGTGGTGGTTTGGATTTATTGTGACAGGCCCAATCTGTCTTCTCATCTGTCAATGGATAATGGAGTACTATTAATTTGGGCAACATGATAGTCTGTTAATAACACCTAAGGACTCCAGTTTTTAAAATGCTTGGGGTAAGTGTACTCTCTCCAGTGGGTTTAGTGCTATTACATGTTTGTAAAAAATAATAAATAAAATATGCAGATTTGCTAGTGCCAGCTCCAATCCCTGGCGGAACAGCACCCAGGATAATGTGCTGCATGGCTAAACACTTATAAGGTCCAAAGGCGAGACCTATTGGCTATGCCAATGCTTGTTCCTCTTTCTATGAGTACTGTATTCAGCAGCACATATAGAAAGAGGAAAATGCCTCAGAGGATTGATTTTGTGCAGGAAGGTGTTCCTTCTAAGCACAAACATAATGCTGCTTACAACGCAGGCACAAGGGTAAAAGCATTGGCGTTAGGCAGCACATTGTGCACCAGCGCAGGGAAAACACAGGAATGTCTCCTTGGGGAAGGGGACAAGATGGCATCTACCTAATACGCCGTGTTTGCTGCCCTTTTTTGGCTCCAGCCTTAAAATGTAAAGTTTGGAATATACTGGATGATTGGTAGAAGTGACCCTACAATTTTCTTAAAGAAAAGGAAAACAGAACGGTACTATGTTAAATATGCTATATAGTGCGAAGATAATAGGACACCATTACCTGAATTTTGAACCAGTGTTAGCCAGCATTGGTGAGTGGAGAGAGGTTGTATTGCTGATGCGGCAATTGTTTGGTGGAGTGTTCAGCTTTCTAAGCTGACAGCTTAGGGTGCAGTTTCTTCAGGAAATGCCCCAAAAAGTTAGTAGACAGTCTAGGTAACGTGTTGCGTCCTCGGCTGCAGGGGTGGCCTATGCTACAACACAGCCCCAGAAAGGAACTACAGTGCGGCAGATGGGCGAAGAGGAGGCTCTGGGAGAGGATATGATAACATTGTGGACGATCAGAAGCTGGCCCCACAGAAGGAGAAGGATGCACAGTCAAGAATGGACAAGCCAAAGGAGAAAGAACCGGTGATTCCTGAGATTTTTTCCATAAGGGTGCAGGGTCAGTTTCTGAAAGGCTCGAAAAAGAATAGTGTACCAGCCCCCATGGAAAAGGTTACATTGCTGAGTGATCCCCCTCTAATAACTGTGAGCACAGATGAGTTTCCTCAATGAAATTACACTGTTGTAGAAGAAGGTCCCGCCTCAGATTTGAGAATTGCTAAGAAAGGTCAGAGAGGGGCAGACTTGCAGGCTCTAAAAATGCATGGGGCAACAGGGGCTGAAGAGAAGGGGACAAGTTTGGGTGAGAGTGGTAACGGGACTTCGGTCGAGAATCAACTGACGGACTTGCAGAGAATTTCAGGTAGGATGGCTATTCAGCATAGTTTAATGGCAGGTTCCCCTGAGGGTGGGGAATGATTCTTCTCACTGACAGATGACTAGGAACTTTATGGAGCAAGTGAAGGTTTGACAAACGAGGAGTCCGCTTCAGGTACGTCGGGGGAGAGTATTAATAGTAGCTGAGCCAGACCTGCTATGCAGTAACGTTTGCTCACCCATATAAGAAATGTAGAGAAAAGATAAGGGGTAGTGGAGGTGTCCAGGCTTCAGATGCCTGCATCACTAGACAGTTAAGGAGGGACTACTCTGCATCACAACAGATTTATGAGGAGGCAAACTCAAGGTGAAACAGGTACACCGCAAAGTGGTACAGAAACTCGTCCAGGGAAGGCAGATGCACCTAGTATTGAGCTTATTTATTCTACGCTAAAACAAATATAATTGGAGGCCCGCACAGAGAACAAAAGATCTCACCTAGCCACCAAAAAACTACAGAGGGCGATCCAAAAAGTATTGTCTGAAATGACCAAGAGAATTACCTCAATGGAGGAACAGACAGAGTTATTGGAGGTCGGGGGTTGGAGCACTGGAGAAACAGCATGACTCACAGGAATATCAAATGGGCGATATCATGTGGAAGCTGGAGGATTTTGAAAACCAGCAACGAAGAAATAATCTAAGATTTTTAGGCATCGCAGAAAATGCAGAAGGAAATGATATTAGGCCATTTATGTTGGCCATGCTAAAAGAAGCCTTACCGGACTTTGCACATTGGGATTGGGAGGTGGAGATGCAACAAGTTCATAGATTTCCATTGATGCTCAAGAAAAATCGACAATCAAAACAGTCCTAAAAACCGAGAGATCCTGGTGTTTTTGGGGAATTTTTTATTCTGCCAAGCAATAGCAGATAAGGCTAGGCCCTAGGCAAAGCAGCCATTCGATGGCCACACATTTTTTATTTGGCCATATTTTTGCCATGTGACAGTGGAATGGTGGCAATTACGGCAATTGTTCTCTCAATTTCAGAGATTAGTGTGTGAAGTATTTTTGATGAATCCAGCTAGTCTCAAAGTTGTTTTTAAAGGAAGGACTTGGACCTTTATGTCAGAGATTAAAGCACAAGAGTTTCTGATAGAGATACCAGGGGGCTGGATAAGGTTTAGAAGGAGGGAGCAAGGGTAGGGGTGTGCATTATCCGTAATGAATGTCTAGATTTAAGGTGGAGAAAAGGTGATGTGGGGTAAGCTTGTTTTTGTAAATAATTAAAGTCGGGTGGATAGCCTAGACTTGTTCTCGTACTGTGTTGTTGCTGAGGGTTTTGGCTGATGCTGGGATGGGTGGCGGGTGGTGTGTTTAGTTGGTGGCATCACTAGGCTCAGGGTTGACCTGCTACCTCTTGGTAGAGGTGGGGGAGGTAGGGTGGGTTCACTAGGGGAGGGGTTAGGTGGAGGGGGGTGTTTCCAAGCAGATAGAATGGGTGGCTTTCGAAGCAGGATAGGTTACGATTCATGGTGTAACTTTTAACTTGATAGATGAGTACCCTATGGATAGCTACAGTCAATATATGTGGGCTACATAATCCACCAAAAGAGCTAAGGGTTAATCTGGAGATGCAATTCTTAATGATGGATATAATATGCTTGCAAGAAACCCATATTGAAGGAACAAGATGTAGTATGATAGATTTGACGGATTATCAGGCCCTATGCTGCCCTACAAAGGGGACTCGAACACGGGGGTGACAATTTTAGCACGGAAAGGGGGCTATTGCTTTCCTCGCTACATGGCAGATAAATATGGCCGATGGGCCATTACGGAATGTTGTTATATGAATGGCTCATTCACTTCCTGTTCAGTATATGGATCTGTAGGTGATGACCCGGATTTGTTTGATTAGTTAAATATTTAATTGACCTGTTGACCACTCCGTTAGTTAGGTGTGGGGACTTTAATATTAATGCGGACAGGGGGACCCTAAAGGAAGGATGTAAGTTCTATAACGGTCCCAAACCCAAGGTTTTTAGAGCATTGAATAACCTTCTAGGGATCCAGGGGCTGGTTGATGTGTGGGTCAAAAAGGATACTCTTGATTTCGGATATACTTTTCTTTGGCACCACACCAGGTGCCTGTAAGACTGGATTATTGTTTCATAGCAAATACATTTTTACAGACCCGAGAATTTATAAATACCCATGGGTAATGTCGGATCACAATCTGCTGCTGCTGGAGGTGGACACAAATTCTGTTCCTCATCCAATTCGCAGATGGTCCTTTGAGAGAGCTCTACTGCTGGATGAGGAGTGTGCTACTCATATGAAAGAATGGATCCCGTTGTTTATGGCAAAGAATGAAGTAAGTACCCCTATTGGTATGGTGTGGGATGCATTTAAGGCAGGTGTCCGTGGTGAGACTTCCAGATTTAGTTGGTCGCATCAAAAAAGGAGAAGCAGTACTTGCATGGGTTGTACGAGACTCTTCTGTCAGAGGAAACTAACCTAATAGATGCAGTAGCAAGGGGGCGAGAGATTAAAGATGCTCAATTAAAAGTGGCAGTGGCCAATGCTGCAGTACCAGACATTTCCTCAAGGAAAGCAGCAGATAAATATATGGCATGGAAACATAAGATTTATGAATATAATGAAAGGGTGGGGCGCAAGCTCGCAATCCGTACGAGACAATAGGCAGTGAAAGGGAAATTCAAGACCTGCTAATGGGAGTGGTTTCTGACCCAAATGAGATACGAGCTTCCTTCCAAAGATTCTACCAACGGCTATATACTGAGGATGGGGATCCGGATGTAGGAGAAATGGGGAGGTTTTTGGATTCAGTGGCAGAAGAAGGGTTAAGTGATGAGAATCTGAAATTCCTGGAAAAACCTGTCTCAATAGAGGAGATAATAGTGGCCATTTCAAATCTAGCAAAAGGAAAAGCAGTGGGGACATATTTCATATCTGGAGAATTTTATCAAAGTTTTGTGGGTTGTTTAAAAACATATATGCTGGAGGTTTTTTTTACAAACTCAGAGTGGGGCTGATCCACCAGAATCATGGGCATCGGCAAGCATAATAGTTTTTCCAAAAGAGGGTAAACCCTTGCAGGAGCTCAAGTCCTTTTGACCAATCACTTTAATTAATAGTGATGTTAAAATCTATTCAAAGATATTAGCCATGCGACTGTCTGGAATTATAAAGAAAATTGTTTCCACTTTAAAGCATGGGTTTATCCCAGGGAAGGGTACAAACAACCATATCCGTCGAGGCATCACTTTATTTGATGCAGCCAAAATGTCGGGAGACCCTATGGCTTTAATAATTCTGGATGCTGAGAAAGCATTCAATAGGGTCTCCAGGTCACACCTTTGAATGGTTATGGTTAGGACTGGCTTAGGGTCAGGCTTTATGAAATCTGTAAAAGCACTTTATCACAACCCGAGAGCTAAGATCTCAATGGGGGGAGACACTTGTAATCCAGCGTGGCACAAGACAAGGATGCACTTTCTTCCCTATATTGTTTGCTTTATATATAGACCCCATTGATAGGTGAATTAAAAAAAAAAATCAGAAATTTCATCAGTGTGGACACAGGTTTGGGAATCTAAAATATTTGCATATGCCCGATGATCTGGCAATTGTATCCCCCGAACGTGGGGGGGCTGTAAGGGAAATTGAAGGGGAAGCGGCCAGACTGGGTGTTTCTCTGTGTACAAGCTCAATCAAGATAAAACTCAGGTTGTCATTAATTGTAATATACAATGGGAAAATAACTGGGTGGTCTTGAATGCCATTTATCATGGGGTTAGTGTCACAGAAGATATTGATAAAATTGTGAAAATAAATTTTGACCCTTTGATTAGGATACAAAAGTGGATTTTGTGAGATGGAATAACCTTTGGCTTACGCTGATTGGAAGAAATAACCTAGTGAAGTTGATGTTTTGTCAAAATGTTATACTTTTTCAGGGCCATTCCGCTGGAAGTAGGCAGTTATTGGTTTAAGACCTTGGATGGGATGATCTTGAGATTTATCTGGGCCTATGCCAGGCCCAGAAGGTCTCTTAAGTTTATGACACTTTCGAAAAAACGGGGGGTTGGGTAGTACCAAATCTTTGTTTTTTTAATTGGTCCACAGCCATGCACCAGATGGCTATATTACTCCACGGGGTAGGAGTGAGGGAATCTGTAGATAATGGCCTACCCAGGATCTATGAATTACTGATAGGGAAGGCTGCATGTGGCTATTTCCTGCACCAGGTAGAGTTTGGATTTTCTAAAAGAGTTAGGTTTAAAACCCTTTTCTGTGCTTACCGAATTTGGTCTGCTGTTCTGAAGAAAGTGGGCAACGGTCGTTTTAACTTTTATACGCCATTGCAAGAAAACCCTATATTACCGGAAATTTTCTGGGACTCTCATGTTAGAAGATAGAAAGAGCAGGGGCTATTTATTGTGGGGGATTTTGCAGAAGATAATTGTATAAGTACATTTGAGGATATTAAAATGAAATTCAATTTGAAGCATAATGAATTCTTTAAATATTTATAGATAATTGATTTTTTAAGGAAATAACGGGGGTTGGTGGCGTTTGGTAAGGTTGAGTTATTAGATTTGACTATTGGACAGAAGACCCCAATAGGAGTCTTATAAAAGATTTTAAACAGCTTGATTGTTGATGACATTGAAAAACATACTAGAATTTGGTAGAGGGCGTTTTGGATTGAAAATGTGGAGGCGGTAGAGTCATTAGTCTCAGCCCAGTCATTGTTAATGTCTGCAAATTTGCAAACACAACATTTTAAAACTTGGTATAATCTTTAAGCTACCCCACAGAAAATCACTAAATGGAGGGGGTATATGGTACTTGCTGCCCTACATGCCAGCTGTATTGGGCGGATTTGATACATTTTTTGCTGACTGTCCAGCTTTGGAAAGATTAAAACAAAGTATTACCAAGTTTGTTAGGATGAAACTGGGCTTGCAAATTGATGTGACTCCGCAGTTAGTGGTAATGGGGGTTCAAAAGTGTGAAGTCTCGGTCTATGCTCAGCCTTTTATGTTTCTAGCAACGTCAGTATTAATGCTGCGTTTAGCTACAGCCTGGTTGGATCACACTCCCCCTTTGTTCCAGCAATGGTTGGCTCGACTGTTATCGGTTTATCATACATAAATGGCTGTGTATGTTCGGAAAGGCACATTCGCTAAAAAAAAGAGGCTTATTAGCCTGCGCACCTATGAGGGAATATTTCGTCATTATATGTGCAGGAAGGAGTTAGGAGGCCAGGAGAAGATGGTATTTGATTGTGGTAATATACAGGGTCTTGCTACACATAAAATAATGCTGCCATGCACATCTGCACTTTATGATAAACTATTGTAACGATTGGTATTGAATCCTCAATGTTGATACAGTTTCATACATAGATTATTTATTTCCAAAAAATCGACAGGTGGAAGGGGGGCCCTGCACGTCCTTGCCCAGGTTGCTCGTTAGAGGATGAATCTCCTGTACACGTCATCCTCTTTTGTCCAGCTTACTCTTATATTAGAAAGAAATGGATTATTCAGCTATGTAAGAACCTGGGTATTAGGCAATATTTGGCCTTTTTTAGGATATTGAAAACTGATACAGATGCACTGATCGTATCTGCAGTAACTAAATACTTACATTCTATGTGGATAACCAGAAGGAATTTAATAAATCATGCTGTAGCACTTTAATAATAAGATTACGACTACCAAATATTTTATTTCCATTGAATGATCTGATTTTTACCCATTTTAGAACTTTTTAGAAATTATTTAATTTTTAAAAAAAAAATGTCTAACAATCAACTAAAAATCTTGAGATTAGTGTATTGAAATGTATTGTTTGACTTATCGTTGTCCTGTTTTCTTCTTTGCTATTTTTTTTTCTGTATGTGCTTTTATGGTTAATCAAACCGCAATAAAGTTGACTTGATTGATTGATTATTTATATATTTACTGCTGCCTACTGTTTGTGGATGAAGATGAATGTGCTGCTTAGAAGGGGTGGGTTTGTTGGTGGGGGTGTTTGTATTGTGTTTAAAAAATGAAATAAAACTATTTTTCCTAAAAAGAAAAGACAGGAATGTGCTGTATAATTTTAAATATGACTCATTCCTGCCCTTTCTCTACCATGCAGTGCAGCAAAGTGGGTTGCTGTGCTGCTCTGCTTGATTTCTGATAAATGCACCCCTTAGTTTCAAACTAACTATTAAGTGAAGAGCAAAAGGGCGTTCCTCTTATGGGGGCAGATTTACAAAAAATCTGCAAGGGCGACACAAAACATTGGTAAAAGTACCCCTGAATTTGTGCTGTATTGTGCAGCACACATACAATGTTTGAAATTACTTTACTCCTGTCTCAAAGTGGCATCATTTTTTACACAAAGCCAGGTCTTACAATCTTTGTTGATCCTGCTTGGCATCAAACCCTTGGGTGGTAGTAGTGAAATGCGCAAGTACCAACCATAGAATGCTTTCTTCATGCAATGTGGTGCAAAGAAGCACAAAGTGCCATTTATGCTAGCAAAAAAGAGCAAAAATATTTTGCACAAGAAAGTGAATACCATATCAATACTTTGGGGTAGATTAGGATGTAGGGCGGTTCGCCACCGCCCGCATGGCGGTGGCGATCCGCCCTACATCCCTCCCCGCCTGTCACCCATTTCCCCCGCCATATTAGTATGGCAGGGGGGACCCCAGCGGAAGGAAAGACCGTCTGCTGGTTTTCCGCGGGTCACCTGTCAACCGGGCGGAAAAGGGGCTATATATGGTGGCGGTGTCTACTAGACACCGCCATCCATATTAGCATGGGCAGCGAAGCATTGCTTTCCATGGCAGAGACCCTGCCATGGAAAGCCATGCGGAGTCTGCTTTCGGGGGCCCGTTGCGGGCCCCCAGGGTATTGGGGGAGTGGGGAGTGCACACATTGTCATGGACATGGTGGCAGGCACCACGTTAATATAAGGTATTATCACTGAATATTATTTACCAACCCATAAAATAGAATAGGTTTTCAAAACATTTAGACAAACTAACACATGTTAATAGTCAAAGTTTGTTGCTTAGCAATATCCAGTGGTAATTTCTATTTACCCCAGTTGTCCTGCATTGAACTTTACAGTCTCTAGGGGCTTCTTTTTTAAGAAGACCTTCTCATGTCCAAGGGGTGTGGACATAGTACTATGTTTATTGCCTCATAAACTCACTTACGTCTGACCAATATTCAACTGTGGCAATGTAATGAAAGTAGAAAATTGGTGTGACAAATACAAGCCTGAATGATGATGAGAGTACTTTACCAAGAATAACAGTTCAATGCTACGTTATCTTTAACACTGCATGTTTTTAATCTTTATAGTGCATCTATTAGCACTCTTGTACTGATGTTCTTCCATATATATGGTTGGCTTCTTTGTTTATTTGTTGTTTAGGTTACTTTTTGCCCCATACATTCAGGGCTCAATTACGAGTCTGGCGGAACACAGACTGCCAGACTCGTGGGGGCGCAGTGGCAGCGTTCTCCCGACTGCCCTATTCTGATTTTGGCAGTTGGACCGCCATTGCCCCACCATAGCCGCCAGGGATCGCCGTTTCCTGGTGGCGTTGCAGTGGTCAGGAGGCATCAATATGCTTGTCGGGACCACCACAGTCCCACCAAGCATATTAGAAGTTTCCTTTCTGCCATGGTTTTCATGGTGGTCCCTCCGCCATGAAAACCCTGGTGGAGAGGAAACAAAGTGGGGCCCTACAGGGCCCCATTGTGCCTCTGTGCCCTGGGGTGCAGGCAGGGAGGCATGCACCCCATTTCCTGCACGCCATGGACTTCTCAGTCCATGCCTTGCAAGAACTGTTTTTGGCATTCCCATTGCGATGCCCATTTTTGGAGGCACAGCAGTGGGAATGCCAAAAAAAAGCCCGCCAGGCAGGAGGAAACTCCTAATTTGGCAGGCAGCCCGACCACGGCTTTGGCGGTGCGACGCTGAAGCAGAAGTCATAATCAGGCCCTTAGCGTGTACCTCTGGTAATCTAGTTAGGCTTTCCCTATATAAATGTGTGCTTTAACAGCAGTGTTTTTTGCCATCACAGTTTCTTATTTCTATGTAAAATGTCTGGTACATCAGTCAAACCAGTATAACATTTGGGACATTCAAAATGGACCAATGACATTTCATTATAATCAACATGATGTCAGTGTTGTATGTGTTCAAAGATTTACATTAAATACAACTCACTTAGGGCCTGATGTGAAGTTTGGTGGATGGGTTATTCAATCACAAACAAGACAGATATCCTCTTTTCCTTATTAGAAGTGCATTTTATCCTATGGCGCTTGTAATAACGTGGATGGTATTATCAGCCACATTTGTCAGAGTGTACCTGCATGCCAAACTTTAATTAAGGCCCTGGGTTTGTTGACAGTACAAAACTATTGCCTCCCATAATAAGGAGGCTTCAGCAGAGTGCAGACCAGAACACTGTTATGTTGCACATTTGTTTCTGCAAATGTAATGGCATACCCCACTGTGATGGTACTGTGTTTTAAGCCAAACTATTTACCATCCACCTTAAAAAGTGATTTATATTTGAATGCCATTTTCCGATATCCAGTAATTATTTTCAAGTCTAATAATGATGACTTTCATTATCTCGGTATTTCTTACAAGCTATCAATGTGGCTATACTATTATCATTGTCCATATTTTTCTGGCTAGAAAGTATTGTGAGGATGAGTTATATTTTCCCCATCCTCCAGATATATATATAAGGCATAAAACATTTTCATTAATACAATGTCGATGACCCCTACTATGCTTCACCAGCTCTCAATTAACCCACATAGGTATCATATATATGTTTTCTAATAACCTTGATATTGGGTAGGTGAATGTGCCAATTTGTATGACTACAAGTGATTTTGTTCTATACTTTATTAAAATATAGCAACATTAAAAACTTTAATGGGAAGTATGAAGTGATGAACACGTGTAAGGTCCATGTATCTAACTTCATTTATATAGCGGATAGCTATATACAGAAAAGCAGAATCAAAATGTCCATTGACTGGACTAAATATAGATGTATGTGAAGGCGTCCTATAATGGCTACACTGTAGGAAATATAATTCTTCTTGAAATGTGTTTCTTTTTTTCATGGTGTGTGTACTACTTAGGGGCCGATTCCAATCCGGGTCGGAAAGCACTCCAACCGAGCCGGATCCGGAGTGTTTTCCGACCGAGCCGGAGTCCTGCAGTCCGACCGAGCGAGTACGATGCGGCCGCATGCTGTCAACGGGAGCCGGTCGTGCGACGCGTACATGGGCTCCCATTGACTGAATGGGTACGTCGCAGACAAGTGCACCCCCTACAGTGAGAACGCGTCAGTGCCATCCACACCGTACATACCTGTGTTGGGGAGACCGATGGGTCTCCCCCTGTGTCCGAGTCGTAGGTCTGTGGGTGACAGGGGGTCCGACCCCCAAAAGCAACCACCCGGACGATTTGCGAGCCGGACACTCCGGCTCGCAAAGGCTGTCCGACACGTGCATCGTACTGGCTCGGTCGTGAATCGCATCCATTGCACGCCACGGTTAGCTTACGACCGAGACGTACGGAGCGGTTCGGACCCAGAAATGAGTCGATCGGTGAATTTCATGTAGCTCGCATCGTACTTGCTCGCTCGTACAGCTGTATGAGTCGGGCGGAAAACATGCATACGGCGTGTAGTTTTTCCGGCCGGATCGCATTCGGTGCCCTTCCGACCCGGATCGGAATAGGCCCCTAAATGTATATATCCATTTTTAAGCAAAACATCCTGATTGTAAAGTGTTTGCAATTTGTTTGATTTTGTGGTAAGACAGAGGAATTCTCTGTGCTCGTATGTCTATAATTATAGTATATTGAGTACAAATGATAGTAGAAAGTATCTTCACATATTACAATCCTGATTGTAATAAACTCCTGTCTTCTTCTTCTAAGCATACTTTCTAATGTATCAAAAATGTGGCCATTTTTTCATGTGAAATAACGCTGACACGTAAAACATTTATGAAAAGTTGTGCAAACATACACTGTCATTGCAGAACCCATGTATACGCTGCTGCAGATGTCTCTATTTCACAAACATTTCTTATTATAATTTTGGTTTCACTGTAGGTCTTAGAGTTAAATGACTTTGGTGGTTTTAGTTATATGTTCTGTGCTATACACTGGGATTCACTTTGTGCTGGTCTAGCTTTGCTTTTATGAAACTGTTTAATTTGGAAAGTTTTAGTTATTTTTGTCTTTCTATTGTTTTATTTGTTAGGGACAAAAGATGTCAAAAATCAGCAAAGGGAGATGGGAGTCTGGAGTTGGACAGGGGTAATGTGCTATTTTTGACACAAATGACATTGTTTTAGTTTTTTATGTTGTTAAGTGTTTGCCAAAAGAATTGAAGACTGGTGGTACAGTAAGGGAAGGCTGTCCTTTGAATGAAAGGCACATTTAATGGAATTAGATCGCCCATCGGATCTCTGAGCCGGGTGGTGTCCATGCACCAGGTCCAGCACAAGTGGTTGAATATTGTAGCTCATGGGAAGATCTTTCACACCACCTTGCTATAGAAATAAATGGACCAGTTTGGTAAGTATAGATACTTTTTTTATAGTGTTAATATGTTATGCCTAGTATAATTGTTACAATTTAAAATGTAAGTCCCTCTACCCATTCTTCACACAAAATATGCGTATTGTAATACATTAAGTCCCATCTAGTAATATTAGTATTTGAATTTTGTTTGTATACATATAAGCCATAGTACTGTTGAGTCATATAGAAGGAAACACATGGGAAGTATTATTGTTTACTCTATGTACATGTTTAATATGTAACCTTTAGAGTAACAAGCATATTCCATCATTTTTTTTTTCAATAAGCATCCTTTTTTGTTTATTAATATCTCTCTTCTGAACAAATTTTCAGGGGTACATAAGTCGACTGACCCTTCAGAAATGTTGAACATTGGAGACACAGGTGAGTGTTTTCCTAAGCTTTATCATGGAGAATAAATGTTTAATACTGCTATAGAAACTGTAAAATTGTCCTTTTCTTACCAATTGTAATGTTCAAACTTTCAGTTGGTTATTAAAGCTATGTACATCAGTGTTGCTAACAAGCAATATTTCACCAGCATTTCTTTTTTGGGTTCCGTAAACAAAATCTTGTAATTTCATATTAACTACAAGGCTAGAGCCATTACAATGTTTTTTGGTGTTAAAATAGACAACAAACTTGCCATTGGCATGTTTAATGATGGTTCCAGAAAACAATTATAGGCTAGGAATTGCACAAAGGTGGGTTTTTGGTGTCCCCATGTGACCAATCAAGTCACTTTTCAGGATCTCTTCGCTCATTGCATAAGATAAAATCTTTAATGGCTGTTAGAGAATAAAAAGATATGGCAGGCGTATTTATTTCTACCCTTGTATTCATATTATTGTATGAACACTGTTGGACAGCATACATCCAATGCAAATGTTTTAGTACAAACAACAATAAACGTACAGGATTTTAGTTTATGAACATTTTCCTACATAGATTAGCATTGTGTTGCAACCCAGTGTATGGCAAATTAGAGTTTACATTTTTTTTTGTATATAAAGTAGAATAAAATACAGAAAACACAACTTATGTCAATCAAGACACAGTGCTTTACATAGGAAACTAAGGCTCAAAAACAATTATATTGGAGTTCCGGGGATGTGCTTCTAAAAGGGAGGCAACAAAGTGTATTGCCTTGAGTGAGATCTACAACATCTTTAGGCATCAGCTTCTACATCCTCTCCACAGAGGTCTGCCCCACCAGGAGCCAATAATTGTTCACACAGTGACACCCAGGGTTCCACGTGATCCTGGAGCTTTTCGTCAGATCTACTACCCTTCATATGCAGCCTTCTCCCAGTGGTCCACCAATGCTGCCCCTCGCCCCATCCACACGATAGCAACCCGCCTTCTGGCCTACACCAGCGTTAATTGCAGGAACTTTTAAGCCATTTTCTTCCTCTTGAATCTCAGTAAGATTCCCAGCAGGTAAAACCGGGGTGAAAGAGCACCCTGAAGCACTGTGGTGTTTACAAGTCTATCCACAACGAGTGTCAAATAAGCATGCACCAGCGGGAATCCCCTAGTCAAGTGCATCAAGTCAGCCCCAACAAAACTACAGCATGGACATGTAGGCGCTTAATGTTGGTATATGTGACTCAATGCCAAGGACATCATGTAGATGTGATGAAGGAAGTTAAAATGGATCAGCTTAAAACGTGCATTGCTAGAGACAGTCCTCGTCAGAGTGAACACTCATGCCCAGACCTCATCGGCCATGGGCTCTGCCAAGTCCAACTCCCAGGCCTCCCGAACCTTCAAGGGTCTGTGGGCTACTTCCACCCCAGTTGGCTTTATATAGCAGCAATACCAGGTGCCTCCCTTTTCCACAGTACAACATGACCTCCTGGGTGTAGGACACAGGAGAGGCCGTCGGTAATGTCTCTCAATTCTGTCGGGCAAGCTCCTGTATAATTTAAAAAGTGCCCTGGTACCACTCCAAATGCATTCTGTGCATCCTCGAAGGAGATAAAGGCCTCAAATTTCACACACCCCTCCTGCCATGCCTGAAAGGACATCTTGTCCTCCATGTGCCAAATTTGTATAAGAATCCATAACATCAGCTCTCAAGAAAGGGCACCATACGAAGCACCATGTGTACCAGCCTCTGCCACACTTGGGTTGGTCACTTGACAATCCGACCCTTCCATCATTAGTACAGGTATGTCCTTCCCTCCCACAGTTCCCTCCAACATATGTTTTTCCCAGTTACTTCCTTCCAGCAGCCATCTGGCTACATGCTTCATTACAGCTGCAAAATAGAAGTACTCCAGTCACGGTACCTCCTCACAATTCCTCATCAATGTATCTCTGGCTACCCTGCTGTGTTTACCCGCCAATAGAAGTGAGATAAGTAAGGAACCAGCTGCCTAAAAGCCCAAAAGGGCAGAGGGCAAAACGAGTTCATAAAGACAACACATGAGGAGCACTATCTTCGACATAGCTATTCTGCCCATAGGTGACAGAGGCAGGGTATTCCAGAATTTTGCCAAAGACCATAGTGAGTCTAAGACCCTGCCCATGTTATATTGCATCTGGGCCATCTTTGAGTGAACCACCATAATTCCCAGGTAGCACAGCCTATGCAGATCCCACTGGAGTCCCAAATCGGGAAGGTCATCCCTGCTAGTGGGAGCGGGGCTCCCACTAATGCCGCCAACAGAAACAACAGTGATTTCCTTTGATTCAAACACAGCCCAGAAACTATCCCAAATACATCTAAAATATGCAAGGACTCTCCAAGTGACTCACTAGGTGCCCTGAGAAAGAATAACGCATAATTTGCCTACAGCGACACAAGGTTCTGTGTCACACTCAGCTCTATGCTCCATCGAATCCTGATCACCAAGGGCTCCAATGTCAGCGCAAAAACAAAAAAAGGGTGCCAATTGGCAACCCTGCTGAGTACCCCTCCCCAGCTCCCTAAAATATGAGTGGTGGTTAACCACCCTAACCCTTGCACTAGCGCGCGTATAAAGCAAACGGATCCAGGCTCAGAATTCCTATAACCCTCAAGACTTCCAATAGGTATCCCCAGTCAGTCGTATCAAATGCGTTTTCTATGTCCACCGTGACGAGGGCCATTTCCTCGTACGCCCCCTCCACTTTGTGGAGAACATGCATGAGTCTCCTCAGGTTTATGTTAGTGTTATAGCCTGGTATAAACCAGCACTGGTCATCATGTACCAACTCGCCCATAACAGGGCTCAAGCAACTTGCTAACATTTTACAAAGGATCTTCACATCCGTGTTTAACATAGTGAGAGGGCAGAATGCCGCAGGGGCTGTCTTGTTCCCTCCAGGCTTATGCATCATACATATTTCCCCTCCCACATGGTTACAGGCAACACACCCACATCCCATGCCTCCAGATACACAAGCAGGAGAGCATATGTATGAGAGTAGCTGAAAAAGCTTGGTAAAACTCTGCCCAGAACACGTCTTTCCCAGGAGCTTTTTGTTTAGGGAGGGACTTTGGTGCCATCCTCAACTCATCCAGAGTGAGGACAGAATCCAATTCAAAACTCACCTCTTCTCTCTCTCTCTCAGGACCATGAGGCGCCGAAGGAAGGCCTGGATCCCCGGCTGGGTGATCTCTGGTTTTCCCCAGTAGACCTCCTCCAGTGCTGCCAAAGCATAACCACAAACGACACCCGAGAGTCCACAAAAGGTCTGTTCGCCACTCTCAAATATATGACAGGGGCAACTTCTGCCTCTCTGTGTAGCATCCAGGCCAAAAGCCTCCCCGACTTGTCCCCCTCTTTATGCAGATGCTGCTGATACTGCTTCAGGGTAAACGTATCCAATCTGTTCCATGTATCCACTATGTTGGCCCACTGCCACCTCCTTTCTCTGACACCCCCTGGTTACCAATTCCCTTGTCTGCA
Organism: Triturus cristatus; assembly: GCF_964204655.1. NCBI lineage: Eukaryota > Metazoa > Chordata > Amphibia > Caudata > Salamandridae > Triturus > Triturus cristatus. Next base: position 249,140,992 of record NC_140593.1, read on the forward strand.
GATCACTAAGCTCTGATTCTCTCTCCTGGAGCTCCCTTCCCAATTGCCTCTGCACCCCACATGTCAGTCCCTTACACTGGTCCCACAGCACTGCCTTAATTACCTCCTATTCAGTGGCCCTGCAGGATGTACTTCCCCAATTATGCTCCATATAGTCTGTCAGCATCTGAGGCAGCACCTCCCTACCTTCTGCATCCAAGAGTTTGTCCGGTGGGAATCTCTATAGTGCTCTCTGCTCTGGAGTGGCACTCCACCTCATTTCACAGCAAACAGGGGTATGGTCAGATAAAAACCTTGCCAGGTAGGACACAGTCACCCTTGTCCAAAGGGATCCAAACCATCAGCACTCTATCCAATATGCTATATTTGTGTTATGAGTGAGGGAATAACATAACATGTGTATTTGTAAAGCACACGTTCACCCAGAAGAGTATCTTGGTTCTGAATAACAGATGTTTATTGTTACCCAACTCAATGGTACTCATTTTATCGACCTCAGAAGGATGAAAGGCTGAGTGGACTTGCCAGGGTTTGAATCTGTGCCCATGAGGTTGAACACAGGCCTCTACAGTGGACACATTAGTCCACTAAGCCACCAGATCCAGCCTTTAAATGGCAATTATAAATTTGACTTTGATCGGAATTGCAACCTCCACACATCAGATAGCCCCAGGTTATGCATTACTGCCCTCAATGGAGCAGTCATGTGGGGCTTCGCCTGCTCAGCCAGCATGAAAACAAAGACTAAGAAAAAAGAGGGGGGATGGAAATGCCAGGGCTCCCCCTGGGGGACCGGAACCTCCCCCAAATCAATCAATATGGCCCTCGGCTCAGCCCAAAGTAGCCATCCTCTCCCATCATCAAACCAACTAAGGATGCCCAATATCCTGTGCTGATTTGTTCCATCCAATAGTTCCACTAGAGGTCACTAACAATGAAAGCACTATAAACATCAATGCTATAGGCACATCCAGCCCCCCTACTTGAGCCAAGTACTGTGGCTGAGCGAGTTTCATTGCAAAATGGTAGTATGATCAACAGAGCAGTCAACATTGTTTCAGGGACTTTGACAATCACAGGCCCTGAGCCATCATCTGCAGGACCCAGCAGCAAGAAAAGAGAGCTCACTCCGGTAAAACCCTTCTGTGTCTCCCACTTCTATCTTCTGCTTGGTTCCATCCTCCTGAATCACAGTTCTGTGGGCGTCCTGGCACCCAGCCGCCATCTGTCCTCGGTGGGGTGGGCCCACTCTTGAGCCCCGCACAGACCCTGCAGCCAGGCCCCTCATCTGCACTCTCTCAGTTGTCCCAGAGAGGATCCGTCCCATATTTCAAGCCAGTCCCATACCTCATCTGGGTCTTCAGAGATATGTGCCTTGCCTTGCAATATGACTTTCAATTTAGATGGGTATAAAAGCATGTATTTCAATTGCTTCACCCTCAGCTTTTGCTTTACAGCCAGGATGGATTTTCACTGTTCCTGTCCCTTCCTGGTGTAGTCAGGATAAATCATCATTTTATTATTCTCAAACATTGGAACATCTTGCTCCGTGGAAGCTCACAATATACAGTCTCTATCTCGATAGTCCTGGATTTTGACTATGATAGCCCTCGGAGTGACACCAGGAGGGAGCTGCGGAGCCAGTGCCTTATGCGCCCGCTCAACCACAAAGAGCAATGAGAGTCCTCATGGTCCCAGTTGTTGTTGCACCCAGTCCTCCAAAAACCCCTCCACCGGCACTACTTCAGCTCTCTGCGGGAATTCCATCACCCAGTTGTTGCTGCGGCAATCGCAACCCTCCTCATTCTCTACTCTCCGTTCCAACTCATGAGTTACAGTCGGCATCATAGCCATTTGCTGCTTAACCTGTGAGACATCCCCCTGCAAACTTTCACTGTTACCCTCTGTGTCAGTCACCTTGTCAGCCACCTTTCTCAGGTCAGCTCTGAGCAAGTTCAATAGAAACAGTCTCAATCTTGTGCTCTAATGACATGTGGGAACCATGTATTGCCACCAGCAGGTCAGATGTGAGCGGTCTCCCATCCCCTCCGTGGAGGCACCCCTGTACTCCGCACACCCTTGCTGGGTAATCCATTGGGATGACTGCATTTACGTGGTATACTGAGTGATAGTGATAGTGGTGTATGAGCAAGCGGCCTTGTCCCATGATGCTCAGTGCCCCCTCAAAACTGCAGTTCCTGTCCAAAAAAGAATAGGTCTGTGAGGATCTCTGACCCCAGCCTGTTCTGGCAATCGCAATAGGACCCCTAATTCTGTGCAAGGATGCTTATCTCATTCCGGGAACACCTCCGGGGCCCCCAAATCTCTATTCCAGCTAGAGGCTCAGAATTCTCTAAGTCTATGGGGCTTCTCAGCTCGCCTCTTCCACTGGGACCAACTCTGACTCACACCTCACTGCCACCAATTTCTGCACAGCTCCCTTCCCCACAGGCACCCCCCAGGCCCAAACTTGGTCACCCCTCATGGACTGAGACTCCCAGCCTCCCCCACTCCTGCCACCCAAAGGCCTTACCTGCAAGGAGCCAGAAGCATGCCAGGCCCTCTGTTCTGTTTCAGCTCTCAAGGGTAGGCTCCTCTATTCACAGAATTCTGCGAGGCTTGCCAAATTTAATTCCTCTACCGGGCCCGGTCTGTCAGGTTTGTCCCCATGTCATGACAATATTTGGGGCCTGTAGCTCCCACCATACACACATGCTCAGATGCCCCCCCCAGTGTCGGCCATACAGCCTCTCTTAATGGGTGGGGAGGTGGCAGAATCCATCCGTGTAAGCTCTCCGCCAGGTCCGCATGGGCGAAGTGGCAACACCGAAGGCCCAGTGTTCGAGTCAGGGCCCACCTCAGTCAACAAGAGGCAGGGCCCTGCTGATGCAGAGGGCTCACGCGGCAGCCCCTGGCCCTTCTCCAGCAGTCTCACCTCCAACGAGGCCCAGCAGCCACCGGCACCACAGATGAGATCTCCTCTGTGGCCATGCTCATGAACAAAAGTCAGCGAATCCCCGGCACCAGCTCAGAGAGACAGTACCACAGCAGCAAAACTCCATCCTTGTCTGTGCTCAGGAGGTGCACAGTCCCCTGTCTTTGGCTGCTGCAGGCACCAGCCGACACAAGCTCCGCCGGCGGCCCATGAAGTGGTCTCGTCTCTGCAGGGGCGCACCATGATGGGGCCAACTCAGCCTGCCCCAGCCCCAATGCTCCCTCGCTGCCTGCCAGGGGAGACCGCTCACCCCAGTTCTCCGCTGCAGCTGGCAGGCCCGCCATGCCAGTAGAAATTGGTGCCAGACCATACCACACCTCAAGGCTTTCTCCAGGTTCTGCTGGTCAGCTGATTAGGAAACCACCATAGCCCCCAACTGGCTCAAACTCACCCCCCTCAATTGCCAGGAGATTTTAAGACAGGATGCCTCTCTTTACCATCTGTGTTCAGTGGCAGTAAAGCAGGATGCCATAGGATTAGACCGTGCGGGTTGGGAGCCAAGCTCACCTATGTCCTGTTGGCCATCTTGCCAGGCTATGCCCAAGGTAGCATTGTGTGACAGAAATAGGTTATAGATCTACTGTTCCTCTAGAATTATGGATGTTGATTATTTGATCTTTTCCCTTACATGCAAACATGCACAGCATTTACAAATGGTGCATATTTCTTTCTATATTTTACTAAATATTTTAACCTCAGGAATTTACGAAAGATGACTAAGAAGATTGTGGTGGGTGTTTAACAGCATTTCCAAGAGACCATATTTCTGTATGAAGATACATAGCCATAGTGTGTCATTGTCCATAGCAGGATCATCTGAAATTATAATCTCATCTTCCTTACAAGACTCTTAGGGGTGAGAGAGAGCCTTTTGACTTCAAAGATTATGCCTTAGTTAATTGTCATTTTCCAACTTAGAAATGATAAACAAATATTATGTTGTAGGCTTTTTATTAGGTATTTCTATTGAATGCTGTAGACAATAATCATGTGTCTATTTGGTAAAATGAACTGCATTAATGAGTGTGTACAATACTCTCTTTACAATTATTTCTCTGGAGAAGGGCTCCTACTTTATCTTCACAGTGTGAACCAGCAAGGCATGAACTAATGATGATGTTCCACTCCACAATCACAATGTTAGTAGGTAGAGAATGTATTAATGGTTAGTTGTGAAGTACTTACTTAAAAACACACAACAGCAGAAGTTTGATGAGTACTTGCTCAATAGATGTAATAAAGTGCATTATTGATTTTGGTGGATGTGAAACCACCATAAGGAATAAGAAAACCAGCGTGTCAAGGTTAAATACAGTTTGAAGACAGTAAACCTCGTATCATCTCCCTGGTAGCTACTGCACAGAGCAGGCAGGCTTAGTTTTGGAAAATATGCAAATTATTTACGATTCACAAAAGCATTAAATACTCAAATGACAACTCGATAAACATTCATCAACAGATTTATCAACAATTAAAAATAAACAATTGAATAAAATGACACTGATATTCCCAAAAACTAATAGGGGTAAATGGAGAAATGTTTAGTTTAAGAATCAAGGAAAAAAGTGATATAAAATGGTAGCACATCAATAATTAGTCGCTGTTCTGGCTAACCCTAACCTAGGTACATTTTCTTCTTGGTCTGGATGGAGTACATGTGAGATACAGAGAGTAGGTTTGTCTTGGTCAAAAATGTTGCCTTCTGATCTGATGTCTCTGTAATGGAACTCAAAATCCAGCAGGACAAGCCTGAAGGCGTATGCATCAAATTCCCTTGAAAATTGGACTCCTTTACTGCAAGGACCCACTGCTGCTCAGGAGGTCTTGGAAGTCACAACATTTTGAATTGAATCGATTTTCATATTTTCCGGAGCAGTTCCTCTTGTTCACTGAGCCTGAAGGACAGCATTTATGGGCCAGTGCTTGCTCCATCAGAGGTCATCAACAGGGTGTAGTCCAGGTGCTGTGGCTACTGTTCAGCTGGGCACTTCATGAAGAAACATTCATACCTTGTTATATCCCTATAGCCACACAGGAGGTCAGACAACTGACCCTTGAACTCCACTTCTTATTCCTCGGTACAAGAGGGATTAGGTCCAAGCCTTCAACTTTTCACACAAGTCTCAAACAGCAGCTTCAGTGCTCTTCTGATTGTTCTTTTGCTCGTAAACAAAGTACTGTGATAAGCAGTGTGTGAGGTGGCATCTTATAGGCTGAGTAGCCAATGGGAGGGGAGACTCCTGATACTAATTTACCTATAGGGAAAAAGTTACCTGGGGCTAAAAGCCCCACTTTTTCCAGCACATTCTGTTTGCATTTCAGCAAATTGTCCCAAAGTGTCAATAAGTGCTCTATTCATAGACAAAATAAACATGGTATAATATTTTAGCACCTGAAGGTAGGTTGTCTATCAGCCGGGGTTTGTTTCCAGAAATGCGCAGTCCCCTCCTCCTCAGCTATACCAAACTTGTTTTGTGAGAAGCTTCCTCTTCCACTAGCATGGTCTGAAGCTAGCGACAAGTAACAATTTACCTTCCTCAACTTTCCTTTTATGCTTAACTGTAAATGGGCATGGATCCCCATGCTCCCTGTCATTTAACAGCGTTTGTGAACCCTCCCTTGCTTTCCTTCCTGAATTGAGATGAGTCTCCTTCCTCACCCTAAGGTTTGCCTCTCAAAAGCTCTTAGCCTTTGTGCATCCCATTGAAGCTGTTGTGATATCTCATTAAGGGGAATCACTGAGAGGAGGCCGCTGCTGGCTAATACAAATTACTCTACTGGAGGTTCAGGCAGGCAAAGTGTAACTTTAAGAAATCATATTTATTTAATAATCATAGGACAGATACAGCAATTAAAGTGTACAAAGTGTTTGGTGGCTAGCCACTGTAAATCATGTTGATAGTAAATCCTTGCATGCACCGCTTTTCAAAAATAGACACAAACCTTGTGGACTACAAGGCTTACCTTTGGGTTGCTTATTTAAAAAGTAAGGCTCTTTCCTGTATAAAATGGTTATTTTGACAGGTTGTCCTGCAGGTTTAAAACAAATGAAAGTCAGCCTACCCAGGTATGCCTGAAGCCATGTTTCCTTTGTCACTCTAGTAGATGGCAGTTTACGTGATGCAGTCCTGTCACTGTTTTGTTTTTCCTGCATATATTGACCTTGCTTTAAAGATTAAAATGCCCATTAAGGATTGGCCATTTGTACCATTTTTGGTGGACACAACACATGCATTGGGCCCTGTACAGCAGTACACCAAAATGCAGATTTTAGGACTCAGCAATAGCAGTTTAGCTAAAATTAATGTGTTCATGCAAAAGGTCACTTTGTTACAATGGCCCCTAAAATGATTCCCTCTGCAGATTCCCTACTATCACATTCACTTTGGCCACAATTTAGGGCCTCATTACGATATCGGTTGGAAAGGATCCAAATGGCATTCGGTGTCGGAAGCCAAGTTTCCAACATACTCGGAAACATTCCTGACATTTTGATTACGATACAAGGTAGTCAGTCGGTCATTCCGAATCGGTTCCTACCGGTATTTGGTGAGTCCGAGTCGGTCGGAGCCAAATCGTATAGCTCTACGGGCTTGTTTCCGACCTACCAATTATGATGTCAGATTCTGACAGCCGTTCCGACTCGGTCTGTCCGACACGAATCGGCTTTCGGAAACCGACTTTGTGGGCCTATGGCAGTCCCCCCCTTCACCCGGAGGCCTCTGGTTGGGGCCCATGGTGGTACCCATGGGTCCCCTCTGTACAACCATGCACAGTGTGGCAGGCACCATGGGGTGCCCGCCACATGGTGCAAGGTTTTCCACACACACCACTTTTTTTAATGGGAGCCTGTGTTGTCGGTCGGAACACAGGCTCCCATTGAAGTCCATAGGAGTCCGACCGAGCGGTGTTCGGAACCATCGTGATCGGTCGGTCTGGCCTCCCGAACCTGAGGAGTGTCCTAAGGGGGAACAACCTTTACAACGCAACTTTTACAACGCACTACCTTTACAACGCATTTTTTACAACGCATAATCCATTACAACGCATGACATTACAACGCATGACACTACAACGCATTTTTAAAAACTACCTTTACAACGCATTCCATTACAACGCATACTACCATTACAACGCATACCATTACAACGCATAATATTACACTACACTATCCAACACTTACCCTACTGTTGCACCCCCTGGAGTTAGAATAGTAATTTTTACCCCTATACTATCCAACACTTACCCTACTGATGCACCCCCTGGAGTTAGAATAGTAATTTTTACCCCTATACTATCCAACACTTACCCTACTGATGCACCCCCTGGAGTTAGAATAGTAATTTTTACCCCTATACTATCCAACACTTACCCTACTGATGCACCCCCTGGAGTTAGAATAGTAATTTTGACCCCTATACTATCCAACACTTACCCTACTGATGCACCCCCTGGAGTTAGAATAGTAATTTTTATCCCTATACTATCCAACACTTACCCTACTGATGCACCCCGTGGAGTTAGAATAGTAATTTTTACCCCTATACTATCCAACACTTACCCTACTGATGCACCCCCTGGAGTTAGAATAGTAATTTTTACCCCTATACTATCCAACACTTACCCTACTGATGCACCCCCTGGAGTTAGAATAGTAATTTTTACCCCTATACTATCCAACACTTACCCTACTGATGCACCCCCTGGAGTTAGAATAGTAATTTTTACCCCTATACTATCCAACACTTACCCTACTGATGCACCCCCTGGAGTTAGAATAGTAATTTTTACCCCTATACTATCCAACACTTACCCTACTGTTGCACCCCCTGGAGTTAGAATAGTAATTTTTACCCCTATACTATCCAACACTTACCCTACTGTTGCACCCCCTGGAGTTAGAATAGTAATTTTTACCCCTATACTATCCAACACTTACCCTACTGATGCACCCCCTGGAGTTAGAATAGTAATTTTTACCCCTATACTATCCAACACTTACCCTACTGTTGCACCCCCTGGAGTTAGAATAGTAATTTTTACCCCTATACTATCCAACACTTACCCTACTGTTGCACCCCCTGGAGTTAGAATAGTAATTTTTACCCCTACACTATCCAACACTTACCCTACTGTTGCACCCCCTGGAGTTAGAATAGTAATTTTTACCCCTATACTATCTAATACTTACTTTAAATGTAATTTAATATTATGCGTTGTAATGGTATGCGTTGTAAAGGTAGTATGCGTTGTAATGGAAATGCGTTGTAAAGGTATTTTTTAAAAATGCGTTGTAGTGTCATGCGTTGTAATGTCATGTGTTGTAATGGATTATGCGTTGTAAAAAATGCGTTGTAAGTGCATGCGTTGTAAAAGTGTGCGTTGTAACGTCATACATCCGTCCTAAGGCTAACATATGTTTAAGATGTGTAGTGTACGGTAAGTTTTAAACAGTTGGGTGTTACATTTTCCACAACCATTTAGATGTTGAACAAAAATCCACTTTTGAAGAGCAGGAAGACAAAGGTCAGAATTGTTTTGGACAACATAGCTGAAGCATTGAATACGTCCATTATCCTCTGTGCAACATCAGGCACGACACACCATTCTTCACCGTGATTTAGATTTTACAATGAGAAATATTTCTGGCTCAGTTCTCTGCACTATGCTTTATTTTTTATTGACTTTAGAGTTTGCTTCAACATTGATAAATTACATATTAATGTGTTCGGAATTATAGTAAATTATTAGTTGTAACTGTTTGTGAGAGTAAAACGTATATAGAAAGTTAGTGCTCCCAGTTTCCACTAAAGAATTAGCAAGAGGTATATGAAAACTAAAGTGTCAATATGCATTACATAGAACAAATACTGTCAGTTTGTAAGCACGTTGCTTGTGTGTGACGAATGATGCTTTGATATGTTATAATGCTTACTTGTTATTGAAAGTGCATCTTAGCATCATGATGTAGAGTGTTTGCTAAATAATGTAGTTTATTATCCTACATGTTATTTTTTCAGATGCCAAGGCTAGTGCTGTGAAGCGTGAAAGGAACAAGTGCAAAATCAGGCTCCAACTCATAGAGGACATTGCAAGCCATTTCTGAAGGATGGTTAACAATATAGATGAAAGGAAAACTAGAAAGGCTAAGGAGGCTGCAAGAGAGCCAGATGAACATCAATCCTGAAAGGAGAGTGCTGGAAAGCATGTGGGTGCACACCAGCAATCCACCAGCAACATTCTTGAGGTGCCCAGTATGAGCTCCTGTGACCATTGGACATATTACCCCAACAGATAGCAATATAAATGAGCATACCATATTATTGCAACAAATCTTAAAGGATATGACTCTACTCAGATGGAATCTAAGGAAAGTGTTAGCCAAAAAATGTTACATTATGAGAAATATAATTGTGCTTAATCGTTAATGTTTTTTATTCATACCATTCAAATAGCTGCTAAATATCATTTTTTTTAAAAAGATAACTTTTAGTGCTGGCTAATGCTTTTCAAATGTTAGGTGATCAAGATACAATATAACAATAAATACATGCAATCTTAAAATATTTTAATGTACATATGATGATCTGCTGACTAAAGAAATAATTTACTATACAGAAGGATTTTTAAAAAAATCTCACTTTCCAAAGAGACTTTGGGGCATATGTATCAAACTCCCGTTTAGCGAATCCTAATTTGCGATATTTTGCGATTCGCAAATTCAGATTCGCTAAACGGGATGTAAAAAATTAATCGCTAATCATTTGCGATTCCTTAAAACTCGCAAATAATTCTCAGACACCCGCTTTGCGATTTCTTAATAGCGAAATTCGCTAATTAAGATATCGCAAAAACGGGAATCTGCAAGCCAGGTGCAGCCTGATGACATCACAAACAGGAAACTGGAGTGATTTCCTGCAACTGCTCACCTGAGCCACACCCAGAGGCTGCTTGGGGAGTGTGAGGAGGCATCCCAGGAGAGTGCAACCAGCAATGGATTTCAACAAACAACAGCAGGGCAAGGATGCAGAGAAAAGGAAGAGAAAACATAAGTTTTCTTAAAAGGAGCAGGAGGTCCTCATTGAGGAGATGGTCTGCAGCCATGAGCTCCTCTTCGGCAAGAAGGCACTGCGTGTCCCAGAGGCCAGGAAGAGGAAAATCTGGCTAGAGATACAGAGTAAGGTGAATGCAGTGGGAGTCACCACACGTACCATTGAAGAGCTGCGCAAGCGGTGGTACGACATGCGCCAGAGGTCCAAGGAGAGGGTGGTAGCCAGACTGAAGGACGCCAATCAGACTGGAGGAGGACCATCCAGTGCAGAGCAGCCAACCCCCCATGAGGAGCTTGTGGAGTCTACTCTCCTGCCTGAGAGCGTTGGTGGTGTGGCTGACATAGACAGCTCCGACCCTGCATCCAGCAGTCAAGGTAAGATGCATGCAAAATCAATCTGCAGCCCTCCCCATCCCTTGCACACTTCCCCAAATGCGCATAGTAAACTCCCAAAATGTCAATCCAGGCCAGGTCTTACAGCACACCCAGCAATGCATCATCGGACTCGTAGTACTGTGTCTGACTGTGTGTCCATGACACTAACGAAATTTAATGCAACATGTGGGTTGGGGATAAGTGAATGATACAGTGTCAGAGGTTAGCCAAAAAAAAGTAGTAACTTTATTGATTGCCACATGCAGACAATAACACAAACTCATGTAGTCCCCTTTACATCCACAGCACATGGCATGGCACAAGAAGACAGCGCAGAGGGAGAGGAACCTGCAGACCCTGCGGACTCCAGCAATGACACAGAGCAGCAGCCAATCCAGCGCAGTAAGCGTGCACATGTGCCCCCACTGCCTCCATGTGAGGACGAAGTACCTGCCACAGGGGATGACACCGACAGGAGAGAGGGGAGTCAGGGTGTGTCACATATGCCCAGTCATGACACACAAACGTCAAGGATAAGACAACAGGAGACATCCAGATCAAGGCCCAGAAGCAGCACTGCAACTGAAGCGGAAGGGTCCGTGTTCTCAGGCCTGGAACAGAGCATGCTGCAGGAACAGCGCCTGCAAATCAAAGCACTGCGGTCAATTAATCGGCAGCTATGCCGCATACACAAGGACCAGAAGAACATGGCAGGGGCAATCCATGAGCTCTGTGCCACTTTGAGGCACACCCAAGCTGCCAATGACAGGGCTGGCCGACGTGTAAATGCATGCCTACACAATTACACAAAGGCCGTGAACCGCCTCTGCACCACCACCACCACCCTCACACACAGAAGCGTAACAATGCAGGTCGACATGGCACATTGCTGCCAGGATATTTCTCGAGGGCTTGCGCAGGTAACCACTGCTGTGGAGCAGCTGCAGACAGCCAATGCTGGTGCCAGGGCACTAATGGCCTCTGTCGAGAGTGAGGACACCTCAAGTCGCAGCAGCCTCACTCCCACCTTGCCAGGGGAAAGATGCCGCAGTGCCAGACAGGGTGCAGGCCAAGGGAACACCATGGGGGGCACTCAGCCTGGATGTCACCGAAGGAGGTGAACATCTGCGGGGACACTCACTGCAACATGGGTGCATTAACCTGAAAATGCTGTTTGCACAATTACTTGTGCCTTACCTGCACTGTGTGCACAACATGTGCTGGGGACAGCTACTATTTCTTACATGTGAAGTGTGATTAAACACTTGACACATCATCAAGCTTTGTTGTCTCATTTCATCATTACTCACCTAGAAGTAGTTTTGTGTGATCTCTGTAGGTCTCTGGCATCCAGCAGCTGCCCCAACTCCTGCTGCAGGTCTGGCAGGGGGAGCAGGGCGCTCGTCATCCGATGTGTCTGTATCGGTCACATCAATTGTGGTGCCTTTCCTCATTGCCATGTTATGTAGCATTGAACAGCTTGCCACGATTTTACAGCAGGTCTCAGGGCTGTATTGCAGTGCGCCTCCACTTTTATGCAGGCACCTGAAGCGGCTCTTCAGGATTCCAAAGGTTCGCTCAATGACGCAGCGTGTAGATCTGTGTGCCCTGTTGTAGCTCCTCTCACTAGCATTTGCAGGATCCAAATATGGGGTCAGGATGAAGTCGCGCACTGCATAGGCACTGTCACCTGCATGGGCAAACACAATAGGTAAGTCAATGTCCCCCCCCTCAAGTGATGTAGTGGATGTATTGATGTGTACCATGTATTTACCTAGCAGGTACCCCTCCCCAAACTCTCCAGCACTCAGACGTCTGTGTATTCCACTGTGTCTGAAGATGAAAGAGTCATGTGTACTGCCGGGGTATTTGGGTACGATGTCTGTGATGAGATACTTAGCGTTGCACACAATCTGTATATTGAGGGAATGGTAGCATTTCCGATTCCTGTAGACATATTCAGTTGCTGCTGGGGGTGTGATGGCCACATGGGTCCCGTCAATGCAGCCAATGACGTGGGGGAAACGTGCAATCTGGTAGAAGTCCAGTTTTGTTTGCTGTAATGCCTGTTGGGTGGTGGGGAAGTAAATGTGATGTGAGAGCCTCTGCAGCATTGCATCTAGGAAGGCATGGAAGAAACGCGACTCTGTGACACCCCACCAACCTCCGCTATTACCCGTTGAAAACTCCCTGACGCCAGGAGGTGCAGGGAGCACAGGACCTGCACATGTGTGGGAATTGTTTGTGTCCTGCGTGTAGGGTGCTCCAAGTAGGGTTTCAGCTCCTCAATCAGGTCCATTATGGTCTGTGGGTGCAGTCTGTACTTGTCATAGATGTCCTCTTCAGTGTGCTGGAACAGGGTGATGCGCAGCCTGAATATGCGTTCCTGTCTCATTCTCCTCTGAGCAAGGGCCCGAATACGCAGCCTCCTGGCTATCACGAACATTGCTGCCAATGTGGGTGGGTCTGTTGCATTGTGGGGTGGTTTATGTACCTTGCACCAGTTTACCAGTTTACCACCTGGAAGCAATTGGTGTTAATTGCGATTTCTTAAATTGCGAATTTCGTGAAATCGCAATTAGCGATTTTGTCTTACATGCGCTAGCGATTTCTTAGTTTGCGATTTCTTGTTTGCGATTTTCGCTAAGCTAAGAAATCTCAAATTAAGTATTCGCAAGTAACATCGCAGTTTCAATGTTTCGCAGCCTAAGAAATCGCTAATGTAGCGATTTCTTAGTTTTCTGTGTGGAACTGTGTCATACATATGAAATTGCGACAAATCAGTCGCAAACGCTGTTTTTTGCGATTCGCAGCGTTTGCGACTAATTTTTCCTTTCATACATATGCCCCCAAGTCACTTTCATGAAGAAAATATTGATATTGACATTTCTACTAAGTCACATGCAGAATGGGACTTTATCACATTTTGAAAACAAAAATCCTCTCTGCACGGGGCTCCGCTTAAACTGTAGCTGCTGCTGTGGAACATAAGGCTGGATACCCATAGCAGGTTGGACCAGCTGGTGCTATGGAGATTTGGAGATGTCTTGCTTAAATATTTCCAAGTCCTAATGCAGAATGGAACTTTGTCATTCTACCTTCATGTATTGAAGATCTCCACAAGACGGACAAAGCTGAAATTCAACCCATTGCGGTGGAAGTGCCAGTCGGATACTTTTCCTAGCAGGATATGCTGAATCTCCGTGGGATTTAAAAAAAAAATCCAACCTATCTTCTTGTGCCCAAACAACCACAAGAGTATAGTTCTAAGGCCACGAGGAGCTCCTGGGAAGGCTCCCAGAGACTCTCAGGGGTTCATGTAGAGGACAACTGAAAATTCCAGCCTAGGACCAGTTGACACTGGTCAGCTTTGCATTTCATAGAAAAGGCCTATGTGGTCCCTGTAGGCACACAGGAGGCTAGCCAACTGACCATTGGAGTCCAGTTATTTGCCCTGAGTACAAAGGGGAGCAGATCTAGGCCTTCAAGGCTCTTCTCAAGTCACAGGCAGCAGGTCCATTCCGCTTCTGCACTATACTTTGGGCTATGGTAGAGAGCCCCCTACCAAGGCCGGAAGGGTAAGAGAGGTATTCCAGGAAGTGGATACGTCCTCCCGAGTCAAATATTGCTAACTAAAGGTATCCCTACCAGTAAAGGCTTAGAACTAGACTCACGTGGCGTCAAAAGCTCAGGCGCGGGAAAGGAAGCAATTCCTTTTTGTTAAGCAACTCTCACACACCCTATTGGTGTCATGCTTCATCATAGGGTTCACCCTGACTCCTAAAGGTCAGGGTGGGATCGACCATATTTCAGGGAGTGCTTAGGAGAGATAGGCCAGGGAGTCTAAAGATAAAAATCCTACTCCGTTCTCTAGGTATCCCTTTATTAGTAGAGACGTAGTGAATATTGAAAATTACTACATACAAGGGGTCGTTAGGAGGTGATGGTCCTATGACACTAGTGTCATGCCTGTCAACATGTTTCAGCCCTTGATTGAAAGCCTCTTAGGTCCCGGGCTTTCTTCAGGGCAAATAGAGGTTCCCTCCCTGGATCTTAAAAAAGGGGTTATTATCCTATATTTTCATGGTGAGGGAGCAGAAAGCTTCACCCTTGTGAATGGAATGAAGGGTATACTTATCTCCCCATCCAGTAACTTTACGATATGTATCCACCTGTAAGACAAAAGTGAGAAGAAACAAACAGTTTTAACACTAAAACATTTTTAACACTAAAAACATTTTACCTGTGCACTCACAGCGTGCTGGGTGTGTTCTCACTCCATTCACTCAGTGGTCTGTGATCAGAAAAATGAGTTCTTAGTGGGCCACACTGTCCCATCCGACTGCCAATTGCAGCATGCGGCTAATACTCGCATGGTTTGTGCAAATCCATGAATAATATCATTTATAAACACTCCACTGCACCAACATAGCTGTATTCTCACATATCTATGAACAGACATCCACTTCATTACCATCTCAAAGGTGCAGATAGTGCTCATAATGCTTATCCTCATTTGTGGTAGTACTCGTATCGCACAATTCTTACCCTATTTAGGAGGATTATATGTATCTCAATGGGAGCAGTAGAAGGGGTAGCCTTGTAGTCATACGCTGCACGATGGGCAAGGTAAAGTGGGGGAAGAAAAACAAAGACTCGAGTAGTTAACAACATGTGCCCCCATATTACACTATCACGTAAGACTGAAGTCCCTTTTCCTTCTTCGAGGGTTTCGCGCTGTCACTTACTTCATCAAAGGTCCTGCCCCTCATTTTCAACCTACTTGGGTTCCGCATCTCCCGGCATTAGCAGTTCTCTCTGCTGGGAGCGCGGCTTATAAAGCTGTATTTCGGATGTCTACGTGCCGGACAGGCACATATATCTCGCGTCATTTCCTGCCAGTCCTCAGCAAGAATACCACAGGCCCACGGTCTCATGGGAATTGTGGTCCATTACAAGGGTAAAATTGAAGACCCTGTCTCTGGCGCGTATGTCTTGCATAATTTCCTTAGTAGGACTACCAAAGGCCCATGGATTCATGGAAATTGTGGTCCAATGCAAGGGCGAATGTGAAGACCTATGTACTCATACATCCTACCCCAATCGTTTTGATCGATCAGGTCAAATTCCCATATTAATGCACAATTGTAGGATCGTCTCTCCTTAGAGGTGGTCGAATATTGGGACATGTAAAAAACGCGGGGGCATCAGTTTTGAGGCAAAATTACTGAGTATCCCCTGATAGGGAAATATCCCCCCTTCCTTCCGCCCATTGAGTGACCAATTATTCCCGTGGTGGGAGTAGTTGATTCAAAACAAACCCAAAGCAATATGCTTAACATAACCATCACCGCCGTCCAGTTGTTCCAAATCATTGCCGAGGGTGGGGAAAAGGGAAAGATCCGGGACACCAATATGTCGGGGGGGGGGGTTCTACCCTACGTATAGAGAGGGTGGATGGAAGTCGGGGTCTCAGTGTCTCTCTACCTTCGGCTCAGTTGGTTGCATGGAATAGAGTTGTTCAATCCCAGAGTATGCGTCTGAAGTCTATAGACCCAGTGCTACTCTTTTTCTAACAATCTCTTATATATGTTGGTCCCATCTTTTACTCTTGTTCCATTTAAGATCATTATCAGTATGTCCCTTTTCCACATAATGAGCATTGAGTTTGGGAGCTGTGATCGCTCATCTGATCATGCTCCTATGCTCACTGATCCCTACTTTTACCTTCCTAGTGGTCATGCCGATGTATTTGGCTCTGCATGGGCAAGTAATCATGTGTACTGTGTTCGTAGTATCCCTTTGTTCCCATTCGTACATCAAACCCAAATCAACACTCATGGTGTGTGTGGTGAACTGACATACCACGCATAAGCCACACCGGTAATGGCCCTTCACCTGCAGTTGGCTCCTTAGTATGAGGTGTGTGTTCTGTTTGGGTCTCCAAATGTCAGTGTGTTCCTAATGCTCCTATTGCGTTTAAATGAGAACATAGGTTTCTCAAATGTCAGTTTGTTTGAGGTCAAGATTTGCCATTTGTTGTTAAAGATTTTCCCGTTCTCCTCTCCAGAAAGCCTAATCATTCTACCCCCTGGGGGTTGGATGGATAGGATGGAATATAAAAATAAAGCGAGAGGTGGGGCGACCCAGTATGCATAGAGTCATGCCCCCATCCCATTAAAGTGCATCACACTGTTTCTGAACACACCCCTAAGGGGTCAGATTAGGGGACTGTCGCAAATCAAACTCCCCCAGGGCAGAAAGCCCACTAGACACAAGGGAACAAAACTAAAACAAAGGTGTGAGGGTGGTGCACTATGCACAGGGCCCTGCACCCACCCCAGAAAACACTGTGATCTTTATGCCCACCCTTGGGAAACATTGGGGGCTTTGCCTCCAATCTGCCTTTCCCAATGTGGCAGAAAGCCCAATAGACATCACTGATTATTAGAAAAATAAATTAAGATGTGGTCAGCCCAACATGCCCCCACCATAAAAAAGGCACAACAGTCTTTCAGATCCCACTGGGGGCAAGAATGGTAGTTAGACCCCAATGAGACCCCTGGAGGAATTAAGTCCAGAATCCACTAGAGATAACTAAAATAATATGGGTGAGGGCAGCCCACCATGCGCAGGGCTATGCCCCCATGTAATATGGAATGTAATAAGCACTGCATGGTGAGCTGTCCTGCTGGCTCACTGCTACTGCAGGAGCTGCAATACTGTATTTTTTTTAATGGTGTGCCTCAGTGACCACCCAGGGCACATCACAGTATTTATAACATTGGGGGCTGAGGTTTGAGAACTGGACCAGCATAGCTCCCACCTCTTAAGAGCAGTTTCCTTTTGCTTGCCCCATCCCTGTAATTTCTTATCAGCCCTGGGGGATAGGATCCCCAGGGGTTAGTTCAGGCTTGGGAAAAGGGGGACCATGTGCCCCCTCTCCTTTAAAATGTATGCTTCTGCTACCCCTGTGCCCTGTACCACACTGGGGAGGTTGAAATGCAGGAGCCTTCACTTTTTAAAAACAATAACGGCAGATTTGGGAATCCACCACAAACTATCAGTAAAATGTTATATAAAAATATGTTTTTTGTCAAGTGAGGGCAGAGAAAAAGGAGTTTCCCATAGAGATTTTTAGACATGACTATAGCCCAAACAGCTGGACAGAATTACAGCAAATTTGACAGCAAGCTAGATCTTGGTAAAGAAAAAAGTGCTCTTTGTACTTTTGTGTAAACCCGTTGAGCAGTTTTGGAGTTATTAAAGAAAAAAAGACTAATGTATGTCTAGAGAAATGAATCCACCGCAGCGCATTTCATGCACTACCAGCAATGCTGTAATTGTCTGGCCGCAACCTGAAAGAAAAGTTGCAGCCGCCATTTTATATATCGGGACTTGGTCCTAGAGTGCAAAAATAAGAGATGAAATTGAATGAAGGTGTTAGGGTAGAGGTACCCTGGATTCATGGGACAGATAAGTCTGTAAGGACCCCTCATGGTGATAAAATTGTGGAAAACCCTATTTTTGTGTGCACACAAGGATCTGCGGATTCACTGCAGCACTCAGTGTGGACCCCTTTGTAAATTTGTGATGGATCAGCAGATCCAGAGCCTAAACATAAAAAATATACACACCTAATCATATACCCACTCACACACTCACTCATACCTTCACCCCGACCCCCACATAACCACTCTCTCAACTACTCACACATCCATATACCCACTCACACACCCACACAACCATTCACAAATTTAATCCCGTGCTGACTCACATACCTACTCAGGCACTCACACACCCATACAGCCACTCACACACACACTCAGTCATCAAAACACCCACTCACATGCTCACATAGCTACTCACAGAGCCACAAAGCCACCCGCACTGCCACTCACACACCCACTCAAAGAATCATAAAACCACTCACAGACCATACAGACACTCACACACCCACTCACACCCATGCCCAATCACACACCTACATGACCACTAACACCCTCTCGCAGAGAGTAATCTCACAGATTACTATTCTTTCGTCTCAACACCCCTGAGACATTGTGG
This sequence comes from Triturus cristatus, assembly GCF_964204655.1. Taxonomy (NCBI): domain Eukaryota; kingdom Metazoa; phylum Chordata; class Amphibia; order Caudata; family Salamandridae; genus Triturus; species Triturus cristatus. Next base: position 249,159,480 of record NC_140593.1, read on the forward strand.
ACTTTTTGGCCAGTTGATTGGAAAGGAACAGTGAAGAATTTGGGTGTCAAATTTGATGACTGTTTGTCCTTTCAACCACCGATCAAAACAGTAGTAGGTACATGTTTTGGGTTATTACTTATTTAAGGAAGTTTTTACATTTCCTTTCATTCTCAGCAAGGAAGCTGCTTTACAGGCACTTATACGCTCGAGGATGGACTATGGAAATGCCCTATTTTGGGGATTGGCAGATATCCTTATCAATAGACTACAAGTGGTCCAGAAAACAGTGGCCCACACTCATATGGGTTTCCTCTGAGAACGCACATGTCCCCATACCTGCATGCTCTCCATTGGCTTCCAATAAAGAAGAGAGTTGTATTTAAAAACTTTGTGCTGGTTCACAAGGCACCCCATCACACAGGCGAAGGTTACCTTAGAACAACAATTATGTTACACCTCCCCCAAGGAACCTGCAATCAGCCAATGCCCCCCTGTCCAGAATTCCTAGGATCCACTGCACTAGAGATGGGGAAAGGTCCTTCTCCCTTTTAGGGCTTTTGACATGGAACAAGCTCCCTTTGGAGTTACGGCCAACTGTTGCAATCTTATTTTGTAAGCAAAAATTGAAAACATGGCTCTTCAAGCAGGAACAGATGGATTATTTGCATGCTGTGATGGTGATTGGTGTGCATAGGTCCGGGACACTCCTTGGAGTAACCAGACACTATACAAGTTGTTTAACATTCATTCATTCATTCATTCAAGTATCAATCCCACTGTTCCTTAGAAGCATTGATGATCCAGAATGATCACCCAAGCATCATATATCAAGTTTAATTTAAACAATAGTGATACTCCCAGCCATCATATGAATAATAATTTAGTATTCATTGGTGAAAGTTACCTGTTCCAATTGTTGTGTTAATTTACATATGTCTCTGTTTTCCATGGAAGCACTATACAATTACATATAAACAGTGCAGGCCTTTGAATCTTCCCTAGCAGCCCAGTATGTAAATCAAACAATAGATAGGTCAGTCCCAGCAAATAAATGGTTGTGTTCTCCTTTATTGACTGTCTGTGCTGTGCACACTGGTCTATTTAAGTCTGTTTAATCGTCCTTGGTCTCTCAACTTTTCGGCAGAGGGAGACTGGTCCCTTTGACAGTATCAACTTCATTCATTGCACTGAACACATGCTCAAAAGATGCGCTAGTAACTGGACATGTAGATACATTAATGCCAACCTGCTGAGTTCTAGCAACTGTCCCTTCTTCCCATGCCAATAGGTCAATGGGTGTTGATCCAGGCACACCTATGTTGGGCAATCCAGATAGTCTTGAACCATCTCCTCAACTGTCACTAGTAATGACACTTGATCTGTCTGCGTTGCCTGCTTATGTGTAATGATTTAAGTTCTGCCATATGAAACCAACCCATTGCAGATGTTGAATGTGAAGCTGTGTTTACTATTAGGTTAGTAGGAGCAAGCAATGGTGTTGGCTGCTCTTTGACAGAGAAAGAAAATGCATAACAAGTATCTTGTATGCAATATGATCCAATTTTACTTAAAGGGGTTCTGGAGACATCATTAACCACAAGCTCACATAAGCTACAAGCCTGAAGGATGAGTCATTACTGAGCATCACCAAAACCTTGTGATGAAAATAAAGGACAATGTACACATTTGAGACATTATGAATTTGTTATTGTATTATTTTATATCTATTTCTATCAGCTTGAAAACCTATATTCTTCAAAGTGCAGCTAATAAGGGGCATGGATAAAAAATAAGATGCTTAGGTGTTGTTTACTTTTAATGAATTGATTGTTGATAAAACAATGTTCAGTGATAATGGCCAATATGATTCTGTGGCTGTATTGTTCAGGGCATAGCCATGAATTTGCCAGATTTGCCTATTTGTGTTTTTACTGCAAAATTTAGATAGCCTTACCCTGTGTTTTGGTACACCATCCTGAATAATCATAGAAGCCCTGAGAATAGTAAAGCTAAAGGTTCTGCAGAGTGGTTTGGTGTCTGCCAATATTATGATGAAATCCATATTCCACTGGAACCATGAAATATTTTCAGAATTTCACTGTTCTCTGTGAAATATGGCTTTTATACAACAAAGTGTTAAAAGTGAGTCCTGATCTGTGAATAAAGGCTTAAAGTTTAAAGATATCTGGACTGTTAATTAACAAATCTCGTTGGATTTGACAATCCATGGGTGATTCTAGAATAACATAAAAAATTAAATGCGCACCATTACATTAGGGAGCTTTTCCTCATCGTTCATTGTGGATTCATGACCATGACTGTAAATTCACAAATTTAATGCCCTCTGATTGGCTAGTTGCCACAAAGAAGTATTTGCTGTGGCCACCATTAGCCCCAAAAATACGAAAAGAGCACAGTTGGCCAGGATGAGCCTACCCTCACCAGTAGACCCATTCGCTGGGTCCAAAATGACCACTTGGCTTTAAAACAGTATTAAAATATTATCTTTATAGCAAGATTCATGGTCCTGTGGCAAACGTGTGAGTGTTTGACCCACTCTGGGTCACAAAATACTTTCCTACGGTCTGAAATGTTTTAAAAAAAACAATCTGGGCCACTACAACTGCTGTCTGGCTAAACCTCACAGCACATATTCTCAAATAACCCCAAAGATACACTGAAAAAACAAAGGTGATGTTATGGATAGCTTTGGCTTTAACACCTCCAGCATATCTAAATTAAAAAAAACTCTGACATTAACTGAAAAAACACAGTTAAAATTAAATCAAGATTGCAAACTAAAGCCAAAAAACAGCCAGATTGTTTTAGGACCGCCATTGATACTCAAACAACAGACATGCAAGGCAAACATCACACACCAAATGCAATGCTTTTATCCTAATTCTTGATGTGACAGATGCTATTACAAATGTTGTATATAATCTTGCAGATAAGATTATGTATCATATTGCCCTACTCAATTTGAAGGCGACTCTTATGCATGTAGTACTTTTTTTCTGGTTTGAGAATGCATTGCTATTTAGATACATTGTGCTTTTAGGTGCTGTTACTTATTGGATTAAATATTTTGAGATCATAATCATTGCATTTGTGTGTGCTTTATGGTTTGTATATCTGTTGAATGAGACATGGAGGCTGTGTACCCTGAATAGAATATCTGCTTTACATTTTATTTCAATTTGCAAATATTCCCTACCTTTTAATAAAGCTCTTCATTCAACAAAGTCAACATATTAATTAACGGTTTTATTGGACAGTCCATGGGTGTTAATGTATTCAGTGGCTTACATCTCTTGTAGGTCTCTGCCTTCCATATTTTAAAGTATTTTATTTGGCGCCATCAATTATTAATAGAAAGATTTTGATAGGAATCGAAATTCTGCAGTTTTAATAATTCATTTTTAGTTTGAAAATTGTCTTCTGATATTATAACTCCACTGCTTTTATCACATCCTCTTTGTAATATTTGAGAAGCCCAATATCCTTTTGTGTTTTCTTCATATTCTTGTGTTGAAGTACAACATCTATTGCAAGATTGCTTGTCATTTTTCTCTCCTCTGTGTATACAAACAGAGTTCCTTGGTAGAGCAAATCTGGTATTTGGAAAACTAGCAGTTATTTGGTGTGTGGCAGTTACAATAATTTTGCATGATGTATTTGGGGACAGTACTCGCGCTTTGGAAGGTTTCCATCATACAGAGCTTGTGGTATTTGATTTTTTTGTGTCGAATTTCTACAGAATAGGACTTTGGTATACCTGATTGTTGAAACTCAACAATGAAGTTTCATCATTCATGTTTTTAAAATCAAAGTTGGAGGAGTAAATCATGGTCTAAGACTTTTCAGTTATTTCTCTCTTGTGTGTGTGGAAGAAATCTTTCTTATATACAGTTCTTGAGCATGTCCAGGACCCTTCCTCCCCAGGTTTTCCACCTAATCATGGATTCAAAAATAATGTCTGACCATCACAGTGTGTGGGGTAGAAACTTTCTACAATTGACGCCTGAAGCTACCACTTCTGTAATAGTTCTGAAGGGGTATCAGGATCCTAGACTGGAACAGTATGAGGGGTGGGGTGAGCTGTGGAATAAGATGAGGCTCTGGATGGGCTCCATAGTTTAAAGGTCACACTACATGTTGGAAGGCATTAGTAGGTTTTGGTGCATCACATTGATTGGGAAGAGTCCGAAAAAGAGCACTGAGGATTGTGTGGTGGTTCATTGTTGTTAAACATTTTATGCAGAAAGAGACCTAACTATTTTATCTTCTCACTTAGGCCCTGATTACAAATTGGGAGGTTAATTCCAGCCCGTGCATAAACCCTTGTTAATGTACGTGATGGAATTACAAGTTCGGTTTTATTTAACGCGTACGATAATTATGTACAGTATTTACCGTACCGTGTGGATTGCAGTGTTTTAAACACTAAAATCCAAATGTTATTCTACAATAACTCATAATAGGTGCTATTAATTGCACCCGATAAATAGCAAACCCCATGGTATCATTATTTACCAAGTGTGATAAATAGCACCTTAGCTTATAATCAGGTCCTTAAGGTTTTACAGTAATATATCTCTGGTCCCCTTAGGGTTTTTTTTATAGCTCAAGCATAATTGGAACTATGAGAGGGTAAGAGGGGGAAATCTGCTCCTCCACAAATTTGCGCTCAAAATGTCTACCACATAACAGCGGTTGCCCCTGCAGTTAGCACCCAAAACCGATTCACATCTCTGAGTTCCCTATGGGATGAGAATTGACAAGTATTTCTGACTGAATCTGACTGGGCATTTGAGGGGTTGGTAAGTTATTATACATACGGAAGGGTAGTAAATAATGATGGCTATGTTTGGGCACCTAAGGAATTACCTGTTAATTCTGTGCTCAGTGAAGCAGTCTGAGGAAATGTAGCTGTGAGAAAGGACACTTTGATACAGATATATCATAATCCAACTCAGAATGAAGAGATTTTGAAGGTTATAAGCTGAAATATTGCGAGGGCCTAGGTCTAAATTGTGTAACACCGTGTGGGTTAGACTTGTTAAGAATGACTCCGTACTTTGTATTCAAGAAACCTGGTTGACCAGCCCATTTTATCTAGATGGTAATTGCTCTCTATATCCTTTGGCGATATCCTCGAATCAGGACAGGGCTATGGGTGGCCTTACTATCCACATTTTTACGACTGACCTTAAAAGGCAAAGTTCTTAATAAATCATGTGAATCTCCTTTTTATTAGTTTGTGAGACATGAGTTGAAAGGGAGGTGGGATCTTTTAATTATTAATTTTTATAATGACACCTTATATCATACAAGAGTTGATGTGATCCTGGCCCTTGAAAGAGACTTGAATTATTTTGTTAAAAATCTTAAGAGAGATATTTTTATTGTCTGGGTTGTAGATTTTAATATTTATAAGTGTACGATAAATGCAAATGAGTTCTGTGGCCTGATTGGTATGGAGGGCGAGGACACAGAATAACACAGTTTATCTACACAGCGTACAGAAATGCACTAAATCAATTTGTAATCAAGGAAAATTTGTTTTTGTCAGTAATTATTGTGCTGCATTTCATATGGATATTCCTACTTTTGTGTGTAATGGAAATTCAAGTACAATCGATTTGGCATTGGAGGATCTTAAAACCATTAGAGGTAATTTGCAGATCCTTCCATCATGCATGAGTGATCACAAGCCTTAAATTGTGGCTTTAAAGATGGGCCTTGTGAAAACTAAGGGCCCCATTACAATGGTGGGCGGACACCGTAATGGTAAACGGGACCGAACCGCCAGAAGTGCGGCAGTCCCGCTAGGCCAATTAGGATGCGACCGCCACCCTGGCGGTCGCATCCCACATCTATTACATTGTGGCGGGCGGTGCTGTAAGCAGCACCCACCGCAATGTAAAATCTGCATGTTGTGCATGGCATGCACAACGCGACAGACATTGCGCGGTGCCTGCCACCTTGTGTGTGGCAATGAAGGGGTTACCATAGGTACCCCCAAGTGCAGCCACCCACTCCCCACCTCCACAGGGGCCAGCAAAGGGGCCCCAAAGCCACTTACCGCATGCCTTTCCATGGCGGAGTCTCCGCCATGGAAAGGCATACCCACCGCAGGCCCCCTACTATGGATCCGCCACCATATTGTGTGCCTTTTCCGCCCCTGCCGGCAATCCGACTGGCAGAAAATCGGCAGACGGACTTTCGTCCGCTGCGGTACCCCCCGCCATAGTAATATGGCGAGGGGTAAATTGTGCTGTGATGTCGTGTGGATCGCCACCGTCCGCCACCACCGGCCGGGCAGTGGCGATCCGCACGACATCATAATGGACCCCTAATCCTGTATTGTTAAGCCACGGCATGGAGTTAGAGAGATGAAATGACTCAGCTCTAAAGTGGGATAGAGAAGATACAGGGAGACTTCTCTCTAATTTGATGAGACCACATAAGGGGAATGTTGATATATGTCTTGATGACACAACCAATAAGGAAGTGGTCATTCAGGCTTTTGTATCATCAATTAATATTCAAAAGACCCTTACTAGGCCCTCATATGGCCGACCAAAATGCATGAGTGGTTCAATATGGCATGTTCCACAGCCCATGGTGTCCTAAGAAGGGCTCTCAATAAATCTCTGCATAATGTAGAGCTTATACAATAAAACAGGTTATTCTACAAAAAATGATAGCCGGACACAAATGCGCCAACAAGGAAGATGGGTCGCATTGGTAAAAGTTAGCGGGCAGATGGCCAATACTCCATTTTGGAATATTATTAATATCCCCTTTTTTAGGTACAATACCAGTCCCCTTGTGTATACCTTAATACCCCCAGGACATGTGGGTAAATCATTTGTAATATATTTATTCTGAAGGTTCACGTGAGGAAAGTTCACCTTCATCATAGAGTTTGCATAGGGAAGCCATGATGCTGCCCAGCTCACTCGAGTTCGAGTTAGGGGAAGTCATTAGTGCTATTGAGAATTGCAGATAGGGGAAACCTCCGGGACTGGATGGGGTACCATTAGACATGTTTCGATATGTGGCCTGCTTCCCATATGGTGTCAGTCTGTGACTGAACAAATCTGATGCACATTACTACAGAGGTTTTTAGATTCTCATCTCAAGGTGGTGGGGAGGATACTTCTGTCAATACTAGAATGCTGAGCCCAAGAAAATAATATGATGTGTGATGTACAGTATAGGTTCAGAAAAGAGACTGACAGAGTCGAGCAGTATATATATTTAAATCTTTTAATTAGTAAGTATACTTTAGCAAAGAATGGATCTTTTTACGTTGCATTTATGGCTCTGTCATGTGCGTTCGACTGTGTAAGTAACTCTAAGCTGTGGGAAGTGTTGGCTGACTTGGGTGTAGATGAATCTATAGTATATTTTTAGGACAATTGTATGCTGTTACTGCAGCTTGTGTGTGTTATGGCAGTAAGGGTGAATGCACTGATCACTTTGATATTTTGCAGAGGAGTAAGACAGGGGGGTATCTTGGTCCTGTTGCTTTTTACTATTTATATAAATATAATAGAAACATTTTTAGTTGACAGGGAATGTGGCATGCCCTAAACAGGTTCCTGCCCTCTTCCTATTCTGCTTTCTGCAGACAACACCATTCTGATGGAGAGCACAGGGAATGCTGTGAGTATACTTGATATTTTCACCATTTTTATGGATAATTTGAGTCTGAGGATAATTGTTGATAAGACATTTACCATGATAATTGGCCTAGCAAAGAAGGAGGCTTGAAGTTGAATTTCAACTACTGACACGTCCTTGTATTTAGTCCTGCTTTAAAATAACTCAAGTAACTGGTGTTCCCTGCTGGAAATGAGCATACTTTGAAAATACAAACACGCCCATATTTGCATCCATGCTTGGTATAAGGCCATTGAAGGAGATGTCTACTACATATAGTAGCAACTTTGTGTCAGGGGTCTGCTATGGGGAGGGATCTGGGGCTAATCAAATGTGGACAGAATTCAGAAAGTGGAAAATATATGCCTGAAAAGAATGTTAGCGGTACCATCTAACTCTGCTATTTATATTTGCCATGGGGATTTAGGTATGCCACATATAGGTTCTGCATCCAGTTAGCCCTGATTCTATTAAGGCATGCTATCTGGACGAATCAGCAGCTTTGTTTAATAGGGAGATCGTTTGTGGCTGTTTGCTTTTGGATGGTGTCTATCAGATACCCAGGTAAACTTTTTAAAAAGAATCACATGTGAATTTGGTAATTTCAAGGTTTTTTATTGAACCTAAATACCTGAGCAAAAGTTATTTAGAAAATATTGATCACTAGGATCAATACAGATGTGCGAGTGTGCAGTGAATTAAAAAAAAAATAACAGTTGCATTGTATGCTCACCTGTTAACGTAACCAAATATTCAGCCTTATTTTATAATGGTGACCATTGTGGAACGTAGGTGTATATCCACCAGGTTCCACTAATCAGCATTAGTAACTCAGTTCTTAAAAAATGAGACTTTTTACCATACCACTTCCTCTAATTATCACACAGTTTCTCTTCTGTTTTCTGCAAAAAATTCTAGTTAGCTGGGTAAATACACAGCTAGCTTCTCACAGTGAGGACATTGATGTATTTAATAAGCACCAATCTGGATTCAGATCCTGCCTTGTCAATGAAACTATGCTTACAGTGCATACCAATTACTTCCGTATGATCTTGGATGGAGAAAGTTTGGCAGCACTTATTGTCCTGTAGTTCCTATAAACCCATATAGGATCTGCGCATTTAGACAACATACACTTTAGGATTGGTGTCCGGACTGATTCTAGACACCGCTACGGATATGTTAGCCGGTATAACAGCTAGCTCACAGTGCCACTAGAAACCCCTCTTACCAAGGAGAGAATAGTTCTTGGCAGCTATCGAACATGACAACCCTGTCCCATCAGGGATAGTGGAAACAGTGTACTACTTTTCACTCAGTCACTTGTGCTCACTTTGTCTCAGAGAGATACACAGAATAAACGGTGTGGAAGTATTTATTGAATCAGCGTCATTCTAGTGTAAAATAGGTGTGCTGAAACAACCATTAGACAGTAACAGATATAAATGATTATAAGCACTAACAGAGCAAAAGGATGGTAGATTTCTACCATCATGCTAAAACAATGAATACAGGCAAGTATATAAAATACATGACAGTAAATGCTTACTCCTACGATGCGACCCTAACTAGATGTACCTAAGTGTACCTAGCATGCATGTGAGTGTAAAAGCCAAGAATCCCTCTAGGATAAAGTCGACCCCATTACCTGAGGTGAGAGACTGTGAGACCCTGTCTTGGTCTTAAGATGGACACCCTGCAAGGGATGTCAGACCATTGCGAGCTGGAGTGTCTGCGTGCAGGAACCTTAGAATCTTGCATCAGTGTGTTGGCATGGAAGTCCTTTTCTCCTCTCTCTATGTCATCATGAGATGATGTATATATACCCAAAGCGGTACCCCCTGGGGATATACCTTGCTGTGTCATGTCCGACTAGGATGACGGAAGGATTGACCCTTATACATAGTTATTATGCAGGAGATGGTAGGACTGCTGTCCTGCTGTGATTCCAAGAATCCTCATGCATAATGAATGAGGCTTAAGCTTTTCGTAGAAATCCCCATGTCATCTTTGGACATTATCGTAACTTGGTAAAAGGCCAGTACTAAGAATCATTATGTAGTGTGATGGTAGGGGAGAATATGGGTGAAAGGTTAGGTGACTACCCGGGCCCGGTAGGAGTGGGTAGGTCGACAGTCTACGTGCAACTTGCACCAAAACATGAGGAACCCCTCGTGTCTTTTACCTACCGGGGACTGTGAAGCCTGGTTAGTCCATAATTCTGGGTAGTTCCAGTGCTACCAGGTATATAATATGACAAGTTAGTCTTATGGTTGATGTGAGTGTGTAGCCACAACACCATCTTAGATTTAGTTGTAGATAGAATACCCCTTGCTTTGGTCCTGACGAATCGCCCGCAGACTATTCACTTGGCGAGAAACATGTTGACCGACCACATATGAGAGCGCTACAACCTGAGACATATACTCAGCTCAACGCCTCATACCTCTTTGTTTTTACTTAGGGTAGGAGACCCCTTGATTAAAGTTGTTTTCGTAGGTACTCCCAACCCTATTTTACATCCGCTTCCAACACACCATTACACACTCATCTACACACAACAGGCCCCTCACCCGCACTTCACCATACGGCTGTTGGAAAAAGATCTCCGATAAAGTGCCCCTACTATAGGTAGCCAGTCGGGTATTGCACCGCCGACCCAACGAGGAGCAGCCCAATGATGAAGCATGACATCCGATAGGGTGCGTGAGGGCATTATAATCCAATATATTGGATTCCCAACTTTGAACCCTCACGGTCAGGTTTGTCTTTGTTCCCCTGTTTATTGACTCTTCTCGGAGGAACAGCATATTTCTTTTTGTTGAATACTTTCCAGGGGCCTTTATGCTGGACCTTTTCAAAAGTCCTCTACCCCCCCTTTGGTACTGTAGGTGACTACCTAAGCATATATTGGGATACCTATATGAACATAACATTATCCTCCTTCAATTGTCAGCCACCTTTGATACAGTTTCTCATGCTATATTACTTAGAGACAATCCACTCAAATTGTTTGAATCTTTTCTGGAAAATAGAACTCAGGCAGTTCAGATGGCAACTTTTGCTAAAATTTTGAATGTATTGCCTGTAGTGTTCCTCGGGGATCTGCTCTCAGCCCCACTCTTTTTTTTTTGATAATCAAATTTATTGAATTTTCCAAACCACAAATTCATATTGGCATCAAAATCAAGCATAATATCATACTGTACATTCACATGCAGAGCGACAAGGATCGGCAAATCAATTTGCAGGGTAAAATCATACACCGGGTTAACCCAACAGACAGACGACACATATCCATTCCTCAAGATAGCAGGTTGAACCATTTGCCCCGTACCCTTCGGAAAAGTTTGGGGCAGCCCAGACTTCAAAGAGGGGCTCCTCTTGAGTCCCACACCAGTCCACCCCCGTCTCCACCTCCGCACAGTGGGGGGCTTGTCCCGGGACCACAGTGCCGCTATATCTAGCTTCGCCACTGCCACCGCTGTCCTGAGGATACGCTTGTCGGCCCGAGAGCCGTCCAGGCCATCGAACGCGCCTAGAATCAGGTGCAAAGGGTCGTGGGGAATGGTCCACCCTAGGGTCTGTGAGAGCTCTAATTCCACACCCGCCCAGGATGGAGCAAGGGCAGGGCACTGCCACACCATATGATAGAAATCCACGGGGGCATGGTTGCAACGAGCGCAGGTCAGGGAAGGGCACAGTTGGGCTTTGTATAGGCGCTCTGGGGTGAGATAAGCCCTGTATAAATAGTAAAGTTGGACTAAACGCAGCTTGGATGAGGTTGTCAGGGTCTTAGGGGCCATGAGGGCGTCCCTCCAATCCGCCTTTTCCAGGGGGCCAACCCTCCAAACGGGCTCGCAGCGCGTCTAAGGATGCGGGGGTATTGTTCACGAGGGAGCGGTAAATCCGAGAGACCCCGCCCCTACCCAGATTCCTCATCATCACCTGGGCCTCAAGGGGACTAAACTCGGGAAGGGAGGTGGGAGAGGATAGGTGCACCCCCAGGGCATGCCTAAGTTGCAGAGATTTGTAGAACTGGGAGGGGTGGAGAGAGTAGCGCTGCTGCAGGCCTGCAAAAGTTCCGATATGGTCCCCCACCCAAACATCCCCAAGAAGCAAGATCCCTATGAGATCCCACCGATGGAAGTCCCGGAGGGATGAGGTCTCCTGCAGCCATGTGCCACACCACAGTGGGGTCTGCCTGGTAAGTCTCCGATCCCACCTCGTGTGGCGCAAGCCAGTGCGCCAAGCCAGGAGGACCGACCGAGTGACGGGGGGAAGGTCTCGCAGCACGGTGTTCCCTACAGGTAAGCCTGAAGCCGCGGGAAGTCCATCGCCTGAAGTTCCACCTGGTATGCCGGGTCGGACCAGCCGCCCGTGAACCAGTCGTGGACCACAATAAGTTTCGTGGCAAGGTAATAGAGATGAGGGTTGGTGACTCCCATACCTCCGTCGTAAGGAGGTACGCGGTAATGTGCCAGGGACATCCACGATCTCCTGCCCCCCCATAAAAAATGGGTAAAAACGCAGTCGAACTCGCGAAACCAGGTCGCCGGGAGGTGAAAGGAAATATTCTCCAGAATATACAAGAACCGGAGGGAGGACCATCATTTTAAAAGGGCACTTCTGTGAAGGGGGTTGAGAGGAAGAGATTGCCATTTCCTAAGGTCTGCCCTGGCCCTGGTGATTAGGGGTGTGATGTTCAAGACCCACTCAAGCTCTGGGAGCAGGGCAACCCAAATCCCCAGGTACTTGAAGGACCGCCTGTGCAAGAGGATGGTTGTCTGCCAGTCAAAACAGGCCCGGGACAGAGGGGAACCAGGGTGGACTTCGCAGGGTTGATTCGAAGGCCCAAGACCCGTTCGAAAGAGGAGAGAACCTCCAAACAGCATGGGCCAGAGGTCTCAGGGTCTGCCAGAAAGAGGAGGACGTCATCAGCGTGTAGGGTGACCTTATCAACCCGCAGTAGTTCCCACGTCCAGCCCCAGATGTTGGAATCTTGGCAAATAAGGTAGGCCAGGGGCTCCATCGCCAGCGCAAATAAGAGTGGCGAGAGCGGACAACCCTGGCGAGTGCCCCTTTGGATAGGAAATGCTTCCGACAGTACACCGTTGACCAGGACCCTTGCTTTAGGGCAGGAGTATAGAACGTGAGTGAGGTGCCGGAAAGGCAAACCGAACCCCATCACCTCCAGCACCTCATCTAAATAGTCCCAATCCACTGTGTCAAAGGCTTTCTCAAAATCGATTAAAAGCAGAATCAAATACGGAGGGAGACAGTGGCGATGCACAAATGCGAGGTGGAGGCGGCGAATACAGTGCCGCGTACCCCGGGCAGTCATGAAGCCACATTGATCCAAGTGGACCAAATCACGTAAGAGAGGGCGGAGGCGTTGGGCTAAAACAGTAGCGAAGATTTTCACCACGGTGTTAATGAGGGAAATAGGGCGATAGTCCGCACAATGGAGGGGGGCTGTGTCTTCAGAAGCACCAAATAGTGGCCACGTCCGTTTCAGGGGGAAAGGACCCTTTGTCTACCACGTGGTGAAACAATTCTACCAAGTTCGGGACCAGCAACTCGCGATAAGTCGCATAGAATTCTTGTGGGTAACCGTCCGGTCCCGGTGTCTTACCGGAGTGTAAGTGAGAGATGGCCTCGTGAACATCGTCCGAAGTAATGGGGAGATCCAGAGTCTCCGAGATCGTTTGGGAAAGATGCTGCAGGTGGGTCCCTGTCTCCGCCAACAATGCAGTTAGTGAGACCTCGGGAGGACGGGCCGTATTGAGATTGGCATAGTACCCTGCAAAGGCTTGGGCGATGGCCCGTGAGGTGCAATGGTGGGTGCCGTTCCCGTTGCGGACCTCGGGAATGATGTGACTGGCCTTGGGATAGGAAATGAGGTTATAGAGCAATTTGCCGTTTTTATCTCCCCAGCCATATATCCGAGCCACCGAAAAGCGCCTCAGCATTTTAGCGGCCTCCAGGGAGACTTGGCAGATTTCTTCCCAAAGCAGTGTGAGCTGCCGGGCGGAATCATTACCCCCAACAGACCCCTGAGTCGACTCCAGCTGGGCAGCTTGAGCCTCCAATTCTGCAAGGTGGGCGGCCTGAGCGTGCGCTTTACGTGAACCAAGCCCCTGGCCACCCCCCGTATGGCGGCCTTACCGGCCTCCCACAGAGTACCCGGCGAAGAGACCGACCCTGAGTTGAGCACAAAATAGTTCTTCAGTTTTCGGATAAGTGATTCAACAAAATCCTCATCCTGCAAAAACCAGGCATTCATTCTCCAAGTCGTACAAGCACCAGCGGGGGCGTTCCCAAGCCGGAGGGAGACAGGGGAGTGATCCGAGATGCCCCTAGGCAGAATAGTGGCCCCGGGGCGGATACGAATGAGCAATCAAGGGCAGGCATCAGAAGCAGGTCAATACGAGAGTGAATGTGGTGTGCCGCAGAAGTGTGGGTGTACTGCTGTCGCCGGGGATTCCACACCCTCCACACGTCGCAGAGACCCAGGGTGGAGGACCAATCAGAAAGGCGCTTAGCAGAGGCAAGGTGGGGTGCAGAGGGAACACCTGTCGCATCATGGGAGGGGTGCATAACAGCATGAAAATCTCCTCCGATGACCGTCAGGCCCTGGGGAAGGCTGGAGAGCAGGAGCATGAGTCGCCGGAGCGCATCGGGCATGGCGGCGGGGGGAATGTAGAGAGATACAAGACTAAGAGGGTGCCCCTCGATCTTGCCAACCAGGGCCACATAGCGGCCTTGCGCGTCGTTCTCAACCCGGGACAAACTAAAGGGGAGACCCTTACGGAGCAGTATGGCCACCCCCGGGAGCCCCGAGTAAAGCCTGAGTGCCAGACCCTGTCGAACCCATAGCGTGCAAGAAAAGCGCGCTGGGTGCCTAAGAGGTGCGTTTCCTGTAAAAAGAGGATGTCGGGAGCGTGCCGGTAGGCGCTGCGGAAAACTGCAGTTCGCTTGATACGGTCTAGTAGGTCGTTAACATTCCACGATATAATGTGGAGGGGTCTATGTAGAGTGGACATCATATGGGCGGGTGTTGTGTGTGGAGCGCTACTACAGCTATACCTGGGTCCCAGGGGAGGCCACCCCCAGCCAGAGCATTGGGATACAGTGCGCGTGATATGCGAATCGCCGTGTCGTAAGCTGTGGCACTTGTACAGTGATGGATGCCAATTGAAACAAAAAACAGCGGCCCATAGGCGGACAAAAACAACAAACCATCGGGAGACAATGGTCTGCCCGCCCTCCCTCTCCCCTCAACACCTCTACCCTACACTTCGGAACGTGAAGCATCTGTCGTGCTGAAAGAAACAACAAGAAATCAGCAACGCCGCTGAATCGGGAAGCTAATCTAAAATGGTTCGCAAAACATGGGCCTGGCAGTGATTGACCCCTCCATGTAGATGGATAAAGAATCGTTAACAGCTAGAAAAAGAAAGAACAAGTAAACAAGAAGACCAAGGCCTACAATGAAGTCAGAGTTTTCAGGTAATACGAGTGGTCGAACTTGGTCTGGTGGTGGCGGACCCTACATGTGTATGGACCTGGTAAGGGGAACGCCACCGTAGGGCCTGCCAATAGAGCAGCGTACGAACGTCTTGCAACAGCCACCTGAGGTCAGTTCCCAACATCGTCCCCAGTACCTCGGAGCACAGGACTTCGCGACAAGCCTGAATCAGAAGTGGCCTGGCGCATAGCCTTAGAAGGGTCCGGGGCACTGTCCAGGTCGATCCGGGAGCCAGTGGAGTTGGGAGACCCAGATCTTCTGGGCGATGCATGAGGAGGAGACAGTTAAGGCGCATCCACCGGGGAGTGGGAGGCCGATTCCCGGCGAGCACCCTTCCTGCGGGACCCGTTGCGGCACCCCCGGGACGTAGGTATAGGCAGGTGGGGTTGTGTGGGCACCCTCCGAGTGGTGGAGGAGGCCAAGGCGGTCCAGAGAGGGCGCTCCTCCGTGAGCCAGGTCCAAGCCGCCTGGGGACTGTCAAAGAAAAACGCCTTGTCCTGAAAGATTACTCGAAGTCGGGCCGGAAAGAGGAGGCTGTAGCTAAGGCCCAGACTACGGAGTTTCTACTTAACTTCGTCTTAAGTGCGACGCTGGGTCTGCACCTCCCTGGTGTAGTCTGGGAAGATCATGATCTTGCTGTTCTGGAAGGTCAGAGGGCCCTTCGTCCAGGCCTCCCTAAGGTAACGTCCCTGTCCCGGAAGTTGAGGATCCACAGGATGATGGGCCGGGCGGGAGCTCCTGGTAGAGGCCGGGGAGCCAGGGAGCGTTGGGCATGCTCAATAGCAAACCATGGGGAAAGGGAGTCTTTAGGCATCCATGTGCGCACCAAAGTCTCCACGAACGTGTCCGCGTGGCCTAGCTCCACTCCTTCGGGCAACCCAATAAGGCACAGGTTGTTCCTTCATGCTCTGTTTTTGGCGTCCTCGGCCCGACGATGAAGCTCTGAGGTCTGAGTCTGGAGACGGGTCACATGGGTCTTGAGCTGGCCTATATCATCCTCAGCCGTGGAGAGACGAGACTCCGCCTCCGAGATCCGCACTGTGGCGTTTCGCAGGTCCTGCCGAATAAGGGCCATGTCAACCCGTACCTCCCCAATCTTGTTCTCCACCGATGCCTGCGAAGCACCAATGGCCTGGAGGATATTGGATAGATCCCCCACAGAGGGAGCCGGAGTGGTGGGTCCTCCCCCCCGGGTCCCGGTCGCCCGTGGTGAATTTGTCCATCATCGTTTGGGTGTGGGAGGCAGGGGTCTGTAGGGCGCAGGTCCTGCCCATCACCACCGAAGATGTGGGCCAGCCATCACACGGGCAGGGTGGCAGGCAATCACCCCCGGAAGGAGGCGGGTCCCCGGCACCCAGACCGTCAATACTCAGGCCCGGGCACCTAGGCCAGCCCCCTTAAGGCACCGTCCACCCCCGGGGAGAGCCCGCAGATAGCCAAGATAAGCGCCCCAAGCCGGAGGAGCACCAAGCGGCCAACAACCAAATAGGCCTGGGAGATAAGTCTCCAGGTCGTAGCACGGTGGGTGAGAGGCAGTTCCAGGCAGTCAGTCGGCTCCAGGCAGCGGCGACAGCAAAGAGGGTCCGCTAGGGTGCAGGAGGGCCTAGGCGAGCGACAGAGGCAGCGGGCAGGGGGCCCGACAGCGCTCCCCTATCTCCGATGGCAGCCGGAGAGGAGGCGGGTGTCTCCCTGCCCGCAGGGGCGAATCCAGGGATGAGGGGGGACAACCCCACAATGACCAGCTCTCCCCGGCGACCCCGCCAGGGAGTATGTATAGCCACTGCCCCCACACCGCTACCCGACAATGGTAGCCGAAGTGAGGTAGGGCCAATCAAGTGTCCAAAAGGGGACCGACAACGTCCACGGGGGACTCGGGTGTGTCCACTAAGCAAGGAGGAGGGGGGGGGCACTCAACAGCTATAGGTCCCCCGGCGCCACCCCCACGACCCCAGCCGGTCTGCCGCACCCTCCGCACTCACCAGAGTCCTGTCCTTAGGGGCCGATGGGGGCCACCCATCTCCTCGAGGGCCAGCGTTCCGTGGGGGCACCAGGACCAGGTCAGAGGGCACAGGCCAAGTCAATTCAGGAGGTGCACAGTACCGATCATAGAGTCCCGAATGGACGGTAGCTGCGGAGAGCGCCAGCACCTGAATCCAGGGAGGCCAGCCAAGCCTCCCGCTCCGTCCCACGCCGGAGCCGGGAGTCCAGAGGCCCAGGGAAGGCCCAAACGCACAGGGGGGTAGGGAGGCCCCAACACACCTCACCGCTGCCCGACAGAGACCGCCGACCTCAGGCAAGGCGGGCAGGCAGGGCAGACCAGCAGGAGGTAGGAAAGAACCCTGCCACCGCAGAGAGCTCCCAACGGTGCGGGAGATATAATGGCCCTCAGCAGGCCCAGCACACGGAAGCCCACTGGAGATCAGAGGCACAGGGGGCAGAAAGGCCTCAGCATGCCCCGCCGCTGCCCGTCAAATGCAGCCGACTCCAGGCGAGGCGGCCAAAATGGCGGAGCAGCAAGGCCAGGAGGTGCGCAACCATCTGAAGAGCCCTCAGCAGCTCAGGAGTCACCGCGGCCCCAAATTGGCCCACGAGGGCAGGACACACAAGCCGGAATGCAGGCCTCCGCCGGCTCAAGCAGATCCCCGCCTCCACCGCACCAGGGGTCCAGGATGATCGGAATCGTGGGGGGAGGCCAGGCAGGCCCCAGCGCACCACACAACTCACCGCCGCTGCCCGAGAATGTCAGCCGAGAGACACCACGCAGAGGCAGACAGCGGGCCGGCAGGCAGGCTGGCCGCGACTCCAGTGCGACTGGGGCACCCCGCCCCCACAGCTCACTAGCACTCACCCTCTCGAAGCAGGCAGGCCTCACAGCACGGCCGCGCTCCGCGCTCCGCTCTCCAGGGACCCAGGGCACGACTCGGCCCCCAGCAGCACCGGAGGACAGTTAGGTCCAGTTCCCCTTGAAATGGCAAGCAGGAGACCCAGGGGATGGTTTACCAAGTCCCAGGGTGCAGAATCAGGAGTAGGCCGCCGCGGGGGCCGCCATGTTGTAGAGCGCGGCCCCTGGAAGGAAGTCGGCACAATCAGGGCATCCAAGCGTATATCTGCTCAGGAGCAGAAGGCAGCCACAGGAACAGGGGAGCCTCCGCTACCACTGTGAGGGGCCGATTGCTGCTATCAACGGGCAGATGGAAGGCAGATGACGGAGGGGGTCCGGAGCACTCTCAAAGTGCGAACACCATCTTGACGCCTCACATATTTCAAGATCCTCCTTTTTAATATATATGTTGCTCCTCTGGCAGTTTTGATTGCCTCTCTTGGCTTTCAATCTTATGGCTATGTGGATGATGCTCAATTAATTCTCACCATGGAGGGCAAAATTTCACAACTCCAGGAGAAGTTCAAAGGCTATTTGATCAAGGTAGCTAGCTTGATGAATGCCTTGTCTCTCCAGCTAAATTCAGATAAAACTGAGGTTTTGATATCTGGTAATTCTTGATCTGGTCCTTTAAATGGTGGACTCAATTATTAGGAGATTGTCCTGAATCAGCATCCACTGCCCATAATCTGGGTGTGCTATTTGATAGAAAAATCTCATTTGCGTATCAGAATAATAAATTAATGTCTACATGCTTCCTGCTAATGAATCAACTAATGAAGATCCTCCCATTTATTCCTCAACTTTCTTGACAGTTGTTGGTTCAAGCCCTGAATTTAAGCAGACTGGACTATTAGAATGCTCTCTTTGTTGGACTTCCAAATTACCTTATAAAGAGGTTACAACTTCTACAGAATTCAGCAGCAGGATGATTTTACATTATCTCGTCTTTACTTGGCCAGTTACACTGGCTCCCTGTTGACATGAGATGCCACTTCAAGGCCCTTTGTATTATTTATAAGACTATTTACCCAGTAGTACGGTCTTATTATATATCTGATATGTTTAAAAAATACATTCGTCCCAGACAGCTTTGCTTGACCTACGCCTGTCTAATCGTGGTACCGAAATACCAGAGAGCAAGATTGGGAGGACTGGCTTTTTCTGTGGTTACAGCTAAGGTATGGAACAGACTGCCATCAGAGTTATACCTAGATCCTAATATGTTAAAATGTTGCAAGGCTGTAAAAATGCATTTGTTTACATAGGCTTTACCTGGAGCCATTAAGTATGCAAGTTGCTGTACAGAGTGTATTAGATTTCTAGTGACAGGACAACCTCGGATAATTGCTGGCCCTTTATTTAAATATGGCACATCTTTTAGTAGCTTTTAAAGATAAAAACACATCAGTGTACAATTTACCTCTCTGTTCATGTGATTAGTTATTGGAGCAAAGTACTCCCAACTTGGTATTTTTGTGTGAGTTTTATAAGTTTCCAAGAAACCAATTTATTTTTCCCCTGTTGAAGCATTTAAATGAAAGGCAATGCAAACCAGCTTTTAGGTACTTTCAGCAATTATCCTCTCTTTATTTGTTTTTCTATGGCAATTTTTTAAGACAGGCAAGGAAGATGAGAAAAAGTCTCTTTACGACAGTTACTCTTTTATGACGGACAGTCTCAATTTTTAATGATTGTTTTATCATATTTCAGCGCATCAGCCTAAAGTTTTAAGAGTGTGCTGCCTATCATGGGAGGAGGTTTAGACAGTGGATGCTATGAAATGAAAGTTGATTTTATTTTTATATAAGTACTCTTTTTATATGTGTTGGTGTATTTTATGGAGCGAAAAGTACCAAACAAAGTTTTCTCACTGAGTTAGACTAACGAATCCGACCATGCAGTGTATGCACTTTCTCAATATTAATTTGATTGGAGTTAGAATAGTACATATGACACCCTCCCATTAAAATAATGCCCTTCCCAAAATGCTTGTTACACTGGAGGTAGAACTGTTAATCTGACCCTACAAACCACCGCAATTTAAACAATTTCCCAAATGTTTATTAGATTGTTGTTAAAAAAGTAAATCTGCCCATTCCCCCAATATATACACTTTCCCCAGTGTTCGTTACTCTGGAGGTAAATGAATACTACCAACCCCTCGCCCCCCCATCCCTCCAGACCCTCAAATATCCAAATGTATGCAGTTTCCCAATGTTTGTGTGATTGGATTTAGAATAGTAAATATGAGGTTTAGTAAATATGATGTATAATGGTAATATGTTTAACATTGGTAATATATAGTAAATATGACCCTTTTTGACTCACAGTATATTCATTATTTCCCAAATATCTATAGGATTGCAGTTAAAATAGTCTATTTGATTTTTTTATTATTAGTTTTGTATGTTTTTGATTGAGGTTAAGTTACTACATGTTACTGTTTTTAAGATATTCAGACCATATTTAATTTAAAGGTATGTATTTTTTATTTATTTGTTTCTGCTTTCATATTTTAAAAGCATAAAATGTTGCTAGAACTGCTCAAATATTTACATATAATCATTTTATAAATGTAATAATTAAATACTAATATTTTTTTTATATATATACTTTTTTACATTGTGTTTTATCATTGAATAAATATAAATATTACTAGGTTTGTAAATTAAATTAAAATTCATTATTTGTATATGTATACTACTTTTTTGTAATGTATAATTTAATACTTCATATTGTGAAAGTTATTTGTAGATTATAACAATGCTTATTTTATGGTTACTAAATTATTGTTGATATGTATTTTTTTTAACGTTTTTTTTAAATATACCACTTTTTTGAGAAAACATAACTTATTTTAAATTATAACAATGTGAAGAAGAATTAAATACATTTTTACTAATCAGAAAATGTCGATATTCTAGACCAGAATATTTTGAAATATATATACTTACTAGAAAATGGTGATATTTTGGACCACAATTTGGCAGTTGACATTATTGTACACTACATTATATCTATGCAAAAGTTGATGTTTTGGTTTTGATATTTGGAGGAGATTTGTTTGTACCACAAGATTTTGTGCTCCATATTCTATCATAGAACCTTGACTCTGTGATCCCACTAGTATAAAAACCCCATATGGTCTGGCTGTGTAGGTGGAAATTAATTCCTGCAGGGTTATATGTCCTCCAAAAAATCTCATTTTAAAACCTCGTCCTAGCCCAGATACTAAGAAGTGACCCTGCAGGGAAATTTCCCAAAAAAGTTTGCAACCCTTGCCGTGACCCAGGAGCTAAGGATGAATGTGTACTGGATTGTAGCCTGCTGCCTTCCTGTGTCCTCCAACCTTGCTTAGGTGTAGAAAATAATATGTATGTGCCTGCCCTACTTTCACCTCAAACTCTTGTCCCAAACTGAAACTGCAATATTTCACTGCATCATGGGACAGTGCATGGTTGATCATTGGCACAGCCACTTATCAAGCATTGACTCTCATGACATTCATTACAAGGGAGACTCCCAGTGACAGTGGGAGACTGAAGGCTAGGATGACACAATTGGGATAACAAGGGGGCAAGATTTACTAAGGGCTTTCTTTGTCCTTGCATCACACAAGGTAACGCATGGCAACACAAGTCCTTAATTGAGATTTACTAAACCACGCAAAGCCACCTTGTGTGGCTCGGCATGGCTCAGTAAATCCAAGGTTACTCAAGGCGGAGCTCTTTGCTGCCTTGAGTTACATTGCGGCAGGGAGGTGTTCCATGGGTGGAGTGTGAGCGTTCCCAGTCATCCATCCATAGATTTTCGCACATTCATATATTTATATAGAGTTGTAAACCTGGGCATGCATTAAAATAGTTCGCCTCCTAGAACCAGACGTAACAAGGAAAAATATCTTCATTTCTCCTCAATACGTCCTTCTTCTATATGTGAAGCATTTCGCATTACAAATAGAAAAGGGAAATTGCCCTTAAGGATTGTTTTGTGCAGGAATTTGTCCCTTCCTGCACAAACCAATCCTGCTCATTAAGCAGACTGCCTTGCACCATGGTGCAAGTGTGCCTGTATTGGTGCTAGGCAGCACACAGTGCACCAGCACAAAGAGTTAGCAAAAATGCTCCACATCTTCCTAAATAGGGTGCATTTCTGATGTCTCCCTTTCATGCAACACAGTGCACCAAGTTGCCTTGCTGCACTGGATTGCATGAAATGTTAGTAAATCTGTCCCTCGGTGTCTTCACAGGAGCCTCCCCATGATATCAGAAAACTGAACGGCTGTAATGATACCATTCTGTTCTCCTTCACTCACAATTCCATGGTGGAGAACAGAGTGAGTATCTGAAATTTGTCTTTTTTTTCTCTTGTGGCAGGAGCAGACATGAGTGCTTGTGGCTGCACCACCTACACAAGAGACGTGGGGCAATTTTTTAATTACTTCAGCTTGAGGGCATTGATGCTTTTACTGAGTGGTGACTTTGATTTTTAATATCGCAAAGAGGTCGTTGATGTCCAATACTGACAGAGTAATCAGTATTCATTACTTCCTGTCTCTGCTAATGTTCAATACTTCTATGGGCCATGGATTTTCATACACTGAGAAATAATTGAGGTGCGATACTGTGGCTTCGATCATTATTAGTGTAAGTGTGTTGAACTTTGGGGTACCTCTCCACAGTGGAAGTTATAGGACCCCAGAGAGGAGGACAGGGTGTGGGAGAGCCCAATCCCATCTCCTGGTCGCCTCAGACCATGGGCTGGTGTACCAGTCTCAGGATACCAACCCTGAACTGGTAAGAGGGAGACTTGACCAATTGTGCCAGGCACCTGGGACTACCGCCCCCAACTCAGAGAAACCACAGAGGTTGGAGAGCCCTGAAAGGCCTGGGGCCTGGCTCTCATCACTGACAGCTGTCAGTGGGCACTGCGGGTTGCTGTCTGTGGGGACAGAGTTGCCCTTCAGTTGGAGACAGGTGTCACACCCCGAGGGTAGAATGGGCCACACCACTGTGTTGGCCATGATGGTACTGTCTGTCTACTAGGAGACATCTATGAGCAAAGTAAGGTCAGGTGCAGCACAGATCGGACCCCAAGGTGAGGAGAAGGGTTCCCCATGGGTTAGCTTAGTGGAACCCAAGAGTATGGACTGAAGAATCCAAGTGGGTTCAGAGAGGCTTAGAACTAGAAGTGCCCCTGCTGTTGCAGGCCAGGGTCCATGTTCTTTCGCCCCAACCAGGGAAGTCCATCAAGGTATTGATTCATCTACCATGGCTTTAGGTTGAAAGGGGGTTGTGTTGGACCTGGCCCTTTCTGCAGGGTTATCCCCAAGCATTTCCCCTTCTTCTTCCTATTTTCTGTCCTGTTTTGGTGGCTTTAGGACTCTGGGCAGTTCACAATTGCTGAACAGCGCTAAAGTGCACATGCTCTATGTCTAAATTGTGATTATGATTAGTTAGCCATGATTGGCATACTTGGTTTACTGGTAAGTCCCTAGTAAAGTGCACTGTGTGTGCCCAGGGCCTATTAATCAAATGCTACTAGTGAGCCTGCAGCACTGGTTGTGCCATTCACATAAGTAGCTCGGTAAACATGTCTCTGTCCTGCCAATGCAGTGTCTGCAAGTGCAGTTTTAAACTGCCATATCAACCTGACAAGTGCACCCACATTCCCAGCCCTAACCTTCCTTTTTGCTACATGTAAGGCTCCCCTAAGGTGGGCCCTAGGTAGCCCCATGGGCAGGGTGCAGTGTGTGTGAAAGGGAGGACATGCACTGGTGTGTTTTACATGTCCTGATTAGGGGTGGGCGGAATTTGCGTTGTCCCGCTATGCAAAGCTCTGTGAAACTGTAAAAAATCTCCGCGAGCACACAGAATTCCGTGAACGCGCGGAATTGCTTGTTCCGCCCGTTCACGATGCTTTTTTCCTGTCTGCGAACGCTGTTTGCGTGTTCAGGGGAAATATCTCGCGAACACGAATTTTGAAAGAGCGAACAAGCAAAAAATTCCACAGAGATGCGGATCGCGGAATTTTTGGCAATTACGCGTTCTCCGCGGAACGCGAAATTACCCAAGTTCCGCGAGCGGAATGGAATTTACTGCCCAGTGAAATACTGCCAATTTTGTGTTTCATTATTGCAAGGACTAGCTCTCCAATATGTTATCATTGGAGATGCCTTGTAACATCTTACAAGTGTAAGTGTAGTGAAGGTGGGTTTTAAATTGTGTGTTTGAAAATGACACTTTTAGAAAATGGGCATTTTCTTGCTTTGCCATCCTGTGCCTCTGCCTACCTCTGTAATCAATGTCTGGTTTAGACTAACAGCTGGGTTGTTTGTGCATTCACCCTAGAAAGTCACACCAAGGGAGCTGAGGTGTGCCCTGCATATCCTCATTGCCCATTGCCAGGCCGATGGGCCTTCCTGAGCTGGAGTGGTGAAAGGAGTTGTCACTGGCACTAGAATAGGGCTGTGCCTCGCCTCTCACAATGCTGTCTCCACCCCCCTGTAGTGTGTCTGTATCCAGTACAAGGCAAGGTAGGATCTGTGCACTACAAAGACCATGCTTTGAAGTATGGCTACTTCAAAGGGCAAAAGGGGTATAAGTATTGGACCTGTAATCCTAGACTTTTGGAACACTTCTGTATCAAGATGAGACTGCGCCAAGAGGAAGAGCTGGAGAGCTATCAGTGGGAGTACTGCCCCTAAGCTGTGTTGCTGTGCTGGATTGGCCAGCAGTAGCTACTTCTGTCTTGGAGTGAACAAGGACTAGACTTTGCTTTTTGTATCCTGCTTGAGGAGATTCTCCAAGGGCTTGTGTATGCTTCCCTCCTGTTTGAAGACTTTAGAACATCAAAGACTTCACCTGCAGCCCCTGAACTCCTCTGCTGGAAATTCCGACCTGCCAAGTGGTGCCACTTCTAGTTCTGTGCCTTTTGAGGTGGCTTTGCTGCAGATGGAAGAGGAAAATCCATGATGCGACCTTCTGCGCCTGTTTTCCCCACCGGAGGCTTGCGTCTGAGACACCGGCTCTGATTCCGATGCAGGCCCGGCTGTGCGGCCGAAGAACCATCGCATTGCTGCTCTGTGGCTGAAGGATCAACGCAGTGCCTGTTTACGACTGGGAGAATCGAGGGACAGCATGTTTCGTCGCTGCCAGCGAGTCTGGATTTTCCACACATCGCACCAGTGCGCCAAGTCTACATTGATGTTGGGCTTCAGTGAGGAACCGAGGTTGCCTGTTCGGAGAAATTACTAATCACGTCCCCGTGCAATAAGAAACCGATGCACCACCTCCCCACACAGTGAGAAACTAATTTATCACCTCCCCTGCATGGCACTAAGCAACCAATACATAACCTTCCCTGGGATCAAGGAACTGATGCATCACCTTCCCTGCATGTAAGGAACCGACGTGATGGAGCAAGGATTCGTAGAAAAGAGACTTTCTCGGAAGCAATCCTCTCATTTAACTTCTAACCTTGTATTAACTATGTATTGTGTAAATTAATACACACCACATTTGACATAAAAGAAAGAGAAGCTTGCCTACGTGTCTTACTAATAAGTAACTCGAGCGAAATTCTAAAATAGCCGCTAACGGGAGATCTTTATTGCGCATGCGTCAACTGCATCTATGCAGTATGACGAGCTGTCGCTTGGAGGGAATTTCTTGTGCCTGCGCAGACACTAATAAAATGGCTGCTAGAAAACTCACATGCTTGGCATCTGCTCTGCTGAAACTAAACCATGCTGTTTTACTAATGCTAATGCGGGGAAAGCATTTATAAGCAAAAAGGATTAGGGTAGAGATAGGTGGTATACAGTGAAACCATTTTATTTTTAAATTAATATTTGTCTTTTTGACTTTCTTATTAGTATGTATTTGGGCCTCTCGTATGAATCCGGAATCTGTAACCCACCTGATCTCTGCACATGCGTGGTGTGAGTGATCCGGAAGAAGTGATGTGACTCTTGAACGCAGTCCAAGGACGCAAAAGATGCATACCCTTGGAACCAGCCCGAAGTCTTCTGAAATGAATGGGAACACATGAAAATTATACTTTTGTGTCTAATAAGATGTGAATACGGGTGGGAATAAAGATTTATGAATAAAAATTAAGGGGTGGGATCTTTGAACAATGGACTGAAAGACTAAATTGAAAAATAAGCATGGTGTGATGATCATCCCCCCTTGCCTGTTCAATCAGAGTTAGTAATTTTGCGATAATGAAACATTAATGGGTGGTACCTGAATACCAAAGAGTATAATTGAGGTAGCTTTTAGTCAGTTAGTTTGCTGGAGATGGGGATGGAGACGGAGATTTGCTGAATGCTGCAGAGCTCGGGATGCTGTCTGAGTGATGAAGAATCGAATGCAAAACCATCTATCCTATAATTAATTTATAAGAAGATCGTGGACGAATCTCGAGGAGGAAGAAAGTGTCAGAGAGGGGTGCTTCGCAAGCGTTGGTGTTAGAGAGGTCATCTATCCTGTCCTGATTCCTGTCCTAAAGCCTTTGTCGCCTGATCTTTTCCGGGGAACCCTTCCCAGCTCCTTGGCCAGGGGGTTGGTTTTCACACCATCCTAGGTAAATATATTTTCATGAATGTGCAGATGTACTTTTTCTCTCTATCCTCTCTTTTCTGAGCAACGTCATTGCAAAGTATGATAATATTTGTTTGATTGATTAATAATTGAATCCTCCTTCATGTGAGTGACGGAGACTGTACCGTACTCTGAAAATGGTTCACATGAAATTAATTTAGATAAAGCCTTTAAAATGTTCCCGAGTCTGTGGTCATTTCATTGCAAAGAGAATGAATTAATGTCATTTCACCATCATCTAGTTCAACTAATGGTCCATTGACCAGATGAAAGAACTTTTTGATCAGTGAAAGATTAGTTAGGGATGATAAGTAACTAATCTTGAAGCAACAAACAACACAACTTTGACTCTAGCAGTTTTACTGGCCTGTGCGTGTGTCTGTGGGCCCAGGTGAGTATATGGTATTGGTGTTCTGTTGCTGGTTCACCACTGGATCAGACGCATCACTTTGCTTTCTGGCACCTCACCTCCCCAGTGCCTCTTTTCATCTTTAATTTTGATGTATCCCAGGTACTTTGTTCTAAAAGTGACTCATCCATAGTTTTATATGGACTGAACTGTTTTAAACCTTTTAAACATCATATCTTGAGTTGTGTGTGTTGTATTTTTATCATTTTGGTCTTGTTTGGTTTAGATAAAGATTGGTTATTTTCTATACTGGTGTGGTGTCCATTTGTAGTGTTTTCACTATATTACTGTGTGTTTATGTACAAATTCTTTACACATTGCCTCTGAGATAATCCTGACTGCTCGTACCAAGCTACCAAGGGAGTGAGCAGCGGTTATCTTAGCTGTGTAATCCCCTTACCCTGACTAGAAGGAAGGGCCGCTACTTGGAGAGTGTGCATGCCACTGCCAACTAGAGACACCCATTTCTAACAAAGTGGCTATAAACAGTCATTGCAGTTTAAGACCCCTGATTTTCAATATAGCCTGAAACCAATGATGTTCATCACTGTGTGGAGCAAGTTTTTTTTTTATATTGCTAAGGACCAGTGCTCTTCATTACTGCTTGAGCAATGTATGTTCTATA
The DNA here is from genome assembly GCF_964204655.1 of Triturus cristatus. Classification (NCBI taxonomy): domain Eukaryota; kingdom Metazoa; phylum Chordata; class Amphibia; order Caudata; family Salamandridae; genus Triturus; species Triturus cristatus. Next base: position 249,187,191 of record NC_140593.1, read on the forward strand.
CTGCCATGAGCCATTGCTTTTCATTACTTCATGGCCCATTGATCTGATCACTGCCTGGAGCCAATTGAGTTCCAATGGTCAATGTTGTCTATTAGTGTTGTGGCAAATGATGTTCTATACTTCCAGGGGCCATTGATATTCAACATTGGTGTAGTGGACTGAATGAAGGGCACTAAGACCCTGCACTGGACAAGAGGGGTAAAGAGGCAACTGGACACCACTTCCGGTCAGGGAGTGGAAGGGCAGTCCAGCAGAGCAAGGCACGAGAACGGACGTGCCTGTGGGCCGAGCAGAATACCAATAAAGAAGTACCAAACAAGCGTACCTGGTCTCCTGCGTGCTTTCATTGAAAGAAACAACACGACAATTGGGTCCAATGATGCTCATTATTGCTTGGATTGATTGATTCTCTTTACTGTGTCTGGATTAATATGCTTATTCCTACCCAGTGCCATTGGTGTTTCTTAATGTCTGGGGACATTTAAGTTCAATATTGTATATGGCTATTGATGCTACTTACTGCTTACTTCATTGTTGTAGAATTTGCCTTCGACCACTGATGTTTGTGAGTGTATGGGGCTAAAACGAAAACAGTACTCTCGAGCCTCTGCCTCTATACAGGGCCCAACAAACAAAAATAAGAGGATCAATAGAGTAGGCAGGTGGATGAAAAGGGCTGTGGGATCTGCGCTTCTGGCACAGAAATATAATAGTCAAAATTGAGTACAATTGCAAATTACTAGTTTTATTTTTGGCCAGGTACTATGCCGAGTCTGCTGTATGAGGACATAAAAAATGTTCAGTTGGCTTGGTGGGTACAGAAACTTGATGCAGGGCATGGTCAAAATCATTTGTGCATGTGAGGTCCATACATTTTCCAAATAATGTTTTTAAATATGAAGGACTCTATGACCAAAGTGGCATTCAATTCTGAAAGACTGGTTGCAGTCAGTGGATGAAGCCATTCCCTACATCAAGGTTCTGCTATGCCTAGTCGGAGGCCTGCATTAGTGTTTTCTGGTGGCCTGCGGCGATGGGTACTAGGCATTTCTAGAAATCCTATGCTAGCATACAATGCCCTAAGTGCACTGCAAAGGGCCATGTGAAATGAGTACTGGGAGCACTGTTGATAGGCGAACATGTGGACAAGCTGTATAGAGAAGATTCTGGAGGAACATTGGTGGGTGCATGTTGTGGTTTCAGACCACACTCTTTACCTAAAATCCACTGCACAAAACCCAAAGCGTTCCTTAGTCATTTCTTGATTCAGGCAGGGGGCAAATGACATATTTATAGAGCGAGAAATTGCTTAAAATTTATAATAGAGGAAATGTATTTTTCTTTAGTCATATAACCACTTGAATGTGTCAGTTATTGTAAATAATACAATGGTAGACCACCAACATCCTGCTTGTTACCTCACCATGATGCTTTCAAAAATGGCATCATTCATATGATCACTGAAGTTGCTGTGGCCGCTAAAACGCTTGATTCACCATAAAAAGCAAAGGGCTGCATCTAGAAAGAGCTGTGTAGTGAGCTGGGAGCAGGTCTGTTAAGTATTGGACTTGAGCGCATTGTCTGTATTGAGACCTCACTGGGCAAGGGAATAGGCTTTGCAGATATTGGTGGTGGGTTCTTGAATGAAGGGTCTGGTACCCACAGATCCACGGCTGGAGGCCCTGTACAGTGGGAGATGCAAGTAGAATTCAGAGTAACGATGTTGTAGTCCAGGACATGGCATCAGAGCACTCTGGGTATAGCCAATAGCTATACCCCTCCATCTATAGGGGTACAGATGTAGGGTGTGGAGCACAAGGTCTGGTCAGCAGCCACGCCCTGATTCCCAAGCTCGCTGAAAATAGGCAAAGTGGACTATTTGTGTGATAACCGTTCACGATCACTAAAGGCTGCGCAAAGCCAGTACTTTTTGCGAAAGCCTGCTGAGCATGGCCAAAGATCGAAGGCCCAGCACTGCAGAAACAATATATGGGCGCAGAAATGGGGTCTGCAGGTGCATTAAGCACCTTCAGTGATATCATTTCAACATAAGGAAATGTAGGGAAGCAATAATTTCGTGTTGAACAGACTACAACCCTCAATTAATGGGTCAATATTTAAATGTATGGACAACGCTTCTAAGCTGATACTGTCCCATGACGCAGGCACGCGTAATTGAGTTTGAAGTTAGTATTTTCCCCTGTGTTTGTTTGCATCATTTCATGGGGTTTGATGTATTTGTCATAACTTTCATTTTGCAATAAATAGTTGTGAGTCTAAGACCTTCGGTGATGATATTGATTATGCCAGTCTTGATACACGGGATGTCACTTGTCATCAATGATGTCATCAGTGACATCATATCCGTGGTCATGTGCAGTCTTTAGCCGGGATTAGGATTAGCACGTTTATTTGAGCTGACATATTGCAGTATTTTTTTGTTTCAATCATAACCATAATATATTCCTTCAACTGGAGTTTTTAGGTCAATCGCTTTGGCATTTTATAGCAAACTCTATTTTCTTTTCCGAATAAAGAAACCGTAGCATTATTACAGTGCATACATACATACATTATAGACCCCACTCCCCTCCCCCATCCCCCCACCCCCACCTCATCTAAATCCATCCATTTTTCCTTATTATTTTATCTATCTTTCTGGCCCGATGACCAACTGGGATGCGACTCGGCCTGATCTCGTCTATGCAATGCTATTTGTAATGAAACATCTAAACAGGGAATGGCAGTGAAGCGTGGCCGGAATGCGTTTCCATTGCCTAAATCTGTGTTGAGAAAAAGTGTAAGCAAAGACATGTCCAGAAGGCTCGTTCAGCTGGCCGGGACGGAAGACTAATGTTATTGTACGTTGGCTGTCACCCTGCCAGCCCTCCCTCCCTCGCAGATTTCTTTTCTTTTACACGCTCTCTCTTCTCTCTGCTCCTCTGCTGTCTGTTTGCTCAGGTGGACAGTGACACCGTTTGGAACGAGCTGCACTCGTCCGGAGCGGCACGCATGGCCGTTGGCTGCGTCATCGAGCTGGCGTCCAAAGTGGCCTCGGGAGAGCTGAAGGTGAGGTCGGGGCTGCCTGCTTGGTGTGTGGGAAATGTGTGGGGAAAGGAAAACAATGTTTTGGTTTTTTTTTTATTCTGAAGCTCGTTCAAAGCAGTAGAAATCTAAGCAGTGAGATGTCGAATCTGTAGATTGGGTACATACCAAATGTAATAATTGCTAGAACTCACTTCACAATTATAAATCAACCGTTGACAACCGCTCGTTTAAAAGCATGAGGAATATTACCACATAAAGTCTACTTTTTAAGGTAGTCGTCGTGTAGCATCGCGAATCCCGTGCCTGGCAAGTGCACCTGGAATTCCCTTCAGAAGGAGAAATTTTATTACTGACATTAAACAGCATACATAATCTCGGAATACCACCCAACGAGAGGAAAGGTAAATAGTCGGTTTGTCGGTTGTGAAGGAAAGGCGGGTGGGTCTGTTGATTGGAAGGGTAATGGCCCGGAAAGTGATTTTTCATGAATAAACTTTGAGATGACTGCACTTCATTGTTCTCCTTCCCCTACTGTTTTTGTCTGTTTTCACCAGTGTGTTTTGTGAGGCTTGGTGTTCACAACCACAGTGCTTCCAGTCTAAACAATTTATAGAACCTGTACATCTGACAGGATATTTTGTTTGGTGTTTTAACGACACCATTTAGATGTGGGTTTGCAAAGACTCATTCCTGGTTTGCAACGTTCTTGGCTGGAAGAGCCGGGCGCACGGTGTATGTCTTTCAGTTTAGTTTTCACCGGTAATCCCTGGAGGTTTCCCAATAGACAAGATTGGAAATGATACAAACATGCTGTAGACGTCCTCGTTTCCTATTAGCAGACACATTTGTTACAAGGTGAACCAATTGTTTGCATTGTTTTTTTCTTCTCACTTTTCTGATGCATCATAGTAGCTGAAATCACCACTCAGAAGTCTCAAGCAAAGGCAAGGTCCCTATTTGACGAAAAAAACATATTTTACCAAGATGGCGTTTCTTCTTCATGAGTTAAGATGCGGATGACTAAATTAATGTGCAAATTGCCGTTTTTTACTTTTCAAATCTGTTTGTTAATGTCGTTGCTCTGTATAGTATTATTGTGTGAATCACACCATGCAACTGTTGGCTGTATTTTACTCTCTACTGAGTTGCACTTGAATACATGTATAAAATAGTTGTGTTCTACTCTGTTGCATTTTTTTTATTCTGCTTTAGCCTTTACAGGTTTCAAAACATTTGCAAAACAGGTCTAAAAGTCGTGAATAAAATGTATGTTAGTGAATGTATGTTAGTGAATGTATGCTTACGCTCAGTTCATTCACATGGCAATGGTCTCCATTATGTGTTCCTGTTGTACAGACAGGTGAAGCGGTATAATTTCCTAAGCGTTCCGCACATGTCACGCTATTACAGTGCTACACTTTTTCTTCAGCATCTTTGTGGGTTGGTTGTGGAGTGTTTTAGCTAATCCAAAAGGCTAACAATTGTCAGGCAGTGAGGTTAATATCAGCATAGATTGCTTTGCAATAGGCCTAATTGTTTTTATTCTACAAAGTGACAGACGTTTTTTTACACTGATCATGGTTTGCCCATGTGTTCCACCTTCCTTCTTGATAGTATGTAGCAAGGAGTTTTAGCTTAGATCTTTTTAGAGCAAAAAGGTTTGCATTCCAATTTTGAAAAATGGAGGATGAGGCTTGTTCATTGTGCAATGATCAAAGCTGCAAGGCCACCCAGCCTCGCATAAATTTGGCTTGTAAAGAAATAAAACAGTACCATTGGATGCCTTCCATCAGCTTCTGTAAGAGAAGAACTACTTGTGTACTGGAAAGAGGATTTGTAAATGTAAATGTATGTGTTTTTGTAAAGCGCACTGCTGCCGAGGCGTCGTGGCGCTGTAGACCGCTGGGGAACCCGTCCTGGCTATCCCTGTGAGATGGTCCCTCCTGGGTATCTCCAAGGTGAAACCAGGCATCCCCGGCAAATGTGGGGGGCCGTTGTGGAGATGAGGCAAGCTAATGCCCAGAGTTGCCGAGTGTGATCCCTGGTTAGAGTGGGCACCGAGGCAAGAATTATCGAGTCCGCTGACCCTGGTCCACGACCCTGCCGCGTCGGGAATTGAACCCTGGTCCCGGGCCGTCCTCTGCTTCCGGGTCTGCCGCCTCTAACCAGTGAGCCACACAACTCCAGCTGCACAGAAGTTCCCCCTCATCTATTTAGAATCTTTGGGGGAGAAGGTGTAAATGTAATGTATATTTGGTTTGGGAAGACATGAGAACTGATTGTCAGAGGAAAGTGCTGAATGACCCCTATCAGACTGCAGACATGATAGCTTGGCATTCAGCCAATTCAATAACCATAAGTCTGATAACATACATGTAGATATTAGGTAGGGACTAGACTAATCTAAGGGAAGGAGTAGGAATTTGTGATGTTAAAGGCTTGAGGTACTTCTGATATTCACCTTGTTTTATATTATGACTGTTGAGTTTGCCATGATTATTTCCATAATTTTGATACATAAGATTGCGCAATGAACAATTTTTTATTGTAAAATACCAACAACTGTGTGCATCTACTGTCTATATGGACCAAGATGGGGGGGGGGTCTCTATCCATATACAATACCACGCCTAGCCATAAAGGATATGCTACCTGTTATTCATTTTGGGGTTTTGGAGTTAACCAGGTCTGCTCTCCTCCTGAGAAATTTGGTTCACACCACACCTTATTTATATATCCCTGCCTGCATGGCAGCAATTCCAGGGGCATATTCTCAAGGAATTATCACTGAGTTATCGGCACTTTAGCACAGCAAAAGTGGCAAAAGAATTATCGCTCCATTCTGAAGCTGGTGCAAACTGCCGATATCGCCAGTTTTCCAGCGAGAGCTTCCGCAAAAACCATCGCCACGGATGAGAGCGACAACTAATGCTAATGATATGCAGAGTAGGCCTTCCCGTTCAAAAACACTCGAAAACACCACTTTGCGTTATTCTCAATGACCAGCCAGATCTGCGATCCAAAAACAGGCGATAAGGCGCGTTAGCAGAATAGATTTAACACCTGCCTTTTACTGGTGTAAAGCAGGACGACTACCTGCAGTATGAAAGGGAGCCCAGCCCAGAGCCACATCTGAAGACCAACACAGTTCATGGAGTCACTGATCATACAGCACGGAGACCCAAGAGGTCCACAACACCCACTGCCACCCCACTGCATGCCCCACCAGACCACACTCTCCCCAGACTACCACCGAGGCAGTGCAGAACAGGATAGCAGACATTCCTAACACTCACCAGCCTCAGAGACTCAACGCCAGAGGAAGTCATTGCCCATTACAGGCACAAAAGGACAACCATCCTCCGCAACCCGACCCACATTGCCCACAAGCTGACGGTACCATCACAGCGGACAACCAACATCCCTCCGCATACAAAGCTGCTGGCTGTGCTGCACCCGTTGGCCCCTGGTACCTCCCAACCAACAACTGCCAGAGTCGGAGGAGTCTCATGGCCAGACCTGTCAAACTAACTCACACATTTCTTGGATGCCTGTCCACAATAGGAACGGCGGGCCCCTGTATCTGCCCCACACGACAGTTCCAATTTGTAGTGTTCCTGCGCAACCAACCCCAACACCAGCCATTGCCAGACGCCTCTGTGCCCCAGATCCAAGATTGTAGTAACTGAACTGGGGGTGCGCACGATCATGAAGTCCAGTAGTCAACAGTAGTGCAAAAACAGTTCTTTGTTACAAATACACAAATAAACAATACGAAAAGCACAGCCAATGCCCAATGGGGAACTTCATCAGGGCAACATGGGGATTCAAGTAACTGCATATGCTGCGGTAACTCCCCAATACAATTCCATACTCCGGGATTCAGTATTCAGAAACCTGTTGGACAAATGGTGACAATGGTCAAGCATCCGTATAGTCACAAACCTAACCTGGTACAGTGTATAGCACATGGACAAACCGGAATGCTTAAAGGAAGGACAAATCCTGCTAAAAAAGACCGTAACAGAAGTGCGTGTGGTCATAACCTTCTTAGGAAAGAAAAGGAAGGTTACGGTCACATGAACTTCTGTTACGGTCTCATGATGCAGGATTTCTCATACGTGTAAGCATCACGTTTTGTATCAGCTTGATACCCATGCACCTTCACTCCCCCCACCGAGCCACGAGGCGCCGCTGTGACCGGTGGTGCCTACGCGATCCTGTGCGCCTGCTGCACCCCAGCCCTGGTCCCCAGACCGGTCTGCCACCCAGCGATGACTCGATTGACTCGATGACCCCTGTGCACCCAGGCCTCAATGCTCACCTTCCACCACCAGTGTGTCTCCAAGAAGGACCACTACGTGCCGGTGCAACCTCCTCAGTCGATCACTGGATTCCGCGCCACAGGCCCCCAGCGCACCCTGCAGCACCGCGCCACGGAGTCATGTCTGTGCAGCCTGCTGCCTTTGGAGTACACTGCAGTCCAGCTGGGCTCACAATTCAAATTGAATCTTGATTGGCAGGATGGCGTATCGAGGCCTACGCATCACAGCAGGGTGCACACCCGCTCAGCTCTGGTGCCACTAACTCAGTGCACCGCAAGTCATCGCCACGTGGCAGTAGGCCCATGCCAGCCAAAGTGCCTCGGCTGCCACCAACTCTGTGCACTGCAAGTCACCGTCTAGTGTCGGTAGGCCTGTGCCGACCAAAGTGCCTTGGCTGCCACCAACTCTGTGCGCAGCATGTCACCATCTCGTGGCAGTAGGCCCGTGCCGGCCAAAGTGCCTCGGCTGCCATCAACTCTGTGCATCGAAAGTCATGGGCCCTTTATGATTGAGTCTTATGGTGCGGACGTCATCATGTCACCTCCGGCAGTGGGGAATGTGATGTGGTAGGGCCCTAGGCTCTCATGCATAAATAATAACCACACGGACACATTCAGATAGATAGTGGAAATGGCTACAATGCACGTGCGCTTGGCCCGTTTAATTGGCAGGGTCACATGTCCTGTGACGCCTGTGCTGGTTGGGTGTGGTGTGGGTGTAAACCAGCCCTCAGGGAGTGGCTGTGGCATGCTGACAACTATACCTGTGATCAGCAGATCACTACAGGGAAGACCTGGGACATGTAGCGTTGTTGTCGCCCCCTGTAAGCGTAAGCGGAGTGGGCTGGCCTGGCGTATGCCAGTCCAGCGTAGGGGTGTGAACAATGACCCCAGGGTTCTGGGCGTGGTTCTGTTATGGGCTGGACAAGGAAGTAACTAATGCGTGTGTCTCTGTTGTAGTGTCGGGACCACCCGGACCGCAATCGGTAATGTTGCACCCTGGGACTCAAGTCCCACAACATGAGCAACATGGACGTAAGGGGGAATCACTGACCTGACATTCATCCATACTTTCACACTTGAATGATCATAGACATGACACATCTGTGTGAATTTGAATGTCTAATGCACATTCAGTGGAGTGTTGTAGCTGGAGCAGTACAGGGCCATGCAAACCCCACTTTACATTGTTGGCCCGTGGAGGGCCAGCCAGAGTCCTTCAGGGAAGGACAAGTACATCGGAAGAGGAAGAGTTCAGTCCGCAGTACGATAGCTGTGTTATTGGTGACCAAACAGAATATGGCAGTCCATGTCGAGGTCCAAGGTGAGTGTTGCAGAGTGCATCGGGGGACAGTGGAAGGTGATGATGCAGAGGGCAGAACCAAGCAGAAACAGGCCATATGGCGGAGATGAATGCTACTACTTCCTTCTTACCAGTAAGGCAGAATTATCCGCATCTTCATCCTCTGATGTTTCATGTGCCTCACATGTGGGTGTTGGTGTTCTGTCTCCAGCACTGTGTGGCACTGACTGATCAGGGGGCGGCAATGTGGATGTCGAAGCAGCAGCAGCATTCATCTGTGCCAGGCCATGTGTGCCATGCCGAGGATCTGCAGGGCATGGTAGATCCCAGCTACATCACGCTGGTGTGCAGCCGTTCCAGCCATTCTTTCCACCTGCACCCACTCCATGTTCTCCATGGTCCTCCGGATGTGTCCCAACTCCCAGATGACATCGCTGGAGCCACTCTGACTAGACAGTTGTCCTTGTCTCAGAGTCAGGACTCCATCAATGTCATCCATGGATCGTTGGAGAGCATGGAGCGGACTGTTGGTGTCCTTTAGGGACTGTAAGTGGTCCCTGATGGGACTTAGACACCCACGTATGGCATCTAGTTTGGCTGCCATGAGGTCGAACCCCACCCGCACCTGATCAGCCATCTTCTCCTGGCACCCTAACACACACGTTGTTGGAAGACCATCTGTTGTTTGTGTGGGTCCTGGGAGACAGCGTGGTGGTTGGTGCTTCCGGCTGTGTGGTCTGTGCAGGGGGTGAGGTCTCCTAGATGCAGCTGGGATGCCCTGCTCCTGGGGGTGGGGTGCTGAGGGTGTCCATGAGCTGTTGGAGGGCGTCGGTGTCGAAGGTGGGGAGGTCGTCTTTGTCATCAGTGAAGAGTTGTTGGGTCTGCTCTGCAGGAGGTGTTGATTGTCCCTCTGCAATGTGAAGGGGAGATGCAGTTTAACATTGTGTTCACATGTATGTTGACGCATTGTACAAGTTTACATACAGACTGCATGATAATGTACATTGTGACTGTTTGGGATTAGCTGCCTCTTGCAGTTTGTAGGAGTGCTGCAGTGTGCCAAGGGGATCAGGGACATGCTCAAGAATCATTTTGGGTGTGCACTGTTGTTATACCTGGTACCATTGGCCTGAGTCTCCCTTCCATTTGTCACTGTTGTCTCCTCTTTTTTTATATATTTTGCTGGTTTTAGATGCTTTGGGCACTGTGCCACTGCTATCCTGTGCCACAGTGCAAGTGCTCCCTATGATAAATTGATGTAATGGATTAGTGACTCCATGATTGGCTTATTTAATTTACTTGTCAGACCCTAGTACAGTGCACCATGTGTGCCCAGGGCATGTAAATCAAATGCTGCTGGTGGGCTTGCAGCACTGGTTGTGCCACCCCCAGAAGCAGATTGTAAAGTGTGTCTCAGGCCTCCCATTGCAGAGTCTGTTTGCAGTCCAGCACTGCCATAATAACCTGGTAAGTGCACCCACTTACCAGTCCCTAAACCTTCCCCTTTCTTCATATCAGATACCCCAAAGGTAGGCCCAAGGACAGGGTGCATTGTAAGTAAAAGTTAGGACATGCCCTGATGTGTGTGGCATGTCCTGATAGTGAATTACAGCCAATTTCGTTTTTCACTGATGCAAGGCTCCTTGCTCCCATAGGCCAGAATGGGCAGTTTGATTATAACATCTAATAATTCTGACAATCCCAAGGAGCATGGTGAAAAACGAATTTAGTATGCCTGAACTCAGAATGATAAAATACATCATTTAGTAAAGTTGGTTTAAACATTCTGTGTTTGAAAATACCACTTTTAGAAAGTAGGTATTTATTTACCTAACCATCCAGCCTGCCTCTGCTAGGTTGTGTATTGCATGTCTGGTTTGTGAGTGACAGGGGCTGGGGTGGCTCCAGGAGACAGGGTGAGTCAGCACTAGGCTGAATAGAGCTATCTGCATTGGGAGTGGTGGGAGGAGTAGCACCTGGGCCTGAATAGGGCGGTGCCTGCCTTCCACAATGCTGGCTCCACCTCCTTTGGTGCGTCTGATGACCCTGGCTCACACTGACAAAGGAAGAAGTTGTGCACTGGCAGAATGCACCCAGAACTGGTTTGGAGTAGGGACAGACACTCTCTGCCTTCAGAGACAAAGGATTTACTGGTATAAATAGTGGGGCCCAGACCCCAGAGCTTTAGATCACTTCTGGGAATCAAGACAGACCTTTTGCCAAGGAGAAAAACCAGAGAATCAGTAGGAGTTTTTGACTGCCCCTGTGCCAGTGTGTAATTGCTGGGGCTGGCCTGCAGTGGTTTCTTTATTGCCAAGGAAAGGAGAAAGACTTTTATTTGCAACTTTCATCATCTTGAAGAAGAATCTCCAAGGGCTTGAACTGTGCTTGCCTCCTGCTGAAGTCTCACGAATACAAGAATTCACCACCAGCTCCCACCTGAATTTCCTTGCTGGAAATTCTGTCTGCAGAAGCCTGCGTGTTGCTGGGAGCTAGAAGCGCGACTCAACGAGAAGAAGCGTGTCGCATCCGCAGCTGTTGCTGTCGCATCATTGGAGAAGCGTGTCACCACCGCGAGGGTCGCCGTCGCATAACCGGAGAAGCGTGTCTCCGTTGCAGCTGTGTGTCATCGCATCACCAGAGAAGTGTGTCGCCACCGTAAGGGTCGTCGTCCCATCACTGGAGAAGCGTGTTGCAGGGCCTGTTGCGGCTCCAAAATTACAGAGTTCGCCGCACAGCTGCCGGGCGTGCACGCATCATCCTCACGTCATCGCATCACTCAAGGGCGCCATCTTATCGCACCGGATCATCGCATCGTATCGAGGTGCCATCTAGTTGCATCGCAACCAGAATGCACCAGAGATCATCGCATCGCCTCCTCTCCGCTAAGGAACAGACGCATCGCCTACTTTGCGCAAGCACTGAGGAACCGACGCATCGCCTTCCCCAAAGCATGGAACAGACGAATCGTTCTCCCTGCGAACCTTTTGTTTGTTTTGCGTTACGCATTCCAGGTACTTTTGTGAGAAACGTGTCACATTTACCACAACTTGAACTAAGGTACTTGTACCATCTTTAGGTCTATTTTTGATTACAGTATTGTGTATTTTTGTCGTTTTGGTCTTGTGTTAAGTCTATATAAAGAATACCTATTTTTATAAAACCTGTGTTGTGACCATCTGTAGTGTTTTCACTGTATTACTGTATGTGTTCACAAATGCTTAACACACTGCCTCTGAGATAAGCCTTCCTGCTCCTGCCAAGCTACCACAGGGTTGAGCAGGGGTTATTTTAGGAGTGTAGCCCCCTTACTCTGACTAGAAGTAAGGGTACCAATTTGGACAAAGGTGCAAACCATTGCCAACTAGAGACCCCCAGTTCTAACAACTGTGCTATGCTTAATTGTGCATGTGTGCCATTGTGCCCATCTCCCCCGTCCCCCCAGTCCCTGGTCATTACTCACCCTCTTGCTGTTGTACGGCTCCTGTCGAGCAGTGTCCGGTCCCCCAACTCCTGCCACCGTCTCCACACTGATGACTGTGGACACAATTTCCTCCATCTCATCCAGCTCCTCCTGTGGTGTTGGACTTCCACCTCTAGGCTTCATTGCTGCCTTCTGGTTGTTGCTGAGTATCTGCTTGGTTTTGCGCTTCACATCATTCCAGCGCCTCTTGACCTCTTCCATTGTCCTCCTCAGCACTCCGATTGCATTCACCTTGTCCACGATGGACTGCCATATTCCATTCATTATCACCAATGACACACTGGAGGTGACAAACAGTTGCTGATGGTACTTTATCACCTCCGTTATCAGGATCCTGTTTTCCTGCGGACTGAACCCCGTCTTCCTCTTCATCTTGTCCTTGCCCTTCCCTGACCCCGAGGTCCCCGCCTGGTCCTCCGCGGGGCTTGTGGGGTTCTGGTCGTCCTCTGTTCCTGCTCCGGCTACCTCCATTGTGCTTCGCAGTTGTTGTGTTTGTGTTATTTTTTTCTGCTTTTATGGAGATTTTTCCCGCCTGACGTGTGTGATTTGCAGGCTTGGCACAGCTTATCGCTGATTTTGTTATCGCGGTTGGGCCCATCGCCACTTTTTTTGCGTTCGGGTTTTGATTTTTATCTCCGTCCTGGTAATGTTTTCGCGGACATTTGACGTGTTGTCGGGAAACTTTTGCATATTACCGCTGTGTTGAGAATACGACGTTGACACAGAGTTATTTTCCCGCGATAGACTGCGACATGTGAAATTGCGTTAATCGATTCTGGGAATGATTATCGCACATTCTTGAGAATATCCCCCATAGAGATGTGGAGAGATTCACTACCCTGCTCCTTAATCACGTGTGAGATTAGTGCTGATGAAGTTTCAGTGGCATCAGATGGTTAGGCAGTGCTATCATGCACCTCAAGAAGGTTGTCTGGCAAAGTGCTGAATCCTGGATCCTGGGTGCCAGGCTTGTTCATCCTTAGTGTGAATGAAAGCAAGCTAACTTTCTACAACTATGTAGACCCAGCTACTGATGGAACAGGAGTCTCACTCCAACAGCTTTCTTAGCAGCTGAGGTTCTATCATTAAGAATGGGCTACAGACTAGCTTCCTGTCCAGCACTCTGATGACAGTTATACATTAAAGATCTGCTTTTCAACAGCAATCTTACCATGGATCAGGACCTGCTGTTGCTCTCTATCCTTTCAGATGGCTGCAGCCTGGGAGGTTCTGCAGAAAACGGCCAGAGAAGTAGCCTGTGATGGCCAGAGAAGTAGCCTGTTCCCTGCTTCTCCAGCTTACCAGATGCATTTCAACTTCTCTGCTTTAGTCCCTGGTTCAGATATTTCTGCAACCTTTGGCAGAACACACAGTCTTATCAGATATTTGATGGCACACAAAAATGTTTTTGTAAATGAGCTCCTGGTCTTGTGGCTATTTTTGCCAGAGTAGCAGTTCAGGTTGATGTGACTTTGCTTTATCGGTTGCCATGCTGGTTGGTGCGTCAGTTTTTTAATGGGAGGACACCATGCAGATTTCTCCTTGGCCTCCTTCCATGTAATACACTAATAGTGTTAACATAATTCTGTAACGATGTTGGGGGCCACAATCTACTTATTTCAGATAGAAGCTTGTGAGCTGCATGGTGGGTGAGTAATGCGCTTTCATTCCTAATGAAGGAGCAAAAACCTTGTTCCGGGTTGCCATGAGCCCAGGACCACCACCTCCCTAGAATGTGCAGGAGCTTTGTTCCCACTCTCCGCAGCAGCCAGTTGTGGATTGCTCAGAAGTGCTATCCTGGACTGGCCATCAATCGCTGCACTGCCTCAAGATGATGCAGTCTTGGAGAACATCTGGCATGTCCCCATTGGCTCTACAATTGTCCTCCACAGTGTGGATTTCCAGGGCTGTATTTTTAGAGAGGAGAAAGGTGGCTTCTTTCTGCCTCAGCCAACAGTAACCAACCCCCAACACACATTATGCACAGTCTCACCGACAATGCTTCTAACATGGGCACTGTTCAAATAGGTGACTGATATAGCTGTTGCACATTATATCAATGCACCCTCCATTGCAGTGCTGATACTTCGCTGTTTTGTCGTTGTAATGGCGGCGCTCCTTTGGAGGACTCACCCCACTGCATGGAGGCACAACTTCATGTCACAACACTGAATAGCGATAACGTTGTCTGAGCTAAACAAGCATTGGTAAAGTCAATAGGTTTCGCCTATGCGAGATCTGTTGACTTTCTCAGTGTTTTCTTACATGTTTTACAGTAGCACGAGCTACTGTGCAACATGACTTAAAGTAAAAAAAAAAAAATAAAGTGATGTGACGCGGCCAGCATTGAATGCACCATAGCACTTTTTTCCCTTCAAGTAATTGCACAGCAGCCTGCGCTACTATGCAATATGTCTTAGAATAGCAAGGGGGCATGAAGCAGGGCAAGCAACAGGAGGGAGGAGGGTGGGGAACAAAGAACTTACAGCAGAGGGTGAGGTAAACAGAACGGACAGCAGGAAGAGGGCAGGGTAAACAGAACGGTATGTTCAATTTAAGCATTAGTATTGTCATTGTAATCTGACCTTGTGTGATGTAGTCTGGTGCCCATGTTAAGCACTCCAATGCACATGGGCCATGTTCGTGCAATATAAAAACTGCAAAAAAAAATGCGTCATATGGGAGGCTGTCTTGTAATCTCGTGATCAGACTGCAAAAAGTATTCAATGCTGGCGGTAAATGGCCAGCCGGTTTCACAACATATGATCACATGATGGAGGCCAGAAAGAAGCGTCATTAGCTGCCGTCTGAACCTAGGGGCAGATTTACAAGCCCCTTACGCCACTTTTGCGTCACTTTTCCCATGTTAAATGTGACGCAAAAGTGGCGCAAGGGGCTTGTAAATCTGCCCCCTACCCAGTAAATGTCTTTTAGCGGCAGGAGAAACCTCAAGTGCTGCTCACATCACAGCCTGGACGACAAGCGCCTAGAGGCCATTTATTTCGAAGAGGAGCATTACTCACGGATTTGCTCATTGGAAATATTACTTTCCAAAAATAATACATGCATACAGAAACATTTGGATGGTTGCAGATCAAAAAGTACTAAACAAAGTCGCGCGACTGTCAGGGATGGAGCTATAATCTGTTCAGCAGATGCAGTGACCACAGACGCGCGCGTGTTAAGGGTCATCTAAACTCCAGTCATGGCGCTATTTTAATAGGCCACCACGAGAGATGCACCTTGCTGGCATCAGTGTCACTAAGGGTGACCACCGTTACTGCCGGCAAGAAAACACCGTTTATGCAATGCCGAGGCTGACTCGGGGAGCTCTGCACTTAGAGTTGTGTTATCACTTAGATTTGGAACTGCTTGACAAGGTACCTGAGGTTTGTTAGGATGTTTTTATTAGTGCTCTAAAGTAGCGTTCTGAAATCGTGAGCGCTATATAAACACAACTAATATAGAAACTATTATCTATCATACATAGGGAGGGGAAAACAATAGTTAGATGTGTTATAATTGTTATAAATTCAATGCACCTGAAATTACTCAAAGTAGCATTTTACAGTAAACGGGTGGAAAGTTTTGTTGGTCTGTTTGAAGTGGGCTGTTTTTAAAGAAATACTGCTGAAAAGTACATGGGATCTACAGGAGCTGAAAATGTAGTAACACATTTTTTTAACAGAACTGCCTCTGCTTGCTGACTTTGGGGCTGGGGAGCCAGGTTCGAGTCTCGGCGTCGGATCAACATCCTGTGATTCTGGGCAAATCTAGTAACCTCTCCGCACCTACAAGAAATAAATGGATCTTTGTGCCTTTCCCTTGCCAGCACTTTAAAAAAATGTAAAAAGAAAATGATAACATAGCCAGTAGGTCTCGCCTTTGGGACCTTATAAGTGTTTAGCCATGCAACAGTTGCGTAACTAAATACTTATAAGGTCCCAAAAGCGAGACCTATTGGATATGCAAAGCGGCCGTGAGGCCACGAAAGTGAAAGTGATCGCGATCAAACATCAAAGCGGCCGAAAGTGAAAATAATCGCGGTAAAATGTGGTGCACGCGCCCGCGCACATGCACTGTAGCTCTAGGCTAGCCTGGTAGCCCTTTTTGGAGCCCTCTCAATAAGTCTCGCCAGACCAGCGCATGCGCTGGGTCAGGCGAGACCTAATAAAACGGGTTCAAAACCTGTTTTATTTAGCCTGTGCCGGGGCTTGGTGCAGGGCCAGGGTTATGATAAGCTGGAGGGGAAGTGGTGGGCTCTACCTACACTGCGCATGCGGTGTTTGGATGACCGTCCCAGGCCGGTCAAAACCACTTGTGTAGTGACCCCTCTCCCACCCCAGCTGCATTGCTGGGGCTGGAGAGAGCAGGCACAGATTCTCAGACTATCCTGGAGCGCACATCATCGGGGCTAAGGACAATCCTGTGAAAGCAGCTTCAGGATTGGCCGCAGGGCAGGCTGGGAGCCTGTGCCTGCCTGCAGCCATTGAGAGGAGCTGAAGCGTACGACACGATGCTGGAGGGCAGAATGTGAGTTTTATTTTTATGTTTTTGTCTTTGTTGTACCCTGTTTCCCTATCACTCCCTGCCTCTTTTGTAACTTTTTTGGTCTGCTGTGCCCCCCGCCAGCCCCGTCTCCCACCCTGCCTCTTTTACCCAATACGAGCTGCTCCAGGTGCCTGCATGGTCTTCCGATAAAGACTCCTTTATTTACATATATGTCATAGAAATAATGAGCCACTGGCCACGTCGAGTGGAGTTCAGCCACTTTTTATGCCCTGCACCAAATAAGGCATGAGGGCACAGTGCTGCACACGGAGCAGTCAATCTAAGCGGTACAGTAACTAGTGAAAAGTGACCACCTGTAAAATTGCAATCATGCCATAATAATTTACCTAATATCTCTTCTTTTCAGGATGCTATACAATACACAACAGTACAATTTACAGATTCTTATGCTGCAGCGTTTTCTATTCCCTCCATAAACTGCCATGAAGCAACAAATCTTTTAATACCCCCAAACCTTATTGCAAATACCTCCTCAAACTTCTGTGTTTGAATCATTTTATTATGCCACTTTTGATATGTTGGTACTCTAGATGTCTTCCAATTCTGAAGAATCATGGATCGAGCTACAAAAGAGATGATTGCAATAAATATTTCACCTCCTTTAGCCAATGGCATATTATGCCTCTGCCTTAAAAAGCCAAAGAGTGCCACACTTGCCTCTGGTTCAACCTTGCTCTGACTTAGGGCAGCAAATAAATTTTTCCAGAACTGTACAACCATCGGTCAGCTTAAAAAAAAATGTGCAACCAGTCACCTGTCTCCTGCTGCTGACAGCGAAAACAACGATTCTCCATTTCTGGATATATCCCATGGAGGGGCTTACGAGTGTAGTATGCTATCCAACGTGACAAAAAAGACATCCTCTTAAAATTCGCTGCTATTAAGGCCTTATTACCTAATTGCAAAATTGACTGCCACTCAACCTCAGAAAAAGTGCATTGTTAACAGAGGGTTCTTATCTAAAAAGCTTTTCACCAGATGGCACTCTCCTTGGTTCCTCAGTAGCTTGTAACAATTACCAACCCCCTTAGCCTCGTCCTAAACAAAGCAGACATTGCTGGGGACAGGACTGTACTTGACTGAAGACAATCATTTTTCAATATGTGTGTAATCTGCTGGAACCTAAAGAAAAAAATCTTGCCTTGATCACGGTACCTAGCTTGAAGGATTTGCCAAGTAATACTTTTCTCACACAATATTCCTGCACTGTTTTCTATATTTTATTTGGAAGTTTAGCCACCTTAATAAGTCCCGGAAGCTGGAATCTGGCATCCTGCACCATCTTTTCCCCCAAAAACCAGTCCAGAGACCCCTTGGCGTCGATTGAGTGAACTAATTTATCCATGAGAGGCTTCATAATATGTACGTACCTGAGGCAATGCTAATTCAGCCTGACATATCAAGTTGAGGCACTGAGGGGCATATTCTCAAGGACTCATCGCCGATTTAGTGACACTTTTCTGCCACAAAAGTGGTGAAAGATTTATCGCCCTATTCACAATCCTGAGCTAACAGCCAACATCGTCGGTTTACCTGCGACAGCTGCCGCTAAAAACATCGCCAAGGCTGACAGCGACAACTAACGCTAATCATATGCAGAGTAGGCGTTCCCGTCCAAAAACCCACGATAACACCACTTTGCGATATTCTGAACAACCATACAGATTGGCGATGCCTTCCAAAAACAGGCTATAAGGCACGTTAGCAGCAGGGACTTAAGACCTGCTTTTTCTGGTCTTAAGTAGTACGAAAACCTGCAGTATAAAGGGAGCCCAACCCAGAGCCACATCTGAAGACCAACAGATGCCATGGAGCTACTAATCATGCAGCTTGGAGACCCAAGAGGGCCACAACACCCTCCGCCACCACCCCCAGGACCACCCCCACCTCCAGGACCACCCCCCAGAATACTCACGAGGCAGCACAGAACAAGACAGCAGACCTTCAGAAAACGCACCAGCCTCAGAGACTTAACGCCAGAGGATGTCATTGCCCACTACAGGCTCCAAAGGACAACCATCCTCCTCATCCTGACCGACATTGCCCACAGGCTGACAGTATCAACACAGCGGACAACCAATATCCCTCCGCAGACAAAGCTGCTGGCTGTACTGCACTTGTTGGCTTCTGGGACCTTCCAGCCAACAACTGCCAGAGTCGGAGGAGTCTCACAGCCAGCCCTATCAAAGTTTCTCACACCTGTCTTGGATACCATTATCAGCTTGATACCCCAGCACCTTCTCTTCCCCCACACTGCGCAGGAGCAGCTGGAGACCAAGCAAGGTTTCTGCGTCATAGCTGGCTTCCCGCACGTGTTGGGGGCAATTGACTGCACACATGTCCTACTTGTGTCCCCTGCCGACACTGCACACAATTACCGCAACAGAAAGCACACACATTCCATCAAGGTGCAGGCATTAGTCGACCTCCGGGGACTGATCACCAATGTCATCACCAACTTCCCAGGCAGTGTGCATGATTCCTACATCTTCTGACAGTTCATCATCAACCAGCGCTTTCAGGATGGCACCTATGGAAATGCACTGCTCGTTGGTAAGTACCAATGGAACACACCACACACCTCAACTCCACAATCATACAACTCACAACTGTGGGAACGCACACGTAACAAAATCACATAAAACATGCCAACCAACATGCCCACCTACCAGATACGACAACCAAGTAACTGTGGTAACAGGGGCCAGACATGTAGACAAACCATCCACAAAGGCATAGCCCCTCTGCCACACAATTACAGAATGTAGGGAGAGGTGGGAACCAAGAATATGCTAAGAAGGCAAGTGACCCATGAATAAGAATGTACATAATGCCAAGTGTGGCAGTGATGTGCTGGACAGTCGTGAGTATGCAGAGCACAGACATGTCCATGTGGACATATACTGCTGGAGTTTGTAGTGTTGTGGACAGTGAACGCAACCATGTTACCTCAGGCAGTGGGGAAGACCGTGGACATGTCACCCCCCCTGTAAGCGTAGTGGGCTGTCCCGGCATACGCCAGTCTAGCGTAGGGGTGTGAATAAATAGCCTGGGGCTCTGGGTGTGGTTCACTTCCGGGATGGCCACCAAAGTAACTACTGCGTGTGTCTCTGTGTCCGCCATATCCTGACCATAAGCCTACACACATGTGGCCGACCACCTTCAACGGCCAAATTTACACCGGTTGACGAGGTAGCTACGTCACACACTACCCGGCGTACATCTCGTCATCGCCTGCAGGGGCGTGTCTGCCATCACCCTGCCACGAGGCCGCCGCCGTAACCGGTGGTGCCTGCGCGATCCTGTGCGCCTGCTGCACCGCAGCCTGCTGGTCCCCAGACCTGTCCGGCGCCCATCGGTGATTGCCCGTCCCTGCACACCCAGGCCTCTCTGCTCACCTGCCACCACCGGCGTGTCACCAAGAGGGCCCACCACGTGCCGATGCAATCTTCAAGCCTTAGGCCCACGAGCTTGGCAGCCTCCTCAGCCGATCACTGGCTTCCATGCAACAGGCCCCCAGCGCACCCTGCGGCACAGCACTGCAGAGTTCTGTGTGTGCTCACTGCTCCCTCCGGCCTACACTGCGGTCCAGCAGGTCTCACACAAATCAAATCCAGTCCTGACCTCCAGGCCTACAGCATCATCACAGGCTGCACACCCGCTCAGCTCTTCAGGTGGGCCTACCTCCACGTGGCGGGAGGCCCGTGCCGGACGCAGTGCCTCAGGTGCCACTACCTCTGTGCACCACAAGTCATCGTCCCGTGGGGCTATCCCACAAGTCCACCTCCAGCAGCCAACAGCATGTCCTCGGTAACCCCACTGGAGCCCTTCACAGTCACGGGGCCACCCCCGTCCCAGGCAGGCTGCTGGAAAGCCTGGGTGGAACGTCTGGAGACGTACTCCGAAGTGCACGACATCCCAGCACCGTGGCGGCAGCCCACGCGTAGGGGTGTGAGGAGTGTGAAGAAATGGCTCGGGCTCTGGGCGTGGTTCAGTTCTGGGCTCTGGGCGTGGCTCAGTTCCGGGCTGGCCACAAAAGTAACTATGGCGTGTGTCTCTGTTGTAGTGTTGGCGCCACCCGGCCCTTAATTGACAATGTTGCAATGTAGCATGCACACGGAGGGTGGGCTCACCCGAATGGACAAATAAAGGAGCACAAGACAGCTCGGGGTCTTGGCTCATACATGCCAACTGTCGTGTGTGTATCTTCATTGCCGCAGCATAAGCAAAAGGCCTAACCTCAATCGCAGCGCAAGTTCAGCCAGGGCTGAACTTTACATCTGTGTCCACCCTATCCTTACCATACGTCTACACACACGTGGCCGCCCCGCTTCATAGGCCAACATTACAGTGTTGTTGTCAGGCTTGCGGACATGCACAGACAGGCATGACAATGGTGTGCGATAGGAGTGCAAGTGATGTAACCGTGCAGCGCACACAAGTAAATAGGCTCTGGGGAGGGAGAAGCAGCTGTGAGGCTACGTAAGACACAATGATCCCACACATTTGCCAGAAGCAATACATGGCAAACATGAATCCCAAAGTCGCACAAATCACACACCACAAAACTTGTAAGTCTGCCAACACAACGTGCAGAGCCACCAATTTACACTAATCTCACTTACCTCTCACAGGTGATCAAGGATAAGCACCATGCCTGTGGATGATGACACCCCTCCGAGCCCCGAACACCCAGGCCTAGAGGCAGTACAATGTGGCCCACAAATGCACCAGGGGAATTGTTGAGCGCACATTTGGTGTGTTAAAGTCACGTTTCGGGTGCCTGGACATCACAGGTGGAAGACTCCTGTACAGCCCAGAAATAATGTGCAAGATGATCATTGCATGTTGTTTATTGCACAACATATGTGTACCCACCAATGCCCCATGGATCCAAGTGCCAGATGCACCGGACGATGATAAGGAAGATGAGGCAGGTGGACCACACCCCACTGCAGCTGCAGCAGAAATAGCCCGAAGGAACACAATCATTAACAATTTCTTTGCATGAGCACATCACATTGTGACTGTCTTTAGCAATCATGGAACAGTACAAAATGACCACATGAACAGCATGTGCAAATAAATTCATATCAACACACATTCCCTGTGTGCATGTCAGTCCTCTGCATTAGCACATCACTCTGACAAGTGTAAGTGCAACATTAAGTGCTAACAATCTCAGAAATAGCAAATAGGTGGTTGGTATGACATCTCTGTACAGAGAGGCTGTAGGGTGTCACGTATTCGAAATGCCATTTCAGGATGTCAAATGTAGCACGTAATCCCACTCATCAGCGAATCACATGTGTACAAAAACATGACATGAAGGCTGTCATTGGTGTTCAAAAAAAGACAACAGGGTGTTATTTGGGGTCAAATATGACATTTAGGGTGTCATTTGTGGTCAAATATGACATTTCGGGGGTCTTTTGGGGTCAGATATGAAATTTTGGGTGTCATTTGGGGTAAAATATGAAATTGCGGGTGTCATTTGGGGTCAAATATGAACCACCCTGATGCAGAGATGCACCCTGTGACTTAAGTCCCACAACATTAGCAACATGGACGTAATGGGGATGGGGGCACAGTGAACACCTCAGCAACATGGGAGATGCACACCAGCCAAAAAGCCACCAATAATACCTTGCGTGGAACATACCAAGGTATCCCCTGGACATATGTGCCATGTACAGATCACATGTGTACACTGACGTCATCCATCAATAGTAGTGAGCAGTGTCAGCTAATAGGTTCAAGATGAAAAGTCATGCACTTCCTCACAGCTACCTGTACCCATCACTGTCAGACTGCAGCAAAACACCACTGCTACATCAGAGCATGCAAAATTGACTGTGAGGGCACGTACATGGCTGGGTAGGGTTCAACCGTGCCGAAAGGCGAAGCAGTGACATCCCCCACCTCCCCAAATATCCTTATCACATTTCCAGAATGCAAGCTGATGACAAACTAACATTAGGGATGAAAGCTCCTTTGTCTGAACTAGAAATCGGTAGCACATCTGCACCTCCGACCTTGGAATTGCATGCGCCCGGCACCCCCTGAGAGATACTACAGCAGCTGATGACGACTCCCACACTACGCACAGTGCTAACCAAAGACCAACGTATACACACCCCACACACAGAAGTCCTTGCTCGCAGTTCTCTTGCATGGAATGACCTTCACACTTACGCACAGACCATCCCAGGAGTCCAACCGCTGCACACTTAAACAAATCATTTCTCCGAGCTGTGACATCCACATAACTTTGACTTTACCTTTTTACACACAGCCCTATTTCCAACATTGATGTGGGGCAAAGTTGGGAAATTGCGAGATTGTTGTTTAGGAGCAATGAGGCCACAGATAGTTCACACATTCCCAGTCATCTCACTGCCTATCTGGGTCATGGTCAAACATTCGCATTGATATCAGTTCCCAGGGAGTACCTTTTTTGGAATCACTGCTCCTACATTCATCCATACTTTCATACTTGCTTGATCATAGACATGACACATCTGTGTGAATTAGAATGTTTTAATCACATTCGGTGGAGTTTTGAAGCTGGACCAGTACATGGCCATGCAAACCCCACTTTACATGGTTGCCCCATGGAGGGCCAGCGAGAGTCCTTTAGGGTTTGACAAGTTCATCGGAAGATGAAGTGTTCAGTCCGCAGTCTGATTGCTGTGTCATTGGCAACTAAACCAAATATGGCAGTCCATGTCGAGGGCCAAGGTGAGTGTCGCAGAGTGTATCGGGGGACAGTGGAAGGTTTTATTCCAGGGCATGATGCAGAAGGCAGAACCAAGCTGAAACAGGCCATTTGGCGGAGATGAATGCTACCGCTTCCTTCTTACCACAATGACAGGTTCATTCACATCATAATCTTCTGATATGTTATATGCCTCACATGTGGGTGGTGGTGTTTTGTCTGCAGCACTGTGTGGCACTGACACATCAGGGGCAGGAGGTGGAATGTCTGCCGCACTGTGAGGCACTGACACCTCAGGGGCGGAGAGGTGGATGAAGTAGTAGCAGCAGCATTCATCTGCACCAGGCCTTGTGGCAGCCATGCTATGATGAGGATCTGCATGGCATGGAAGATCCCAGCTACATCTGACTGGTGTGCCGCTGTGGCAGCCATTCTTTGCACCTGCATCCGCTCCATGTTCTCCGTGACCCTCCGCATGTTTCCCAACTCCCAGCTGACATCGCTGGAGCCACTCTGACTAGACAGTTGTTCTTGTCTCAGAGTCATGACTCCAGCGATGTCAGCCATGGCTTGTTGGAGTGCATGGAATGGACTGTGGGTATCCGTTAGGGACTGTAAGTGGTCCCTGATGGGACTTAGACACCCATGTATGGCATCTAGTTTGGCTGCCATGAGGTCGAACCCCACCCGCACCTGCTCGGCCATCTCCTTCTGGCCCTCTAACACACAGTGTTGGAATGCCATGTGTTGGTCGTGAGGGTCCTGGGAGACAGCCATGGTGGTGGGTGCTTCCTGCTGTGTGGTCTGTGCAGGGGGTGGGGTCTCCTCGATGCAGCTGGGCTGCCCTGCCCCTGGGGGTGGGGTGTTGAGGGTGTACATGAGCTGTTGGAGGGCGTCGGTGTCGATGGTGTGGAGGTCCGCTTCATCATCAGTTAAGAGATGTACGGTCTGCTCTGCAGGAGGTGTTGATTCTCCCTCTGCAATGTAAAGGGGAGATGCAGTTTAACAGTGTGTTCCATGTAAGTTCACTCATTGGACAAGTTTACAAACAGACTGCATGACAATATACATTGTGACTGTTTGGGAGGAGATGACAGTGGACATTTCATTTCTACACCATCAGGGATGTGAGGTTGTACTTGTACATTACCATCTCACAGTTTCCTGCTATGCCAAATGTGATTGTTCAGTTTCTACACACAAGCAGCAGCAGTTGTGTCCTCTGTTCTGTTGTGAAAGTGTTGCAGTTTGTACCCCATTGTTGTCAATGTTGATGTGCTCTGATTCTTATGTGTGTGTGCTGCATTGTGGGACAGTCGCCCCTGCAGCTCTGATTTTGCTGGCCCTTATCCCTTTCAGTCAGTGTGCCTTTCACATCTGTGCTTATACAGTGCTGAGATATTGCAGACTTGGGTAAATTGGGCTCTTGGTGGGAGTTGGGACTCTTGGGCATGGTTTGTCCACAGATGTCTTGTTGACGCAAGGGGTTGTTTGTGCACATGGATGTGTCAGAGTGTGACCTGCTCCTTTACGAATGTGGTCCACACTCAGCCACCTCAATGTTGTGGCGTGCACCATGTCATGATAATTGGACTGCAGCTATGCTTATCATCATGCAGTGTCACTTGCATTGTCAGTGTGGCTCATGGACCCGCAGCGTTGCTGGGTTCAGCACATGTGCATGGGTTTGTTGTGAGATTAGTAATGTGTGGGAAGTGCCCCCTCTGGGCACATTGTCGACGGGGGCCTACTTGCTGTTTCTATGTGTGCTGCAGTATGCCAGGGAGATCAGGGACATGATCCAGAGTCATTGTGGTTGTGCACTGTGCTATACATAATTGTGCATGTGTGCCATTGTGCCCATCTTCCCCCGACCCCCCAGTCCCTGGTCGTTACTCACCCTGTTGCTGTTGGCTCAAGTCATGTTGAGCAGTGTCTGGTACCCCAACTCCTGTCACCGTCTCCGCACTGATGACTGTGGACACCATTTCCTCTATCGCATCCAGCTCCTGCTGTGGCGCTGGACTCCCAACTCCAGTCTGCATTGCTGCTTTCCGGTTGTTGGCGGTTTTCAACTTGGTTTTGCGCTTCACATAATTCCAGCGCTTCTTGCAGTCGTCCACTTCCCTTCTCTTCACTCTGACAGCATTCACCATGGCCAAGATGGACGGCCATATTGCATTTTTAGTTGCCAATGACAGTGGAGGTGATGAACAGTTGTTGGTGGTGTTCTATCACCTCCGTAATCTTGTTTTCCTGTGGACTGATTCGCGGGTTCCTCTTCTTCTCCTTGCCCTTCTCCTTCCCCGAGATCCCCAGATGGTCCTGCGGGGGTTTTTGGGGTTCTGGTTGGCCTCTGTAGTTGCTCCAGCTTCCTCCATGGTGCTTCTCAGTTGTTTGTGTTTGTGTAATTTCTTTCTTGTTTTCTTTTGCAGCTTTTATGGTGAGTTTTTCTGCCTGAACTGAGAATAGCAAGCCTGGAGCTGCTTATTGCTGATATTTTTTTCACTGTTGGGCCCATCGCCACTTTTTTTACGTTCGGGTTTCCTTTTTTGTCGGCGCCCCGGTAATTTTAACACGGACATTTGACGCGTTATCGGAATCCTATCTCCTGTTGCCGGCATGTTGAGAATATGCTGTTAATATGGCGTTAGTTTCCCGCGATCGACGGCATTATGTAAAATTGTATTACTCTAGGTTGGCGATAATTATCGCCCGTTCTTGAGAATATCCCCCTGAGAGTTTAACCTTCAAGACCTTCTTGCTCCAAATAAAACATCAAAAGAGTACCTCCAAGTCAATAAAATAGGTCATTCTGATTTTTATCGGAAAATTAGTAAAAAGAAATATCAACAAGGGTAAAATAGACATGTATGTAAGAGATATTCTTCCTATTACTGTAAGAGGAAGAAGTGTTAATCTGTCCAAAAAGAACTTGATCTTCTTCTTCATTACCACATAATTTAGATGGTAAAGCTCTGCATAGCAATTAGTAACATATATCTCCAAATAACAAATCAGAATGGAAGAAGAACCTGCTGCTGAAGAAGAGGAAGAATGCTAAAAGGGGATTAGATAAAAGCAATTCTGTTTTATTTTGGTTAATTGTATATCCCCCAATCAATTGGAACTGCTCAAACTGACCCAATGTTGTTCTAATATTTTGTTCTTCTGGCCTGAGGTATAGAATAATTAGAATCATATAATCTGCAAATAGTTTTAGCTGAGACATGCCCTCTACAGGTGCCTTTATACCCAGATTAGCCATAATCCTGACCGTCAGGCGCTCAATAAAAACAGTAAATAAAATGGGAGACAAAGGACAACCCTGCAGCGTTCCCCTATTTATATCTACCATCCCAGCTAAATTAGAATTTATAATTACCTTTGCCTGTGCCTCTTGATATAGATTATGAAGCATAACGATTAATTGAAAAGGAAAGCCAAACCTCGCAATGTCATAAAAAAGGACATCCCAATTTAGCAGGTCAAATGCTTTCTCTGCATCAATTATAAGTGCGGGCGTCTGATTCACATAAAAAAATCTGATGCATGAACTAGAAAACCAGTATTAGATGACATCAGTCTACCAGCCACAAACTCGGCCTGATTCTTGTGAATTACCACCTGGTCTGCCAGAGTAATACGAGTTGCCCAAATTTTTTCATTACAAGTTTGTAATCGGAATTCAATAAACTAATCGGCCAGTACGAGTTTACATCCCTGGGGTTCTTTCTCTTCTTTACAGACCTTACAATTGTTGATTCCTTAAAATTGATGGGACCTCTCCCCCTTCTTTTATAAAGTTAAAAAGCTCAATTAAGAAAGGTGTTAGTTTAGTAGAGAAGGCTTTAAAACACTCTGTTTGGAAAGCCATCATTATATCTGCTGCTAATCCCTCTACCTGAATGCTTGCCAATTTTAATGGTCTAATAGACTAAAAGTAATGATGTATACTTCCATTTGAGGCCACATATTTGGTAGGATAAAATGTTTTATAATGTAAGAAGACTTTAGGCACCCGGTCCATTTCAGAGACCAAAGCCCCTGTCCCTGATTTCTGTATCTCAGTGATCAATACGGCCTCCTGTTTAACCCTAGTTGACCAAGTAAGGCATTTCTCTATCATCTGGGTTTCCTCATACACCTGCTATTGGAACAGATTCGGGCTATTAATTTCCTCAAAAATGAAAAATTCCCTTAGCTCATGCTTAGCTTCAGCTAGCTGTATGTCAGCTAATACTTGTGACCCCGAGGTGCAAGTCTTCTTCTGCAAAGCGGTATCAACTGTAGATTGATTGGAGCTCAGCTATGCGTGTCACCTGATTTTTAAATTGTGAAGCCATAAATGCCACCATCTGCCCCTGCATTGCTGCCTTAAAAGCTCCTCAAACTGAAAATAGTGAAGCGGTACCCTTATTCAGCTGAAAGAAAATTGATTGATATTGTTTTCATGCTTTTCAAGCACTCCTGATTGGACAGAAGGAGACAATCCATCTGCCACCTGGACCTCTCCCTTTTCCTTGCCTCCAATTCGATTTCAATACCAACCAGTGAGTGATCTGAAAATAAATTAGCCGACATTTCTGAACCAACACATTTAAGAGAACAGTAAATAAGAAAATAATCTATACGAGAAGCTGACTGAAAACAATGGGAAAAACAAGTATATTGTGGGAGTCCTGGATGAGCACTGGGACCATGCATCAGCCAACTGATATTCTGCTTCATCACATCTAACACATTATTATTACTCGGCTTTAACTGTTTTTTTTTTTTTGTTCAAAGTGTCACATATTAGGCCCTGGATAAAATTAATATCCCCCCTCTGATTATAGGGCCACTGCTCCCATGGCCATATTGTTAATTTGAATAATTTCATTAGGATCATTCCCCATAGGAGCATTGTAATTCACGAAATTGAAAGGGTTGCCTTTAACTCTAACTGTAATCCAGATCCGTCTGCCATTAGGATCCTTACGAACTTGGACAACCCCCAACCACATCTTGCCCCAGATAAATTGCTACCACCCTTACCTCCAACCCAACAGAAGCAAAATATGCCTTAGAATATTATCTAGGAATAAAGAGCTTAGGTGAAATATTTTTACGGTGAGTCTCCTGGAGGAATAAAACTTGTGGGGAAAAAGAAGTTAACCACCTGATCAAACCCCCATACTTTTGCTTATTGGTCATTACATTAACATTACATGGTATTATTCAAACTTTAAAACCCATTGTCCCGCTAGCCTGCTCTTAACTGAACCCTTTTAAAAAAAAAAAAAGTGTTCTCAAAGTTACATTCACCCCTATGCTTCTGCTCATTTTAACTACACGTGCTCCCCACCTCCCAAGACACCTTGGGACCCCCAAAACCTAGATAGCAAGTGAGAGGGAAATTGCCCACAAAACCCCTCTCACTGAGGTAGACGCCCTCACTAGATGCCATGGTGGGGCACCTCGGGTGAGCACACAACCCCTCCATCCCCACCATCAATATGTTGATAATGAACATCTAAGCTGGCAAACATGTGAAACTGTCCTTTAACCAGCACCCTTAATTTAGACAATTACTGCCTGCGCGCACTGTGCTTTAAACAGCATAACAACTTAACAAATTCATTTCTACTGTGCGCTACCGCCGCCATGTCAGAAAAAATATGACAGCATGGCACTTCCTCAGTTGAGAATTGTTTCTTTTGAATGGCTCTGGCAAAAATCCGATCTTTTATACGAAAGTCAGCAAAATTTACCAATGTCTTATCTGGCCGTTTTGAGTTTGGAAATTAGTGAGCTGGACCCTATGTGCACGTTTGTAGGAAAGTATGCTCTGCTTCTTATGGCTACCCCCACTTTTTGCTTGATGTAATGCTGTTTTTGACTAGTCTGACTGGGATCCTGCTAATCAGGACCCCAGTCTATCTGCTTTCTTCCTAAACTGTTATACTATGTACTTAGGTACATCCCAAATTGGATACTGGGGTACCCTTGTCAGTCCCTAGTGTATGGTACTCATGTACCCAGGGCATAGGTAGCCCAGAGGTCTCCCATGGGCTGCAGCATGTGGAACCTCCACTGGCCCCCCATTGAGAAGAGAGTTACCTCCAAGATACCCACGCCTACAAATGCCTCCATAACACCGGACCACAATACCTCAACGAGAAAATCTCCTTCCACATACCCAAGAAAAATTATCTGCCTACCTCGCCCGCCCCAAAACCCCACGCATCCACAGCGCCGTAACTGGTGGAAGGGCCTTCTCCTACAAAAACCTGATCGACATCAGACGCACCCCCTCCCTGAACATCTTCAGGAAGACACTCAAGACCTGGCTTTTTGACTGACCAGAGCTGCTCACCACCCCTCCCCCAGGGCCTTGAGACCCTCACGGGTGAGTAGCGAGCTTACAAATCACCCGATTGATTGATTGATCTTGTTGCCTCTATCTATTGTCAAAGTTTTACTAATGTCTGCATCACTGGTATGCCAGTCCACTTCTCGCTATCAAGAATTGAAGCACTTATCAAATGTACACTAATTTCTGAGCAAACATAATAGTGTCTTTGGTTGTTGCGGTGTCCAACAAATCACTAACACAAAATTACAATAAATAGATAAAAAAGAATAAGTGCCACAATAGAGAATTGATCAATTTATAAAAGAAATCTTCCAATATTTTGCTCTCCCATTAATCCCAAAGAAACATATTATCCTTAGATCATAGGACTTTTATTGAACATGTAATACAGAAGCAGCACAATCAATTATGGAACAGTTTCAGATATGTCAGGAACTGAAAGTATCATCTTCACAATCATTAGCTCGTCCAGCGCGAACCTCCTCCATGTTCTCATGTGATAATAATTCATTGTCATTGCATACCAGGCTGCCACACCTATGAGTTTCTGCCAGAATTGAAGGATGATATTGTCAAGCTCAACCGTCATCTAAATTTTCTGTTGTGTGCAAAGACATATTGTGAGAGGCTGGCCTAGTATATGATGTGCACTTATGTAATTGGGCACCCTGCACCAATCCAGACAAGACTTATGGTGATTTAGGAGGTCTTAGACAACCTTAGAACGTTCTCTAAGTGGTAGCTGTGGAGAGCAGCCTTCAGGCTCTGTCCAGAAGGAGTGTAAAGCAGCTTGTTTTACCAGAATGCAACCTTATAGGCATAGATTATGTGAAAAAGAACCACACAATGTATTTATAAAAATATGTATTTATTATATAATACTCATGAACACATACAGATATCTCCTACTGGAGATGTACACAATGCTCACAATACTTTGCATTGAAATCAAGTAAATAGCACAGAATACGCTGTGGCCCCAGGAGGGGACCAAACCATATACTAAGAAAGTGGTGTAAGAACCACGATTCGTGTCAAGATAATGCCCAGAGGACATAGAAATGCTGGGGACCCCAGGAACCACCCAAGGTGAGTGATTAGGAACCCCACAGAGCTTGTGTGTAGTGTGGGAACGCGACGGCGTTCTCCGTATGAATCAACGTGGAAATCGTGGTTGCAATTTTAAAGATTAAGGACCCTTCCAAGTTGACCCTGAAGAAACCCAGTGGAAGACAGAAGATTGGAGTGCCACCCCACCCGTGGATCCCCTAGTACCCATGTTACCTACACCAGGGAAATCGGGTGCATAGGTGTAAAGTGGTGTCGGAAACCGCGGTCGAACCCAATGGGGGACTTCAGGAAAATGCAGCTGCTGGAGAAGGAGAAAGTGTCTGGTGGAATCCGAAGGTGGATTCAAGTTGAAGAGTACCTGCAAGCAGAGGGGACAGAGTCTATGTCACTCCGGAGTGACCCGGAGACCTGGAAGGTGAATGCCCATCAATATCGGGAGTTGCAGTAAAGTTGACAGTGACCTTGACTCTGCAGCTGTGAGGACCAGGCGATGCTGTGGAAGAACAGGAGCTGTGCACAAGCTGTCTCATGTCGGATGTCGAGAGTTGAGGGGTCGGTGTCCGTCGGGAGAATGAGCAAGCCTTGGGAACTGCAAAGAACGTGGAAGTCGAAGATGGTGCAATGTCAAGACGAGCAAGGTCCAGGAGACTCATCTTAAGCAGGGGAATGAGGGCAGGCCCCGAGCAACCAGAGGAGCCCAAAGGAAGCAAAGATGACCTTCAACAGGACCCACTAGCCAGAGGCACTAGAGTCGCAAGAGGACCTCGAGCAGCTCACCAAAAGATGCAGACCACGGTGCAGACGATGCGGTGTGGACAAAGATTCTGGTCACTGGTTATGCTTGAGGTTGGGGCTACCTGGAGCTCGAAGTTCTTGGTGGAAGGAAGCCAACAAGCCTTTGCAATGACAAGTTGACACAGTGCACAGGGGTTCGGTTCCTGCTGCTCCTACGAAGGGATACTGGCCTCAAACTTGGTCACCTCCATTGCCCTGGTTTTTCTGCATCACCCTGGTGCGAACCCATTTGTCTGCCTTCTTTCCCAATTCTTGGGGAGAGGTCAGATCAGAGTCCAACAGGTACTGGTGCAAAAGCTGGTTCTGATAATTATTAAGGATCTGTTCCCTCATAATCAGATTGTAAAATCCTTGGTAGTCATGCACTTTGCTTCCATGTAGCCAGCCTTCCAGAGCCTTAATGGCACTATCCACAAAATCTTCCAAGCACTGGGGATGTGCTTTTTGGGTATTTCTGAACTTAATCCTATACTGTTCAGTGGTTAAGCCAAGCCCATCTATTGGAGCACTCTTCAGCACTGAGTAATTTTTAGCATCTTCTTCTCTAACAGTGAGGAACTTCTCTCTACCTTTGTTAGCAAAGGAGAACCACAAGATAGCTGCCCAATGCTCCTGGGGGACCCTCTGAATTTTACAGGCCCTTTCCAAGGCAGTTATCCATTTGTGGATGTCATCCCCAACATGGTAGGGAAAGACTATCTTGATCAGAATCCTATAGTCAAAATAAGTTTCTCTAACTCTAGGGACACTGTTGCTGCCACTGTGGGACTCTAGTCCCAATTTTGTCCTAGATTTCTGTATTTCTAGGGACTCTTTGTCAAGGGCCAACTGCTCTTGCCTGAGCCAAAGCCTTGCTTTCTTAAGTTCAAGAAGTTGGTATTCCCTATCCAAAGAGTTTTCCCTCCTACTAGATACGGAGGTCCCTAGTTACTGTCCTGAAGCATTGAATTCTCTAGAGGAGGATCAAGACCTCCTTGATCTACTCTGAACCCTCCCAGGAAGAACAAATGGGGCACCCTCCGGGCCACCAGCAGTATCCTCTGGGAGATCTGAGTTTTCCAGGTGGGAGTCATTAGGCTCCTCCTGTTCATGGTTAGATTCAAGGTCATAGAGGGATTCCCCTCATGTCTTATCTTCAGAGGGGTTCCTCTCATGTCTTATCGTCTGTACCCTGCCCACCCACTCTTTCCTGTTCATCTGTCTCGCTAGCTTTCTGTAGGTCATCTAACAGTAACACCCCTAGGAGGCGTTGAGTATAATGGCCTTTCCCTGTCTCAAGCTTTCTAGAGGCACAGAGTGCTTTCACTTCTTGGAATGAAAGCTCACTTTAACTAGAAGGCAGAGTGCCACTGGCCTCTCCTTTAGAAGACATACTAAGTGTTGTGTGGCACATACCTAACCTAGTGGGAACTAAACTCTCTGAGGTTGGAGAAAGGGGGTGCTAGACCCTTTACTACCCAACCCTAAGTTCAGTAGAACTTACTTTTCTGAGGTTGTATTATATGTGCCTAGTATTAGTGATTGTTTTTCAATTTATCACACCAAGATTTATCTGGTGAAACAATGCAGGCTTGAATCCCAACCGCTGCACACCAATATGAGAGGCTGGCCTGGTATATGATTTTCACTTATGTAAGTGGACACCCTACACCAGTCCAGACAACCCTTATTGTGATTTAGGTGGTCTTAGACAACCTTAGAAAGCTCTCTAAGTGGTAGCTGTGCCGAGCAGCCTTCAGGCTTAGTCACAAAGAAGTGTAAAGCAGCTTGTTTACTGAAATGTAATTTTTAGGTAGAGATTAAGTGAAAAAGAACCACACAATATATTTATTTTAAAACGATTTGTTATAAAATACTCACTAACACATACATATATCTCCTACCCGGAGATATGCACACAATACATTGCATGGAAATCACGTAAATAGCACAGAAAACACAGTGCACCCCAGGAGGGGTCCAAAACATATACTAAGAAAGTGGTATAAGAACCACGAATTGTGTCAAGACAATGCCCAAAGGACGCAGAAGTGCCGGGGACCCAAGGAGCCACCCTAGGTGAGTGACTGGGAACCCTACAGAGATCCTGTGCAGTGTGGGAACCTGACTGCATTCTCCGTACAAACCAACTTGTAAATCGAGGTTGCAAAAAAAGATTAAGGACCCTTTCCATTGGACCCTGATGAAGCTCCATGGAAGTCAGCAGGTTGGAGAACCACTACCTGTGTTGTTGAGCCTTTCGGAGTCCATTGGAGCTCATGATCAGCAGACCGGTCAGCCTAGTGGTGGTGCCTGCAGATGCAGGGAAGTAACTCCTTCACTCAAAGGGAGATTCCTTCAGGTGTCTTGGAAGCCCACAAGAATTGGAAGGTTCCTGTATGGTGCATAGTCACAGATGATGCAATATACTGGAAGGGAGATGAAGTCAAGCCCAAACGAAGCCCTGCGAAGTCCAGAGTGCCCAAACGGTAGAAGTTGAAGTGGTGACTGATTTGAATCGTGTCCCATGATGAATATAGGGACCTACACCCAGGTAAGCCCTGAAGTACCCCAAGGACAGGGTTGGGATGATTCAGGGGACCCTCCCAGGGGAGGGTTACGACATGGGGTAGGAAACTCCCATGTCCTTTGTCCAATTTCACGCCAGAGCAGGAGCCAATGGCTCCCAGAGCTGGTTTGAACTGGAGTAGGCAAGGAGGCACCAAATGTGCCTCTCATGCAGGCTGAGCGGTGCTGGCAAGCGCACCCACCAAGGCTTCAATACACTAAATCCTGTCTGCGAGGTGGTCACACCTCCCAGTGACAGGATACATATAGTTCTGCCTTCTCCTGCTCGAGCTTGGCTCAGCAGCAGGAGGGCAGAATCGTGTCTCTGGTCGGCAACAGGCATTTTGTGCTGTCCGTGTCTAGAAGACTGGTACAGGGAGCACTGAGAGCCTAACGGAGGCCCGTTCCAGTGCTGTAAACATACCTTCCACACCATTTACGATGTGGGGGTATGATTCCAACATGTTTGATACCAAACATGATAGGATTCATTGCAGCCAAATTCGAGATGGTCATCGCATAATTATGCGGTGCCCCTCTATATGGTATATGGCTGCTTCACTTACAACCCGAGATAATTGACTCCATAGGCTGTAGGGGTGTCCTGCTCATGAAGGTGCACCCTCACACTTAGAGCCAAGCACCCTGCCCTCAAGATTGTGAAGGCCTTCTATAGGGGTGACTTATTTGTTTTAGGTGCAGTGACCCTAGATATAGGAGACCTATATCTTTCATAAGTGGTGCTAACACCAGCTTACACAGGCTGCAATGGCAGGCCGGTAGTTACAGGTTAAATGGTCTCCCATGGGTGGCATAATACATGCTTCAGCCAATGTGGGACCTCTGGGATACCTATGCCCCGGGTACCTTAGTACCATGTACTAGGGTCTGATAAGGTTATCCAATCTGGGATGTACCTAGGCAAGCAACATAACAATTTAAGGGAGAAAGCAGAGAGAGTGGGGTCCTGATTTGCAGGATCCTAGTCAGACTAATCAATAACAGTTTAACACCAGGCAAAAAGAGGGGGTAACCATGAATGCAGATCCTACTATCCTACACAACCCCCCCCAACGTAACGAGATGAGACTAACCTTGCACCGTTGAATCTTCAGTTTCTAAGTGGAAATATCTGGAGATTCCATCTGCATTGGCATGGTTACTCCCAGGTCTATGTTCCACTGTATAGTCCATTCCATGTAGGGAAATGGCCCACCTCAAAAGTTTGGGGTTTTCACCCTTCATCTGTTTAAGCCAGAAGAGGGGCTTATGGTCTGTCTGAACAATGGAAGTGAGTGCCAAACAAGTATGGCCTTAACTTCTTCAAGGCCCAGACCACAGCAAAGGCTCCCTCTCAATGGCTGACCAACGTTTCTCCCTGGGGGTCAACATTCTGCTGATAAAAGCTACTGGTTGATCCTGGCCCTCTAAATTCAGTTGTGATAACACAGCCCCTACCCCCAGCTCTGATGCATCTGTCTGGACAATTCACGTTTTAGAGTAATCAGAATTTTGCAGAATGGGAGCAGTGCACATGGCCTGCTTGAGATCATCAAATGCCTTTTGACAGCTTACTGTCCACTGAGCTTTCTTGGGCATTTTCTTAGATATCAGATCAGTCAGGGGAGTCACTATGGACCAATATCCCTTCACAAATCTCCTGTTATACCCAGTCAGGCCAAAGAAAGAAATTACCTGAGTCTGGGTAGTTGGAGAAATCAAGGCCATTATGGTCTGCATTTTGCTCTGTAGTGGTTGAACCTGTCCTTCACCTACCAAATGGCCCAAGTGTACAACCTTGCTCTGCCCTATCTGGCACTTAGTGGCCTTGATAGTGAGGCCTGCTTTCTGCAGAGCCTCCAAAACATTCTTGAGGTGGACCAGGGAAACCTCACAGGTGGAGCTAAAGACAGTTATATCATCTAGATATGCTGCACTATAGGCTTCCAGACCTGTTAGAACTTTGTTCATCAACCTCTGGAATGTGGCAGGTGCATTATTCAAACCAAAGCGCATTACAATAAATTGATAATTCCTACTAGGGTTTGAGAATGCTGTATTTGGTTTGGCATCCTCAGCTAGTCTGATTTGTAAGTAGCCAGCAGTCAGGTCAAATGTACTCAGAAACATGGCTGAGGCCAAAGTATCTATAAGTTCCTCTGCCCTGGAAACTGGATGAGCATCAGTCCTAGTGAATGCATTGAGACTTGTGTAGTCTACACAAAACCTAATGTTTTTTTTTACCCTTGGTGTGAGGTTTGGGTACTAGGACTACTGTGCTAGCCCAAGGGCTATCTGAGGGTTCAATTACTCCCAACTTCAGCATCTTCTCGACCTCTGCCCTGATGCAATCTCTGACATGGTCAGGCTCCCTGTAGATGTTATTCTCAACAGGTAGACTATCACTAGGGTCCACTTCATGGGTACTCCAGGTGGTTTGACTGGGTGTCAGGGAAAACATATGCCTGAACTGATTGAGGACTTTCCTGCAATCAGTCTGCTGCTGATCAGTGAGGCTGCCTGCCAAGGCCATTCCATCTACTTATCCATAATCACCGTTCTGATAGAGGAGATCGAGAGGGTCGCTTTCTTCCTCCTGTCCCTGATCATTTGCCATGAGCAAGCCCATGTCAGCCCTGTCAACAAATGGTTTTAGCCTGTTCACATGAAGTACCCTATGGGGACTTCTTGGAACACCTAGGTCCACCAAGTAGGTGACCTCACCCCTCTGCTCAAGTATAGTGTGGGGTCCACTCCTTTTGTGTTGGAAAGCTACTGGGGCCACAGGCTCCAACACCTAAACTTTCTGACCTGGGTGGTAAACAGTCAGGACAGCCTTTTGGTCATGCCAAACGTTTTGGAATTCATTGCTGGCCTCTAGGTTTTTGCTGGCCTTCTTCATATACTCTGCCATGCGAGAACTCAGGCCAAGTACATAGTCCACTATGTCCAATTTGGCAGGTTTGCGAGGTAACTCCCATCCCTCTTTCACTAGACACAAGGTACCCCTAACTGGATGTTCAAACAGAAGTTCAAAAGGGCTGTAGCCAACCCTCTTATGAGGAACCTCCCTGTAGGCAAAGAGAAGGCAGGGTAGTAGGACATCACATTTTCGCCTACGCTTTTCTGGGAGACCTATGATCATACCCTTTAGGGTCTTGTTGAACCTTTCAACAAACCCATTGCATTGAGGATAGTAGGGTGTGGTGAATTTGTAATTCACTCCACACACTTTCCACATTCAAATTATGTAACTTGAGATGACGTTTGTACCTCTGTCAGTCAAGACCTCCTTAAGGAAGCCTACTCTCGAAAAGATTCCCAGAAGAGCCCTGGCCACTACAGGAGCTGTAGTGGTTCTAAGGGTAATGGCCTCTGGGTACCTAGTGGCATGGTCCACCACCACTAGGATATAACTTTGCCCAAATGCAGTCGGAGGTTTCAAGTGACCAACAATGTCAATCTACTACCATCTCAAAGGGAACTCCAACCCCTGGAGGTGGAATTAAGGGGGTCTTTGTGATGCCACCTGACTTACCACTGGCTTGGCAAGTGGCACAGGAACGACTAATCTTCTTAGTGTCTTCAGACATATGGGGCCATTGAACATGAGGGACAAGCCTATCCCAAGTCTTACTTTGCCCTAAGTGTCCTGCCAGAGGAATATCATGTGCTAGGGTGAGTAGGAAACCTCTAAACTTATGGGGTATTACCAACCTCCTGGTGGCACCAGGCTTGGGG
The DNA here is from genome assembly GCF_964204655.1 of Triturus cristatus. NCBI lineage: Eukaryota > Metazoa > Chordata > Amphibia > Caudata > Salamandridae > Triturus > Triturus cristatus. The sequence goes on from NC_140593.1 coordinate 249,225,152, forward strand.
TCCTTACCCTCTGTAACAAATTTTGAAAACCGAGCAAAGGGATTCAGAGTAAAGGTCATGTAATTGTGCAAATACACATCAAAATTAAAGATCTCTGATTAAATTCCGGATGTTCATATCTTGTCTTTATTTCTTGAAAAACTTCTTCGCTGCAAGCCCACAGCCAGCCAACAAATTTTCAATGCTTAGTAGCTCACTTCCCGCAGCAGTCCCAAATATAGAACACCAAAAACCACAGTGGTAGGGACAATTTGCGCTGAGAAATGAAATATTAGTACTGTCTATGGATTTGAACCCTTGCTACTAGGTTAACAATACGACGACCACCAGCATCGTAATTTAGGCAAACAAAGTTTACCTCACACATTAACAAATTTTGAAAACCGAGCAAAGGGATTCAGAGTAAAGGTCATGTAATTGTGCAAATACACATCAAAATTAAAGATCTCTGATTAAATTCCGGATGTTCATATCTTGTCTTTATTTCTTACCCTCTGTGTACAGAAGTCCTTCATCCCAGTAGATCCTATGGGACCCACTGCTATTCCCTGTTGTCTCAGCAGCAGCTTGCTGTCTGAGGGGTTCAAGAGAGGGGCAGGTCTGCTGCTCCAAACTCAAATCTGCCCTGGAAAGGTCTTGTGCCCCCAAGAACTCAGCCTGATCAGGCCCAAGTTCCTCTGAGGCAGTACCTTAACAGGGACTAAGATCATCTTCCTTAGGAGACTGATCTTCAGCCTTACCCTTCCTGCTCCTTCTCTTGGAAGGCACCTGGTCCATTGTTCTAGGATCCAGGGCATGTTCAGTGGTAAGCTGTTTGGCCTAAGCCCTTTTGACAGCAAACACACTTGCAGAGATACCCAGCATTTCTGCATGAGTCCTGAACTCTACTACAGCCTAGGCTGAAGTTTCCAAATCATTGCCCAACAAACAATCTACAAGTAGGTCTGAAGATACCACAACCTTCTTAGGTCCAGTTACCCCTCCGCAGCTGAGATTCAGAACTGCCAAGTAATGGTTAGTCCTGACATTTCTAGCATTGGTCACTTGGTACACTTGTCCAAGTATGATCTGCTCAGGAGACACAAGTTTCTCTGTCACCATAGTGATACTGGCCCTTGTGTTCCTGCAGGCTATTGCCTCTTTTCCATGTATTAAACGCTGTTGTCTGTACTTGCCCAAGTTAGTGGGAGTGACCAGTAAGGTGGCAAGATCTATGCCACCATCACAGACCACAACAACCGGAGCTGGAGTCCTGACTAAGTGAGAACCCACCTCAGAACCAAAGGTTAACCCTATTAATCCCTTGGTTGCTGTACTACCACTTGCACTGGAGCTAGGGGGCACATTTGCCTTCGGAGCAGTGGTAGTAGGAGTAGTTTCCTTGGCCTTTGGAAAATCAGCATCCTTTGTCTAATGGGTCTTCACTTTACGGAAGTAACACCAAGGTTTCTTTTTGCCTTTCTTTGAATTTTGTGACTCCCCCTCTCCCCCACAGAGGCAGGTTTTTGGGGCCCTTGGGAAGACTCTTTCTTATCTTTGCCCTTGGCCCCACCTTTATCCTGGGATTTAGAAGAATCTTGCTTCTTTTGGTCACCTCCATTGCCCTGGTTTTTCTGCTTCACCCTGGTGCGAACCCATTTGTCTGCCTTCTTTCCCAATTCTTGGGGGGAGGTCAGATCAGAGTCCACCAGGTACTGGTGCAAAAGTGGGTTCTGACAATTATTAAGGATCTGTTCCCTCATAATCAGATTGTACAATCCTTGGCAGTCATGCACTTTGCTTCCATATAGCCAGCCTTCCTGAGCCTTAATGGCACAATCCACAAAATCTACCAAGACCTGGGGATGTGCTTTCTGGGTATTTCTGAACTTAATCCTATACTGTTCAGTGGTTAAGCCAAGCCCATCTATGGGAGCACTCTTCAGCACGGAGTAATTTTTAGCATCTTCTTCTCTAACAGTGAGGAACTTCTCTCTACCTTTGTCAGCAAAGGAGAACCACAAGATAGATGCCCAATGCTCCTGGGGGACCCTCTGACTTTTACAGGCCCTTTCCAAGGAAGTTATCCATTTGTGGATGTCATCCCCAACATGGTAGGGAAAGACTATCTTGATCAGGTTCCTATGGTCAAAAGAAGTTTCTCTAACTCCAGGGACACTGTTGCTGCCACTGTGGGACTCTAGTCCCAATTCCGTCCTAGCTTTCTGTACTTCTAGGGACTCTTTGTCAAGGGCCAACTGCTCTTGCCTGAGCCAAAGCCTTGCTTTCTCGAGTTCAAGAAGTTGGTATTCCCTATCCAAAGAGTTTTCCCTCCTACTAGATACGGAGTTCCCTATTTACTGTCCTGAAATATTGAATTCTCTAGAGGAGGATCAAGACCTCCTTGATCTACTCTGAACCCTACCAGGAAGAACAAATGGGGCACCCTCCGGGCCACCTGCAGTATCCTCTGGGAAATCTGAGATTTCCATGTGGGAGTCATTAGGCTCCTCCTGTTCAAGGTTAGATTCAAGGTCTTAGAGGGGTTTCCCTCATGTCATATCATCTGTACCCTGCCCACCCACTCTTTCCTGTTCATCTGTCTCGCTAGCTTTCTGTAGGTCATCTAACAGTAACACCTCTAGGATGCGTTGAGTATAACGGCCTTTCCCTGTCTTAAGCTTTCTAGAGGCACAGAGTGCTTTCACTTCTATGAATGAAAGCTAACTTTAAGTAGTAGGCAGAGTACCCGGAGATATGCACACAATACGTTGCATAGAAATCACGTAAATAGCACAGAATACACAGTGCACCCCAGGAGGGGACCAAAACATATACTAAGAAAGTGGTATAAGAACCACAAATTGTGTCAAGACAATGCCCAAAGGACGTAGAAGTGCCGGGACCCAAGGAGCCACCCAAGGTGAGTGACTGGGAACCCCACAGAGATCCTGTGCAGTGTGGGAACCTGACTGCGTTCTCCGTACAAATCAACTTGTAAGTCGAGGTTGCAATTTTAAAGATTAAGGACCCTTTCCAGTGGACCCTGAAGAAGCCCCATGGAAGACAGCAGGTTGGAGAGCCACCCCACCTGTGGATACCCTAGTACCCACACTACTTACACCATGGAAGCTGGGTGCATAGGTGTGAAGTAGTGTCAGAAACCGCCTTTAAACCCAATGGAGGACTTCAGGAAAATGCCACTCCTGGAGAGGAAGATAGCTTACGGTGGAATCCGAAGGTGGATTGAAGTTGAAGAGTACCTGCAAGCAGGGAGGCCAGAGTCTATGTCACTCAGGAGTGACCCAGAGACCTGGAAGACGAATGCCCACCCATGTCAGGAGTTACAGTAGAGTTGAAAGTGACCTTGACTCTGCAGCTGTGACGACCAGGCAACGCTGTGGAAGACCAGGAGGTGTGCACGAGCTGTCTCCTGTCGGATGTTGACAGGTGAGGGGTCGGTGTCCATCAGGAGCACCAGCAAGCCTTGGCAACTTTAAACAACATGGAAGTCGAAGAAGGTGCAATATCGGGACCAGCAAGGTTCCGGGGACTCACCGCAAATAGGGAAGTCAGTGCAGGCTCCAAACAATTAGTGGAGGCCAAAAGAAACAAAGATGACCCTCAACAGGACCCAGAGGCCGGAGGCACTGAAGTCGCAAGAGGGCCTCGAGCATCTCACCAAAAGATGAAGGCCATGGTGCAGATGATGCCGTGTGGACAAGGATTCTGGTCATTGGAGATGCTTGAGGTTTGGGCTACTTGGAGCAGAAGATCTTGGTGGAAGAAACCAACAAGCCTTTGCAACGGCAAGTCAACGCAGTGCACAGGGGTTTGGTTCCTGCGGCTCCTCCGAGGGATACTGGCCTCAATTTTGGTGAGAGGGCAGGCCAGGCCTCGACAGATATGGAGAACCACCACCTCTGTTGCTGAGCCTTTCGTAGTCTGTGGGAAGTCAGGATCAGCTGACTGGTCAGCTTATTTGCGGTGCCTGTAGATGCAGGAAAGTGACTCCTTCACTCCAAGGGAGATTCCTTCAGGTGTCTTGGATGCCCATAGGCCTTGGAAGGTTCCTGTATGGTGCATAGGCACAGACAATACAACAGACTGGAAGGGAGATAAAGTCAAGCTCAAAGGAAGCCCAGCGAAGTCCAGAGTGCCTAGGAGGTAGAAGTTGAAGTGGTGTCTCAATTGAATCTTGTTCCATGATGAATCTAGGGACCTGTTCCCAGGTAATCCCTTAAGTACCCTAAGGAAAGGGTTGGGACGATTCAGGGGACCCTCCCAGGGGAGGGTTTGTACAAGGGGGATAAACTCCCATGTCCTTTGTCCAGGTACATGCCAGAGCAGGAGCCAACTTCTCCCAGAGCTTGTTTGAACTGGACTGTGCAAGAAGGTACCAAAGGTCCCCCTCATGCAGACTGAGTGGCGCTGGCACGCGTCCCCGATCCGGCCCCAATATGCTAAATCCTGGCTGGAAGGTGGTCACACCTCCCTTTGATAGGATACCTATTGTTCTGTCTTCCCCTGCTCAAGCTTGGCTCAGCAGTAGGAGGGCAGAATCGTGTCTCGGGTTGGCAGCAGCCATTTTGTGCTGTCCGGGTCTAGAAGACTGGTACTGGGAGCACTGAGAGCCTAACGGAGGACCATTCCAGTGCTTGGAATCATAACCCCACATGATGTGGGGGTATGATGCTAACATGTTTTATACCAAACATGATAGGATTCATTGCAGCCAAATTCGAGATGGTCATCGCCAATTATGCGGTGGCCCTCTATATGGTATATTTCTGCTTCACTTACAACCCAGGAGAATGGACTCCATAGGCTATAGGGGTGTCCTGCTCATGCAGGGGCACCCTCACACTTAGAACCAAGCACCCTGCCCTCAGGATTGTAAAGGTCTGCTATAGGGGTGACTTGTAGGTTTTACGTGCAGTGATCCTAGATATAGGAGACCTATATTTTTCGTAAGTGGTGTTAGCACCAGCTTACCTAAGCTGCAATGGCAGGCCTGTAGTTACAGTTTGATGGTCTATCATGGGTGGCTTAATACATGCTTAAGCCCATTGGTGACCTCTGGGGTACTTGTGCCCTGGGTACCATAGTACCATATACTAGGGACTGATAAGGGTTCCTCAGCATCCAATCTGGGATGTACCTAAGTACTGAATATAACAATTTTGGGGAGGAAGCAGAGAGACTGGTGTCCAGATTAGTAGGATCCAAGTTAGACTCGTGAATAACAGCTTAGCACCAGGGAAAAAGCGTGGGTTACCATAAAAGTTGATCCCACGTTCCTACACATATGTAAAACAAAAACCTTCAAACGGTTTGAGGCGACCTTAAAATCATTCATTACTAGGCTCAAAATGCAACATTCATGGGGAATCGTTAAAAGATCTTAAGCACGCCATCATAGCTATTCTATTAAAGAAATAAACTTTGGACCTGGGGGTCCTGGTAAACTTGGAACTGATCTCAAGTCTCACATACATTGTGAATATTCTTGAAAGGGTGGTTACCTCACAACTCTGTGCTCTTAGTACCTATTATTCTGTAAGATCCTAAGTCACACCCTAACAGACTTCTCATCATGTACAAGCACCAGCACCACTAATATGAACATTGAGAAAGAGTTAGCCAACTTAAGGCATAAGGGAAAACACTATCATGCAACATTGTCACGGGGAGGTATTAGGCCCGGTTATGAATCGCCATTTTACATGCTCACGTTCTTAAGATGCCTTGAAAGAATACCGCAAGCTTCTCATCATCAAGGGAAGAGATTTCCTGGCCGATCAGATTGCCAGCGCTAGGAATTCCTCCAGGGTAGTCTTTAAGGTTGTGAAATCCTTTACCAACCCCTTGGCACTTCTGCACCCTGTGGTTCCTTCACTGGAGATGTGCAACAATCTCTCGAATTTCTTTGAGGAGAAAATATCACAGATCTGTGCCTCGTTCCCTGCAGCTCACCACCCTAGTGGGAAGGGCGCTTTCTGTGGCCACAGCCAGAACCGGCCGGTGTTTTCTGAGTTCACCATGATTCCCATTGAGGCCTCCTTGGCTGATCTTCAGAAATGCAAATCCGGGTCACCTAGTAATCCCTGGCCTGCTACACATTACAACTCACTGGCAGAGTGGCTTAACACCTTCCCACCCCCCAATGCCAACTGGAATGCCTCACTCAGACTCGGGGTTTTTCCATCTGCCTGGAAACATGCGTTACTCCTCCCCATATTGAAGAAATCCAATGCTGATCCGGAAGTCGCCAGCAATTTCAGGCCCATTATTCTTCTCTCTGCCCCAGCAAAAATCTTAAAGAAATTAGCGCATCAGCAGCTGGCTGCTTCCATTGAATCCAACAGGCTACTGCATGACCCCCCAGTCTGACTTTTGCCCTGGTTACAGCACTGAATCTGCACTGATTGAGATGGCTGATTCCATTCGCTGGGCGGTGGATAGGGTGCTGCAACCATACTGGTAATTCTCGACCTGTCAGCGGCGTTTGACACGGACACTCCATCTTGCCTAATCGTATTCAGCAAATTGGCATCCATGGGAAGGCGCTGGACTAGATCGTCTCTTACCTTCATGGCCGAGACCAACAGGTTTTTCTCCACCCCTTCTCCTCTGCTGCCAAACTTCCAAGATGGGGGGGTGCCTCATGGCTCGGCCCTGAGCCCACTTCTTTTTAATATTTATCTGGCACCTTTGGCGGAACTCATCGCTAACACAGGGATCAAGGTGATATCCTACTTGGATGACACCCAACTGATGTTTTCCTTCAGTAAAGTGTCGGCATCATTCTTTGACTCTTTCAGAGACTGCCTCAAAAACATTTCCGTCTGGATGAGTAGAAATGTTTTAAAGCTCAATACTGACAAGATGGAGGTTCTGTTCTTTAACCAAGCAGTCCCACCCCCGGCGGCCCTGTGGTGGCCGGTTGAATTGGGAATGGCTCCCGTACCTAAGGACTCGGTCAAGAATCTTGGGGTCCAATGGGAAAATTACTTATCCCTTTCCACCCATATCCAGCATGTATCTGCGGCCTGCTTTGGTAAGATGAAAATTATTAGAAAATTCATCGACTTCCTGCCAGAGATAGCTCGTAAAACTGTAGTGCATGCGCTAGTCACCTCCCATCTCGACTATGCCAGCGGCCTCTATCTGGGTCTGCCAAGCGGCTTGATCCGTAGGCTGCAGATAGTGCAAAACGCGGCAGCTAGGCTAGTCCGCCAGGTCCCTCTCCGCCACCATATCCCCCCCACCTTAGACAACTTCATTGGCTCCCGGTGGCCAAGAGAGTTGAATTCAAGGCCCTCACATTTGCCTTCCGGGCCTACCAGGGAAGAGGCCTCAATTATCTTAGGAAGAGACTTCGCCCTTACCAGAGGGCAGATTGCTGAGGTCCAACCTGAAACGCTACCTCTCCATCCCCCGCTTTGCTAAAGAGAGAATGGGGGGCAGAACGATCGAGGTGGTAACCTCCAAATGCTGGAATGACCTGCCCCTTCAACTACGTATGATGGACTCTGAACAAGAGTTTAGAAAGGCCTTGAAGACCTGGCTGTTCACCCATAGAGACTATATCTCTGCCAGCATGGCTACGTTTGTTGTTCACTTTAGCGCCGGGACACCTCAGTCGAGGTAGCTGTGCACTCTATAAAAGTCTTTATTATTATTATTAAGCATAGTGACATTTGATACACATCCATTTACGTGCACATATAGGATAACATTCTTTGAACTCAGTTTGCTTACCACACCACTTTGTAGGCACTCTATCAAAACACCTTAAACATTCTGTACAAGGGCTAAGTTCAGCATGCAAGATGGTATTTGTTTTGGCCTCTCAACGACAGAGCTATCACAATGGAATAAACAATAGATGCCTGGCTGGGGCTTTGGCATGGCAACATGGAGGCTGTTATTATATGTATAACATCAAGCCTTTGTTTATGGAGAGGAGCATTTCGCTGGTACTGAGAGGTCGGTCCATGCCGGAATTCCAGCTCAGCTGCATCCTGTTACCTCATGCGAGGGATGATGTCCAACTCTACACCAAGACTTGCAGCTTGCTGACACTTACCTGCAGATAATGGGGAGTAAGACCACCCGACAGGGATTTGGCAGATTCACTCATCCTAGACATGATAGGTTAGGATGTGCTAGGTAGGAGTACACTATATTAACAGTATTTGTATGTAAACATACTTCTCTGTAGTACGCAAAATGGTTAAACTGTTCATCTTTTTCGCCATTCTAGTAATGCTAATCACATTATTCTGTTTCCTTCTATTGATTATTGCAGCGCAAGTATTTTACTCAAGAACCACAATGCTTCAATAAATATAGAAATGCTTTACTGTGTATTTCATGTGTATCTCTTTGGGTATGCTTAAGTAACTAAGCAAAAGGGTTCTAGATCTGTTACCCCAATTTACTTGGAGAGTCTGAGTTGTCATGTTCTGAGGTTGCACAATTAATGTATTACCTTGTCAGGTTAGGGTTACAGATGGTGCACTGTGAGCTAGCAGGTCTATAGGCCAACATATCCTGAGGGGTGCTCAGAATCAGTCTTGCACAGTTCCAACATTTATGTTGTCCAACAAATGCACAGTTTTACTTGAGAAAGTATAAGCCGTACCACAACATAATGTACAGAATAATTAAAAATGTTCCATAGTGAAGCTTTCTCTTGGACTACATCTTCTGCCCACGTAAAAGAGATACAAGTGCAGAAGAGGAAAAATGCATTGATGCTTAAGCATTTAGGCAATTGTGCTGCATAACCCACCAAACATTGAACACAAGATAACATCTCAATCTAATTTTCTTTTAGAACGAAGATCCTTAAAACTAGACTTCTGCATTTACTGAAGGTACACTACTTTTTCATGATGGGGGTGAAATGGTGAGTGACAGGTGATACAAAGGGGAAAAGGTTGTGCTGCTTTGTCACCAGTGATGGCTGCCTTTTCTCTCCACCTTTCACTGTTCATTCCAATTGATTCCACTTCTCTACTTCTCACCTCTCTTTATATAAATGGAACAGATATTTACCTGGTTGTTTAAAGTGTCAAATTCACTTTAACCCTCTTGAGTTGTCTCGCTGATTTATTTGCAGCAAACCCTTCCAACTGCAAGGTAGCCAGAGTCTTCCTGCACCCTTATAATTCAGAATTGCTACTGAGACTGGTTACATTTGGAAAATGGATAAACTGCTAGTGCACAAAAAAGGGTCTGAGGAGATTTATAGACCAGCAGGAGACAACTCCCCTTTATCGTGAACTAAAACCACAAATTAGGCCACTGGTTCTGAGTAATTTGGAAGAGTGCTGGAGTGTCCCTTTTCCAGGACGGTTTCCCTCACCCACCCGTAGGTGGCATGCTTAATCACAGGGCAACCTCATCGCTTTGCAAACCTGGCCACAATGCTGTCTACAACCCCCTCTCTGAGATGGAGGAGCTCAGGGATGTTTTCAGTGTTAGAAAGAGGTATCCTAAAAACCAGTAGATGAGCAGGGTGTGGTAAGGAGTAGAAAAAAAGAAAGTGTATGTGAGAAAAAACTAACTCCAAGGTACACCAGTAACTTCATTGGGGGATTCGAAAGTCTAAGGCAGGCGGGTATTCAACCTGTCATAGAACAGTGAAAGTTGACATGTTTCAGTCTCATTCCCTCCGTAGAGGTGTGGCGGTTTTCTTCAGGACCAAAGTGAAAGATGGGTAGTATGGCTCATATTGCAAACATACATAACCATAAAAATAAAAGATATACAAAACCAGTGGTTGGAGTGGACTGCCACTGAGCCAAGGATCCACTGGTGTGTGTATTACCTGAAAGAGACAATTTGCCAAAATATCATGCACAATTAAACCATTGCATTCACTCCAAAAATTAAACGTGGTGTCCAAACAAGGGGCGTTGTGGACACAGTTTGGGATTCAGAATTGTCATCCATCACATTATCAGTATGTGAAACAATAATGTGTATGTATATAGTTCAAGCTTACCCGCAATGTCAGGTAATCAGTGTCACCTTAACCTTGGTGCAATCTTGAGAAGGTATTTAAGTCTATATTCAAAAGGACAAGTGGGAACTCAGTTGTGATACAACCTCAGTGTAAAGCAGCACAGTGTAAACAATTGACTCCATTGTAAAGGGAAGTGGAAGATTGAATTCGTGGTACCCATGGTAATACCTTGAAAAGCTGCGGGTCAATCCCAAGGTATAAAGATTAAAATGTATGGTCATAGTAAACTTAATTAATAAGATCAATGCGTGGTTCACTATATAAGCACATTACATGGCGCTGCAATGGGACCAGAGGTGTACAAAGTGTTCATATACAAACTGGAGGCGCAAAAAAATGCATATTGCAAGACTGGCTATGCATGTGAATTAATTGATTGTCGCATGGTAGGAGCCATTATCATGTAATCTAAAACAGACAAACTTTCATCGCCTTAGTACACCATAGGACGTTCAAGAAGGAAGCGGAGATAAATAGAGTGCCTCACGGTTTGCCTCTCTGACTGCACAGCCCCATTGAGTGTGGAGCTTTATGTTTTCCCCTTGTATGTTCTATGGGGCATGTAGGCTTTCAATGATGGTGTGTCTTAGATCGCACTTTAACAGCATCTTCCATACGATATACCATTAGTTTGAAGTCCCTGACCTCGTAGCTTCGCAGATGGCGGAGTTTCTCTGCTTCCCCCTTGAGCTTCCCCCAAGGGCGGCTTCCCTGACCATGTAGCCGTATTGTGATTGTTGGAAACCGGGCAACCGGGTTAGCAGTCACCAGGTTCCCAGCACAGTGGTAGCTTGGCTCGAGCGGTTGGGGGTCAGGCACTGTGTTAAGCGTACGTCACACCCTCACAATAACCATGCGTTCATCCGTTCCAAAAACGACACTACACCGTAAAAATTATGCAAGTCAAGTTGAAAATACATATGTCTTTATCTTATTTTCTCTTAGTTGCAGGTTTCATCACATAAATACAATACAATAGGATTTTCCTTCAAAAGAGCAGGTCAAATAAACAATGCTACTTTGGAATTTCAATAAATAGGTTCAGGTCCTCCTTCAATAAATAAGGAAAAGCAATCAATGTCAGTATAGATCAGATCACTTTCATGAGGTAACTTGGTCTTACTTTGCCCATACACAGCTTGTGGTCATTTGGATGGCATGGGGGTGTCCCACCTAGATTGGTCAAGGCTGGGGCCTAAGCTGAGGCAGAACAAGGATAACCTAAAGATCTGGCCCTCCAAACTACACAGCCCCTCACAGATGTCACTGCACCAGTCTTAGTTCACCCCTGGCACTCCCAGGCTGGTTCTAACACCCCTCTAGCCCCTAGAATGGTCTTTTAGGGCTCCATGGGGCCTCAGACGCCCCCTCTACCACTTACTGCCCTTTTCACGATGATCGGCTCCGCTCAGCGCCGGGTCGATGTCGTGAGGCGGCTCCGGCTCGATGTCGCTGGGCGGCCTCGTCTCGATGTCGCTGGGCGGTCTCGACTCGATGTCGCTGGGCAATCTCGACTCGATGTCGCTGGGCGGCCTCGTCTCGATGTCGCCTTCCGGTGTCGCAGGGACACGGCCTCCCCGCTTCCGGGTGCCTCCGGAGTGCGATCTCCACTCACGACCTCCGGCGCGCTTCACCTCAGTTTCTGGTGACTCCGGTGGGCGGACTTCACTCCCCCGTCGACGCCTCACCTCGACCTCGGGTGAATCTCCACTCGACCTCCGGCGCCTCTCCACGACCTCCGTCGGCGCCCTCACCTCGACCTCGGGTGAATCTCCACTCGACCTCCGGCGCCTCTCCACGACCTCCTTCGGCGCCCTCACCTCGACCTTGGGTGAATCTCCACTCGACCTCCGGCGCCTCTCCACGACCTCCGTCGGCGCCCTCACCTCGACCTCGGGTGAATCTCCACTCGACCTCCGGCGCCTCTCCACGACTTCCGTCGGCGCCCTCACTTCGACCTCTGGCAGCTCCGGGTACGACGTCTGCTTTCTGTCAGCGCCGCTTCTCTACCTCAGGCCCCAGGTCTCCAGGCTTCTCGACGTCAGGACTCCAGGAGGACACCACTGAATAGGTCGGGAGCTTGCTGTTCTTCCTCTTTAAGGCCTGTTTCAAATGTTCAGTTCCTTAAGATGGTTCTTCTGGTCTTGGTCCCACACAGGGCTTTAGGCTGGGCTTGGTCAGTAGGGACTAGCATCAAGGGTGGGTTTCTGGACCCCACTCCAAGCACTGGTTTCCACCCCTGCTGCCTTACTCCGACCTCCTTCTATATCTGTCCTCTCTCTTCTCCAGTCAGTTGCCAACTGCCCCACTGAAATGGCCTCCCAACATTCTAAACTGCCTCCCACTGTCACAGGGTTCTAGAATGTTACAGAAGGTTCTAGAAACCTCCAGTGGGTTCTGGTGATGTCACAGGTGACAATGGGTGGCCACCATTTTGTGTCTCAGGCCCTCAGACAGAAGTTCCAGGGGTAGGGAAAATGGCTCCCTGACCCTGCATCAACACTAAAAAGTCTGGTGGTTCCCAAAAAGGAAAAATTATAACAGGGTTTGAGGCAGAAGTGGGACAAAATAAATAATAATGAGGAGGGACCACCCAAAGGGCTGACAGGTCTAACAGTGATTGACTCAGGGGAGCCTATGTGCCCGGGTGCTTCCTGCTGCCTGCCGGAACTAGAGACAGGAAAAAGGAAGATGATGAGGATGGAGTAGAGGCGGTGGCTGGCCATTCCAGGTAAGTCCTTTTTTTCATTCCCTCCCCCCACAACTCACGTCCGGTAGCAGCCCCTACTATTTGTAACAGATTGTGGTAAGCAGAAATAGTAGGGAAATGTGCTATCAAGGGAAGCCTATGAATTCATTAAAATAGTGTAAACAATTTCAGATTTGAAATGTAAAGCCAAAAAAATGCACGAGTTTGATCACTTTATGGAAAAGCAGTCTTCAACTTTTACCAAAACAAATGGAAGCACTTGTTATAACGAGGCATCCAATTTTGTTTCAGATCCAGGGCTTGTTCAGGTGCCAGGTGATGCAAAGCAATACAAGCACTTAACATCAGTAGATCTGAACACAGATGTGACCAAAAATGCAATGGTTTTGAGAAAGCCGGTCTTAAGCATAATATTTTCGATTAAAGTGTTGAAGATGATGCCAGAAAGCCACAAATTATGTGAGTGATATTCTGATTGAATGGTATTAAAATAGACTCAAATAAAATGGAACGTTTGCTTCCACACGTATAGCTCTTCAAATTAATACATTTTATTCTTACTCTGGTATATTTTCTTGCAATTCTTTTTAAAAAAAGGAACGTTTATTGAGGGCTGAGTCTAACAGAGAACGGCTTAAGGCTTGTAACTTTTACAATACCTTCAGCAGCTTCTGTTCATGGGGTAACATTGAAGGGAAGTCTGAAGGTTGGCTGGTTCCTGTAGCAGAGTGTGAAGTATTTGTGGGAACCACAGATGATGACAACAGAGTAATTCTTGTCATGTCGTGTCAGCTTAAAGTCATTGGTACAGAAAAGCAGCAGATGTACTAAACGGTTTTGGGTATATAGCACCTTTGCATGTGAAGTTATGCTCTTCTTGTCAGCCCTTTACAATTCTGATGCTGAAATTTTTAGTTTCACCACCTGTCTCACTCATGGTAAGTTCATGGTAATTGGACTGAGCATGCTAACTGCCAGTGTCCGCCATTTGAGATAAGGTTGCTGCTGCACAGCAAAGGTAAGAGACATGGGGCTGGTTACACTTGCACACATGCACACGTGTTGGCGCACATGATGAACGCTTCTTGTGTGAGATTGCAATCTGTACACAGGTAGCCTGTAGCACTAGGGGATCTACAAGGATTGGTACTGACCTGAGGTAGGTCTTATAATATGAATAAGCATTCATAGAGCAGGGCCTTTGTGCCTACTGGAAAATCTTCAGTGCTTTTACTGTATTATACATATGGGCATAATCTATCCTAATGTATAGTTTAACTTCATTTAGGCCTACTGAATCCAACGAGGGATCTAATTGGGGTAAAACATTCACACCAAGTTGAATTTGAAGTTCCAAATGACCCACATCCACATCTTGCAGGATTTCAAGATTGGCATATTGAGCTGGTTCTGCTCATAATCAGATTGCAAGGCTTTGTCCTCTCTTACTCGGTCAAGTTACTTACTTTGCTCCCAAGCAGAGAGAACAAAGGCCTCCCCCCACACACCAGAGTGACTCGGTTCTTGGGAAAGTAAGAGGTGGGGAGGAAATCTGCATCTAAAATTAGCTAGTCACAGTGCATCTGAGCTGGTATAACCCATGCCCATTGGTAGAAAAGAGGAAACTTAGACCTCTGGAGTGAATGAAGGAGGGGCTTGTCTTTGACGTTTTGGTGGAAAAGGTTCAGGCAGTGGTGTCAGGGGTGGAGCTAAAGTCCTCAGGAAGCTCTTACTTCCGACAACTTGAAGTCGCCATATTTAATTTTCCCAGAATGCTGTGCATGGGGGTTGTGACAGGGAAGGGGTGATGATGTGGCACCGCCGGATTGACCAGGGGTGCTTGGATTGCAGAACTTTCCACCCCAATTTCAAAACCCCTTCACAGCAATGATGGCAGAAGGATGCCCAGCTGGAAGGAGAGTCACCTGATGCCCCATCAAAGATAGACTTTGGGACTTTGATGGCAGCTGAACCCCAGGAGACTAGGACGTGTCTCTCCAGGGCCAGTGGGGCTTGCCCCCTTATGTCCCCTGAGGAACAGGTAGGGGAATGGACCTGCTTTAAGACCTTGTTGGTTTCCCTGGAACCTCTATAGACTCGCTTTATACTCCACTAAAACACACAGGTGCCCGACAAGTACCCAGGAGGCTATGGGACCTGGGGGTGAGGCAGGGAGGATATGCTGCCTATTGGCTGCAGATGGGCTGCACAAGATGCCACTGTGAACTTGATTGGAACTTTCAAGAGTGCAACAAGCGCCCATGGGCATGAAGACACTTTAGGCAAAGATAAACAGAACCTTCTCCAAACAATTTCATATAATACATTGCAATGAACAATTTTGTTCTTGTATGTTAACTGTTCACTTGTTTTGTATTGTCTTGCTCAGTCTTAGGATTTATGTTAGTTTTTTTATTTGCACTGTGAAAAATCATGTGTTTTGTATGTACGTGTTCAATTGCAGTATTGTTGTGGGTGCTCTTTGAGTAATTACACAGAATTATTTTAATGTATGTACTCTTTCTTCCGTTTTTATGTATAAAAAATATTGATGCTCATATATTTTTAAAAGAGAAAAATAATTATTGAATATATCTTTGTACGTTAGATAAAATAAACTTCCAAAACCATTGGTTTGGTGTATGACAGTTTATATATCATGGACATATTGCAATGTATTATATGAAATTGTTTGGAGAAGTTTCTGTTTATCTTTGCCTTTGTGATTTCCCTGCTTCCTTCTCCAAATCTATCCAGTTCAGTCGGGCACCCTCCCTGTTTTTCTGCATGAAGACACTTTAGTCTTACTAGTCTGCTAGGCAGTAGCTGAAAATGGGAAAGAGATGATAAAAGATTTCCAGAATCTTCTATGTCTTACTAAAGTGTGACGAGCCACGTTTTTAACACCTTTCTAAAAGGAAGATGTGGCTTTATGGTAAGATCGAGGGGTAGACTGTACCACAGCCTTGCAGCCACGACTGAAAAGGCTCTACCTCCCCATTTCTTTCAGTGGACTATGGGAACGATCAACTGATCGCGAGCTGCAGAGTGGAGATTTCTGGCTGGTACAGATCATTGGAACATGGCTTTAATATCAACTGGACTTGCTGAGTTGATGGCTTTATTAACAATGCAGAGTACCTTAAACAATATGCGCTTTTCTGCCAAGAGCCAGTGCAGATCATTGAGACCTTTTGATGCCGACTGCCACTTAGTTATATCCAGCGTGAGTCTAGCTGCCGCATTCTGAACCAATTGCAACTTTAAAATGGTTGTCTTGTTGGCCTGGAGGTAGAGTACATTACAATGATTTATTCTAGTGGTAACCAGCGCAAGCACAACATGTTTCTGAACCAGATGGGTCGTGTAGGGAAAGATTTTTCCTCAACATTTTCATCCAAAAGCAAGATGACACTGTGCAATTGACCTGGCTGTTCAATGACAGTTCACTGTCTAGGACAATGCTCAGGTTCTTCACTGTTTCAGCTGGCCTCTGTAGGGTACCGGCCATCAAGTGCTATTCCAGACTGAAGATTGACAGCCAAAGAGCAAGACCTCCATTTCAGGTAGTTCTTGCCCATCCATGCAGCTATAGCATCATACAGAGATTGACATTTGATGCAAACTACTCAGAATCTTTGGAGAAAAACACAATAATCTGTGTATCATCAGCATATGACACAGCCTTCAATCCAAAAGAATGAATGAGTGATGGCAAGTGGGCAAATATACAGATTAAACAGTGTAGGGCTCAGAGAAGAGCCCTGAGGAACCCCACAAGACATTGAAAAAGATTCAGAATGGAACTGATTCAGGGCAACCCTCTCTGATCTACCTGAAAGAAAGGACAGCAGATTCAGAGCTTTGTCCTTGATACCCAGTGTCATCAAGCCTTCCGTCAGCAGGGTGGGAGAGATGGTATCGAAAGCCGAGGAAAGGTCTAGCAGGATCCGTGCTGCAGCCTTCCCATCATCGACCAAGCTTCTGCTGCTCTCTTTTGTAGCTACCAAGGCAGTTTCAATCCTGTGGTTGCTACGAAAGCCATAATGCGAAGTATCCAGCAGATCCTGTTCCTCTGCATACCTCATAAGCACTTGATTGAGGTGTTTTTCCAGGATCTTGGCTGGGACCAGAAGCAGCGACATTGGCGTATCATTCTTGAGGTCATTGGGGTCAAGATTAGGCTTCTTATGTAAGGGTCTAATCATGGTCTCTTTCCATGGACTTGGGTAGTGTCCTGCCATAATAGCAGTGCTCATGATTGTGAGGGGATGAGCCACTGTGCCAGCTACAGAGCGCGAGGTTTTAGCAGCACAGGGTTCCCTAGGGGATCCCGACTTGATGTTAAGTAACAGTGACTCTGTAAGTTCTGGTGTTAGAAGCAGAAAACCTTGAATAACTCTACCTGTTCCTCCCTGGCCTCTAAGTAAACTAGAGACTTCTGCGGTGCTTCCCTACTGGGACTTCCCTTCACCTTCTCTAACGTACTGCAAGCTTTCAGCTTTGAGTAGATATTGATAATTTTAGCCTGGAATAAATCTGCTAGCTTGTTGCAGATCTCTTGAAATCCCTCCACCTTTGGGCAGGCCGGGGGGGGGAGGGAAGATGATGGAGGAATTCGAAAAAGCTCTTTGGGAGAGTTTATCATCTTAAATTGGTTGTTACAATAAAGTTGCTTTTCTTCCGTAATGACAAGCTTGTATCCTCTGGGGCAACCTTGTATATGGCCTTCTCCTGTTCCCCATAGCGTTTGCTCCAAATACATTCCTGATGGCAACACTTCTGCCTAAGGAGCCTCAGACCCTCCACAAACCAGGGGGCAGTTGGCACTTTCCTGTTCAGCTTAGATTCTTTTAGGAGAGCTACCAGATCAGCCACGGTCCGCAACTAATCGGAGAAGCTTTCCGCCCCTTTGTCCACCTCATCATGGATGGCACAAGGAGTACTGTTGAGGGCACTGACCAAGGGCTCAGTTGAAACCCACTTCCAGTTCCTGGACATAATCTTCATGCCAGTTACTTAATCATTCTTCTGGGATGGGGGGAGTGTCAGTAAGAAAATCACAGCCATGTGGCCTGACCAAAGTAAGGGGCAGTGCCTCTTGAACTGCTAGACGAGTGTCATCGGTGAAGATTCCATCAAGAGTATGACCTGATGCATATGTAGGGACCATGACTTGCTGAGATAGTCAAAGGCAGGCAAGGGTTTCCTTAAATAGCCTAACCTCAGTGTTGTCGAAGGCCTCCAGATGGAGTTTAAAGTCTCCCAAAATGGTAAAGTTGTTTTTTACCAGATATGGCTCAATATGATTTGCAGCTTGTGCTGCAAACACCAACCTTGGACCAGGAGGCCTTTAGACTAAAATAGCAGCGAAGAAGTAAGTGGCAGTAATTTCTATAGTAAAGCTCATCGCCTCACAGGGACTTACCCACTGTAACCTTTTGGCATGACAGGGGTACTCTGACTTATGAATAATAGCCAGCCCATCTCTAAATTTGCCTGTCCTATCTGATCTTATGATAGTGTATCCAGGCGAGACATCATCTTCAAGGTCTGGGCCTGAGGCTTCATTGGCCCAGGACTCAGTGATAAATAGCCAATCCGGGCAATGGAATCGTATAAGTTCTGCAAGTTCAAGTTTGTGTTTAAGGAGTGACCTGGAATTAATGAGAAATCCCCTACAATGACCTCTCTCCCAGATGGCTCCTTAATGGGCATGTCTATGAGAGGGTTGTAGGGGGCATCCAGAGGATGGATAACCAGAAGGTAGTTGTTTACCTTAAACCCACAGTTGACACAGTAACATCTATTAGAAAAAAAAGGTTAATTGAACACAAAGGCCATGCATGAAGGCAGCTTACCTTAAAGTTAAAAGCTGTGGAGTTGTTGGGTAGAGTTCTTCAATGGGGTCAGTCTTGGTATACAAGATGCAGGGGTCTGGGCTGTGGGTGCAGTCTGGACGTGGATGGCCGCAGACAGGCTTACCTTTGGCTGGCCTTCGATGCACCAGCAGTGCATCTGCGCACTCATGGGAAATATGTACTGTCTCCAAGGAGACCGCTAGAGCACAGACAGAACCCCAATCCCCCTACCAGGAAGTGAAAGCAGAACACCGCTTCTGCAACAATTGGTGCTTACAGCCATGGTGAACTGAGGAGCAGGTGAGTGAGATGGCAGACCATGCCTTTCTTGGTTGGACTGAGTGAGTACAAAAGGTAATTTTAAAAACCAGCTCAAATAGTACGAACAAAAGGAGAAGAAGAAAAAGACCAGGAACCAGGTCGAGGACAGACCTGGAGCAGGGAGTCTTAAAAAACAAGCCCTCCCATCCCCATGAAACAACGTTTTTTGTTTCTGCCTGCTGTAAGCAGCACGAATGTACAAAGTGGATGCTGGCACCTGCAGAGCGCAGAGAGCCTATAGGCATTTCAGGGACCTTGGGGTTCTCCCTGCAGTCCCCAATTATACCTAAGACTGAGAGTGCATTGAGTGAGGCCAGGGTAACTAAAAACAAATAAAAAGACTTGCTGCTAGACCGCCATGAGTGAGGCAAAACTGTATTTTTTTTGTCCCTCTGAGGCAGAGTTCAAGCTGTGTAAAATGGCCATTGCCCCCCGCTCTGAATTATGTGTTCAGAATGCTACCCCTTCTGGTCCCACAATTGAGCCTAGCCCCTGGTTTTTGATAGAGCCAACCCACTTTGGAGATAGATTTCTGTCCCAGAAAAAACCTCTGAAGGACTTAGAATAGCTAAAGCCATTTCACCCGATCAACGGCCTTTTCCGCGTCCAAGGCGAGGGTCAGGGTCTCCCAATCTGATGAGATAGAGGCCCAGAGCAAGCGTGCCAGCATTCAGAGATTGTTCTGGGAACAACCGCCCCGGCACAAACCCTACTTGAGATTGATGCATGAGGTAAGGGGTGACCTTACCCAGCCTGGTCACAAAAATGTCTGTCAAGATCTTGACGTCAGCTTTGATTAGGGAGATAGGTCTATAACTCCGGCAGTCTAGGGGATCTTTACCATCCTTTGGCAGGAGGGTGTGTTGTATTACGCTTTAGGTGTCCGTTTATAGGTTTTCCTGATACATGTCCTTATATAGGCACATTTCGCATTGCCCTTTTATAGGCATAAGATCCCAGTCATTATTTAGGCATTAGCCATGCTATCCAAATACAGGCATGGTCACCTACATCCGTCCACCCCAACGTCACAACGAGTTCTTAGAAACAAGACCCTTAAGCTCTTGGGAGTTCCCCTAGCACAGGATTATTGATTTCTCCAAGAACTCATTTATTATGCATGAACCGCTATTCCTTAAGGGTTCATTCCTGACGTCTTCCTCTGCCCGACGTTACGTCAATGCTAACATTCCACGGCACCTACCGGGTAAAAATATACCTTTCCTTGCCCAAGCAAGTAGGAGGAGACCTCGACTTTAGAGGAGCCTGTGTCCCGGTCTGACGCACTGACAAGAGACGCTGTCATCCCTGCTCGCAGAGAATTCATCTTCAAGTGTTCTGACTCCCTTCGCGGGGTGTTAGAGTTCGAGACCTGGAAAGAGATTCCCACCTCACTCATTCTCAAGGTATGGAGCTGACTAGACCCTAGAGGGACACTTGGCATACTAAACTTAGCATACCATACTATAGCCTACCATACTATTGTATACAGCACCTACTTCTTACCTTGTACTATACTTAGGTTAGGTACACTGTGGTAGAACTAGTTAGAGAAGCATCTTATGAGTACTCGCATTTTTAGCTTATGTTATTTATGTATATGAATATATGTGTCATAGCTAAAAGATAATGCTAGCGCAGTATTCTTTCTTTCTACTGCTTCGGCTGTACATAATATATCTTGCATACTGTCTTGTGATTGTAACACCTCATATTTCTTACACGAGAAACAAGACTGTTCAATAAATCCTTTTATTGAAACGCCCGTCTATTCTTTCTGTGTAACTCTGAAGAAACTAAGCATGCATGATTAGCTGAGTGAGTGAAACTGTTATCTGTTGTTTCCACGATTCTGAGAGTGTTCCGATTCTAAAGGGAAGCAAAGTTGTCATGTTTAAGCGGTTGCCAGAAACTACTCCCTTCTTGTTTACAAGGAGTTTCTAGTGGCCTCTGAGTTAGCTGGTACAAATTAATTAAGTTTAATATACTCGACAGGGGCATACTGACCACAGTCCAATGCCAAACCTATGGGGTATATTATTCCAATGCGCAGAGCCTATTAGGGAAATAGGCACTACACTACATGGCGCCCAACGTTTGGTAAGGCACTAATTTAACACTAGATTCTGAGTAGCTCAGTCGTGCTTTTCTCAGAGATCCTTACTCACATACTCCATAAGATGTCTGGAGTGGGTAGGGTTAAGTATCCGCCGAAACTGAATAGGACAAAAATCCTATATATTAGCTGTTTGTTTTGTTCAACGTTGAAGGATACAGTGTTCCAAAATATTGTGCACCTTATCTTTGTTTCCTTGAAACTTGTTCTACATTTTTCAAAAACAATGTCCCTGAACGGGGATACTAACACTGAGAACAGTGTAGCTGCGGCTGACCCAGTCATAACAGCTTTTAATTTTACAGGTTTAAATGAAACCGATGAGGGTGTTATAAACATCCCTCCAAACTTAAGGAGAGCCATCACTCTAAAATGTATAAAACATGGCCTAACACCAAGAGGTGGTAGAGCAGTTTTTGTGATAAAGGCACACGAATCCTTTCAGACAGAGGTATTCTATTCATGGATTGTATTCCCAGAATAAAATCCAGTAACAAAAGTATTTCACTTCTCTAAAGAAGATAAACCACCTGAGGAATATATTCCTTTTGAGGATATTGAAATTCTACTCACATACCAGGAGCATAATCTCTAGTTTAAAGGCGCCCTAAAACATCACAGAAACATTACCAGGCTCGGTCCACTAGGTAGACCAGGACCAACATGGTCGATTTTAGCAGGCTACACACCTCATCCTGATATCGAAGAAATGTCAGACGAATTTAGGTATGAAATTACTGAAAAACTTTGACCAGGTCTCAACAATAATATTATCTAATATTAAAGGGGAGGCAGCATCAGTGGCGATCCGCCAACGCTTCAGGGAATTTGATGTAACAGAACATCAACATGAACTACCCAGAATAATAGAAAAATCTTATGCAGAATTAGGTAGAGACAGTTTGGGTGGAAAACCGTTGAAGCCAAAACTGTCTGAAGATCCTGAGAAGGACTCCAATATTCAAAATCCTACATCTTCTAAAAAGAAGTGGGAAACTAATAAACAAAATCAAAAAGAGACACGTTCGCAATCCCGAGGAAGGTCTCCTCAAAAGGAGCCCTCTGAAAGGAGGTATAACCTCAGGAATATGGATAATTTAAGAAAACCTGACAGGTATCAAGATACTGATACACGTTCCTCTTGTACCTTTCAGATATCGTCATAGACAGCAGAAAGAAGAGGACGGTCAGATCACAAAGAAAAACACGTTACGTCCAAAGACGATCAACACGTTCAGAAAAATAAATCAAAACCTCAATTCATCAAAAAGAAGGTAGCAGGTCTGAAGATCAGACATGCCGAGAATACTGAGAACACAGCTCAAGAACAGAGAATGGGCTCAGACAATGCTGGCCAGTGCAGTAGAAGTAACAATAGCTCGCCAGAACCTGAAGGAACTTCTGGAGATAGTGGACTTGAATGAGTAAATCACAGTAGAGACTGTATACACCAGGGTTAGTACTCCACAAAAGTTATATGAGATAACACTCCAGATGGAGGGAGACATACCAAGAAAAGTGAAAGCACTCTTTTGGGAAAAACTTTCAAGGTGTCATGATATACTTCTAGCAGAACAGGACTGGCCACCAACATTTGTCTGGGAGTGCCCACATAGCGAGGACATCATTATGCCAGCCTTCTACAACTATACTCCAATTCACCTAAAATATACTTATGCCAGGAAATGGGCAGTAGCTCAGGCCCCAGCATTATACAAAAATCATGTAGGATGGGATGAGGACTCACCTCACCACAAAATACAGCAAAAAATCAACCTACTGCACAAAGGCAGTACCCAATAAAGCAAGAAGCTAAAAAACATGTCAGGGAGATCTTAGATCAACTTGAATACCAAGGGGTGATTGAAACATGCATCTCTTCAATGAACAATCCTTTGTTACCTGTATCCAAACCAGACAATACATATCGTCTAGTTTTGGATTACAGACACTTGAACACTTGTTCCAAAACTTTTGCTGTGCAAAATGCACATAGTACAGCATTCATGGATAACATTGTGCGTAAAAAATATAAAACCACATTGGACATTTCAAATGGTTTCTTTTGTCAAAACATAGCACCTGAAAGCAGGTACTTAACAGCTTTCTCAATAATGGGGATCTAACGTCAATTTTGTCGACTCCCACAAGGGTTCAAAAACAACCCGGGGTTATTCTCAGCAAGGGTAACAGAGTTACTACAAATTTATGATGATGAGGCATTGTCATATATCGATGACATCTATCTGACAGACGATGACCTAGATAGGCACTTGAACAGGGTGAATAGCATTATACTGGGCTACGCCTCTGAGGGCTACAAATTCAACTTTAAAAAATCCAGAATTGCTCATCTCAATGTCCTTTTCCTAGGATATAAGCTTTCAAGTGAAGGCAAGAGCCTGGCAGCTAACTTTTTAGAAAAGTGTACACTGCGCCAACCTCCAAAAACGCTGAAAAACTTACAATCCATCTTGGGTTTCTTAAATTTTGGAAGAACTTACACTCTAAATTACGCAGAAAGGGTTAAACCTCTCTACGAATTAATCAAACCTACGGCAGACCGAAGACCTCCTAACCTTCAGGAAACTCCTCAATACCTGGCTCTTCGAACAGTAGCAGTGTTCCCCCCCTAGCGCCATGAGACCCTCACGGGTATGTAGTGCGCTTTACAAATGCTATGATTGATTGATTGACTTTTCAACAAAACATTGGACACAGGAACACACAGACATCCTGCGTTCACTCCAAGCTAACATGTTAGCAACAAATCACTTACAAACACACGTAAATAAACGCAATTTAGTGATCCGAATAATTTCGGGTCAATGCGGATTCACCTATTTACCATTTAATGAGGGTGAAAAAGTGCCAATAGCATACAAATCACATTTGTATACACAAGCAGAAATGCGCTTCACTTCAACAGAAAAGATACTGATAGCAGTTCAAACCGCTGTAGCAAAAGAAAGAGCACTATCTCAGGGGAAACGCATTATTGTCGTGACTCCACTACCAGCCTTAGAGGCGGTTACAAAAGCGAGCATTCCAAATGCAAAAGCTTCAATCCTAGATGGATACAATGGGTTAGTTCTCTTGCTGCAACAGATGTTGAATATGTTTTTGATCCTGATTTAAAAACACAAGCGTTCCTGCAATATGAACATGAATGTCCTCTGCCCACTGAAATTCTGCCTCTCAATCAGTACGAATTTATAATTTATACTACGGATCAGCACAACCCGCTACAGGGAGTAAGCAAGCTTACAGTGCAGCATGCGCAATCGTTAAAGGTCGCATGCGCGATGGTAACTTCTGACCAATGGTCACTAAAATTCAATCTCTAGGAGATTATACAGCTCAGCGAGCTGAACTACAAGCATTCAAACTGGCACTTGAAAGTACAAATCGCGAATTCCCCACACTTAGAGTGTGCGATTCCTTTTACTGTGTTCAGTCATATAATGAATATTTATACAATTGGCTTCAAAACGGATTCAAAGATGCAAAAGGTGGCACAATAAAGCATAAAACGCTTTGGTAACAAGTAGTTCAGTTGAGAAATGAACTACCAAAAGCTCACGTGATACACACGCTGAGTCATCAACGTGATGACGTTCACGTTACAGGGAATTCATTGGCTGATAAGCCGCAATGGGGGCTGTACAAACGGCTTCCGTAGCTGCAATCACTCATTCAAAAATGAGAATAGATAATGAGATATTGTTGACTGTCAATGCTTCAAGCAAAGGCAGTGGTGCAGCGTTACCAAAAAACTTTCTACCCAAGTACTCTTATGTAATTGATGCGAACAACGTTCCTTTTGCTCAAATCCCTGGAGTGTGGGATAGGGTAATCCCAAACATGGAACGTAGAGCAGCTTTGATTTATGAAGCCCATCTTGGGGAGAGTCTGTCACATCAGGGGATCTCTAAAACAATATTAACATTAAAAGAGATGTACTGGAGGCCTGGAATGAATACACTGATTCACATCTTCATCAATGACTGCAGAGACTGCAATAGACAGCGTAGTACAGAAAGCCATCAGACACCAGACTACGAAACAGCCTGCCCAGTACAGACACCATTGTTAGACAGCATTAGACTATCTACGTGCAGGCGTCCTTTATGACAAATGCATTCCCACAAACACTAAGTCAAGGTTCCTATGGATGTGACCTCAGCACTCGGCTGACGCTTAAACTGTTGTAAAAGATTTGCGAGTCTTTATCGGCACATACGCAATTGGCACACTACATTCTGACCAGGACCCTGCGATTAGCTCTCGGACTTACAAAGAAGCCGTGGCCAGTTTGGGCGTAGCATTGCGGTACTTCTCTCCATTTCATCCTGAGGGAAATTCTGTTGTGGAAAGGAAAAACCGGGACATAAAGCAGTCTATAACAACTAGAGTATTAGGTTTGGGTGATGGGTGGGTCAAACATCTTTATGGGGTCCAACGCTCATTAAATAATTTGCCAATAAGTTCTCTAGGGGGGTCACTTCATATGAGGTCCTATTTGGGACAAGAATGTGGGTCCTGATCTCGAATGTAAAGGCACAGTTGTGGAAAATAAACCCTTTGATATCAAAGATCGTTTTACAGGATCTAAATAAACTAAGATCAAAACAAAGCAACGTGTTCCTGAAGCCAACCACCACTGGGGAAAAACCGGCAGTCGCAGCAAGGCCTGTCTGGATTGCAAAAGTTGGGGATCTAGTCAGAGAGAAGACTGCGGACAAGAAGGAATTTGGACCTTCTTACAGGCAACCAGTACCTGTCCTAGCATCTACTGAACAAGAACAGTACTTCTGCCACCCCTTGCTGGAAAAAAGGAGAAAAGATTTGTGTCAATCGACCTCGTCAAACCACACTATAAGGCCCATACTAAATAGTAGGCCTCGTGGACTCCGACCTAGTAGCAGACGCCCTCCTCTCGCTACTATCCAAGAGGTTCAGACTGAAAGGTTCATAACCGTTGAAAATTCAGCAGTAAGAGATGAAGGACTGAGCAACAATGCTATGGAACTCATCCCTCTTGAAACTCAAGTAACAGTTCATCCAGATACACCTGTCTACGCAAACGTAACACGTGATCAACTGGTTCCAGTGATTTCGACGAAACCTGATGCAATTATAACAATTGACGAACTGCTTCTGGCTACTTCGTTAACTTTGATACGTTTTCTGAGGATCCAAGTGAGCCTGAAGCGATGCCAGCCCTAAAAACTTTAAAACGACAAGTACATGAATTTTTTCGTTTTCTGAAAGACACTTATCTGGTTTTACCATGGATTGAAGTATGGATTATTTCTGGAATATTCTTTCTGCTTTGGCTAGCTTTAGTAATGACTCTTAGCGTGCTTTTGAATGGCAGATACATTTGTATGGACACTGAAAGTAAAAATGTAAACTTACTTTTAAAACCACACCAATCTTCCCATCGTGAAGCAAGAGACTTGTCAGTAGTGAACATCACCGCAGTTCCTATACAGGATGGTATAATTTGGGACAAAACCAATTTCAACTTATTCGGCCCGACAGAAGTTTTCAAGATTCCACATTTATTTAAAATTTCATTCAGTGACTTTATTACCTCCAGTACCTATTCTGATGATTGTGACTTTGAGACTGTTAATAACATGATGTGTGATCTAGAAAGGTCTGCTGCGTTCTCTAACAATGAAAACTTAGAGGGTTCATCAGACTACGAACAGCTTTATTGTTACACCCACTATGGTCATAATTTCTTGCATAGATCTGCAACACCTAGAAATGTATTTATGTTTAACCAATGGGAACATTGTCCTACACCACCAAAGGGTAGTTCAAAAACGTTTTCAAATAAGTTTCCCTATTTTTCAGGGTAGAATACATCTGATCCAGAAACATTCTTCTATAGAAAAGTAAACAAAACAGGACAGAAAAATATGTTAACAAATACAAAAAACTGCTTTATTCTGCAGCCTTTATTGCCCAACTGTCTAGACAAGGATTTGACTTTTGGAAAGACACAATCGACACAAAATCTGTCTGGGGTTCTAAAGATTGACAAGTGCAGGGGATAGAAGCTTTGTTTAGAGCCTGTATAATCCCTCAGCAAATAATGTTTTTGAATGACACTGTGCAACAAACGTCTTGCCTTGGATTAGCCAAGATCAAAGACATGAACACACCTTCTGTACCAAAACCTGCAAGCAATAGCACTACACAGGGAGCGGTCACAGTAGACACAATTCTACAAACCAACAGATCAGATCCTGATTGGGAAAAATGGTTGCTCTGGCCCACAGACACAAACATCTGTCAAGAAAGATTCCTGAATAGAAGACAGGGCTTTACTATTCATAGGCCAGACCCACGTTATGTTCAACAACAGCATCCGGGGGTAGTAACAACATACAGTATAGGAAAATTGTGCCTCGACTGGCTACGAAAATCTACACTCGAGGATGTGAAACAACACTTATCTTTACTTAAAGATGACGCAGACCTCAGGGATTTCTTGCTAGGACCGAGAAAACCACGTCAAAAACGTTTCATATATGCCGGCATTTATGCTGCTTATAATGAAATATGGAAGGTTTCAGAGGCGGAGGCCGCTGAAAGAATACGTGAGCTTGATCATATTAACTTAGTGAAATCTCTCTCTGTGGTCGACAATGGGTTAACAACTTTGTTCTGTGGTCGACAATGGGTTAACAACTTTGTCATCCAGAATATATTCACTGGACAACATTGTATCAACTGCTATTGACATACTGGAACAAGATTTAGCAATGTTACAACAAGGCCAATCTCAGTTACGTTCTATTATCTTCTTAGGCTGGACGCTGCAATCCTTGCGTGCAGGCTATGTGCCTTGGTGTTTTATCAACACGTTGTCTCTGTTTTCACAATACAATCTCACTGATAAACAGATCGAACTGGCACAAAGGGGAGCAAAATATGCAGTGCTGAGCATTGAAAAACTGGAAAAATTACCATTTACGGTAGCAGAAAAACCAGCTACAGAATGGCTTATCCATGGCAAAATAACTCTGCCTGTCATTACTTTTCATTTTCAGTATTGCCTCAAAAAAATGCAAGCAGGCAAAATATGAAAGGTTGGGTAAAGAATACATTAAGACATCCTGGGTTTTACCTTACGAATACAGATGTTGGAGTGGGGGTCGTGAAGTGTTTCTAAGCGGTACACACTGTGAAAATGCACTGAGCGGACCTCTCATATGTCAGGACATTTCTTTACATGGGGCTTGCAATGGTTCTGTGGCAAACTTGTCCTGCCACTTGCAGGGTACACCAACTGCTGTGATTAATCCAACGTTTGGCCAACTTTCTAACGGGAGTTCCCTCATGTTGAATGATCAAAGTTGCTGTGGCATGTTGCCAGGAATCCCATATCTGGTAACGGTTAGCTCCAGGGTTACTTGTTGTAAGCAAGTATTGTTCCCCCAAATAGACACAGTCAGCGAGTCGCCTCTATGGCCTTCAATGAATGTTTCTTTTATACGTTTTGATACTTTAAGCAGAATGAAAGCCATGCTTTTGCAACAGACCGTGCCTTTGACCTCGGCCAAAGAAACCTATATTCTACAAATTGCAAGGACTTCGGCTGAGATACAGGCTCTAATATGTACAAAATGCCCTATACATTTTGTAGAAATGATGGGACGTATCTTAAACATGTCTGATATGAGCGGGAATGTACATGTATTTAAGACCATATGTTCAGGACTGTTAACACCTTTTCAGGCAGTCCTCGGAATCATTCCAAACTTCGTGCACTCACTGTTTGCTGGTCTGCCATTAATTCTAGCACTCATTGCAGGAATCCTGTTTCTATTCCTACTACTACGCTATGGCAAGCCTATCCACCGGCATCAGTCCCAGGAACTTGGAGAAAGCTCTCCTAGAGCGGAAGTGCCGTGAGCGCATAGTGCAATTTTTGGGGATACCTCGTCTACGGGAACTTAATACAACATGGTTTCTGTCATTTAGACCAATCTTGCAAGATTGCATCTTACCTGTTCTACGCTGCCTGCTTTGCAGTGAAGAATGCGTGCTAGACATATGTCTAACACTCCCATCAGTCATGCCAACGGATATCGATACTCTGCTGGACCCGATAACTGCCCATGCTTTGTGTTGTCCCCAGAGGCTACCAATCCTGATGACGGCATTCGTTGAGATCTCACAGATGCTTCCTGCTGCTGTTGAGGTACGAGATGGACCAACAGGCACACAGGTAACAACAGACGTGAACATTGCAGCGGCATCCCATTCTGAAGGCGATACTTCACATCTCTGTGCAGTTAACCTTCTAAACGATGTGTTCCAACTGTCATCGACATCGGTAGACGATCTTTTGTCTACAAGAGTTGATGATTTCATGTTTTCTCCAGACCCATACACTGACTTTGGTTCGGCTCACAGTGTACCAGGGAAGCAATGAATTTGGCCTCCATATTTTCATAACAGAACAGAACTTGGAACTCTTCCTAAAATTGATTTTTTTCTAAATTTGAAAATACATGGCAAATCAATCTGCTACAGTAGAACTATTCATATAGAACGGACTAATTTGAATACTTCCAGGGATACATTGGCACCTTATTTACCACTATTTCATTTAGTACCATGTTATGAAATGGCTTTGGTTTTTGAATAATTGTCAACCATTTCGTCATATGTCTATATTTCTATTCATTCCTATTGCATTTATTTCCGATATATGCTTAGAATGAAAAACTGCTTTAAAATGTACAGCACCTTTTCATTACATGTTTAGCTACAGTTTTCTTTTAAACTTCTTTTAGTATGCTTTTACAAATGTTTTTAGCAACATGTGGTACTCAGTTTAAGGTTTAGCATTTAATGTTTAGCATTTAGTGTTATTGTTCATTCGAAAGTGGAGTTGGTGTTGTATTCCGCTTTCGGTGTCCGTATAAAGGTTTTGTTGACATATGTCCTTATATAGGCACATTTCGCATTGCCCTTATATAGGCATAAGATCCCAGTCCTTATTTAGGCATTAGCCATGCTATCCAAATACAGGCATGGTCAGCTACATCCGTCCACCCCAACATCACAATGAGTTCTTAGAAACCAGACCCTTAAGCTCTTGGGAGTTCCCCTAGCACAGGATTATTGATTTCTCCAAGAACTCATTTATTATGCATGAACCGCTATTCCTTAAGGGTTCATTCCTGACGTCTTCCTCTGCCCAACGTTACGTCAATGCTAACATTCCATGGCACCTACCGGGTAAAAATATACCTTTCCTTGCCCAAGCAAGTAGGAGGAGACCTCGACTTTAGAGGAGCCTGTGTCCCAGCCTGACGCACTGACAAGAGACGCTGTCATCCCTGCTCGAAGAGAATTCAGCTTCCAGTGTTCTGACTCCCTTTGCGGGGTGTTAGAGTTCGAGACCTGGAAAGAGATTTCCACCCCACTCATTCTCAAGGTATGGAGTTGACTAGAACCTAGAGGGACTCTTGGCATACTAAACTTAGCATACCATACTATAGCCTACCATACTAGTGTATACAGCACCTACTTCTTACCTTGTACTATACTTAGGTTAGGTACACTGGGGTAGAACTAGTTAGAGAAGCATCTCATGAGTACTCGCATTTTTAGCTTATGTTATTTATGTATATTAATATATGTGTCATAGTTAAAAGATAATGCTAGCGCAGTATTATTTCTTTCTACTGCTTCCGCTGTACATAATATATCTTGCATACTGTCTTGTGATTGTAACAGCTCATATCTCTTACACGAGAAACAAGACTGTTCAATAAATCCTTTTATTGAAACGCCCATCTATTCTTTCTGTGTAACTCTGAAGAAACCAAGCATGCACGATTAGCTGAGTGAAACTGTTATCTGTTGTTTCCACGATTCTGAGAGTGTTTCGATTCTAAAGGGAAACAAAGTTGTCATGTTTATGCGGTTGCCAGAAACTACTCCCTTCTTGTTTACAAGGAGTTTCTAGTGGCCTCTGAGTTAGCTGGTACAAATTAATTAAGTTTAATATACTCGATAGGAGCATACTGACCTGTCCTAGGCCAAACCTATAGGGTATATTATTCCAATGCGCAGAGCCTATTAGGGAAATAGGAACTACACTACAAGTGATGATGGCTTTTTTAGAGCGGGTGCTTAAGGAGTTGGTGGTTTCCGCCTCTCTGTAGGCTCCATGCAGCATTTGAATGAACAGGGGCTTACAAGTTTCATAAAATTCCCCCGGATATCCATCCTCACCTGGTGGTTTGCAGGTAGGGAGGGTGGAGAAATCTTCCCTAATTTCTTTTGGCGTAATCTCACCCTCTAGGAGCCCACGATATTAGTCAGAGCAAGTAGGTAAAGAAAGAGGGCTGAGGGAGGTGTCCTTTTCCTCTCAGTTAGGCATGGTGGATGCAGTGTACAGGGTTTCACAGTAGGAAACTAAACCCTCTGCTATGCTTTAAGGGTGTGTTTGGAGTGTCCCTTGCATGTCGCAAATGGATGGTATTGCAATTGGGGGTTCCCATTCTCAAATGTGAAAGTCCAGCAACTGTCTAACCATATCCCCACATTTGTAACATTGCCGCTTGAGTTTCAGCAGCTTAGTTGAGGGCGAATTTCACAGTTTCCAGCTGATGGAGGTGTGGAACCATGTGGGATGTATTGAAGGCAGCCAAGGATCGAGATACCACAGCGTCTAACTGTCCCCTCTCTGTCTGGGCTTTGTCACGCTTAATGGCTATGTCCCTCATAGGTAGACCCCACTATGTAGCCTTTCCTGCCGCCCAGAGAATCTGAGGTGAGTCCACTGAGTAGATGTTGTCGGAGTGATACACGTGGACATGCAAGAGCAGTAGGCATTTATCCTCTAGTGTCCTCAATTTGGCCATATTCATTACCAACCTCTCCCATGAGGGGGCCCATGGAGGGCCCCTGATGTATTTATTGGGCAGTGGGCCGAGATCCCCCCAGGTTGGATAGTCACCTAAAACATATAGTGAAGCAAGGGGCCCGATGTGACAAAGTAATCAATTCTGGAGGACGTACTGTGGACTCTCGAGAAGTAGGTATAATTCCTATCTGTTGGATGGGAGAGTGTCACACATCCATGAGAGCATAACATCTGTCAGTATGGCCCAATCCGCAGCATTGCAAACATCTGGGGGGTCTGTGCTGTCTACAGTGGAGCTAATAGAGATAATCCAGTCCTCCCAATCATCAACTGAGTGGTCCCAAACTTTGTGAAATGCAGCAAAATGCAGATCAGAAAGCTGGTTTTAGTCATTTTGAGTGCATACATTTAGCCAACTATAAATATGTATTCAAATGATTTGAGTTTGGCGAAGACAAAACTACCCTATGGGTCTGTCCAAGTGCAGAGTTGAGTATGTGGGAAGGCTTTGCTGATGAGGATGGCAACGCCTCACTTCTTTGTGGTATTAGCGGTGGGGGCTAGATACATCCCCTTGGTCCATTTGACAACTATGCACCACTCATCCAACACAAACCCTCTTCAGTTTGTCTGCCTCTGTCAGTGAGAGGAGGGTTTCTAGAACAGTGTGATGTCTGTGTTAAAGTGTTTCAGGTAAGTCAGGGTTTACTGTCGCTTGAAGTAGCTATTCAGTCTGTTCACATTGAGGGAACGTATTGGTCACTGGGACCCGTTCTGGTAAGGGCATAGTCATGGCCTGGCAGGAAGTGAGATTGCAAGGGTAGTGAGAGTAAAAGGGTGGGCGTCACTGACTGTGTGAGGATTATGGGTGTAAGTCATGGTCAGCAACGCTGGTTCGAAGAAAGGAAGGACTTGTAGGTTAGTAGTTTTGCCTTAAAATAAAAGAGGAAGAGGTGAAGGGTTCAAACCTTTACCGCAGTCTGCTTCATCCCCCCTGAAAGACCTGGGCCTCCAGAAGTGGGGGATGTCTCAATGCATTTTGAGGCCTTCTCAGTCAGAGTTCCTGTGAGATGGCACCTGATCCCTGTCAAAGGGATGAGGAGGTACTCATTCCTGGATGCTTAAGGTTGGAGACCTGTGTCTCAGCAAAGGCCCCTGAGAGTCTGTCTCCATTGAGGTGAAGCCCTCCACATCCAAGAAGTTTTCCATGTCATCAGGTTCTGTGAATTCCAGCGTGCGGTTGTTAGAGGAGATGAGTATCACTGGCGGATTTAGTAAGCCATCTTTAATGCCATGATGGTGGAGGAAGGAGCAGAGAGACAGAATTATTGTTTGCTTCACCGAATTTCATGTGCAAAGTCCGCCGTTATGTGGATCTGCTGGCCCTCCATGGAAATGGACCCTCATGTTTCCTAGTGTATGTCTAACGGGGTACGCTGTGATCGCTCTGTGCTGGGAGGATATGTAGTAGCTATGAGAACGGTCTCTATGCGCCATTTGAAATTCCATTGGTTCCAGAAAGCTGATGCCTAGTAGCTGGGACAGGAGCGTCTGCAGAAAGCCCACCATATCTTGTACCTCCACCTCCTCCTGTCCTCCGAAGATGTGTATATTGTTCCGCCTGGAGTGGTCTTTCAAATCTGTGAGTTTCTGTTGGAGACGCCAAACCTCCGCAACCCAATCAGGTTGTTCTGCAATCTGTTGATCCAAGTCATCTAGTCGCTCATCAACTGTGTCAAGGCATTTGTGCACCGACATGAAGTCACCTCGAAGCGATTTGATTTTGCAGATAGGCCGTTCACCGTGGTGTCTAATGTGCAGAGCTTACAGCCAAGAACCGCTATCTCCTTAAGGATGGTGTCTAGTACCATGTCTTGTTTTGAAGTGGTCCCTGATTTTGAACCTGCCAGTGCATCCGAGATGGTAAGTTGTCATGACGGTTTCGGGCCCAACATGCGGTCTTTCCAGGGAGACGACCCAGCTTGGCTGAGTGTTTTCTGGATGAGAAGCCAGAGAAAAGGAGCAGATTACAGGTGCTGGTCTCGACATAGGCAAGGGATGACCCTGCGTGGCAGCCTCAGGCAAAATAGGTGTCAAAAGGGTGAGGGCTCCTTTACTTCTCAGGTAGGGGAAGAAACAATGAGAGGTCAGAGTAAGGGCCCATGTAGAAGGCCCCTGCGAGCTCCCCAGGACCACAGAAAGTGTAGACATGGGAAAATATACCTGGGGGAATCAGGTGATCACACTGCAGGCAGGATAGGCAGGGCCCCCAATTGGAGTCATCTGGCCTCATCCATGAGGAGATGGTTTATCCTGCACCCGCAGTTCTGTCCCCAAGCAGCAGACAATGAGGTAAGGCGGGATGGGGAGTGCCGCTGATGAGGCTAGGTTGCTGGCAGCAAGCCTTCTGGCCAGTCTCAAGATGCACAGTCTCAAATGAGCCTGATGGGCTTAATCCGTGTAGCGCTAAATAAACTGGCTAAAGACCAAGTTTCACACAAATGAAAAATTGTTAATGCTTAGTTGTTGAATCTATTCAAAACAATGTGGTAGCATCCAATATAAAAATAATTCCTTTGTCATACATCCTCAATGATGTGAGTGTCATCTTCAATGAATTCCAATGCCTCAAGAGACCCAATGCAATTTGGGTGAGACAAATGTTGCTGGTAGCCATTGCAGACCTGGGGACTTAGTCTCCTCTCCTGAAGTTATAAAAAAAATATAGATGTATGGTTGCAGGGTAGGGATACCCTGAGCCAGTCTGCCCCATGGGAGGGGCT
Source organism: Triturus cristatus (assembly GCF_964204655.1). Lineage (NCBI taxonomy): Eukaryota > Metazoa > Chordata > Amphibia > Caudata > Salamandridae > Triturus > Triturus cristatus. The sequence goes on from NC_140593.1 coordinate 249,259,867, forward strand.
CAGAGGGAAACCCTGGAGCCAAAAACAAATTGGTAACAAATACAGGGACACTTGAGGCGTCAAAAAGAAAATGTGTAGGACCTTGTCTGGCAGTTCGGGCTGGACTGTTCCCAGGAGGGGCAGCGTCAAGACTGATTTCCACATCCCTGGGACCAAAATGGGGTGGCATTGTGAGCCAAAGAAGGATGGATTTAACCCAGATTTCTCGAATGGGGGTGAGTGTTTGAAATGTTTCAGCACTTCGTCCATCATCTTGTTGTGTTTATATATAAGTCGGATTTAAACATTTTAAGCAAAACTGCTTTGCAGTTTGAGATATTTAAACAATTAATGTGTGTTGCCAGGTGCAGTGTCTATGTTTCTGTGTTGTTTCCTGGCACATTCAACAAGTGAGGAGGTGGGCAGCACAAACAGATCTGCTGCACGGTGCCCATTTAGGGATAGCAGAGCCTATTTTAACAACTTCCTTGTGTCCTAGTAGCCTGCTGTAAACCTGCTCACCTGACTGGGTCCATGCAAAATATGTATTAAGTACGCAAAATCTTACAAAGTTAATTTATTTTGAGTAACTTTAATTTTACAAATTTTTTGCCATTTCGAGGGTGTGGAATTTCATGTAATTTTCTTCTGTGAGACAAGGATTCACAAGAACATTTCCTGCATGAACAATAATAAACGCAACTGAGACATCTCGTCGAACTGATCTCCAGTCAGTATCTTGTGTGACTTGTGTATTTGAGGCATGCACTTGTTTTCAATATTGATGTGAGATAATGACCAAGTACATTTCGCACAATATGTCCAGTTATGCATCAGCTGACCCTCACACTGCCACCGCTAAACTGTGAGACAACAAACACAGTCCATTGCTTCCCACTAATTTGGCAGCCTGTAAAAATATCCCAAGACAATACCAAGAGAATGTCAAAGACAAAAAGATTGTTTTGCAAAAACAAAACCTATGGGGCATATTTACAAGGCAGGGATAGGAAATTATCGCCGCTTCTGCGGCTGTTTTCGGCTGAAAAGCGGCGATAATTTTATCGCCTAATTAGCAAGGTCACGCTAACGCGTGAAACCTTGCATTAGCGCACAAATTCTTAACGTCCAGAGATGCAAAGTGGCCGTTCCTGACCTGACATGACAGGAGAAATGTCGCTAAGCGACATTTCTCCTATCATCAAGCCCCACGCTATGAAGCATAGCGGCAAGAAAAGTAGCGATAACCCCTGTTATCGCTACTTTCCTTACGCCTGCTTCAGGACTGACTTAGCCATGATATCCTATGGAAGGTGGATATCATGGTTAAGTTTGTGGGGCCCTATCAACAAGCTAACGCCACATTTCGTGAGATTATCGCTGGGTTTCCAGCGATAATCTTACTTTAGGCAGTTAGCGCTAGGATTTTTATCGCTTTTGAGATAAGCGTTGCTAATAGCACGCTATCTTAGCGATAAAAATCCACGCTAGCCAGCGATAATTATCCAAGCGCTAAGTGCGCTTAGCGATAATTATCGCCGGTTGTTGCTGATATGCCCCTCTGTGATCCTTCTGTGGCCCATAGCATTATTGAGAAAATAGTTGCCATAGAACTGAGCATATTACCTTAATTGTGTTAATAGACCTACATATGTTTTATAAAAGAGTTAAACAAGTTGGCTAGGACAGCCATTGTCATGCACGTGCGATCTGAAATGGTTGTTCCGCCCCACACCGCCCTTCAGGAGTGAGCTTTGACTGTGAGCCTTTGCTAACGCCCAAAGAGGGGGCAGTCGTCGATTCTGGGGGCTCCCAGCAGTATCTGGATCCTGTGTTTCCAAGCAGAGTGGAAACACTTTTCTTAGGGATTGCATAAAAGTGTTTGAGGCACAAAGGCCCCTGAGAAGTGGCCCACAATCCCCCACTAGGGGAAGCCATGCAGCAAGCCTGACTGCAGACATGGATCAGCAGTGAATACCAGCCAGCTAAGCTCTGCCCAGCCAGTTCATTTTTTAGGTGCATTTCTTATTAACAGAACAACACTGTGCGAGTGCATGTACCAACAGAAGCAACATTGCTGCTTCCTAAAGAACAATGTACACTTAGACTTTGAGGAGATGATCCTACTTGTTCGATATTCAACCCCATTAACAGCTGTAATTTTGCTAAAGTTCATATTAGAGGTGGACGAGCCCCTGAAAACTTGAACAGAAGCCTGGCTCTGGCTCAGCTCGAGAGCCTTCTGGAACCTCAAGCCAAAAAAGACCCGAGCTGTCAGAGGCGGTGATGTGGTCCAGTGGCCATGCAACATGTGGAAGCAGGGTTGAAACTGGCAAAAATAACATGTGGATTCTGCCTCTCACTCAATATTATTGTTCTTTGTTCCCACTTTGATAACTGCTGTTTAATAACTTTTTATCCAAAATACTGAATTATTTATGCATTTTACGTGTATGTACATATTTTATCTGTGCTTTTATGGTCACTGACCGAAATAAAGCTATCAAAGTGAAAGTGAAGTGGATTCTGCCTCTCACTCAATATCACCCGCCAGTAATTAAGGTCAGAGTAGAAACCTATGATGTCACAAAAGCAAAACCATCTAGTGGTGGAACTGCACAGTGTGAAACTGGAAAAACTTGGATCAGTCCTGGCTTCCCTGCTTGACCAAATTGTGTGATCCTAAGCAAATATTTATTTCACCAATCCTTTTTTTAATTTTCATGCAAGAGAGCAGCTTCAAATATGAGTTCAGGGTGTGTGCTGTACAAAAACCTCTTGTGTTTGATCTAATAGCGAAATGTTTCTCCACTAATAAGAATCTAGGACAGGTATAGGTACACACCACACAGGACCTGCCTCCTAATTCACTAATAGCATTGTCATGAGGGCAGGCAGGCATGTTTCTGATCTCATATTTAAAAACTCGTACTTTTAATAAATACTTCTTAATGACAGACACTTTTTTTTAATTTTAAAGACTCCTTATCACATTCTAACAGGATGCCTGTTGCATGATTTACATGCTAAATAGTTTCAAAGCTCAGCGCCTACATGGGAGCTGACCCTTGGCTTGGCTCGCCAGCTCTAGTCAATATGAACTAAACCATGGTGTATTTGTGCTTTACTTTCAAGCCCAGTTTGCCACGAGTTTTTTGAATGCATATGTCTCTTTGGGACCACTCGAAGCTCGTGTGTGGAGTACTGAAGATTACCACCGCATGTGATCGTTGTCTGTTGTTACATTCTGCGAGGAGGTTGTTTTAAGGTGATAACCGAAGGTCTGTCTTGGTTTTGCAGAATGGATTCGCGGTAGTGCGACCCCCGGGCCACCACGCCGAGGCATCCACGGCCATGTAAGTACCGGGACCGCAGCCTCCCTCTCCCCGGGCGCTAGCCGCGCTGCGATCACCTGCGCGCCGCGTGTTTCCGAAGCCGCGTAATCGTTCGCAGATGTTTGGAAAAGTCTTTCGAGGTACTCCTAGAAGCAGATTTATGGCCTCGGAGATCGCATAGCATTTTTAGAAAATGTCCCGCGCGTTATTTATAACAATTTCCCTGACTGATGTGCTTACAAACTCTGCTCTTCTCTAATTCGCAGGGGATTCTGCTTTTTCAATTCAGTCGCCATCGCTGCCAAATACTTGCGAGACAAGCTAAATATGGGCAAGATATTGATTGTCGATCTGGTACGTATTATTGGCAAGCGGTATTTATAGGGTGGGAAATAGATAAAAGGCGGGGGACAGCCGCGGAGTTTGTAAAGTGTGTTTTCGCATTGTTTGCAGCCAGATATATACTGCTGCCGGTGCGTGCAGCTCACCAGGAATTGGACGGCCCGACTAGTAAACATTTCAGATTAAATATATTGGTTGCAGCTTCGTGAGAAGACTGCGAACGTCAGGGCGCATTCCTTTGGCCGCGCAGCGAGCCAATGAAATGAGTCCAGTTGTTCCAGGTAAAACAATGTCTGGGCCCTGGGTGGGTGTGAGGCGCTGCGCAGACCGGCCAGGATAGCGCCTCTTAAAGGACCACGCCCCCAAGTTACACTTTAGCCCTTTATGTACTACTTGGTGTTACTCCATGTAAGAAAACTGGAATTTCTTGAACGCTGTGTGTTTTAGGAGTCCCCGCCGGACAGCTGCTGATTGATCAAAATGTTGGCTGCTGTGGGCTGTGTGTCTAATACGCAACATTCGTCCACAGAAAAGCAACCGTTTGCCGGACTAATGGATTGTTTAAGAGAAGATGACGCTCGACGCGTTGCCGGTCTGTGCTCATGACTAGTGACGGGGAGCCCCCGTGGGAAAGCCACAACCCTCACAGGGTGGGGTGGGGGTGGACTAGCCGTACAATTCAGCCTAGCAGCCCAGCCATTTGAAGAGCTGTCATGTTATTCGCGCACCAGAAGACGCAGAAATATGACAAGACTCCTAAAAAATCTAGAATTGTTCGTAATTGCGTTAATCTTTGGTTTCCTCGTAATACGCTTCTTGCGTTACTGCAATGCGTAGCATTTATTACAATTCATAACGTCTCTAAACATAACATTACAGTACCGGGCTGTTCCTGCCTTTATAAAGCACTGGCAAAGCATGTAAGAAAGAATGCGGCGCGTGCCTTTGAGGTGGGTAACAATAAACATCTGTTGTTCAGCGCGGAGATCCCCTTCCTTCTGGGTGAACTTGCGCTTTACAAATTCAGGCTATGCTGTGAAATTGTGTATCTCTGGATGTTGCAAAACATTGCAATCAAGGAAAATGTAGCACAGCGAGCTAAAATGGTTTACAGATCACACAACATGTTCAAGTGGTCACGCCGGGATTTAAACCCAGATGTCTCGGTCACAATTGAGTTGTCTCCTCTTTTCTCTAAAAACTGTCTCTCTCGAGAGCTAAAGCACTAGCCCGTGGCCATTAAAGCTGACTCGAAGAATATACATGGGATGACAGATCATTTTGACACTCATATTAAATATTACATCATATTCATATTACAGGCTATCCTGGAGAGTCAGTCAGTCAGTCAGTCAGTCAATTTTCTTTATTCGATTAATAAAAATCATAAAAGATCGAGCAAAAAAATACATAACATGATTACATCAGATCATAACATTTGCATACAATTATCAGAAGAAGGAAAAAGAAACAGTTAAAATTTATACATCTAAAACATTCATAAATATTTTAAAAAACAATAAAAAGAAGGGTACATTATATAAAAGAGGAAATTCATTTCTCGCAGATAGAATGCCTATGCCTTATTTGGTGCCTCTTCACGCGTGCTCCTGCCACTAGAAAACTAGCGACAGCGAAGGCTACATTTATATTAGGAAGGAGTTGCAAAAATAGCAGGGCTGGTTTTACCTGAATAAAGCCCTGGGTGCGTAAGATAGGGAGCAGGTACCTTTTTCTAATCTCAGTGTAATGGCCACAAAACATAATAAAATGCATCGTGTCCTGTACCGAAAAACAATCGCAGTCACAGGGTTCAGCGTCATCAGGACTAGCCCAGGTTCCAAAGTTACCTAGGATAAAGTGAATTAAATTGAAGCGAAATCTCGTTAAAAGAAAGCGATGGTAGGGATTTGTTACCCACAAAAGATATGGTTCCATTCCAGGAACAGAGGTGAGCAAAAAGTAATTCCTTACCATGGGTTTTTTTGACTCTTGTGCTTCCCTTTCCAGAGCATATAGATTTAACAGGGTGTGTTTAACTAATTTTAAATCTTCATAAATTATTTCGTCTGGAGATGAGAAGAGCTCCAATCGGCCTGCTAAGGACAGCTGAGTTCTCACATATCTTACCCATGGGATTTTGAGTGCGTTGTCCAGGGCTAAACAATCTTTTAAAATGGTGTGATTTAAAGTAAGCTCCGGATTAAGCCAAATTTTTAGCCACCCAGTCACTGGTGCTAATTTCAAGATGTCAGATATGTAACCCAATCCTAACTCTTTATGTAAAGCCAATGTCGGGGTTGATTGGGGAACAGACAGAAGTGATCTTAAAAATTTATTTTCTGCGTTCTGTATTTTAATGGGGTTAGTATAGCCCCAAATAGTGGAGCCATACTGGGCGATTGACAGGCATTTTGCTTTGTAAACTTTGATTATACTTTCCATGGGGCGAGCGCCCAGTTTTTTGGCAAAACCCATCAGTCCTGCAGTAGCTCTGGTGACAGCATTACTTTTAGCCAGAAGCTGGGGGCCCCAGGAGCCCCTTTCATCAAAAATCACACCTAAGTATGGGAAAGAAGGAACTCTTTTTACCTCCTTCCCTGCGCAGTGAAATGTTATCATCTTTTTTTTTCTACCTGCATGTCCAGAGATCATTACATGAGATTTATCCGTATTAATTTTCATATCCAAAGATACCATAAAAGCTCCAAAAGATGAGAGGAGTTTATTCAGTGCAACTCCAGAACGTGCGAGAAGAACGGCGTCATCCGCGTACAGTAGGACGGGTATCTTTGTCTCCCCTGCACGCGGAATATCGCTGTGTGATGTTTGCATTACTGTCTCAAGGTCATTAATATATAAAGTAAAGAGAAGAGGGGCGAGTATACACCCTTGTCTGACCCCTCTCTCAGACTTAAAGAGACAGGTGCATCTTCCTTGAGAGAGATCTGTGAAGCCCTTCTTGCCTGTAATTCCCAAATTTATTTTACCTTTCGCGTTCTGCTTTTATTTTAGACGATTTTGGTGCAGCGATCACATAACACGAATTTTGGATTTGATTCGTTGCCATGTTGCGTAAAAGAATCACTTCGTCATTTAACAGGAAGCAGTTTTTTTCTTTAAAGAACTGCATTGCCCCCCCCCCCCAATGCAGTTCTTTAAAGAAAAAGACAGCTTCCTGTTAAATGACGAAGTGATTCTTTTACGCAATATATGGCAACGAATCAAATCCAAAATTCGTGTTATGTGCTCGCTGCACCAAAATCGTCTAATAGGTAGGTAGGTAGGTAGGTCTAATAGGTAGTAGGCAGTAATCAATAGGTGCACAGAGCAGAGCGAGAGACTTGTCTCAAGCCAGACCGTGCCTTCTCTCACTTCCCCACCTGTACCTTCTGCACGGGTGCAGTTCGCAGCCCCAGGAAATCTGGACACTGATTTACGAGGGCTCGTTTTGTTTGGCCTTCGGTTCAAGGCGAGGTGGAAAGGGTTGTAGGACAAAGCACAGACAGGAAGTGAACTTTGGCATCGCACCCTAATCCGCTACATCTGCACTTAGTTAATATCCGAAGGTGATAAAAATGCAAAGAAAAAGTAAAGGCTGCCTAATTCTGTCTGCGCGGCCAAATATTCGAAAGCACTATAACTGCTGATAATAGGTAGTTGGTGTTTTTTTTCCTGTGTGTGTGTGTGTGGGGGGGGGGGGGGGGGGGAATGAATAAGCACGTTCCAGCACATCGGTCTATTGCTAAATTATAAGCACATCGGTAAATATTACAAATATTTTATTTTGCTGTAGAGTTAAATCAGAGCAACATTTAAACACCGAATTCACTTCAGAAATTACAATTTTGGGAAACTGAAAACGAAACAAAAGAATAAGAGAAAAAAATGCATGCCTCGACACTGACCGTTCTTGCGGCAAAAGGAGCAGCATTTCTAAAACATTCACCAACAAAACGCATTTTAGATGCACAATGAAATGGGCTTTTCTCTCAAATACACGATCCACTGTTTTTATTTGGGAAACACCAATCAAAGGCATTAGGACCCAAATATGTTTTTAGCACGGTCCTTATTATTGCATGCATTTCTTTTCCAGTTTTGTTCATAATTTAATTTCGTTTACACTTTGCTTCTGGTTGGCGTTATTTTTTGTCTGCTCTGCCCTCACAGCGACTCTGCTATTTAATGTTTAATATGCTGTTTAAAGTAAGGAAGAGAGTATTTTATTTTGAGCACCTGAAGCTTTTCAACCTTCAATTATAGACCCCATTCCCTGACTCCCCACAAAAGGTCATTTCATTTTCTTTTACCGCAGCGCACCTGGATTTCCGCTTGTTCACATAAAATCGCACATGCAGCCTCGCAGAGTGCAGGGGCAACCGAAAAAAAAGGCATTTATGACGCTTAATGCCATCAACTATTAAAATGTGTTTGCCGTTTTATGATGGTTTATTGTTTTCAGGGAATCGGGCTTTTATGTGCTATGCAACCATTTATATATGTCGGAAAATATGTAGCTTGGCACAGCTCGCAGCCTCCCTACCTCTGTGGGTATTTCCAAGATGGCTGCCCTCTGGATTTGATTTTACAAAATTTAATGAGGTCATACTTCCGCATCGTCGACTGTTGCCGTCACGATTTTACGAAAATGAATTATGGAGTTCTTTTTGCATCTGGCATCTCGTTTGATGTGGATATAACTGCTCTGGGATTTCTAACGCAAGAGAAGGTTTCGAGAGAGCCAATTTACTCAGCTGGTTTCAAAGCCTTTGACCTCAGTGGAAGAACTTGGCAAATCAGGGAATACATTTACACTTAGAGCTCTGTCAAAAATTGTGAAAATGCGCCCTAAACCGTAGATCCTTCCTTACAAAGCTGGTTGCAGTTTTAACTTTAGTCTTTCTTGGAAGGCCAATGAGGCTAGTTAATTAAGCCGAAGGGTTATGAACTGTTGGCAGTTAATAAGTCATAAAGTTCCTCTATAAAACAGGCTGCTAGATTGTATCACTAAAGCAAGGAGTACAAAGAGCTGGTGTATAAATATCTAATTGTATAAAAGGGCTGGGGTTTCTCAGCAACTGCTCATCTAGCGTCTCTGGGGCACGGTCGCTAAAGTTTCCTGAATTTTTAGAAGGCCGTTTAAAAAAAAAAAAAAAATCAGTGCATTATAGAGTAATTTGCTGAAAGTCTCTGAAAGCTTAGGGGATGGCAAAGGGCAAGGAGAGAGAAAGAAAATAAATTAATTGGGGAGTGGAAGAAAAAGGAACATATTTTAGTGCAAGGGAAAGATGCTGAACGTTTATTAGACAAGGCCGTGCATGGCTTGAATATTATTGCATATGTTATGTGTCCTTTTTATTCGCCCTTAGGATGTTCACCATGGCAACGGTACACAGCAGGCCTTTTACGCTGACCCCGGCATCCTGTATATTTCTATCCATCGCTACGATGGAGGCAACTACTTTCCAGGAAGCGGCGCCCCGAACGAGGTTAGGTTTATTTCTTTAGAAGCCTGCTTTTGTTTGTATCATTTACGCCCTAATTGCGTAGCATGATTATCTGTAATTTTCTTGTCCTTCACTGGTGCTTTAAATTACCCCAGATTACGAGACCATCCCCTGAGACAGAGGACCTGGGCAAAGCAAGTGGGAAACCCAGAGCAGCCATTGTCAAACAAAACAGGACTGGATTGACATGTTGTTTGATGTTGATGTTAAAAGCACAAATTATGCATGTTTTGTAATTTTCTTTTTCTCCGTGGTGGCTTTTCCTGTTTTTAGGTTGGAAGTGGCCTAGGGGAGGGGTTCAATGTAAATATTGCTTGGACAGGTGGCCTGGATCCTCCCATGGGAGATATCGAATACCTCTCAGCCTTCAGGTCAGTGGTGAATTACTTACTAGAAGTTAATGCCCTCTGGCTCACCACTTCATTGTTGTTTTCAGCCAATGAGATGGGAAGAAAACTGCAACTTGGTGTTGGCGTTACTGTTATAATGTATTCATAACATTATCTTATACGTGTGAATTTCTATGGTTGCTTATTTAGGTCATGCATGTAGCCTATTTGTGGTGACGTGCTTGTCTCACTGCATTCCAAGGACATATGTACAAGGAAGTGGAGGAGAGAGGCGGTAGCCTTCATGACTTAACTTCTCTCTCCTCCACTTCTGAAACACAAGACTGCACCATATTTACAAGAATGTGGTGCAGTTTTAAGTTTCCCCCTACGATGGCGCTAAGTTTATCAACTTAGCGCCAACGCAGGCACCCTTGCACCAGAGTGCAAGGGTGTCTGCATGCAGGGGAGGATTGTTTATGTGAAGGAAGGTGTCCCTTCCTGCACATAAACAGTGCTAGAAATGCCATGCTGTCACTTTCGTGCGGGCTGCTTCATGCCGCACACATGAAAGTGACAAAATTGAATTTTAAAAAAAGTTTGTTTATGTGCAGGAAGGGACACCTTCCTACACATAAACAAACAATGGCAGTTTGCTTTTTCTCTATGTGCTGCACAAGGCAGCACACATGGACAAAGCAAAAAACGAGGAGAAATAATGCATTTCTTCTTGTTTCGAAATCTTAAGACCAGTTTTTACCTGGTCTTAATTTTGGAGCTGCCTCCTATGTACGCCACCCTTGTACATAGGGGGCAGCGTGAACATGAATGGGTATTGCGGTGGAACGCCCACTGCAACACCCACTGCCCACCCCTTTCACGCTAACCATAGCGTGAAAGAGGTCCTTATGTACAAGGCAGATTGAAGCCACGTTATATGGCTTAATGCTGGCTTGTACATAAGGCACAGCACCTATCGCCACCACAATGTCAATATAGGTGACGTTGTGGTGGCGATAGGGCTTGTAAATATGCCCCTTGATTCCTTCTCTTAGGAATGTAGAATGTAGTGTGAAAGGCTTGCCAGTGAAGATTCTGTATCTGGCTGTTGCTGCCTGAGGCTATGAGTTTGGCCAATAAACCTACAACTTCGTGATCAACCTTCTGCGTCGTCTTATCTTTATTTATTCACCACCAATTTGGCAACAATTTGCTAGAGTAAGGAATTCACATGGACTATGTCCCTTTCAAGTGCTGTGTGGGTGCTGCTACAGAGGGAGTGTCTCACACCAGTGTGTTAGCTGCCACAGCTGACACCCACAGAGGCCTCAAATTCAGGGCAGTACAAATGTGTTCTGTGGGGGCCATACGATTTGCTGACCTATTAATTCTTACTGGAGAATTTACTTCAGACTCAGCATGAGCGCTACATATATATCTGTCTGTTTGTGACTAGCGCAAGTCCCCAGCACGAGCTATGCCCCATGCCTATCTGGTCCTGTATTTTGAACATTCCCCAGTTGTCAGCGTGAGCCCCTTTCCGGAGCGATACTAGCTCCACCCATACATTAGGAGACTTGACGTCACAGTTCGTTCACCTGCAACGATCGTTGCTCCTGCCCTGATCCATGACTCCTGTCTTCCTGCCAGTGGGTGGCTGTCCGCACAAGGTTGTCGGCTGCCTAGTTCTATTGAGAAATTGATGAGTCTTCTCAAACCTTGCAGGCCATAAGTTTTTTAAGCACCGCACATTGGGAAACAGAAAAAGAAGCGTGCATAACTTAAGGGTGTGCCTACGATGCACATATTGTGATATGCACACACTTTTACAGGGTATCATGAGTCATATTATAAAAAAATAAATAAACACATTCTGTGGGGGGTGCAACAGTGGAAAACAGTGTACTCCATGCACGGCATATCTTCCAATTTGACGGTTTCTCCAGGAGTGTTAACCAGAGCATGATAGAGTCAGTGACACCCACACAAACGACTAGAGTAATAATTAAAATTACATTATAGACTTGTGGAAAGTGTTTTGTATCACTCTGTAATACAATAATGCGGTTTGGTTATATATTGCCTTTTTTTATTTAAACAGTGTATAATATGCAAACTGTCACTGCACCTCCATCTTTCTTGCATACACCAGACAATCCACCAATTTCTTGGCGTAATTGGTATAGGGTTTTCTTAAAATGTCTTGGAGCCATTGGTGGCAGCAGATACTGTCTCAAACGTAAGAGACTTTTGCTGGAGCACAAGTTAGGTCAGTCCATATAAGAGCACCTGCCACTTTATGAATTACCTGAGGGTAAAGAAGATGACCTTGATGAATATCAATTGGTAGTAAGAAAATTAGAAAAACAGTTTGAAGTCCAACCAGTCTGATTGTGAATTGGCACAAGTTTTTCACTTGGAAGCAATGCCAAGATGAATCAATCAACAGCTATGTTGCAGCTTTACGTAGATTTGCGGCAGAGTCTGAGTTAGAGAATTTCACTTTCCAGCTTATTTGGGAACAGATAGTCATACTTTGTTGGGACAAAAATGTACAGGAGAAATGATTGACTTTAAAAACCACAACTCTGATGGAAACAATAGATATTGTGAAAAGCATGGAGCTGTTTCGTAAATCTTGTAAAGTGTTGACGCAAAAAGAGCAGTGTGGTGTGGGAGTGGTAAAAGAACATTCCAACAATAATCTGGAAGAACAAACCAAAAGTTTCATAAGAAAAAAGGAAGGAAATTAAGTTTTTTTTGGACAAATGTTTTTGTTTTAAATGTGAGTATCCTAGGCATGGATCTAATGGTCGACTCTGTCCTGCCAAGATTGTAAAATGTCAGACCTGTGGTAAACTTAGAAACTTTTCTAAAGTCTGCCAATCTATGCACAATAAGGCTAAAGTCAATGCTGTCCACATCAGAAAGTAGAAGGAAGGTTCATAGGATGAACATAGTGTGGATGGAGAACTGATTTTAGTGGTACGGGGTGGAGAATCCAATTGTGTAGACCCATATGAAAACATCAGTGTAGATGGTAAAGTGTTGAATTTACTCATAGATTCTAGTGCCAGAATGATTATTATCACTGATGAATAATTTAATAAAATATGGGTAAAAGAAAACTGGTCCCTCCTGACAGAAATCCTGTGATTTATGATGGGGTGAAAATTGAACTCACAGTTTTTTTAAATGTCCCATGCAGTTTAAGGCAAAAGTTATTTTCAGATAGGGATACGTGGTCAGGAAGGGTTACACTATTCTCTGTTGGTACCATCAAGGATTATTTGGAATGACACTAAGGCCTGGGAAGAAGGTATAATCTCCTTAGTCACAGATGGAACATCCAATGGTCAGGAAAATAGTGATCAACATCTAGAAAATTCTAGGACAAAACTCTATAAAGATGTATATAATGATAAAATAGGGAAGATTACAGGTTTTAAAAATATGATTATGGTGCAAAGTGGAGTCACATCAGTAAAATACCAACTAAAGAATGTGACATTCAGTATTAATGAGGAATTAGAAGAGATACTTAAGAAAATGTTTGAGGATGGTGTCATTGAGCCTGTTGAATCTTCATTATGGCTATCCCCATTGATAATAGCAAGGAAACATAATGGGCAGTTAAGAGTGTGCATTGACCTGTAAAGTATGTTCATGGCGCTAGAGGTAGATTCCCAACCATTACCATGCATTGATGACATTATAACCATGTTTCCTGGTGCTGAGGTATTTCAGCGAAATTGACTTGGCGTCCGCCTACCATCAAGTTGAGTTAGACAAGTCTTCTAGGCATTTCATAGAGTTTGTTTCACCAGTTGGCACATTCCAATTCAAGAGGATGCCTTTTGGATTGGCATCAGTCTCCTCAGAGGGTGTTGATAAATGTACTCTGGGCTGCCAAAGGGGTGGTGACATTCCAAGATTATATTCTGGTGGCAGGTGAAGACTCTGTCAGCTATGACGAACTGATGCATACTGTGTTAAAAAGGTTGCAGAAGTTTGGAATAGTAGCCAATGTGAACAAATGTGAATTTACAAAAGAAAACAGACTATTTAGGCCATGTTATTTCAGAAAATGGTGTTGAACCAAGACCTGGTTTGGTGGATGCAACTGCATAGGCTCCTAAGGTGGCATATGGAACAGGTGGCATATTTCCTTGGGCTTTGTGAGTTCTACTCAAAGTTCATAATTAACGTTTTGACAAAAACTGCAAGCTTGCGGAAAATTCTCAAAAAGAAAAAAGTGTTTGTATTGAGTGATGCCTGCCAGGACGAGTTTGTTTTACAAAAAAATTATATTGGTACTGCAGGTGTGTTGGCCCCTTTTAATCCCACAAAAGTTTGTATTGTTATGCCAGATGTGAGTAACAAGGGTTTAGGAGCCACAATGTCTCAAAATAATAGAACTGGGATTGAGGTAACAGGAGGTTTTGCCTCAAGGTCTTTGAAACAAAATGAAAAAGTTTTCTCAGTGATAGAAAAAGAAATATTAGCCTGTTGCTAGGCAGTGGAAAATTTCAAATTTTTCATTTGAGGAAGGAAATTTACTCTTAAGGAAGACCATAAGCTGTTGGTGAATAAACTTAGTGGGTCTGTCATTAGGGATCATACTCCTAGGTTAGCTAGATTAAGTTCCATGTTGTTGCAATATGACTTTAACACCGAGTACATCCCTGGTGGTAAACTCTTTAGAGCAGATTACTTATCTCACTCTCCAATCAATGGTGAAGATAAATCTGTGGATTGGGAGGAAGGAGATAAAGAATGTCTAATAGCCTCTATAGATGTATGCAAAGGAAATACTTTTATGGAGGATGAGTCGAGCAACAGAATGTCAGAGGTCGAGGATCTGATATGAGTAAAAATATGTTACAGAGGGCTGGCCAAAGGAGAAGCCTTTGCCAGTAAGGTTACATACCTTGTCAAAGTGGCGGGTGAGTTGTTGGTTGAGAGAAATTGAATGTTGATGATAAGGGACAAATTCCCCCTACCCCAGTTGTCAAAGGGATAAGATAATTTTGAGCTGACATGATGGGCATCTTGGACAAACCGTCACCAAAAGAAACATCTGAAAAAAAGTATTGGTAGCCAGGAATGGATACAGACATTGTTTCAAAAGTTAGAACATGTGAGATATGTGCTAACATTGACAAAGGGATTTAGACAGAAGTCATGCCACTCCAGCCAAGTAGTTTACCCACTGTACCATGATCAAAATTGGCAATTGACTTCATATTTCCATTTAGCACTTTACCTCGAAGATCTATGTTTACCTAGTTATATTTGATTCTTACATCAAAAAGTATGAAGTAAATTTTATGGAGGAGCCTACCACTTTTGCAGTCATAACATTTTTGAAGAAATTGATTTTGAGTGAAGGATTCTCTAAATAGATTATATTTGACAATGGAGTACAATTTGTCTCCAAAGACATTAAGGAATTTTTACTGAGAAAAAGCTATTCAGCACAAACAGATAGCATTATATCACCCTCAGGCCAAAGGCCTAGTAGAAAAAATGAATCGCACATTGGTGGAGTGGCAGTTCAAATCATGATAGAGATGGGAGAGGCTGTAGAGAGCATGTTGTGGGCCTATCGTCAAGCCCTAATGCAGTGTCAGGATTAAGTCCTTTAGAAATTGCGAGGGGATGTGTGCCAGCTTCTCAGTTGTGCCCAGCATGGTTGAGAGAATTTCATCAGAGATCTAAACGAGCAAAATCCTTAGATGTGGTCATTCCATTTTGTGTTCAAGTGTTTCAGAATAAAATGAAAGAAGAGTATGGTGTCAGACACAAGGTGAAGGAAGTGAGAAATGAGATCACAGTGGGTGACTGGGCTCCTATGAAAGATACCACTCATGTTGCTAAAGGGTTGTCAAAGTTCAGGTCCCCTGAAATAGTTGATGCTTTGTAAAAGAGTACGGTTGGCATAAAAGGACATGAATGATGGAACAGACACAGGGTAGTGAAGGTGAAACCAAGTGATGGAAGTGTAGAAAGTGTACCTATGGATGGAAATAGATCGTCCTCTGACAAAGAAGTTATAAAGGAAGTTGAGGAGGGACAACCCAGAGATGAGGTCAGTTCTCAGAGGGATGTTACGAGTCAAGGTTTGTTCGCCAGTCCTTCTTAACGCAGAAGCAAACAGGTGGTAGTTAAACCATCTTGATGCGTAATGTGATGCATAATTTGTGCATTGTATCCATTCATTCTTATTTTTCAAGTAATTTATGTATGTTATTACTACTGTGGTATTGATTTTGTGACGTAGGCACTGTAGCTCATACAATATACATCTTGCCATGCGGGTATGTTCTTAAGGCATTAACCATCTCCCTGACATGCTATTTATTTATGTAATTTTTGGTAGTTCTGTATTTTTATGTTTATACAAGAAGGGAGATGTTGCGGCAATGTGCCTGTCTCGCTGCATCCTGTATTCTAGATTCCATCTCTTAAAAATTTGGAATGTAGTGTGAAAGGCTTGCCTGTGAAGATTCTGTGTGACGGAAAATAAGTCCTATGGGAAAAGAAACTATCCAGAAGAAATATCCCAATTTAATCATTTAATATGCAACACATGGAAGCATTGACAATTCCGGTGATAACACCTAAAGAAACACCAAAATAAATATAATTGCAGAGGTAAATACAAGGAAATTAAAAGTTATTCCCCAGAAGTGTAGATTTTTGATGAAAATTAGTAATAATTATGCACCTTTCAAACCACAACGTACTAAAGATGTTCTCCAATAGGTCTATTTACAACCTTTGCATATTGTGGCCAAAATAGCAGAACAATAAATTGCCCATCATTTAAATTGGGCCTTAACTTGCTATAATATATCATGAAGGTGACGTCTGCTAAAAAGGCATCAGCAAATCTGTCCGTGCATCTGCCACTCCTTACTGAGCATGCAGGTTTTCACTCCTTTGAAGTGGCTGGAGCCCAGGAGTTTCATACTAGCTTAGCTGCTTCTGATAAAATGTATGGGGTTCAACAGGCTGATCCAAAAGTTGTGGAGTTGGACCTTCGAGCTCATTAATACAAATGGAGCCCTTAATATTGGACAATCTATTGACAGTTCCACAAAAGTTGGAAGTCCAGTTTGTGACTGTTAAAATCACGTTATTTGTCTAGAGTTACTTCCTGGAATCTCATCTGAGAGTTTGAATCTTGGAAATGATTATAAATCTGAGAAACACATGGGGACATATTTATCATTATTTCATGCAACACATCAAGACACCTTGCTGCACTGCATCATAGAGAGAGTGCAAGTATACACTATAGTTAACATTATTTGTTGCATTTCTGTCCTGTCCTTATGCTGGCACCGATTTGGCTATCTAGCGCCAGTGCAGGCACCCTTGCACCAGGGTACAAGGGTGCTTGTGTTCCAAGCAGAATTGTTTTGGTGCAGGATTGCACAACTTCGTGCACAAAAACAATCATCATTAGAGCCATTTTACCAATTCTATATGTGCTGCAGAATAGAGTACACATAGAAAGACGAAAAACAAGGAGAAAATATCACTCATGGTGCAGAGTATGGCAGCAACTTGTGCTGGCTTACGCCTCTCCAGATTTACCAATCACAGCAGGGCCATGAAAGGTGGTCTTGCGTGCCTCGGTAAATCAGTCTTTAGTGTTGCATTGTCCTTGTCTTACCTTTTGTGACACAATGGTAATGCAATACTTTGATAAATCAGGCCCATAGTATATCAATGTCAACCAATATTGTAGAAAAAATATCTGTTGCACTAACCTTGGGGTTTAGCCGAAGATAGATGGAACATGAGAATTTAAACAGGAAGCTAACAGGATTATTGTTAAGGGACCTAAGAGGGATAACATGTTGAACGTTTAAGATGTAGATTCCAATCACTGAAATCTTATAATTTGATGGCTACCAGTCAGCCACTGTAGCCAGTGCCTAATTTATAAATGAAAGAGTGCCTGTTCCCAAAGCTCTGCTCAGAAACCCACTGCCGGTGCCATTAGATATCAGCATGCTGAATACCAAGGCTCTGCAGTCTTTATTCCATCTCATGCCTATTAAAACACTACCTGATTCTCCATTTCCACTTTAGCGCACTCTTGCTGGCTCCTGATTTCTCCCTCTGTGTCAGTTTTCCTTCTTTCTCTTCATCCGTCTTTCCGTGTTGTGTATTTTTCCCTCACTTACTATTGTTCAATGTCTATTGTGGTAAAATTAGCACTTTCTCCAATAATGTGTGTGTGGCCCCCACCAGCAAGCACCAGCTCAAATTAAGCACTGACTCTATCCATTTTCCTTAGTAGATGTTACGCATGAACTGATATTTTGTGTTTCAGAAATATTTCTCAACAACTTTTTGCTAACTCGACTAGAGGTCTGGACTTCATACCTCCAAGATGATTTATGTGTTTGTCTCTAGCAAGATTGTCCATCTGCAGCAGAATTGTGCAGCGTAATCTATACTTTGCAAAACATTTGATGGCAAAGGACTGTTCAAGCAGGTTTTGATTATCAAAAAAAAGAACAGCGAGGCTTGGCAATCAGGAACAGTTAAAGTTTAATTAAACAATAACGGTGGGAATAGCACTCACATCTCTTACAGTTGCATGCTGGAATTCAAGTTCCATTAGGTACATGTCATGCTTTATGCTGAACAGTGTGTACAGTATAGTGAAGCTCGTTCCCCTTTGGGCAGGAAATACTGGTACAGTGGGTAATAAACTGCGTGTTTGGATGCTTGATCGCACTCTAATAGAAGGGGCCATAAATACCAACTGGATGTCACATTCGGGGTGGGTCCAGGTGGCCAGGTGTGTCATGTGTGTTATCTAGGGTGATGCTACTACTAGTTATTCTTTGGGATTTATTTAATGAATGCAATTGACTGGCTGCTCTGGCATATTTTCCTTGGGTGGAATGCAGGCTCTCTGCTGTGCATTTATTTGTGTTTATGAGTGTGTGCATCAGACTTGTTTCTTTAGGTATTACATCCTGGGGCCATATGTGATTTACTGCTGCAATCTTCCAGATGTGTTTGAGGCTTGTTCCATATCTGGTGTCTCCCTCCCGGGAAGCACTAGGGGTGAACAGAGGGGAGCTGTGTTATGTTGTACTGATAAGGAGTCACTCTGAAACCATAACAAGTGTTTTATGGTGAATTTGGGTGGCCCAGGGAACGGTTGTTCTGTGGCCTGCTGGAGTCCTAAGAGCAGGACCTTTCTATTAACTGATCTGATGCTAACATTGCTTCCTCTAGTTGAGTTATCAACTACTAACCCAACTGTGTCCGTGTTATGCACATGAGGGTTTCCTGTTTCTGGATTGTGGTGTGCATGTGTCCCTTGGCATTGGGTGTCCTAACCAGGTGTATTCCTCCTTTTTTCAGGGTAACCTTCTTCACACAGGCACATACTAGTTGTAGGGTACATCACAGCAAAAGCAAGATTACAACCACTGGTAACAGGGCATTGCATTGTCCTGCTATCCCTATTGATACCTAGGAAAATAAACCAGTGAACCATTCTATGTTTGGGACACCTCCTTCTTTAACCATGACCTGCTGTAAGTTGTGCAGTGTGCCATTGTCCAGGCTGTTCATGGGGATGAAGGTACATCACGCTGTACCTATCTTGGTGCATATTCCCCCGTCCATTGCAGTCATTAAGTCCAACACATACTGGTGCTGCATTACTATGAGGTGGATGGCAGGCATTTCTTCTTTGATTGCGTTGAAGCCATCTTCGGTGGTGTTCATCATTTTCAGCAGTTTCCACCTGGTGCTCTGCAGCCACCCAGGGTTTGCCTTAGTTTGCATGGCGAAGAAGGGGATTGAACCTCCTACACCTTTTTATTGCATTGGTGCATTGTGGAGAAGTGTGGCTCACTGGTTAGAGCAGGCAGACCCTGAAGCAGAGGTCAGACCCGGGACCAGGGTTCAATTCCCGACGCGGCAGGGTCTTGAGCTCAAATGTCCATGGACTCGATAATTCTCGCTTCGGTGCCTGACCTCATCATGGGTTCACACTCTGCAACTCTGGGCATTAAGCTTGCTTAATCTCCACAACGGCCCCCCGTGGCGGGATGCCTGGCTTTCACCTTGGGGATGCCCTGTAGGGGCTATCTCACAGGGAAAAGCCAGGACGGGTTCCCAAGGCAAGCGCGGAGATACCCCTTCGGGGGTCGATTAAGGCGCTATATAAGAAACATAATAATAATAATTGGTGAAGAGCCAAAACTCTTCTGGAATTTCCTTGAATATGCTCCAACCAAAGTACTCGGCTGACCTTACATGGCGTACTTGGTGTAGAAACGCGGTGCCTTTGCTCATGGGGTAGTGATGCTGAGCAGAAAGATCTTCTACGAGTATGACCATTGTGGGTGTGTAGAGGGTGACCATTGAGCAGACCCCTCTCCAGTCTGGGATGAGCTGGGTAGGCATGCTCGCCACACTGCCAGTAGTAGTCCATCAAGGTGGAGGTTTCTCACTGCATATCATTATTGTAGGTTATACTCTTGCAATTGGTGTTCACCCCAACTGGTATTGTCCCCTTGCCCCTAAAGCACAAGGAATACACTGTCTACCATGGGTTTTTCCTTCCCCTCTATCCATGGGTACTCTCCTGCCTCTGAGCTCCAGGTGTCTTGCCATTGCTTCAGTAGAGTGCCATTCAACCCGTCCCCATTGGACCCTTTTATTCACCAAATTGATGGCTCTGCAGATGAACTGAGCGTTGGGTTTTCACTTGTTGTTCATAAATACGGCTCCAGCTACACTAAGGGGTAGCCTTGCGCCACATGTTGGTACTTGTGCGGACACTTAATTGGACTGAGCTAAGCGCTTGGTGAGCTCCAAGAAACCCTTGTAGGGGCTGGTTTTAGGCCCTGCGTTCTAATGGAGGCATAAAAGTGCAAAGGTCTCACTGTCTCTACTAATATCCAGCTGTCGCCCAAGAGTACACCCCATGAGATCCCTGAAACAAGAGACCACAGCATAACCCTGTTCCACCCATTTTACTGCTCAATAGAAAATGACAATATCCTCAATCGAGGCAACATCGTAATGCTGCTTAAACAGATTCCATAGGTATCCGGGGCAACCGAGGCAGAGATTGAATACATTACATTTGTAAACATTAACCACTGGAAACAGAGAGACGCTACAAAGGTAATCTGGAGCACAACGGACATGGCAGACAAGGTACAACGTGAAAACAACCGCTTCCTAACTTGGGCATAATCGTTGAAAAATACCTAGTACCAGGGTACTGACACCCTCTTAAAAGGAAAGGAGGCAGTGAGCCAGGAAAAACAAACAGCCCACCAGAGCCAAAACCATTCTCAGGGCTGAAAAATGCCTTAGGTGCAAGTCCACAGAGTAAGGAAATAGCGAGTGGATCAGGACCAGTACATCACTCCATGAGTCAGCATAGGAAAGGGCCAGCGACCACCAAGTGGGTGTGGATTGCAAGAGCACTAAATAATCCACAAACAGCAAGGTGACCAGTGCAGCCCAAAGCGATGTCACAGAACTAGCAACACCAACTCTCTAAATTTGCTCTTGGAACATTCACGGCTTAGACAGCAAACTCGAAGACCAGGACATCATTTCCTACCATCAAACCTTTACGGTGGTTGCCTCACAAGAGACATGGGCTCAAGAACCAATCTACATCCCAGGCTTCTCACATTCTGTAAACTCAGCAACCAGAAAATCACAAAGGTGCAAACAACACAATTAGAAAACATTCAAATACTGCGCCTAGCAATGCAGAAAGGGCGAGCAGCAATCACAGTGGCAAATCTTTACGCATCACCAGACCGTAAAGATCATGCAGACACACTGAAGAAGCTGTGTGACAATCTTCTCAGACTGGGGCATCCCACCTGCACCCCCTGATCATATTCACAGGTGACTTTAACACTTTCCTATAAGGCTCCTCACCAACGAGTGGGATAATCGTGGCACAAGAGCGCCAATGGGACATTCTAATACAGACAGACATAGAGTTGGGAGAAGGGACTAAAGGGGCCCAATTCTGCTCAGCAAACTAGAACATCTGGGCATATGTGTCCTGAACAGCAATTTCAAGACGATTCTCCACCTGCCATGTCTTTTCACTCCACCAGCAGCAATTCCCTGATGGATCACACTTTCGGTTCCTTGACACTACTACAAAAAGTACGCTCTTTTAAAATTAGGGAAAGACGAAGAGTGACCATCTGCCCCAGGAGTTAGAATTTGCCCTTGTGGGGACCGAGAACAGATCAACTGCAGACCCTCTGGGATCAACCTACCTCCAGGGTAAAATGGTCTGTAACAGGAAGCTAAAAAACACTTCAAGCAGACTCACAGCAATATGAACTCTTCGAAAAGCAACTAGGAAACATTTTCAACATCCTTCTCCCAACAACATGCCTCAAAAGACAACCCCCACACAGCTCAAACATCAACAGGCCACCCAGCACAAAGTCGGAACAAGTGCATGAGTAGAGATGTAAAAACACTTAAAAGGGAAGTCAATTGAGCCAAGAGTCGCATGACGGATCCCTCAAAATGAAATGTTTACATTTGATCTCAGGTGCAAGAAAAAGGAGGTAAAAAGGGCCATCTGGACCAAGAAGAAGGGCCAAGCTCATCTGGATACAAAGTACCGCAATGCAAATGACTTTTGTCGATCTGTTAACACCCTACAAGACAAAGCGCCGCCGCAACCAGGATCAAATCTGTCCGAAGAAGCCTGGGCCCCCTTCCTTACTGCTCACTTCAACAACCCTACTAACGTAGTAGATACATTGAGCCATCCAGGGATGGCCTCGGAAGATGAGCAATGCCCCCCAGATCCACCACCCATCATCTCAGAGGAGGAGAAAACCCTAGACTAGGACTGGGTGAAACAACAGATAACTAAAGGCTGACTTACAGGCGCTCCTGGCCCAAACGGAATCTTCCAGGCCATCTATAAGACCAGCCCAGCCCAGCAAAATGGTCCGGGTATATGGCCCCTCTACTCATCCATTCTGTGTCAGGCGTCACAGTCTCAATCTCCTGGAAAGGGTCTATCAACTCACCAATCTTTAAGGACAGTGACAAGTCAAAACCTCAAAACTACAGATTGATATCCCTCATGGATAACAAGGCAAAGTACTATGCATTGGAACGGCTCCTTGACAAGGCTGGCATCACTTCAATTACCCCATCAATCAGACGGGGCTCAAAAAAACTAATTGGAACTTTGGCAAACATCATGGCACTGACCCTTCTGCTTGAAGCTTCAAAATCAACCAAGCAGCCAATTTATCTATGTTACATAGATTACAAAGAAGCCTTCGCCTGTGTCACACGAAATCTGCTCTGGAGCAAGTTAAAGAACTGGGATACACCACCAATGCTTTTAAGAGCAATTGAAAACCTATATACAGACACGTGGGACAGAAAAAAGCTAGGCAAAGGGCTAACCATTCCAGAGCCATCCAAATCTCCTGGGGGCTTAAGCAGGGGTATGTCCTGGCCCAGTGCTTTTTTAGGTCGAGTCTAAACAGCGCTTGCGCCGTAAGCAATCTGTTGTATCTACTTTGTAGGGTCTGACTCCTCATTTGCTTAGAATTGGCTTTTGTGTGTGTCATTTAAAAATTAAAGAGTGCTAATTGGCTGATGCTTGGTGTATGTCCCACCTCTCCCTGCAAGTTAACTCCCATGGAGTATTGCCTCGGAAACGAGCCCCCTGCTTGAGTGCTTTAATGTCCTTTTTGTTCACAATTGCTGCAGCCCAGCATGGTAAGCTGTATATTCTATTATTGGGGTGCACATTTCTTTTGTTCTGCACTGCATTAAAAATAGCAACTGGTGCCCTTCCCTCTCCCAGGTGCTCCCTTTCCGTTTTCAGCGCGATGTCTGCTCCACATACTTTAAGCAGCCCTGCTGGTGCCGCTGCTTTCCCCCGTAATCCAGACTTCTTCCAGGCCCTTCGCCTGTGACCTCACCCCAAGCAGGAGAGGGCCGGGGAAGAACCGGGAATGCTGCGAGAGACGGAGTGGACATTAACACTATCCGTCTGTCTTTGGAAATCTTCTGCTTTCGGGCCACTTCCCCATGGGTTTCTCTAACTTTTATAGGTCTCGCCTGACCCAGCTCATGCGCTGGTCTGGCGAGACATATTGAGAGGGCTCCAAAAAGTGCAACCAGGCCAGCCTAGAGCTACAGTGCATGTGAGCGGGCGCCGCGTGCTGCTTTTACCGCGATTACTTTCACGCCGCTTTGATGTTTGATCGCGATCGCGGTAACTTTCGTGGCCGCAGGGCCGCTTGGCATAGCCAATAGGTCTCGCTTTTGGGACCTTATAAGTATTTAGTTATGCAACTGTTGCATGGCTAAACACTTATAAGGCCCCAAAGGCGAGACCTATTGGCTATGCCAATGCTTGTTTTTCAGTTGATGCAGGCAGCCCAGCATGATGATCTGTATCTTCGTTTGAGGGGCGCGCATTTCTTTTTTCTGTATTCGCCTTCTGCTCTCTCCCTCACGCCTCCCATCACTCCTGTTTACTCGTTCCTCACTGTGTCCCCTGCCTCTATCACTCACTGTCTTGCTTTGTGCCCATCTTCCATTCCAAGGGCTCTATATGCCTGGCTTTCTTCCTGTCGTCAATCCCTCTGCTACTTTTTGCCTCGGTTTATTCCTGTCCCCTCCCCTCCCCCTGTCACGGCTCTGGCTCCTTCCTTTCTCCCACTTTTCCCTGCACATAATTCATAATTAGGGCTCACGGTTTTATGGTATTTATATTTTTGTCATTTCCGTCTGTATTTATCTATATTTATTTTTTGCTACTTTTATCTGTATTTAACCATATTTATTTTAGGTTTTGTGAAAAAAGGAGGCTAAAATGTGTATATTTCTGCATTTATTTAACCAGTTAATGTACACTCGTGGCTGAACGCCTGACAGGTTTCAATGCAATATCTTCACTCAGATGATAAACTACGCACTTATAAACAAAACTTGCACATTTTAGTATCAAGATTGTGCAAACCTACTGCTGTTTAAGGCTCTTCACTAAAGTTCCTTTATTTGTTTAATCCCTTGCCTGTCAATCCGCACAGCTTTTGTCCTGGCAGTCATGAGTGACAGCATTCAGAATCATTAAATTACAACCCAATTTCCGTTTTTATGCACATTTAAAAATAAATACAGACAGGAAAATAAATGGTTTTCTGTCTGTATTTATCTGTAAAAGTCTGTAAAAAAGGAAAACAGGGAGCCTTATTCATAATGACTTTTTCTCAAACCCCATGTCTTTTATATTTTATCCTCTGACCTTTCTTTTTTTACCCCCTTTTGTGTTTTACCTCTCTTTCTTTCGCTCCTTTTTCTCCACTGTTTTCTTCTTCTTTTCTCTTTCCAGGCTAACCAGCTCGTTTGTGTGTGGTGCTCATAGTAGCAACACTGTCAAGTGGACTTACACACAGCCGGTGACGCTGTGAATGCGCCTATTTGTAGTGTTTTCCTTTTCGGAGCTTGGCTATCCTGACAGACTTTGCAAATACGCTGCAACATACACACAGGAAATGCAGACACATACGCACGTGCCCACAACCCGAAATGCAGACACACAAACTTGAAAAAGTAGACACACAGACAATTACGGACACTACCATGCGCACACACAAACCTTCATTAAAAAACATGAGTACACGAACAGGTGCCACACACATACACACTCTCCCCCCCCCACACACACGAGAACGAATAGACTTGCATACAGACACAATTGTTTTTTACAAGACTAGACAGATGTGCACACGGGCACACACATATACACAAGAACAAATAGGCATGCCCACAGACACAAGAACAAATAGACATGCACACTTATACAACAAAAAGACATGCACACTGATACACATACAAGAAAATTTGCACATGAACACACAAACTTGTATAAGAACAAGTAGACACGCACACATACAAGAACCATTGGTCATGCACACATACAAGAATATAAAAACAAATAGACATGCACACGCACACATACAAGAACAATGGGACACACACAGACCCTTTAATGAGAACAAGTGAACGTGCACAGAGTACACATAAAAGAACAATTTGATACGCACACATAGCGAGCTGACATGTCGAGAAAGGCGCAGTAATATAAAGAACAAAAAGAAATGAATGAGGTAACGTGGTTGGAGGTAATGGCTTTATGCAACATGCTGGAGCTTATTAGAGTATTGACTCTTAATCCATGAACGCCTGTTTTCTTCTCCAGGGGAATATTTGATTTTCCTGCTATCGTCGTCTTATTTGTTGGGGGTCGGCTGGATAAAGGATTTTCTTGGCCACCAAGCTCCTTAAATGGAGAAAGTCCACAAGACTGGCTCTGGGAGGTGGTGGCCACAAGGAGCGTGTAATACGGCTGCGTCAGCTGGGCAAGATGCAGCCTCGTCTCAGCACAAAAGGGAAGTAGCCACCGTCTGAGAGTCTTGGATGTTGCTTGAGATTCAGATTTCTGAGAATGGAGGTTAGCGAAGTCTTACTCCACATACTGCTCAACCTTTTGGGTCTCTCAAAAGGACGAGATCAGATGTTTTTGCAGGGGGTCCTGTTTTAGTGAATAAAGATGATCGGCCTTTTGGATGATTAGGATGGTTTGAATGCCAGGCAATCCAATTGAAACCCTTTAGAGGCATCTTTCTTGAGTGGCAGACAGTGAAGAGGAGTTTGACTTTCGAGGCTATGTTGAGCGGTATGCTAATGATGCTTAATATTCACTGACCAAACGCAGATGCCTCGTGCAAATTTCCAGGAAATGAATTAGTAGAGTGAGAGGAAATCAGAAACGAGTGGTCCCTTGATACGGGAAAAAATATTAGTTATATGCAAATCTTTAATGTCCCAGGCATGCAGCCTTATTTAGCCTGGTTTATGAATACTGAGCATAGATTTCGCTTGAACAGGTAAAGACTAAATATGGTCCATTACTTAGTTGCCTTTCCCTTGCCTGGCTCCTGGTTTGCTTCTTTTATATGCTGCCCCTATGATGCCATCTCCTCTCAATCTACTGTGCACTTTATGATGCTAATTTACCATATTGGACCGCACGTTAAGAGCCTGATTTCTATGCCGGATATTTTTTCACAAGCACTTTACCTCATATAAAGAAGGGCTGGGAAACCTGCAATTTTTAGTTTCACTGGATATTTGCTTTTGTGTACTCAGCTATATCATTGCTGCTATAAAGCCAAGGAAAAATGATGCGTCCTGAATCACAAATTGTGGAATTTTATTTTTTACAGTGTTTTAATACTCTGAAGCATTTCTACATTCCAAAACATGTCCTTCATTCTGCGCTCCATCACATGTCCTTCATTTGACTTCCTTGTGTCTGTGGATTTTATGGAGCATTGCTGCGTTCCATCCCGTGTGCTTCATTCGGCTGCCTTGTGTCCATGCATAGTATGTAGCATTGCTACATTCCATCATGTGTCATTCATTCGGCTTCCATTCAGATCCAGATAAAAAAGCACTTTTAGATCAAATGAACAGCGTAGAGATGAGTCAACTTGTGATGGATTCATCCCACAATGCGGGACACTGCCTAGATCGTATTTTCACTGATAACCCTCTTATAAGCTATATGGGAACTCGTACTTTGATCTGGTCTGACTATAAGGCTGTCCTTTTTGATATTTAATTGCCACAATCATCTTAAAGCACCCAGAGTAGTCTATGTCAGTCGCCCTTGGAAGAAAGTTGAGGCTAGTTCTCCTAATTTGACTCTTCTAAAAACTCTACCTAAGTTGTCCACTGATTCCGATCAAGCCGCCACTCAAGACTGCTCTTGGTTTGACTCGGCTATGACACAATTAGCGCCCCCTAAACAGTATTATCGATCCAGGAGAACACCTTCAGAACCATGGTTCAATGACATCCCGAGAGCCCAGAAACAACTATGTCACAAATTAGAGAGGAAGTGGAGACTTGAAGATAATGCAATTACTCAAATGAATTATATGTCATCCCTTCAAACCTATAAAAAACGTATTCTCAGGGAAAAGGCTTTACATTTTTCTGAGGAAATTACAGCGGCTAACGGATGTCCTAAAGCATTGTTTACTATAGTAAAGAAATTAGCAAAGTTGCCACCTGCAGCTGATATTGGTATTAGCCCAGACTTCTGCAACTCTTTAGCAGAATCTTCCCAGCATAAAGTCAAGTCTGTCTATGACCTGTTTGTACAGCAGGATAACCATCCGGCACAAACTGCGGCTGAACTCAAAATGTTTCATTCAACTTCCTTTGTCAAAATACAGGATTTCTCTGAATCAGACCCCCAGATCCTTTCTTCTTTCACCACTTTAACAGTCGAACAAACCACTAATCTAATTGCTGCTACTAAATCTGGTTCTCCCTCAGACCCATGCCCTCCTAAAATTTTGCATATTTCACCAGAAAGTATAGCTATTCCATTAACGGTGATCTTTAACTCGATTTTCACCACTGGACACTTTCCGACAGATTGGAAGAAAGCTTCTATACTTCCTTTGTTAAAGAAACCTAACTTGGATGCTAAGGAGACCCTCAATTATAGACCGATATCAAGACTCCCATTTCATGCAAAAGTAATCGAAAGGGCGATTAATACTGAACTATCGGACTTTATCAAATATAATGCTATCCTGAATTCCTCCCAGTTTGGTTTTCGTGCTCAACATAGCACAGAGTTGGCTCTCATTACCGCCATGTCAGCGGCCTTTAATACTGGTAATCATGGGCTGCTGCAGGACCGGTTGAGTTCCATCAGGATCAGGGGCATGCCGCTGTCCCTACTAGGCTCCTTTCTGTCTGAGCGATTTCAGGAAGTGGCTTTGGGGAACATTGTTATGTTATGTTATGTTACGGGGATTTATATAGCGCGCGATTACCCAAGGGTGTCCTGGTGCTACCAATTATTCCTAAAGGAGGGGACAGAAGCTTTCACACTACCTATTAAACAACCAGGTCTTCAAGCTCTTCCTGAAGGCCAGAAGATCAGGGCACATTCTAAGATAGAGCGGAAGGGCGTTCCATGCCTTGGTGGCTCGCAAAATGAAGCTTCTTCCGCCCCAGGAAGCCTTCCTTATCCGTGGTACTATCGCCAACCTGGCTTCCATTGACCGTAACGTCCTTTTAGGATGATACCATTGGATGTTTTGTTTCAGGAACTCCAGGCCCATGCCCTGAAGTGCCTTAAACACAATACAAAGGGCTTTAAAACAGACCCGCTTCCTCACAGGAAGACAGTGCAGTTTACTAATTTCTTTGGAAATAGGCCCCCTTTGCTCTTCCCTGTGAGGTTCCCCAGGGCTCTTCTGTGAGTGCAACGCTGTTTAACCTCCACGTCACCCCTCTTACCAACCTAGTAAGAAGCTATGGTTTTGCCATTGTGTCGTATGTGGACGACACTCAGATC
Source organism: Triturus cristatus (assembly GCF_964204655.1). Classification (NCBI taxonomy): domain Eukaryota; kingdom Metazoa; phylum Chordata; class Amphibia; order Caudata; family Salamandridae; genus Triturus; species Triturus cristatus. Next base: position 249,288,827 of record NC_140593.1, read on the forward strand.
GTTGTCTTGGTGAGCAGCTCTGGTAGCCAGACAGCATCCAGGTTTCGTGACTGTATGAGCCACATAGCTAATTGGATGGCAGACAATTGTCTGAAACTGAATTCTTCCAAGACTGAAGGAACAATCCTTCTTTTTGGTCAGACAACTGGTGGCCTGTCCAGCTTGGCTCCTTACCTAATCCAGTGTACTAAGCCAAAAACTTAGGAGTCATCTTTGACACCAAGTTGTCATTTGAGGCACAAATCAACACAGCCTCTTCTGCTTGTTTCTTTATCACAAAGATGTTCAGGAAAATCCTTCCGACAATACCTATGGATCTAAGGAAAATGGTGGTATCAGTGCTGATATTCTCTAGATTGGACTAATGCAACGCCCTGTTCTCCAGTGCTCTGAGGCGTAGCATTAACAAACTTCAAACGGCTCAGAACGCAGCAGCAAGAATTCTGTTGGGCATCTCTAAATTTGGTTCAGTCTCCACAGCTCTGGTCCGACTCCACTGGCTACTAGTGGCCAAGAGGATTCGATTTAAATCACTGTGTATTGCCTTTAAATCTCTTAACAACGTGGGGCCAACACAGCTGACGGAATTTTTAAAGTCATACATGCCAGCTAGAGCCCTCAGATCGGAAGAACCGGGAAATCTAATTGTTCAGAGAGTCCATAAGGTTAGTTTGGGCAGCAAGAGTTTCACAGCTACAACTGCTAGCCTATGGAACTGTCTGCCTACCATGTTGAAGAAAGAACCCAGTCTCTCTAAATTGAGAAAGCGCCTTAAAACGTGGTTGTTTACAGCATAATTTTACCCCTCTGTCCATACTGTTTGGTCTTTTATCAAAGGCAGCACCTAGACACCTCAGGGTATTTGTCGTGTTTTACAAATTTCTAATCATCCTCCTTGTGTCTGTGAATACTCTGTAGCATTACTGTGTTCCATCATGTGTCCTTCCTACTTCTCCCTTGTCTGTGGCTACTCTATAGCATTGCTGTGTTCCATCACATGTCATTCATTCTGCTCCCTTGTGTCCATGGATAGCATTGTTACGTTCCATCATGTGTCCTTCATTTTTAGGCCGAGCCTTGGCTGCGCATGCACTGCTCTGCGAGGTATGCTGTATTCAGGTATGGACTTGAAGCTTCGACCACTCTTCGCCCAAATTTTTCATTGGCTTCTGTAATTGTCCTTTATAAACTGTGGCTTTTCATTAGTCAATAGGCTTAGTAGTCCCTTCTTAGTACCGCCTTGTAACCTCCCATTCGGACACCCCCTGTTACATGAGTTGTTATTCGGTAGGCTTTAATTCCAGCCTCCGAGCACTATTTAGTTAAATAGTTTGATCCTGCCTGCTGTTGCAAGCAGGACACGCTCTACCCCAATGCTTTCTTTTTTCCTAGCATGGCACGCCACACTGATACAGTGGTGGCTCTGCCTTTAGTTTGTTGTTTGCAGCCTGAACGCGGAAGCATGCTTTTTTTCTTACTATTTGTTCAGTTTTTATTTTACAAGCGCCCCAATTGGAGCTTTCACTTTAATATCAGCCATGCCCCTTTCTTTAGACACGGCTCAGCTAAAGAAAGGTGCGCAGCCGCTATTAAGGTGAGCATGCAGCATGGGCCACTTTTACAAAAAAAACATTTGTTTGTCAACTTGACAAACAGGTTTTGTTTTGTTAAATTGCCCCACACAGCACTTTCACTGTAATAGTGGTTGCACCCCTTTCTTTAGACAAACAGGGCCTAAAGAAAGGGGTGTGGCCGCCATTAACGTGAAAGCCCGGCATGGGGAGCTTTACCAAAAATAGCATTTGGAATGTAATAGGTCTTGCATTTGCGAGAGTTTAAGCTATCGGCATTGTCATTTACAATGCCAATAGCTAAAACTCTCGGAAATGCGAGACCTATTGCATTGCAGATGCTTGTAATCTATTCTTGGTGGACCTCTCCTCATCATTGGCTTCAGTTAATTCTCACGTTCCGAAGCTCAGAACTCTTTCCCTTTCAAACTTACTGTATGCCAACGACTTGGTTTTGTTCAGCTGGACCAAGGTGGGGATGCAGTCCCTTCTGATCGCCACTCACAACTACTTATTAAGAAATGGCCAGACTATCAACACCAAGAAAACAAAATATCATGAATTGCTGCTGAAGAACGGGTGATAAAATCAGTAGGCCTGGGTAGAGTTCGCAGAGTTCTGCTACGCAGAGCTCCGCGAAGTGACCAAAAACTCCATAGCGCTAAGCGGAGTTCCGCAACTGGCGGAGTGTGTTAGGTCGCACTGTTCGTGCTCATTTTTAGTGCTGGGTGTTTGTCCTGCGCTGGAAAGTCGGGGCGTGTTGCACCATATGCACGAATGGGTGGTTTTTCAACGCGAGCTGGATGTGACCATCAGCAACCGCCAGCATTGAGAAATCTCTCTGGGAGGTGGCCTAGTGTTGGCTTTTCCTCGCTTGCGCTCACCAACTTAACATTAGTGAGCACTAGCAAGGAAAGAACTTATGCCCAGCCCAAAAAATCAGCAGGTTCCTCGCCTCCACAAATGTCGAAGAAGTCACCAAATACAAATATCTCGGTCTACAATTTGACAATAAAGGAAACTTCAAACCTTACAGGGAGGAAATAAAGAGGAAAGGGCTTGCCCTGGCAGCAGGTCTCAGGGTACTTATCAGGAAACTGAATTGGCTATCGAGCAGCCCCATTTTGGAAAAGCTAGGGCAAAGATAGTCCCAACTCTGGTGTATGGAAGCAAAGCCATTCTAGGAAGGGCATCAACCTCTCTGGACAATATTGTCATGAAAATGTACAGGAAACATTCCACCTACCCAGATACATCTCGGTCACCCAGATCAGGCTAGAACTTGGTTTAGCCAAACAAACAATAGGTAGAAGCACAGCATTCACCTAGATGTGCTATAGGATCTAATCCACTGAAAGGAACACCATAAATCGGAACATCATGCTGGAAATCAACAACCCTCACTCAGCAGCCAGAAAATATCTCAAAAATTCTTTTGATAAGCTCGGACTAGCTCAGCTATGAACCACAATGCCCACCATTGAATCGTTTTGCAGGACAACCAGTAAAATGTCGAAACTAATCTTATTCCTGGAGGGCAATGCTTCTCTTGAGAACTATGCCCACGCATGGATAGTCCTAAATAGTTACACACTGCTCATACCACAACCATATTTGGGCAAAGCATTCAGCAACAGGATCAAGGGAACCTTCTTAAAACACCGCCTTGGCATCTTCCTTACCAACAGCACTGTGGCTAAGGGCAGAAGGAGAAGCTCCCTGTCAGTTGTGCGGCCAACCAAAAGAAGACTGGATCCACACTTTATGCCTCTGCAGGCCTACTTTAAATCTGCTCTGCCACTGGCCCAGGGAAGTCTGGAATCAGGCTGTGGTCCACTCCTGCAGACAAGCAATAACAGCATGTTTAAACTCTGAGGACACTCGAGCAATCTTTCAAACAGTAAAATATCTGCCGGTAGTTGACCAGGCCTCAAGGAAAGCACTTTACCAGTCTGCACAGCTTACTCAGCAATGATCTCTGGTCTCCACCTGGGTTGGTGGTAATGCACATTGCCCATTAAACTCTGCACTGGACTTGAATCCCTGGCTTACCCACAGTGCTCTTACTCCAGTCACCATTTGCAAAGGTTTCCCCCTTGCACAAAGCACTTTTACACCTGGACAACATGAATCCTAATTGTTTTAGGTAGAGCTAATTGCCAAACTTCTCATACATGTTAAGCCACCTCTGCTTACTTGCATAAAATAGGACTCACATTTACAGCCTGGACATCAACTTACGAGTAATGAGACCCTTCCGCTGCCACACACCAATACGTTTTTATTGTTTTAATGAATTCTATTCACCACTGTATTTCATATTGTAACGATTTTAATTAATCTAACAATAAAGTTTCACTTACTTACTTACTGTGTTCCAATACCCCTTTTACTTGAGTTTGTCTAAGTCGGACTGGATCTAATCCTGCTCCATCAGGATATAAAGGACTTCAGGTACAATATTGAACTTGGTTAGATTCACTGTGGCTTCCTGTAGTGTGATAGTGTTGGACTGGAGTTTGGCTTTTATTCGACATAGGTATGAGGAAAAAAACATTGTTGGGCAGTACCTCCTAGTAGTCTATCTGAGCCTACTGCATGGGGTATCAATGAGCAAACATAGCAGGAGTTGGTAGATGCTTGGCTCCCCACTGAGGTTATATGCTGATACCAGGTGTTGTGTACTAGTGCACTATGTAATGCATGTGGGATGCTATCATTGTGTGTGGTAAAGTTGTATGTTAAATGGGTTACATCCTGGGACTCATGCTGGACCACTTTACCTGGTGACCATGGCTGAAACTTTACCTGTTACTATATTGTGATGCATAGCTGAAAAAACATCAAAGCACATAGGGCAAATGACAATTCACAGGTGAATATGTTTAGTCCGGGTATGAAAGAGTCAATGTAAAGTCCGGGGAGAGCCATTTGGATACTCTTATCAGCAAAGTGTTTGCAAAGTCCGGGGGAAGCCCTAAGTGCGCTTTAGTCCCGAAAGTATTCATAGTTCATATTGGAAAAGTCTGTGATGGTGACTCCTTTGATGGTGGTGGTAGGGATGGGTCCAAGAGAATATCTTACAAGTGGTACCATGACCCATTCCCTTCGAACATGACAGCTGTAGGATTTGAAAAGACTGATTTGAATAGCCCTTCAAACTTGCTGTCTCTCTACTGGTGATGAAAGTTTCGGATCAGTACTCGGTCCTTGGGCTGCAGGATGGTGTAGGGTGGGTACATGGGGGTGTGCACCGCTTTCCTTTGGGCAACCTGTTTAGAGAGGAGTCTCCAAGCTTTGGTCATTTCAGATATACACATTTGATTACCTAAGGCCTCGGAGCTGGACTCTGTGCTAAGTATTTTTCTACTCTGAAGTTTTGGCGTCTAAATTGACCTATCAGTGACTAGCTGATGGGGGGTCAGGTGATGGTCTCTGCTTGGAGTGTTCCCTAGAGCGAACAGGGCTAGGAGCAAGCAATGCAGCGATTTCTTACCCATGGTGGTGCACAGTTTCTTGAGCTTGTTTTTTAATAAGCTGTTGAGGTGTTCCACTATGCCATTGCTTTATGGTATGCTGAGACCAGTTTGTGGGTTATGCCCATCAGGGTGCAGATGTTTTTGAACATTTCGTTTACAAATTTTCTGATCGGATGCCCTCTGGTACCTCCCACCTGGGTATGACTTCTTGAACCAGAAAGGTAGCTGAGGCATTAGCATCGCAGTGTGTGCAGGAGCCCACTTCTATACATCTAGAGAAGGGGTAGGCCACCATGATTAGATATCAGTAAGGGGCACACCTGTCGATCATGTCAATGAAATCTATGTGTAGTGCCTAGAATGTCCCAGAGGGTCTCTGGATAGATGAGGCTATGACCTTCAGTGTGGGTTTAGGCGAGTGCAGCTGGCATACTGTGCACTCATTTAGGTAAATAGAGATAATTTCTGCCATTTAGGTAATAAACCAGTCTAGTTGTAGGTGGGTGAGAATGCTGTCTTTAGGGGTTTGTGCCAGGAGGTGGAACTGGTTCAGGGCAGTGTACAGTAGTCTTCGGGGCATGACGGGTCTCCCTGTAAAGTGTTCCTGTAAATGCTATTGTGGGGGCTCTGTGTGTAACCCCTAGTTTCTCAGAGATCTTGCTCATGTGGGAGAGCTGCTTCCTGTATTTCCCTGAGGTATAATCTAGCCATCTCCACAGTGTTTGGTAGTTCAGAAGCTGGTGAAGAGTCCTCTGGGGATTGCTTCTCAGTTTCCTGTACTGGGAGCTCATGGGTTGCTCCCGTAGTTCCGTAGGCCGCCTCCTTTGCAGCTTGGTCAGTGAGTATGTTGCCCTGGGAGATAAAGTCTTGGCCTCCTGTATGCGTGTTGCCCTTGATGACTGCTACTCATTTTGGCAGTGTCAATGTGTTGATGAGGAGCTCTAACAGATCCTTGTGCATTACTGGTGTGCCATCAGATTTGAGGAAGCCGCTTCTCTTCCATCTACTAATACTGAAATGTACAGGAGTTGTAACGTAGAGTCAGAATATACTGTGATGATGTCCCCTGTGTCCCCTCAATGAGTCCCACCGAATTGGCTGCTGTGCCTAACACCGGTTACTTGATCTATGAAAGTGGAACAATCTACGAACATAGCTTTACTATTGGGGATCAGGTCTTCTTCTACCCTGGAGGGTTAGTTTGGCTCCTGCGTCAGGCAGTCATGGACTTCCGTCTTTCTTGTACTTCATGGGAAATGAAGGTGCCTGGGTTGACCACACTATGTTGAGAGCTGGTCTGAATAGCATAAGCTCATATCCTATGACTCTTTGGGTGGTCAGGGTACCTTTCACTTTCTGTATGATCACGAACACTGTGTTCGATGTACAGCGTGAGGTGTGCCCCCATGACAATGGAGGCACTTTTGTCCACCACAAAGCCTGCGGCGGACAGGGCCTGCTCAAAAGGGAAATGTCCCTGCATTACAGAATTGAGTTGACCTCTGTAATATGCAATGGATTTGTGCCCTGAGGAGTACTTCTGGATGAGCACTGCCGTCATCACCCGTCCATAGCTATGGCAGTACAGGAAGAACTCCTTGTTATAGTCTGGTGTCCCAAGTATGGGTGCGTTCTTGATTTCATCTTTTAATCTAATGAAGGCATTCTGCATCTCAGGGGTTCCTGTCAGTTGGGTGCCACTGGACTTCACATTCTTCCACGTGGCCAGATAGGGGGCTATAATGGTTCTGTAGTCGAAGACCCATTGCCCGACGTAGTTGCAAAGCCCGAAGAGTTTTTGAATACCCTTTTTTGTCTGGGGTGGTGTCATTGCTCTAAAGGTGTGCAGTTCCTCTGGTGTGATATGTCTTCCTGAGGCTGAGATCAGCTGCTGTCCTGTAGTACATATTGTACTTCTCTTTGTGCCTCTCTTTGCTAACATAGTGAGGAGGGCTATAGTGTCTTGTCTACATATCAGTTCAGTGGGGCTGGATATCAGGATATTGTAACAGGGTGCTGTTACATTGGAAATTGGACAGGTCATTCCTCAGGATCCTATTAAAGATACTTGGTGACTCACAGTACACTTGAGGCAACCTTTGAAAGAGCAGTTGAGCTCCTCTAAATATAAATGCCATTAGGTACTGGCTGTCCGGGTGAAACAAAATGCTGAAGAAAGCAATTCTATGACTGAGAGTACACAGTGTTGGTTGGGATGTTAGTCAGTATGATGAAGGGGTCTGGTAGCACAGGGAACTTGGAACCACTATATTATTTAGGAGGTGTAGGTCCTGTACTAGGCACCAAGCTCCCCCATGCCTTCTTCATGGGGTGTGTGGGGGGTATTACAGTGTGAAACCCCCACACAGAATATCCCTGATCGATGAGATCGTGTATCTTGGGGGCTATGCCTTCCTCTGCTTCCCTGGACAGTGGGTACTTTTTCACTCTGGAGAGGATGGCTGCTTCCCTGAGTGTGATCCTAACTGGTTCGGTGGTGTTAATGAGCCCCACATCATGTGGATCCATTGCCCATAGCTTTGGGGGAACCTGTGTGAAATTTTGATCCATGAGGGATGTTGCCATGGTGACAAATGCCCAGGCCCTGAGCAGCAGTTTTATTCAGATGTCTATGGAATCTTCAAAGACTATTGTTGAGGCTCCTAGGTAGTCAGCGAACAGTTGTTCGTCTGATATGTCCAGCATGTGGAGACCTGGGTGTAAACAAATGATGCATGCCCATGTGACTTGATTGTTGTCAGGGGCCATCAAGACCCCTTAAGTGGGTCTGATCTCCACTGCCTTGACTGTCACTAGTTCCTCCTCCAGGGGCTCCCACTCTTGGTGCCATTCCTTATGGAATAAGAGTTTCTTGGGCAGCTGTACTTGTCTCCTTAATAGCGTTGGGACGTTGACGATGAGGGTCAAGACTGCCTTGGAGAATACGGCCTGGTCTATTGGTGAGACCCAGTATGTGTCCCCCTTACCAGAGTTGGGTCTTAGGGTCCTAAGCTGTAAGGGTGAGATCCCAGGGGTTGAGCAAGTCATGGTTCTATCTTCTGAAAAGTAGATGATCATGATTAGTTTGGCTATTAGATCTCTCCCCACAAGGTTGGTATGGGATACAGTAGTTGGCCTTGGAGTTGGTTCCCACCTATCTCCAAGTCAAGAATTTTGGTGAAGAGATCCCTTTTCACAGTCCCTGAAAACCCCTACATGTACATGGTGTTCTATGATAGGGGAACCTTCCCTTCCTTGAGGCAAGATTGTGTGGCCCCGGTGTCCCTTAGGAAGGTGTAAGGTATGTCATTGATAGCCACCATCACAGTGGGTTCCTCATCTGACCTGTGCGTGACTGACAATGCAGAAAACATGGAGTTTCCAGGGTGCTTTCATTGGACCCGGTGCGGGTTCTGGGGCTGGAACAGTGAGCTCCCTCCCCATATGTTGCTCCTCCTTGTGCAGCAGAGAACCCTTGGCCCTCTGCTAATGTTTGGGAAGGGTTCTTTGCTGTTTGCTAATCCTGCTATAGGTGTGGCCTGTCCATCAATTGTTTTTGGGCAGGAGACAGATCATAGATCCCCTCCTTGAGGTGGGGCTTACTGGGGGGCATAAGTGTTCTGCATCTGAGGATGTTGTGGGTTGCTAATGGGCTGGGACTGGATGTTGTATGTGTTCCTTGCCTCTCTGTTGCTCGTGATACATTCTGGTCCTGCAATCTCCTACAAGGTGTCCCATCTTACAGCAGTTCTTTGAGAGTCTTTCCATGCTGATCCTGGCCATTTGTGTGGCTACGACTACAACTGTTCCCTCCAACATTGTCTTATTTAATTTCAGCTGTACCAACTTGGCTGTGTCCCTCTGTACTTGGTTCTGCCTGTCTTTGTCGTTTTCTACTCTCTTCTTGTAATAATATATGATATGGGCCTGTATCTCTGGTCATAGTTTCCTGTCCAACCCAACTGTGTTGTCTAGTCCATTTTGTATTTCGGTGGGCAGTCCCATTTTAAGGATATTGAAGAAAAGGTGAGCTGCGGGCATGCATTAGTGCATGACTGTCTTGTCTCCTGGCCCCATCTTTCCTTCATTCTGCTGAGATTGTCGTTTATCCCTTCATTAGTGTTAATAGTCTTTGTCATCAGTCTCCCTATGTGTGGGCAGTTGGGGAATATTTCTCTCAGGGCCGTCCAGATCTGATGTCTATATGTGTTAAACACTGCCCATCATGTTGAATATTGGTCAGAGCTTTTGCTGGTATGGAGGCAAGGGCGAAAACAGCATCAGTCTGGTCACCTATCGGGCTACTAAGTAGGCTTTTAATGTTTCCTAAAGCGAGTGTGATACCTTTGGAGTACTTTTCAAAACAGGTTATCCACTTCCCAGCCCCTTCTAATAGGGATCGAAGCCTAGTCCTAAGCCCTTCCATGTCTATTTGGACCCAGGGGACATAAACAATCCCTGCAGCCCCAGCTGGAGCAAGGGAAATTGCCTTTCAGCTGAATGAGTGGTGGGCCTGTCTTTGACATATTTTTCCCACTTCGCAAGACATTGCTGCATGTAGAGGAAGTCCCAATCTGGGCTTCTCCCCTCATGCCTAATACATTCGTCTGCCATGTCTTCTGGCTCAAATGACTGTTCTCGGGGCCGGGGCCTATTGTACTCGCCCTCTCCCCTTGTTCATTGGGCTAGCAAACCACAAAATGGGTTAACGTAAAATTTGCCTTCCCTTAGTGCAATTATCTCCTTTGGGGTGTAGCTACCCTTCCCATTTGCCCGTACCGTGTCATTGGTTGCTGTTTCTGGTTAGGGGCTACATCTCTGTGCTATTATTATGTTATTTTTGGAGCATCGGAGTTCAGTGAGTATTAGATGTCCTTGCCTCCTGATCTCCTCATCTGCCCTATGCCTCAGGGATTTAGACATGGGTGGTAGTCCACTGTGCGGTGACCCTAGGCTGGCAATTAGCATCTCGTCATTCAATTCCTGCTCCCTTCACTTTCCACGCCTGGTCTCACTTCTGTCTTCCTCTTCCAGAGTTCAGGTAGTCCTTCTCTCCCCCCGAAGTCTCCTAGCATTGTCCCTTCTTTTGGATCTGTCTATCTTTGTTTTAGACATTCCTGTGCGTCACTCACTGGATATCTCCGCTTCTGTCACTCTTATGCTTCCTACAGCTCCACCATCGCTTTCTGACCCCGGGGTGCCAGAACTTCCTTTCTCGCCCAATCTTGTGGGGTGGCTATCTAGGACGGCTATTAACCACCCAGATAGCAACCCTGCTTCATATGACCTTGGAGGGGCTGAGGTTTGGCTCCACTGTGGTGCACTGTGAGTTGGTTTCCCAAGTGTCATCGCCTTGGACTGAAGCAATCCTAGTCTATGTGGAGTGGTTAAGGTGGTTGGGATCCCCATAAGTCTGTGGCAACTCCAAATGCATGTGATCCCCTTTTTGTGTGTAGTTCCTCTGCATCTACTAGGAGGGGATTACAGTACTCCAAGGCTGGTGTTGCAGGAGTAACCACACACATGCCGGTGTATGGAGGGAATGTGCCAAAGCCTCAACAGTGTGCTGGGCTGTGGGGTCTTTTCTGTTCTTTTTTCGAACAGAGTCCAGAGGTGGAGGGTTGCCTCCCTCCTATCCCTCTTATGTTCTTTGTGTTTGGTAATTATGTGTGTTTTGGTAAGCTCAATTATTTTGGGGTCAAATGTTTCCTCCTTAGGCCATGGGTACGTGTGTGCTTTAGTTTGCAAGTACCACTCATGGCAACATTTACATATGTTTGCCTTTTCGATGGGAAAGAATCCGTGCATGTGCTCCAAAGAGTGCATGTATGACCACAATCCACATACAAACCACCCCTAAAGACCAAAATGCAAAGAAAAAAATTGGTGTTTTGCGAGTGGGTTGTATCATAGAACAACAATCAAATTATGAACAAGTAGTAAATACATGCAGGGAAAATAGAGTGTGCGTATGACCAGAATCTGCTTATGAAGCCCCCCCAAAGACCAACATGTACAGAGGAAAAAGCATTGTTTTGAGACCGGGGTGCACAATAGAAACATCAAATTATGAGCACGTCAATATGTGCAGGGAAACAAAGGGTGTGCGCATGACCAGAATTCACATATTATGAAGTACCCCCAAAGACCAACGAGCACACAAAAAGATGCATTTCAAGAGCGGGGTGCACTGTTATGTTATTTTATTTTACGTTAAAATTATTTGTACAGCGCTCATTTACCAGTCGGTTTCTTGGCGCTTAATTATAGGAGGGGCATGGTGCAAGATGTCAATCGCATGAATCTGAGGTAATCAACAGTCTTTCTGATGTTGAGTGAAAGAGAGTTCCAGAGCTGAGGGGTCAATACAGAGAATCTGGAACCTCTTAGTCTCTTCTTCTTAGAGGGATGGATGACCAGAAGGTTGAGATGGGATGACCTCAAGTTCAGGGGAGTGTACTTTTGGATTCGGGAAGAAATGCACTCAAGGCTATTGCCATAGAGGGACTTAAAGATGATATATCCAGTCTTAAATGCTGTTTTACCGGCAACTAATGTAATTTCTTCATCAAGGGGGTAATTTGACACCTCCTAGGTTGTCAGTAGATCAGCCTGGCTGCCTGGTTTTGTACCAAATGCAGTCTCTTAGTCAGGCAGTCTGGGAGATGAAGGTAGAGTGAGTGTGCATAATTTCTTCGTAAAATCACTAGAGCGAAAATGGTTTGGATGACGGTTGCAAGGGTGAGGAATCTGCTGACTTTTCTAGTCAACCTGACCTGGAGAAAACAGGATGACACTACTGCTCCTACTTCAGGTTTCATAGAGAGTTCCGTATCTAAAAGGACTCCCAGACTTTTTGTGTTCAAAATATTTTATTGAATTTTCATATTAAGCAACAAACAGAGACAATACAGAAAAAATATTATTGAGCGAAAATACCTAATCACAATATAGAGATACAAGAATATCAAATGAATTACAATAGGTAACAACAGTGCAAATATTCATTGAAAAATAAAATGGGGAGGGAACAGAAACAGCTATAAAACTAATGCATTAACAATAAAATAGAGCTACTTATAGCGTGGATATTTGTCTATTATAATAGCAATGAAAAAAACAACTAGATATACATATAGAATTAAAAAGATAAATAAATGTCAACAGGTTTCCAAAAAGAGTGATAATACCAGACAAGGATAACTGATCTCTTCTTCTTATAAAAATCACCCATGACCACCAAGAATGAACTGATAATAGCGAAACATCTTTCCAACAAAATGTAATGGATTTTAAAGCAGCTGATATTAGAAAATTAAAAAGTTTACCATCTAAGTCATTTAAGTTTTGCGAAAGAACAGCAGATTTCCAAATTAACATTTTGCATGAAACATCATCATGAATATTTAATATCTTTTTTATAATATCCCAAACTACAGTCCAAAATTTAAAATCTAAAGGACAATCAAAAAGCATATGTTGTAATGTACCAGAATGTAGTTTACAGTGCCAATAAGTTGAAGATAGAAGAAGTTTACCTTGAAATAAATGTAATGGAGTCCATAAACAGTTGAATAAAATATAAGAATTAGTTTGATAGAGCGAGACAGGTAACCAACCAGAAATACTGCTAAGCCAAATACCTTTCCATGCATCAACAGATAAGGAGATTAAAAGTTCATTATTCTAAAATACTGAAATCATATTAATGTTGGATCCTAGTGAATTAGATACTTTTTTTTATATAAAATAGAAACACCATGAGATGATGTGGAAACAGTTTGAATATAAATTGATAAATCAGCTTTAACATTAGAAGGAATAACATGAGAAAATGAATCTAAAATCGAATTCCACAAATATTCATATTTGGTAAGGTCAGACTGAGGTAAACTAAATTTTGTTTGTAAAGCCTCAAATGATACGAAAGCATTGTTGTAATAGACATCTTTAAGATAAAAAATACCAGCATTAATCCATGAATACCAGAAACGTATATTTCTATTTAATTTAATGACTGTGCTATGCCATAATGACATGTATCCTGTATTAAACATGGGAGATTGAAAAATTGAATCTAAATCATTAAAAATCATTTTAGTGGATTTAAGAATAACAGATTTATGAAAAAATTGTGATTTATTAGACATGGTTAACAAAGTGGGTAACGGAAATGGTTTAACTATTGATTTCTCGATTAGAAGCCAATTAGGTGGATTATTTCAAAAGGAATGGTTAAACCATATGGAACATTGTTTTAAAATAAAAGCTTTACGGTAATGAAAAAAATCAGGTAAACCAAAACCTGCTTTACATTTGGGCTTTTTAATTTTTTATAACAAATACGAGGTGACTTGTTACTCCAAAGACATTTGAAGCGAAGTTTGTCAACATCCTTGGAAAATTTTAATGAAAATTGTGCAGGAATCATAGCAAGGGTGTAGAAGATTTTAGGAGCAATAGTAATTTTAATAGAATCCATTCTTCCCCACCATGAAAGGTGAAGTGAAGACCATTTGGATGTCTTATCTTTAATATAATTTAATATAAGGTCACAGTTCAATTGTTGATTTTATGGATGATGAGAACAGAATACCAAGATACTTCAATGTATCCTTTTGCCAAATAATTTCATTCATAGGTATCATATCAGGAGTACAATAAATATTTAAGGGAAAAAATTCAGTTTTATTAGTATTCAATTTATAAACAGACACTGTGGAATACTTCGAAATAATCTCTAATAGTGAGGGGAAAGAGGATAAAGGATTACTAACAAATAAAAGTAAATTATCCGCATAAGCTAAGGTTTTAATAATGAAGTCCTTAATATTGATTCCTTTAATATTATCACATTTTCTTATGGAAGTAAGTAAAGGTTCAATACCTATAAGAAACAAAAGCGGGGAAAGGGGGCAACCTTGTCTTCTACCTCTAAAAAGGGAGAATTGGTTTGAAACTTGGCCATTAATAAATAAACGAGCAGTAGGAGCAGAATACAAAGCAGAAATCATGCGAATTAATGTGTCACCAAAATGAAATGATAATAATGTATTGAATAAGAATTGCCAGTGAATTTTATCAAAAGCTTTCTCAGCATCTAATGGGAGACTTCCTGATGGTAGAGTTAAAGTGGAACCTTGTTCAATAACATGTAGCAACGTTCTTGTATTGTTAGCAGAATATCTATTCTTCCTAAAACCAGATTGATCTGGATGAATAATAGAATCTAACACAGGGGATAATCTAGAAGCAAGTATTTTAGCACATATTTTACAATCTTCATTAATTAAAGAGATAGGTTGATAATTAGACAAAAGTGTGGGGTGCTTATCAGATTTGGGAAGTACAATATTTAAAGCCTTAGTAAAATAACCTGAGATAATTCCTGTAAAACCAAAAAAGGTAAAACGTTGAAATAAAAGAGGAATGAGCTGTAATTGAAATTCTTTGTAAAACTCAGCAGGAATACCATCGGGACCAGGAGACTTATTTTTTTAAAGAGAGTTTATTGCTGATAGAATTTCATCTAGAGTAATTGGTGAGTCAAGTCCAATTTTATCTGATTGTGAAATCTTGGGTAATCCACATTTAGTTAAAAAAGAATCAATTAAGAAGATATCATCAAAATTGGGTTTGTTATAGAGAGTAGACTAAAAATCGATAAATTCATTAATGATATCATTGTGTGATAAAGCAATTTTACCATTAAGGCCATGAATTGAATTTATTTGAGTTTTATCTTTTTTAATACGCAAATAATTAGCTAAAAGTCTTCTTTAGAATTAGAAATCTGAATGCCAGCTCTTTTGCTAAGGAGTGAGTTAAACTCATATCGAAGTTTTTGTAATTTGATTCTATATTGAGGATCATTAGACGTAATAAAAAGTCTCTCAAATTTTGCCATTTGCTTTTCCTAAATTTTTAATATTTGCATTAAAGGTTTTATTTTCCTGGGCCATAACAGAAATAGTTACACCTCTAATATAAGCTTTAAAAGCTTCCCATCTATTAACCATAGAAGTAGAAACTTCAGGGTTAAGAAGGAAATACCCCTGAATGGCATTTAAGAGCTTAGGTTTATTAAGTTCATTAAGAACAATGCCAGTATTTACTCGCCATCTAGATTGCTTTGTAAAAGTTGAATTTAAATTCAAAACAAAAGAAATCAAAGCATGAACCGAAATATCAATGTTACTAATCATAGGAGTAATCACTGAATTAATCAATTGCTTGGAGACTAATAAATAATAAAACCTAGAATGAGAATTGTGTGTGTTAGAAAAGAATGTAAAATCTTTTTCTGTAGGGAAGTGTAGTCCCCAAATATCAACTGACTTAGTGGTTTGAATAAATGATTTGAAAGCATAAAAAACCTTAGGAGGACGAAATTTAGTAAAAGATAGTCTATCTAATAAAGGAACAGATATAACATTAAAATCACCTCCAACAATTAGAGGAACTTTACACAACTTTAGAACTTCAGTTGTACGATTAGACCAAAAAGCAGGATCATCCGCAGTAGGATCATAAACATTTAGTAAAAATATAACTGAATCATGAACTTTAATTTTAACTATGACATATCTCCCGTCAGTATCTGAAAATTTACTCAAAATATGGCAGTGTAATTTTTTTGCAAAAAGAATAGCCACACTATTTTTTTCAATTTGCAGGAGAAGAGACAATATTATCAACCCACTTTTTTTTCATATAAACTAAGATTTTGTCCTCAATATGGGTTTCTTGTATAAAACAAATATCGGCTTTGCAACTATCTAAATAATCAAAAAATGTGTACGCTTAACTTGATGACGTAAACCTTTAACATTTAAAGAGACTACTTTATTATTATGAACATTAGCCATGATAGAAAAGAAAGAGAAAAAAGGTCAAGAGGAGGACAGTAAGAAGTAAGGAAAGTATGAAAAATATGAAAAATAGTAGCTCCAGAACAGGCGAAAAGGAAAGAGTAGGAAAAAGAATATATAAACTAACATACAAAAGATGACAACAAAACGACAACCACAAAGAAACATCAATAACAAATATGAAACGCACACGCACTTAACAAACATGACTGATCCGTTGGAGCCCAGCGTGGAGAGGATTGCAAAATTAGTCAGAAATACAAGCTAAAATATTATTCAAGTAGCAGAGTCATGCGTATCCATAGAATGTTGCAAATGATGTGATTGCTGCTCTAGAAACAATTTTAAATCTTCCAGGCGCTGGAAGGACTTAGAAAAATTATCTTTCCAGATTCGCATCGTTGAGGGATCAAATAAACCATACTTAAATCCAAGACTTTGAGGACGCATTTCAGAGAAATCTTTGCGAATCTTAAAAGTCTCTTTGGCAAAGTCTTGGTGGATTAAAATGTTATTGCCATTAACCATTAAGGATGGAATTTCACGTGCGGCTTTCCTTATCAAAACCAAATGATGATGACGTAGGACCTTAAAAATCATTTGTCGTGGCTTGGTATGATGAGGATTGCGATGGGAGGGAATCCTATGCGCTTTATCTATTTCAAATTTCACTGGAAATTTAATATTTAAAAGGCCACGAATCAAATTCTCCAGATATAGTCTGCAATTGGAGCCTTCAACATCCTCTGGCAAATTAAAAATAAATAGATTGTATTGTCTTTTGCCATTTTCCATATCCAACAATTGAGCAGACATAGGAGAAATTCTAGCCACAAGAGGTGTAAAGGTGTCAATTTTAACTTTGTTATCCTGTATTTTAATGGAATTATCAGAAACCTTCATTGACATACTAGCCGTATCTTTACGGAGATTTTTTATTTCTGACGCAATAGCATCAGTGTTGGCACGTAGCGCATGAAGTTCGTCAAGAATTAATGTCAAAGAAGGCTCACTTGACTCCACCACTTTAGACTTAGGAGGAGGAGAAATCTGTTGTTTCCTTTTATTATTGGGATTTTGTGCATTTTTACCCTCCATTTTCGTATTATAAAAAAAATGAAGAAGTAAATAACTGCAAAGCACAAAAAAAGAGGATAGATGCAGAAAAATGCAGTAAAGAAAAGGCTGGTGCAGCAGCTAAAGTAGACTGTGGGAGTGGTTAGGCCAAAGCCAGGCCCTTTCCTGAATGCTTGCTCCGCCCCCTGACAGGAAATCTGGTCAGTACCTTATGAGGAGCTCCAAGCAGACATCAGAGGAAGAAAAGCACTGTTCCCGATTACTACAGAGCAGGAAAAACAACACCACAGCAGCAGGTAGGCTCCATAGGGCTGCCAGCACACTCTCTGGAATATTATTGCACAAAATTCGCAGTTCGTCGGTAAAAAACGGGCCCCCAGACGCGGAGCTCACATCGCGGCGGCCATCTTGTTTTCGCGCGCTCATGCCAATTCAGGACTCCCAGACTTTTAACTGAGTTCTTTGGTTGGGAGAGATACCCATTTCAGTTGGCCAGAAATCGGAGCTCCAAAGATTTTGTGTGCCTCCAGACAGGACAATCTCTGTCTTATCAGAGTTTAGTTTAAGTTGATTGCAATTTATCCAGTCACCTGATAATAGCATTGTACTTCGAAAGAATGTTTTGGAGTCTGGTGAACTATCAATAGCATTTGAATATCGTCTGCATAGTTAAAGACTCTCACCTTCATTTTCCTCAGAGTATGCACTAGAGGATGTGTATATAGATTAAAGAGGTGAGGGGACCTGGATGATCCCTGAGGCACCCTGCAAGTAAGTTGAACCTTAGGGAAGCTGAAGGGACTGACTGGGTATGATCATTTAAAAAGGAGACAAACCAGTCCAACGCCGTACCCTGTATGCCATCAGCTCCGACACGGTTTACCAGAAGCTCATGGTTGACTATGTCGAATGCCGTTGATAGGTCAAGAAGCACCAGTGCCTGGTGGTACCTTTATCAACCTCTTCCCTCATATCACCCAACACTGATAGGATCGCTGCTTCGGTTGAGTGGGCTGGGCGTAAGCCTGCTTGATGGGGATCAAAGAAATAACTTTCCTCCGGGAAGGTGCAGAGACATTTGTCAACATGCATTTCCATAACCTTAGCCAAGTAGGGGAGCAATGAGATGGGGTGATAGTTGTTCGGTATGTGTGGGTCAGCATCAGTTTAGAAAAAAAAGAGGAACCTATATTGCTTCCTTAATGGAACTGAGAACTGTGCCTTGAGTTAGGGAGCCATTTAATAGGGATAAGGCACGATCAGGAAAACAAGAGAACACTTCTAGCACTTGTGGAGGACAGATATCAGAGGGAGAGACAGATTTTACTTTATCTAGGAGGTCGATAAAATGTGCCTTACTGATTATAGGCAGTTCAACTAATATGAAGAAACGGTTGACAAAGGGTGGGGTGTGCTAGTCAGGTGGACGGGCAGCAATGTAAACAGCTGATTAAGTTAACAAAGCGAGACATAATGGTAATATGATCCTGCTAAGCAGACTCTTCTTGACCACAGAGAACGATAATACATGTAGTGAAAATGTGCTTCTCTCACTCAGGCTACAATAATGCGAATAATATCAATGTGTTCCTGCAGCGCCTGCTTCCCTCACTCAGACAACAATCATACCTCATTCTTACAGAATCTATGTACAACATTACATTAATTCAAGGGCACAATTGTTGTACAGACTCTCCTGGGCTCTTCTAGAATTAGGTCTAGTCTCCTAGGTACACTGTTCCTGGTCCGAATGGAAAGCGGCTTACTCTGTTTTTTTTCCTCTCTCAACACTCTTTTCAGATACAGAGGGTGTTGAGATACCCTCCTGTACTAAGCTCCCAGTAACTAAATATTATGAGGTTGAGGCTCACATACCTGCCACTCCGATCTGGAGTGCTGGGTAAAACTATCATTACGCTTAGAGTACCTCCAGGCCACTCTGATCTGGAGTGCTAGGTGAAATTATTTTTACACTTGGAGTACCCCCAGGCTACTCTAATCAGGGGTGCTGTGTGAAACTGTGTTTATGCTTTATAGCACCTCGTGGCCACTCTGATCAGGAGTGCTGGTTGACTAGTCCATAATAAATTATATATATATCTCTTTTCTGTTTGCCATGCTATGCTGTTCGTATTGTTTCAAAAGGAAAGCTAATCGTGGTGCCTTACCCTTTCCGATTCCCGCAAGTGGAGAGATCCAGCCAGCCATGGGCTCATAGGTTTGCAGTAATGGGAGGTGCCTGCCCCACCACTTTCTTCTGAAATGTACGCAGAGTGGGCTTGAGGGCCTGGATCCTCCTGTCCCCAGGCTGCAGTCTGGGTATCCACTGTGGGCAGCTCCTATGCTGGCTAGCCAAATGTTGAAGCAGGTTCTGATCATAAAGGAGAACAGCGAGGCTTGGCAATCAGGAACAGTTTAAGTTTAATTAAACAATAACGGCCGGGAATAGCAGTCATTTCTCTTACAGTTATGTGCTGGAATTCAGTTTGCATTGGGTGCATGGCATGCTTTATACTGTACAGCAGGTGCAATACATTGAAGCTTGTCCCCCTTTGGGCAGTAAAATAATTGTACAGTGGGTCATAAATTGTGTGTTTGGATGCTTGATCCCACTCTGATAGAAGGAGCCATAAATTACAACTGCAGGTCACATTTTGAGTTGGTCCAGGTGGCCAGGTGTGTCATGTGTGTTATCTAGAGTGACACTTGGGCTTTATCTGATGAATACAACCGACCAGCTGCTCTGGCATCATGTCCTTGGGCTGAACGCAGGCCTTCTGCAGTGCATTTATTTCTGTTTATGAGTGTGTGCATCTGACTTGTTTCTTTGGGTATTACATCCGAGGGCTTTATGTAATTTCTGCTGCAATCCTCGAGGTGTGTTTAAGGCTTGTTCCATATCTGGTGTCTCCATCACAGGAAGCGCTAGGGGTAAAAAGAAGAGAGCTGTGTTATGTTGATATGATAAGGGTGACTCTGAAACCATAATAAGTGTTTTATGGTGAATTTGGGTAGCGCAGACAAGTTGTTCTGTGGGGGGCTAGACTCCTAACAGCGGGCCTGTGAGAAGCTGGCCTGGTATATGATGTCACTTATGTAAGTGGGCACCCTGCAACAGTCCAGACAACCCTTATGGTGATTTAAGAGGTCTTAGACAACCTTAGAAAGCACTGTAAGTGGTAGCTGTGGAGAGCAGCCTTCAGGCTTAGTCCAGAAGGAGTGTAGGACAGCTTCTTTTACCAGAATGCAATATTATAGTATAGATTAAGTGAAAAAGAACCACACCAAGTATTTATAAAAATATGTATATATTATATAATACTCTCTAGTACGTTCCAATATCTCCAACACGGAGATAAACACAATGCACACAATATGTTAGCAAAGAACCACAGTAAATAGCACGAAATACACAGTGGCCCCAGGGGGGACCAAACAATATACTAAGAAAGTAGTATAAGAACCAAAACTCGAGTCAGACAATGTCAAGAGGACGTAGAAGTGCTGGGACCCCAAGGAACTACCCAAGGTGAGTAGACAGGGACCTCAAGGAGAGCTTTTTCAGTGTAGAAACACAACTGCATGCTCCGTACAACTCTTTGTTGAAGTTGCAGTTGGATTTTTAAAGATTAAAGACCCTTCCCAGTGGACCCTGAAGAAACCCTGTGGAAGACAGAAGGTTGGAAAGCCACCCCACCCATGAATGCCCTAGTATCCACATTACCTACACCAGGGAAGCCAGGTGCATACGTGTGAAGGGGTGTAGGAAACCGACATCGAATCCAATGGAGGACTTCAGGAAAGTGCAGCTGGCAAGGAAGGAGAAAGTGTCTGGTGGAACCCAAGGATGGATTCTTGATGAGAATTACCTGAAAGCAGAGAGGACAGAGTCTATGTTGCAGGATGGATGACGATGACCTTAACTCTGCAGCTGTCAGGACCATGCGATGCTGTGGAGAACCAGGAGTTGTGCAAGAGCTGTCCCACGGAGGATGTTGAGTGCTGAGGGGTCGGTGTCTGGCAGGAGCACCAACAAGCCTTGGCAAAGGCAAGCCATTCAGGAATCAAAGAAGGAGTAATGTTGGGACTAGCAAGGCCCAGGGGACACACAAAAGGCAGGGGAGTCAGGGCAGGCCCTGAGCAATCAGGGGAGCTGAAAGAAACAAGTGCGACCCTCTAGTGGACCCACAAGCCAAAGGCACTGGTGTCGCAAGAGAACCTCAAGCAGCTAACCAAAAGATGCAGGCCACGATGCACAGGATGTAGTGAGGCTGCAAATTCTGGTCACAGGAGGTGCTCAAGGTTGGGGCTACTTGGAGCCCGAAGATCTTCTTGCTAAGAAGCCAACAAGTCTTTGCAACTGCAAGCTGGACACAGTGCACAAGGGTTTGGTTATTGCAACACCCACGAAGGATACTGGCCCCAAACTTGGTGAGAAGGCAGGGCAGGCCTCAGTAGCTGTGGAAAACCATGACCTGTGTTGCAGAGCCCACAGAGTGCAGAGGAGCTCAGGATCTGCAGACCGGTCAACTTAGATGCTGTGCCTGCGAATGCAGGGGAGTGACTCCCTCACTCCAAGGGAGATTTCTTCAGGTGTCTTTGACGCCTCACAGTCTTTGGAAGGTTCCTGTATGATGCACAGGCACAGACGATGCAGCAGACCGGAAAGGAGATGAAGTCAGGCCCAAACTAAGTCAAGTGAAGTCCAGCGTGCCCAGACAGTAGAAGTGCAGTGGTGTCTGATCTGAATCTTATCCCACGACAAATCTAGGGACCTACACCCAGGTAAGCCCTTAAGTACCCTTGGGGAAGGGTTGGAAAGATTCAGGGGACCCTCCGAGGGGAGGGTCTGTATACGGGGAGGTTACTCCCATGTCCTTCGTCCAGTTCCACACCAGAGCAGGAGCCAACAGCTCCCAGAACTGGTTTGAACTGGACTATGCATGGGGACACCAAGTGTGCCCCTCATGCAGACTTTCTGGCACTGGCAAGTGCACCCACCCTTGTCCCGATACACTAATTCCTGTCTGGAAGGTGGTCACACCTTCCTGTGACAGGGTGATTATTGGTCCACCTTCCTCTGCTCAAGCTTGGCTCAGCAGCAGGAGGGCAGAAATGTGTCTGAGGTCGGCAGCAACCATTTTGTGCTGTTCGAGTCTAAAAGGTTGGCACCGGGAACACTGAGAGCCTAACGGAGGGCTCTCCAGTGCTTGGAATCATACCTCCCACACCGTTTACAGTGTATGGGAGGTATGATTCCAACATGTTTGATACCAAACATGAGAGAATTCGTTTCAGCCGTTTTCGAGATGGTCATCGAGCAATTACGCGGTGCCCCTCTAAATAGTATATGGCTGCTTCACTAACAACCTGTGAGAATGGACTCCGTAGGCTGCAGGGGTGTACTTCTTCTGCAGGAGCACCCTCTCATTTAGAACCAAGCACCCTGCCTTCAGGATAGCAAAGGCATTCTATAGGGGAGACTTATAGGTTTTAAGTGCAGTGACCCTTAGATATAGGAAACCTATATGTTAAGTAAATGGTGCAAGCATCAACTTACACAGGCTGCAATGGCAGTCCTGTAGTTTCATTTTGCATGGTATCTCATGGGTGGCATAATGCATACTTCAGCATTGAGAGACCTCTGGGGTATCTATGCCCTGAGTACCTTAGTACCATATACTAGGGACTGATAAGGGCACCCCAGTATCCAATCTTGGATGTACCTAAGTACTCAACACAACAATTTAGGGAGAAAGCAGATAGACTGGGGTCCTGATTAGCAGGATCCCAGTGAGACTATTCATAGACAGCATCACATCAAGCACAAAAAGTAGGGGTACCTATAGAAGCAGATCCTACTTTCCTACAGGGCCCTTTCTATAAATTGATAGATGCTACGAGGACCATGCAAGTATTTCAAAACAGTTTAAATGGAGAAATGACTCTCTCGTGGATCATGTTCCTCATAAGAAAACTGGTCACATGTTGTTACTCTCCGACCTGTCAGGCTTACATGGGTCTCTAAGACAAGAGTTGCCATTCAAAGCATCTACATGATCTAACCACCAATAGAATTCAAATTGGGCTTCCTAATCAAAGGGAACAACATCTGAAAAATTTAGACCTTTCCTCAGATGTTGAATTTTTAATATCTGGAGTGCCCAATATTGGACTGTGCCAGGAAGAACCTCTTCAAGGGATGACTTTAGAAGTCCCACAGTTCTTAACACTTTCTTATAGTGAATGTATTTTAAATCTAGAAAATTCAGTTTCTCCTGTTGGATTGCAAAACCCAAATTGTGGGTCAACAAATTCATAGGGCTGATCCAATGTTTGAAAAATAACGTATCTTGGGCCATAAACAGGATGCCATCTAGATAGATTGTTGCCATTGAAACTGAAAAAAAATTCTGAACTTTTAATTAATTGAAACAGCAAGATTTTATCACAAGGTTGTAGGTTGGCTAGCCAATCCTATAGTAGTGGGGAATGTTTCAAAGCTTTCCATTTTTGAAGTGATGATATGGGACAAAATGGTGAAAATGCCATAAATTTATGAAAGGACACATTTTCTTGTTTTTCCTTTGAACAATGAAAAGTGTGTCTCTATTGCTCATTTCTGAAGTAACAGCTTTGAAGAAATGAAGAGGTTTTGTTCAATAGAATTCAATAGGTTAGTAATGGAGTTTTATTTGATAGCCCGTGGTAGTGTTTAACATCTGTGGATTCGCACATTTTTTTGTTCTAACATTTGACAAGTTGTTCTCCTTTAAAAGAGATTTGGAAATTATGTTATTTGCCTGATGAGAAAGATTGTCTTTGCACTATATATCCACATAAGAAAAAACTTCTTTCTGCAGGAAAAAAATCATGTTTGAAGTCTCTTTGTGCATTTTGAACCCTTTACACTAGAAATTAAATTGGTTGAACTTGATGAAGTAGCCAGTAGAGCAGGTTCAGCTTCTGATCTCTCTGGCCCATATTGCTCAATTTGTGACCACTTTTAAGTAACAGTAATGTTCTCCGTTCTTGTGATAGACACTTTTCTGTTTTCCAGTAGGATGGCTGAATTTTGGACCCTATTAGTAAGTGAGTCAGGAACTGTCATATAGCCCTCGGTTTTGTTTGTTTGGCAATATAATTTTTTTGTTGTTAATGGATCAATTACGTCAAATAACTTGTTCTGAAAGGAGGACCAAGCATCGTCAATATCCCTTTTTACTGTTTCTGAATTTTAGAGAAATATGTCTCCCAATTTTGTATTTATTTTTTGACACACAGTTAATGCCATGGCTTAAAGATTGTTGAAGATACTCCTTTCGAAAAGTATTGAAAACTGGTTTTTCTAAACCCAGGGATAATCTACTGAAAACAGTTCTTTACTTGAGTAGAGGGAACCCATTGAGTGGAATCAAGCAGGGATCAAATATGAAACTTTGCATAGAGTTTCTCCCTCTTTAACATGAACTCTTACGGGCTGTTTGTGAACAAGTTTATGAAGCAAGTACCCTATATTTCTTCTCAGAAGTACCAAACCAGTCAAGGTCGTCTGGTTCAGACCAATAATCTTATGCCTCCTGGGTTTGGTTCCTTTGGTCTTGGTTAAAGTCATTGACTTGAACGCCATCAATATATTACTGTGTACTTTTGAGAAAGCACCTTAGTTTTGGCCTTAGGGTCTATAGGGTTGCAATCTACATTCTAGATGCAAAGTTCCTTAGCCAGTCTAAATCGTCATAGAGGATGCATGCATCATTGTCATCAATGAACAACCTAGAATCACTGAACAACCCAGAACCTTCATGGATGCCAATAATAACATTGGTTCACCCGTTGAGCATAGTGTCCAGAACAAGAAAAGGGTGCTCAATTGTTTTCAATTTTTAGGTTGTGAGCCTTGAAATGCTCAAAAGTTCCTGCTGTTTCCTGCAGCGGGACCAATGCAGTCTTCACAAGGGTTTGAGCGATGGATGCTTCAATTTATTTTAAAATATTATTAATTGAGGAAGACATTGCCTATTTGACAGATGACACAACAGAAAATTATATAAATGCCTTGAGATGTTCTCTTAAAAAAATGACAATCCTCATCTTGATGATCAGAATCTTCATATTCAGTCCAAGACTTTATTCATTAAAGAAAGAAAATAAAGGTTGCAGACCCTGCGGCAATTAATAATGTAATTTAACGCAGTCAAGTATTTAAAAAAAATCAGTTTTAAGAGACCAAGACAACTAAAGTTCAAATATTTGCACACAAATCCTTGGAAATGTATTTGCATAATATAATTATGAAAATAATGCTAAGAGTATTTCTCCTAAGAGTGTAGCTACTGAGGAAACATTGTTGCACCAGTATCAGGGAGAGGTGCAGTAAAAATGCAAGCCCCATAGGAGCTTTCGGGCATAACACGATGTATGTACTTTGTAATCATGGAGGTCCCACCGAAGCCAGGAAATGGCCAGGAAGGGTTTTTTGGGCAGAATTGCTGACAGAGAATAAGATTTGTGTTCGAACAGTTCATGGAAAAATACTTCTGGTGGGTGAAGGGCTGCAGCATCTTTGGGCAAATACGATAAACTCAGAGACAGTGGATGGGAGTGGACCACTGAAGGGCCTTCTCTGGGAAATAACTTTGGTGGCAAAGGTAAAATAGGAGTCACAGAGATGCAGCTTATACAAGCAAAACTGCACCACCATTTAAATAAATGAGCAGACCTGCATAAGCCTCATGACACAGAATGTGACCAAGCTGAAACTATGAGCAGTACAAAGGAGCGGCAGTTATGAACATTGTGAATGAAAGGTACTTATAAATATGCAATAGTAAGCGAAAGAAAGTAAACTATAAACAGAGTACTTGATTACAAACAACAAGAAAAGAGGATTTGCTGGTAAGTGTAAAGGGGATTCTAAGTGCCAGTGAGTGGTAAATACTTCTTACTCACTCATTTGGACGTAACAACACTGAATTATTGACTTTCTGTCAGACTGTACAATAGTACATTAGCCATATACTAAATCCAATCCTCTGAAATCTAGCTTCTCTAGGCACCTGGGGGCATATTATCAAGAAACAGAGTTAAATTTTTCGCGCTTTAGCGGCAGAAAACTGCCGCTGAAGCGGCGATAATGGGCTTGATAATATGCCGCAGAGAATTCCCGTAGAAGCCCATGTTCTGGTGTCAACATGGGCTTCTATTGGAATTCTCTGCGGCATATTATCAAGCCCATTATCGCCGCTTTGGCGGCAGTTTTCTGCCGCTATAGCGGCGATAATTTTAACTCCATGCTTGATAATATGCCCCCTGGCTGGTTGGCAGTGGCTATATGTTATCAGAATGCACTCTCGAGGAGGTGGCCAATAATCCAACTGATTTTAGCATGAACGCCAACCTATACAATCATCAGACATCCTTGCCCGTATGATTTTGATGGTGCAGGAAGAAACAGTCTGCCAGCATAAAGTTGAAATGGATGACTATTGACTGATGTAAGAAAGTATTTATACTGGCTTATCATAGTTAGAAGACTGTTTATTGACACTAAATACAGCTTTAAGACTGTCTTAAATAATGGCAAAAATTTGCAAACCAGGCCTGATCGTCTTAAAATGGTTATGAGACAGGAAGCACAATCTTGACACTTTCACAGGGGACAGGGTGTGGCATAAGGGCCAGAGATGTTGACTTGGAAACTGGGGAGCCAGGTTTGAGTCTCGACTTGGGCTCGACATCCTGTGATTGTCGGTAAATCATTTAATCTCCCCGTGCCTCCCGAAAATGAGGGTGACCATGTGTGATATAACTTGTGCTCATGTAAAGCACTCCAATATCTTTGGTTCAAGTGCGCGCTATATAAAACTGCAAAAAAAAGGGGGGGTTAAACATTCATAAATCTGACCCATCTTTCCAGGCTTCAGAATGGTTTAGAACTGTTGTAAGTTAGGAAACAACCTTCATAAATTAGGCCCTGTCTGGGGTAGGAACCTACATGGCAGTTGCCACCTGCTGCTGGCAAACGAGAGGGAATCCTTTATTGAGCCACTGGGAAGAGGCAGCAAGTGATGATGCCAGATTTAGGCTGGTGTTCTGGACTATCATTTTACATCCTTCCTCACCACGAAGGTCTCAATCTGGTGATACCCAGTCTGCATTGAATGTAGATTAGTGAAAGAGAGGTAGAATTGGGGTATGAAAGAAACATGTCAGAGGCTGTAAGCACCCCAGTAGCTGATGTCTGTATCAAAGGCATATTTCCAAGGTGTGTAATGCGATTTGTATGAGGAACAACGTACTTTCTATTTTACCCAAATATTTGAATTATTTTTAACAGTTAGGTCCCAATTACAATGGCTGGCAGACTTTGTCCACCTGCCACCGTAACGGTAAATGGGACCGACAGCCAGAGGTGCGGTGGTCCCGCCAGGCCCATTAGGATGCACCCATGCTGTAAGCAGTACCCACCGCAATCCAAAATATGCATGTTGTGCATTGGCATGCACAATGTGACAGGCATTGCGCGGTGCCTGCCACCTTGTGCATGCCAATGAAGGGGACCACCATAGGTACCCCCCAAGTGCACCACCCACGCCCCCAACACCCCGGGGGCCTGCAACGGGCCCCCAAAGCCAAAGACCGCATGCCTTTCCATGGTGGTATCGCCGCCATGGAAAGGCCCAAATCCGCACACATCATAATATGGCGGGCGGTGCCTGCTAGGCACCGCCACTATATTATAGCCCAGGACCGCACAGCAGGCAATCGTAACAATTGCCTGCCTGCAGAAAAGCAGAAGACGGTCATTCCGTCCGCCACTGTGCCCCCCCACCATTGTAATAGGGCAGGGGGTAAATGGCGGGCAGGGAAAGATGTCAGGCGGATCGCCACCGCCGTTTAGGCGGTGGCGATCCACCCAACATCATAATGGGCCCCTTAGTGTGGTGTACTGCAAGTTGAATTATGTTCATTTTTTGTATTTAAACTTTTTGTTTCTTAACACTGCATAAAATGTTAGCAATATTACATGTAGTGGTTGGATTGGCTTGCTTTAAGTCAATGAAAGCTAAGCCCATGAGATGGACCATGTTGATGACACATTTCTGCTAGAGAAAGCCACGTTTTAATGTATTCATTGTTAGGGTATTTAAGGTCTAGACTAGATCTCGCACCAAATCGATGGATTCTGTTTCTCTGCTATTATAAAAATAGATATTTATAGTTTAAATAAATGCAGCTTAAAGTGGATTAGAAATTAACAACCAGCTGGAGATGCTTACACAGGTCATGACATACAAAGGCAATATTGTTTTTACAGCCTCTATTTATTTGTTGGCAATATGCCCCCTGCCCATAAAGTGAGATTAAAACACTAGTTGCATCATCAAATATGGGCAAAATAATTTAGAAACAGAGTAAAGAGACAGAGTTGGAAAGATAAGTATTTCATTTGACCAATTTCTCTGGAAACAGAGAGCTGCAAGGATGTAGTAATGAGCTTCAAGAGTATCAGTAGCTGCAGGACTCTTATTGAACACTGATACATTCCAGGCAAACCTAATAACATACAAGCAGTTTCGATCACTCCAGGCCCCGCTCTTTCATGTCAGAGTAGCTATTATTCTTATTATAAAAATCACAATTTTCTGTTTTGTCTCTGAAGAACATTTAAATTAATTAGCAAAAATAGCAAAAGAATAGTTGATTTATCCGTTTATTTATACACTCACACATTCATTCCCTCACAAACATGAGCGTCCAAAATAAGGATGAACATTTCCACCCACCGACTGCAAATCACCTACTATTTGCTCATTATTTTCCTCCTGGTCTCCTGTTTGTATGTATACACTGAAAGCCATTTATGTACAACGCTCTGGTACCCAGGTGGGTCTGGATCACCTATTCAAAACTGTACATATATATATACACATACATTCTGGAATGCTAGAAATTAATGCATGTGCTGCAGTATGTAAAACGTTCTAGTAAAATACTAAGGGGCATATCATCAAGGGACTTATCGCCACGTTAGCGTCAGTTTTCGGCGATAAAGCGGCGATAATTCTATCGCCCTATCAACAAGGCGTCGCTAACCCCTGTTAGCGTTACATTTCCGGCGATAGCGACCAGAAATTTATCGCCTTGCAAGCCAGCGATAATCAACGCTAATGACATGCAAAGTAGGCGTTCCTGACTGAAATCCCACGAAAAAAGTCGCTAACACAGCTTCTCACTATTATCAAGGATATCGCCAACCCGCTTAGCTACAAAAAAACTCCCGCTAACTCCCGCTAACTCCAGTTATTAACACCTGATAAAAACCTGACTTACACTGGAGATAAGTGGGTGTATATACGGGAGAGTAGGCCAGAGCTTCCCCAGAACAGCCACAGAAGCCATGGAGGTAGTTGTCATGCAGATTGGAGTCCCACCAAGGCAGCAACAACAACAACCACCGCCAATGCCACCACCCCCAGGACCACCACCACCCATGCAGCGACGAAGAAGACAGCGGGCACTGCGCAGACGTGTCTACCTCGCAGACTTAAGGCCAGAGGAAGTCATAGCCCACTACAGGCTCAAAAGGACATCCATCCAGCACATCCTGACCTTTATTGCCCACAGGCTGACGCCACCAACACAGCGGACAACCAACATCCCTCCGCAGACAAAACTGCTCGCTGTGCTGCACTTTTTGGCCTCTGGGACATTCCAACCAACAACAGCCAGAGTCGGTGGAGTATCACAGGCAGCCTTCTCAACCTTCCTCCCCACTGTCTTGGATGGCATACTCAGCCTGATTCCCCAGCACCTTCACTTCCCCAACACTGTGCAGGAGCAGATTGCCATCAAGCAAGGATTCCATGCCATTGCTGGCTTACCACAGGTGATCGGTGCAATTGTACCATTTGTGCCCCCTGCGGACAGCGCACACATATACCGCAACAGGAAGCACACCTATTCAATGAATGTGCAGGCAATAGTGGACTACCGTGGACTGTTCACAAATGTCATTGCCAAATTTCCAGGGAGTGTGCATGATGCATTCATCTTCCGACACTGCATCATAAACCAGCGCTTCCAGGATGGCACATATGGAAATGCATTGCTTGTGGGTAAGTACCAACTGAACACATCACATGCCCAAAAAACACAATCATGTTGACGCATCAAGAGTGAGGATGTAAATACATTGCCTAGGTACTGATTGGGGGGGCA
Organism: Triturus cristatus; assembly: GCF_964204655.1. NCBI lineage: Eukaryota > Metazoa > Chordata > Amphibia > Caudata > Salamandridae > Triturus > Triturus cristatus. Next base: position 249,319,049 of record NC_140593.1, read on the forward strand.
CAAAATGCTTGGCACACCACTACGTGCAACATCCTGATGTATTGCGTACGAGGATGAGGTATACAGGCTCCACTGCGTAGAGCACGGGTACTCATGGTATGGCCCACGTGCCGCCAGCGGCCCAGCAAGCCTTTCTTGGTGGGCCGTGGACCTTGCAGACATTGTACCTGTGTGCCATTTCTGTAGATTTTATAAGAGTAAAAACCAAAGGAAATGATGGACGGAGTGTTGAACATTGCAAGCACTCACCCCCAGTCAACTGATCTGGGTTTAATCAATCACCGTTCTTTAGCCCACTCTGCCACCCCAGTTCAGACATTGCCATATGCAAATCAGTCTGACCCTGTGCCTCATGGGAACAGTCCAGCCCGAACTGCCAAGCCATGTCTTCCCTGGACCGTAAACAAGCTTCCTAGGACCGGTTTCTGGCATTTCAGCCGTCTTCAGCCAGGCTTGCTTGAATCCAGTGGCAAAGTGAGCAAGGGACTCACGTCTGAGCATACCCAGCCAACTTATGGCGAACAAAGCAAAAACCAAAGGAAATGATGGACGGAGTGTTGAACATTGCAAGCCCTCACCCCCAGTCAACTGATCTGGGTTTAATCAATCACCGTTCTTTAGCCCACTCTGCCATCCCAGTTCAGACATGGCCATATGCAAATCAGTCTGACCCTGTGCCTCATGGGAACAGTCCAGCCCGAACTGCCAAGCCATGTCTTCCCTGGACCGTAAACAAGCTTCCTAGGACCGGTTTCTGGCATTTCAGCCGTCTTCAGCCAGGCTTGCTTGAATCCAGTGGCAAAGTGAGCAAGGGACTCACGTCTGAGCATACCCTGCCAACTTATAGCGAACAAAGCAAAAACCAAAGGAAATGATGGACGGAGTGTTGAACATTGCAAGCACTCACCCCCAGTCAACTGATCTGGGTTTAATCCATCACCGTTCTTTAGCCCACTCTGCCACCCCAGTTCAGACATGGCCATATGCAAATCAGTCTGACCCTGTGCCTCATGGGAACAGTCCAGCCCGAACTGCCAAGCCATGTCTTCCCTGGACCGGAAACAAGCTTCCTAGGACCGGTTTCTGGCATTTCAGCCGTCTTCAGCCAGGCTTGCTTGAATCCAGTGGCAAAGTGAGCAAGGGACTCACGTCTGAGCATACCCTGCCAACTTATGGCGAACAAAGCAAAAACCAAAGGAAATGATGGACGGATTGTTGAACATTGCAAGCACTCACCCCCAGTCAACTGATCTGGGTTTAATCAATCACCGTTCTTTAGCCCACTCTGCCACCCCAGTTCAGACATGGCCATATGCAAACCAGTCTGACCCTGTGCCTCATGGGAACAGTCCAGCCCGAACTGCCAAGCCATGTCTTCCCTGGACCGTAAACAAGCTTCCTAGGACCGGTTTCTGGCATTTCAGCTGTCTTCAGCCAGGCTTGCTTGAATCCAGTGGCAAAGTGAGCAAGGGACTCACCTCTGAGCATACCCTGCCAACTTATGGCGAACAAAGCAAAAACCAAAGGAAATGATGGACGGAGTGTTGAACATTGCAAGCACTCACCCCCAGTCAACTGATCTGGGTTTAATCCATCACCGTTCTTTAGCCCACTCTGCCACCCCAGTTCAGACATGGCCATATGCAAATCAGTCTGACCCTGTGCCTCATGGGAACAGTCCAGCCCGAACTCCCAAGCCATGTCTTCCCTGGACCGTAAACAAGCTTCCTAGGACCGGTTTCTGGCATTTCAGCCGTCAGCCAGGCTCGCTTGAATCCAGTTGCAAATTGAGCAAGGGACTCACGACTGAGCATACCCTGCCAACTTATGGCGAACAAAGCAAAAACCAAAGGAAATGATGGACGGAGTGTTGAACATTGCAAGTACTCACCCCCAGTCAACCGATCTGGGTTTAATCCATCACCGTTCTTTAGCACACTCTGCCACCCCAGTTCAGACATGGCCATATGCAAATCAGTCTGACCCTGTGCCTCATGGGAACAGTCCAGCCCGAACTCCCAAGCCATGTCTTCCCTGGACCGTAAACAAGCTTCCTAGGACCGGTTTCTGGCGTGTCAGCCGTCTTCAGCCAGGCTTGCTTGAATCCAGTGGCAAAGTGAGCAAGGGACTCACGTCTGAGCATACCCTTCCAACTTATGGCGAACAAAGCAAAAACCAAAGGAAATGATGGACGGAGTGTTGAACATTGCAAGCACTCACCCCCAGTCAATTGATCTGGGTTTAATCCATCACCGTTCTTTAGCCCACTCTGCCACCCCAGTTCAGACATGGCCATATGCAAATCAGTCTGACCCTGTGCCTCATGGGAACAGTCCAGCCCGAACTCCCAAGCCATGTCTTCCCTGGACCGTAAACAAGCTTCCTAGGACCGGTTTCTGGCATTTCAGCCATCTTCAGCCAGGCTTGCTTGAATCCAGTGGCAAAGTGAGCAAGGGACTCACGTCTGAGCATACCCTGCCAACTTATGGCGAACAAAGCAAAAACCACAGGAAATGATGGACGGAGTGTTGAACATTGCAAGTACTCACCCCCGTCAACTGATCTGGGTTTAATCCATCACCGTTCTTTAGCCCGCTCTGCCACCCCAGTTCAGACATGGCCATATGCAAATCAGTCTGACCCTGTGCCTCATGGGAACAGTACAGCCCGAACTGCCAAGCCATATCTTCCCTGGACCGTAAACAAGCTTCCTAGGACCGGTTTCTGGCATTTCAGCCGTCTTCAGCCAGGCTCGCTTGATTCCAGTTGCAAATTGAGCAAGGGACTCACGTCTGAGCATACCCTGCCAACTTATAGCGAACAAAGCAAAAACCAAAGGAAATGATGGACGGAGTGTTGAACATTGCAAGCACTCACCCCCAGTCAACTGATCTGGGTTTAATCCATCACCGCTCTTTAGCCCACTCTGCCACCCCAGTTCAGACATGGCCATATGCAAATCAGTCTGACCCTGTGCGTCATGGGAACAGTCCAGCCCGAACTCCCAAGCCATGTCTCGCCTGGACCGTAAACAAGCTTCCTGGGACCGGTTTCTGGCATTTCAGCCGTCTTCAGCCAGGCTTGCTTGAATCCAGTGGCAAAGTGAGCAAGGGACTCACGTCTGAGCATACCCTTCCAACTTATGGCGAACAAAGCAAAAACCAAAGGAAATGATGGACGGAGTGTTGAACATTGCAAGCACTCACCCCCAGTCAATTGATCTGGGTTTAATCCATCACCGTTCTTTAGCCCACTCTGCCACCCCAGTTCAGACATGGCCATATGCAAATCAGTCTGACCCTGTGCCTCATGGGAACAGTCCAGCCCGAACTCCCAAGCCATGTCTTCCCTGGACCGTAAACAAGCTTCCTAGGACCGGTTTCTGGCATTTCAGCCATCTTCAGCCAGGCTTGCTTGAATCCAGTGGCAAAGTGAGCAAGGGACTCACGTCTGAGCATACCCTGCCAACTTATGGCGAACAAAGCAAAAACCACAGGAAATGATGGACGGAGTGTTGAACATTGCAAGTACTCACCCCCGTCAACTGATCTGGGTTTAATCCATCACCGTTCTTTAGCCCGCTCTGCCACCCCAGTTCAGACATGGCCATATGCAAATCAGTCTGACCCTGTGCCTCATGGGAACAGTACAGCCCGAACTGCCAAGCCATATCTTCCCTGGACCGTAAACAAGCTTCCTAGGACCGGTTTCTGGCATTTCAGCCGTCTTCAGCCAGGCTCGCTTGATTCCAGTTGCAAATTGAGCAAGGGACTCACGTCTGAGCATACCCTGCCAACTTATAGCGAACAAAGCAAAAACCAAAGGAAATGATGGACGGAGTGTTGAACATTGCAAGCACTCACCCCCAGTCAACTGATCTGGGTTTAATCCATCACCGCTCTTTAGCCCACTCTGCCACCCCAGTTCAGACATGGCCATATGCAAATCAGTCTGACCCTGTGCGTCATGGGAACAGTCCAGCCCGAACTCCCAAGCCATGTCTCGCCTGGACCGTAAACAAGCTTCCTAGGACCGGTTTCTGGCATTTCAGCCGTCTTCAGCCAGGCCCTTGCTCACTTTGCCACTGGATTCAAGCAAGCCTGGCTGAAGACGGCTGAAATGCCAGAAACCGGTCCTAGGAAGCTTGTTTACGGTCCAGGGAAGACATGGCTTGGCAGTTCGGGCTGGACTGTTCCCATGAGGCACAGGGTCAGACTGATTTGCATATGGCCATGTCTGTACTGGGGTGGCAGAGTGGGCTAAAGAACGGTGATGGATTAAACCCAGATCAGTTGACTGGGGGTGAGTGCTTGCAATGTTCAACACTCCGTCCATCATTTCCTTTGGTTTTTGATTTTATAAGAGTGCCACCAAACACTCCCGCACCAGCGCGAACTCCGAGAGACTCTGCACCCAGGGGGCTGTGCGAGTCCAGCGATAGTCAGAGTGGAGATGCAGGTGTGCCAAGAGGTGAAATCACTAACAAGTAAATGGTCCATGAAAGACCTGTGAAGTTCTGGGGTTCGGCTGTGTGTGTGTGTGCCCAGGAAGCTATCCCAGCCCAGGCTGCCAGGAGGGGGGGGTGACAGAGGGTGACAGAGGGAGAGAGAGGGAAAGAGACAGAGGGAGGGAGACAGAGGGATGGAGACAGAGGGAGGAGGGCAACAGAGGGAGGGAGACCGAGGGCGACAGAGGGAGGGAGACAGAGGGAGGGAGAGATAGAGCAAGGGAGGGAGAGATAGAGCGAGGGAGGGAGACAGAGAGAGGGAGGGAGGCAGAGAGAGAGAGAGAGAGGGAGGGGGATGGAGGGAGGGAGGGAGAGATGGAGGGAGGGAGGGAGAGCAAGAGAGAGAGAGAGAGAGAGAGAGAGAGAGAGAGCGAGAAAGATGTGTGTATGCCAGGTCTGGTAGCTCAGTGAACGAGGGTGTCCGCCCCAGGGGCATGCGTCCAACCACATGGTCAGTTTCCTTTCTCACTAGCTCTGCCCCCTTCCCCACTGACCCTGCCCCCACCGGTGCGACACACTGCCACAAACCACACTGCAAATTTGGGACCAGAGAGAAAGTATGTGAGTATCCATGGTGTAGAGTAACTCCCAGCGCTTGGTCATCTATGTACCTAATCAAAGTCATCCTCACTGGTATCCCACTCCGGTGTGTGGTTGCATTGTTGATGAAGATGATTATGTTGCAGTTCTTGTTGCTGGTGACCTATTAGGGCGACCCAACGTTACATAAGCACTCACACATGTAAAATCAGTGTGTCAAGTCAAAGGTTTGTCGTGACCAAGGTTGTAACAATGCACTTTGATTGTAGGAAGTGCATTGTGGGGCAAATGTGCATGAATAGGCTGGAAAATGTGTCATGAAACCACCATACAGCGCCATTGGTGTTGACTGCAGTATTGTTGGTGCTGCTGTTGATGGTGTGTAGTAGCATCTCCTCTCTCACTCTGCCACACATATTTCTCATTCTCACCCCTGTGATATGGTGTGTCATGTGGTTGCCCGATGAGTAAGTGGATGTCTATTCGGCCACTACTTGTGTGTTGAAATAGATTGGTCAAATGCTAAACAATTACAAATGCAAAGAAGTGTGCAAGGTGAGCCATGCCATGTGTGTCAGCTTGGTGAAGTGTGTGTCCAGTCTGATCTGGTCAAATAAACCACATAGTGTAAATGATTTGGAGAAGTTGTGTCATGTGAGTTTTATGCCCTGCTAATGACAGATGACGCAGGCCCTGAAGTTTACAATGTGTCAAAAGTTATTGTTGATGGTGTTTTCAAACCTTCGCTGGATCCAGGGGCCCTGCAGGTGAGGTGGCTGTGGTCTGTCCCTTTGTTTTCTCTCTGGGCATACAATTGCATGGCGTGTGTGGTGTCACAGGTCTGCCATCAGCATGAGATGCATGTCTGAATGTGAGCTGTGTCATGCATGGCCTATGTCATTTTAACATTCACATGGCGGTGACTGCGAGGAGTGTGGATCAGTGCCCTGGCGAGAAGTCAGGAGAGCCAGGCTGCCTGTTGGTGTCTGTGGTTTTTATGCAGGTCTCATTCCCATTTTGTACATTTGTAGTGCCACGTAGGCAACTGGGCAGCAAACACAAGCAATATGGATGGTTGGACGATCAACACTGAGGCAATGTACTCAGCATTGATGCCGCTAAATAGCCAGAAGCAACACATGTCTAACCTAAGTCTAAAAATAGCTAAAATCAGAAGATAAAAAACTGTCAACACTGCCAACATAGTATGCCTAATGAATAATGTACCCATCTATCCCTCACATGTCATAGGTGATCAAGGATATGCTCTCTGCCTGTGGATGATGACACCCAAACGAAACCCCACCACCCAGGCACAGAAGCAGTACAATGCTGCATGTGGTATCGTGGCGCGTACATTTGGGGTGCTCAAGTCACGTTTCCTTTGCCTGGATATTACAGGTTGCAAACTGCTGTACAGCCCAGAAATGGTGAACAAAATAATACTGGCATGTTGTGTATTGCACAACATTTGTGTCCGCACAAATGCCCCCTGGATCCAAGTGCCTGCAGCACCGGGCGATGACCAGGATGATGACGAGGATCAGCGAGGTTGCCCACACCCCACAGCCACTGCTGCTGGAATTGCCCGAAGGGACAGGATCATAAATCATTTCTTCACATGAGCACATCACATTGTGAATGACAAAAGCAAATACATGTATGTAGAAAAAGACCTCAAGTACTGTTTGTGACAATAAACAAACTCAACACACATACCCTGCCTGCAAGTTACTCTCCTGCATTAGTATATCAGTATGAAATGTTACCATTGTACAATAATTGCAAGTAAGAGTACCAAAGTAAAATCATGGTGTGTATGTTTCATCCTCCCAGAGATGCAATAGTGTGTCAATCGTGCACAAGCTGACTTTACAATGAGTAAAATCGGGCACACAACTCCTCAATGGTTGTGTCAAATAGTATGTAATTCATGATTCACAGGGTGTACTTGATATGATAATTTATAATGTATGGGTATGGAAGTGCCAAAAAATGATTTCATTGGTTAATTTGTTGTTAAATATAACTGTTAAGGCCGTGATAAGGGGGACAAATCAGAAAATTGTGTGCGGAATGGGGCACTAATCTGAGAAGTGGGTGTGGAATGGGGCTCAAATCTGAGAAGTGGGTGTGGAATGGGGCTCAAATCTGAGAAGTGGGTGTGGAATGGGGCTCAAATCTGAGAGGTGGGTGTGAACTGTGGGTCCAAGCAGAAAAATGGGTGTGAAATTGGGGCTCAATTTGGAAAAACGTGTCCTAAATTGGGTGAAAATCTGAAAAGTGGGTGTGAACTGTGGGTCTAAGCTGTAAATTGGGTGTGAAATGGTGCCAAATGGGGAAAAAAAAACTCTGCATGCATCCAAGACATTGAATGAGCCACCAGCAAGGCTCACATGCACACCATCCCTGGACACCTTCATGAAGACCGTCAAGATCGGTCACGATGTTTAACAAATTGGCTCATTGGCAGTATGACCCAACAGACAAGACAAACTATCTGACCATCTCCCTGCACCCCGTGTTGGACAAAGTCACTGAGAGACCCATAAACACCCAGCTGACTGGCTACATTGAAGAGAACTCCATCATGGACCACTCCCAGTCTTGTTTTGACATCAAGCACAGCACTAAGAACGTACACCATGCTGCCAATGATTACATATGCATGCCACTTCACCTGGGTGACATTGTGGACAACACATCCTACTACAACTCTATGCAGCCTTAAACACCCTCTCACACCACACCCCAGATGCCAGACACCACCACAAGGGGATACGAGGAACAGCCCTCTCCTGGATCCACTCCTTCTCCCCGCAATAAGCCAAAGGACCATACCCCACCCCTATCCCCAAAAAAACCACAGGCAACAACCGCGGAGTACCACATGGAGCGTCACTAAGACACACGTTTTGCAATATACACATGTCCCCACTCACTGCCATTGCTAGACAGCATGGGGTAAGCATATCATCCCACATAGACAACACACAGCTCATCCTCCCCCTCATGAATAACGCAGAAGACACAAAAGCCAGCTCCCAGGAATGAATGCCGAAACTAGTAGATTGGATGACAAACCTCTGCATAAAGCTCTAATGCGAGAAGACTGACCTCCTCATACCTGGTCCATCCACATCCGCATGGGACAACCTCTGGTGGTTGTCTGCCCTTGTGAGCCTGCCCTCATACCTGGTCCATACACATCCGCATGGGACAACCTCTGGTGGTTGTCTGCCCTTGTGAGCCTGCCCTCACTGACAGACCATGCACACAAGTTTGGCATCATCCCAAATCCTCCACCATACTGCCCTGCCAGATCTACTCCATTGCGTGCTACAGCTGCCTACTGATCTAACCTAATCCATCACAATGGATAACCCCAGGATGCATTAAAATTGTCAACAAAGCACTCATCCCCAGCAAACTGGACTACTGCAACAAACTCAACGCAGGGATCTACAAAACACCACTACACAAGTTCTAACACAGCCTGAAAGCTGCAGACACACCTGTCTTCAGAAACCCATGTCACAAACACAAGAGGCAACACATACAGAACATCAAATGTATCACCGACAAGGAGAAAGTAACCCTCAAACTACTCACACACACCTACAATTCACTACACATCATCGGGCACAAAGACATCCAAGTGAGAGTCAACCTCAACATCCCCAAGAGGAACTGCTGCTCTGACAACCTTGCCCTTGCAGACTCGACCGGGATCGGCAAATCACGAGCCTGAGGAAGAGCTTCCACCTACGTTGCCAGCAAAGCCATGGACGAGATGAAAGTCAACATCAAACAATCTCCCACCCAGCACGCTTACATGCGGAACGACAAGACATGGCTATTTGACTGAGGTGGAGCTGCACTCCCACTCCCCCACAGTGACTTGTGAGCCTCACGTGTGAGTAGGGCACATCATGCCCACCCTTATTGTCAGATTGATCTGTGCACATACTCATCACCTACAGACCACCCCAGGTGAGTAGTGCCCTTACAATTCACATCTTTTTTTGAATGAATGTCTGTGAAATTAGCAATTGAGGTGGGGATGAGTCATGTTACATGCCATTTTGGGTGTCAACTGTCTTGGAACATAAAAGGTAGTCTGTGTCTACCCCTGAGGAAGTGTTGGCTATGGAACAACAATTCCCATTCCGTTGGGTCCAGGGGGATACACAGTACCTGGGTCTCCAACTGGCTCCGACTCTTGCCCGTACAGTGAAGCTCAAATATTCAACACTGTTGGATGAGACGGCTAAGGCGCTGGACGCCTGGTCAAATCTGCGCCTCGCATGGTTTGGATGCATAGCGGGAGTGAAAATGTTAATTCTTCCACGCATTTTCTATGTATTTCAATTTAGACACATGGTACCCTAGCCCCGTGCACTCACACAATTGCAAGCCCTCATTAATAAGTCTGTCAGGGAGGGCAAGCGGCCTCGCCTCTCACTTGCGCAGCTTACACGCCCGAAAATGCAAGGTGGCCTGGGATTGCCCCTCATTGGTGGCTACTGCCAAGCCACATGCCTTTGATATATAGTGGAATGGAATAGGCTGCTATCAGAGAAGCACTGAAACTTCATGGACCAGTCTGTGGCGGGAAAAAAGATCTGGATAGAACTGTGGCTAGCCCATAAGCACTGAGCCTGGGGCTTGTACTCTTCCCCAGTTATGGTGCCCACCCTCAAGGTTTGGGACAGGGTGGCAGTATGGAAGGGCTGGACCTCTTTCCCCTCACCGATGACCTCCAGCGTGGATAACCCGGACTTCCTCCCAGGTCAGGAATCAGCGATATTCTAGCGCTGGCGAGAACAGGGCTGCAAGAGCATAGGGTCTATCTTTGATCTAGAAGGGCTGGTGCCATATCTGCGGCTCCTACAGGATTATGATTTACCCGCTGCTGATGTGTATTCATAACGCCAACTAACACATTGGGTCATGGGGCGGGCCTACTAACTATGCACGAATGCCGAGGTTGTTTACGTCATATGAGAAGGGGTTAGCGCGTAAGAAGGACAAACGTCCCCTCATATCTGAGCTGTACAAAATGCTTTTGACCAGTCCAAGTGGTCAGTGCACAAAAGCGCAGGTTTTGTGGGAAATGGAGCTGGGGAGGCCGCTTTCCTCCAAGCAATGGGAATGTATCCTGTTTCGCGCACACCACACTGCGCACAGTGTAGCGGGGGCTGAAACCTCCTTTAAGGTTTGCTCTCATTGGTGTTGCACACCTGTGCAACTACATGGCGGGGATAAAAGCAAGCCAGATCGCTGCTGACGGGGATGCTGAATGACTGGTACCCTCGTGCACTTACTCTGGCATTGCCCAAAATTTGCAAAGATATTGGGGTGAGCCCTTAGATAACATAGATACAGCGTGCGACATTGCAATGCCCGGCGCACCGGAGTACACTCTCCTTCACCTCTCACATCCGAAGGCCTTCCCACTAACATCCCTCAGGGGTAGGCAAATAGTCAGAGCGTTGCTGGCGGGCAGGCAAGTTATCCTAGGACAGTGGGGTACAGTGGCTGTTCCAGGGCTCCTGTCCTGGTTACAACGTTTAAGGAACCTATTAGCTATGGAGCGTCTGTCTCGGGGTGCAGAGGGAAGGGTGAGAGATTTCTCAACTCTGTGGTGCCCCTTTGTGATTTCATGGTCCCGAGATATGAGGGAAGTCACATGCCCCAAGTACTTGCAGGTCTGACGCCTTCTACCGATGGAGCAATCATCCACCGCCGCTCACCCAGTGGAGTGACGAGGGGGCTTACTCCCACGCATATTGTGTATGCTTACTATCATCTAGGGAGGCTGCAACCGGTACGGAAGGTGGGGTTGTGGGAGGGGTATTGGGGAAGGGGTTTGTTTTCTCCCTTGTTCTTGATTGTTTCACTTGTCTGTTTTACATGTTTATTCTTTGGAAAATGGAAGACGCTCTTAGTGGCTTGTTCGCTCTTCCGGTATGCGGCCGGCCTCCGGGTTGCGGCTTAAACGCTGTGTAAATGCTCACAATGCTTGCCCGGCCGGCCTCTGGATGTAGGCAGCAAGCTGTGTTTGACAAAAATTTCTTCCTTTCTATAAAAAGATGTAACCCTAAAATGTAGTCTGCCTTCATTGTGCAAACCTATTTTCACATTGTATTATTGTGCTGTGATCAGAGCCTGACTGTCCATCATTGTATGAAAAATGGCGGGGCGTGATATTTTTATCTCAAACGCGATGATTTTTCTCCCGCGCATTTGAAAGGACATCGCTGGACACACTCCACAATACTGTATCAGCATCAGGACAGTAGCGGCCTCTCAGCGTGAAGAAACCCATTGCAATCTATGAAACCGGTCGCATACACATTACAGTAAGCCTAAGGACATTAGCGGCCCCTTAGCGTGCAGATTATGATCGCATTTATTCAGCCTGAGTACATTAGCGGCCCCTTAGGGTGCAGCTTATGATCGCATTTAATAAAACGGGCTGCATACACATTACAGTGTCAGCCTGAGTACATTAGTGTCCCCTTAGCGTGCAGATTATGATCACATTTATTCAGCCTGAGTACATTAGCGGTCCCTTAGCGTGCAGATTATGATTGCATTTAATAAAACGGGCCGCATACACATTACAGTATCAGCCTGAGTACATTAGCGGCCCCTTAGCGTGCAGATTATGATCGCATTTAATAAAACGTGCCGCATACACATTACAGTATCAGCCTGAGTATATTAGCGGCCCCTTAGCGTGCAGATTTTTGTCGCATTGTACAAAACCTGCCGCTAACACAAAGGAAGTGATGTATGCAGGCTTCCTGTCTCCCAGGGGTGTGGCATTCACTTTCACTTTCTCTTTTGAGCATATTGTGGTTGATTTGGCTGAGTGAAGGAGGTGTCTGGTGGATTGTGGTTTTGGAGAGGGGATTTGGGAGTGTTGCTATGTTGCTGTGTCCTGTCTAAAGTGTCTTTTGAAATTATTTTACAGTTGTATTACTTTTTACTGACTACTGTCCTCAGTCTTGTTGTGTTTGTGGTGGGTTATTTTAGTTTTGTGGCATTAGAGGGTTTTCTTTTGTTTGGCTTGGGTGAGAGCTGGGGTGCAGGGAGATGCCGGCTGTGGGAAGGTCAGGGCGGATGTCAGAGGGGGCATTGGGGGGCTTCCTATGGCTGGTGCGTTGTTACCTGCCTCTGATGTTGGAGAGGGGAGGACTTATCCTCCAGGGCTACAATTTTGCAGTGCGGGTGCAGATGCTCCGCTGCTTCAAAGTCAACCGGACCGTGCGCTAGTGGAAGCACCGCTGGCAGGACATGCTGGCGTGGGAGGCGGACCTGCTGGACTACACAGGAGTCATGCCTGGTATCCAGGGTGGTAAGTACCAATTCCCTTTTTGTCCATGACTAATGTTATGTACATATATGAGTGACGTGTGTGACAAGAAGATATGATGTCTTTATGCTGTCTCAAGACCGTGACACTGTAATAACGTGGTTAATACAATGATACTTGCCAAAAATACTTGTGCACGATGACCTTGACTTAGGATTTGTATGACTTACTCTTCCCACTACAGTGTGTGCAACAGTAGGGAAGGTGTTGGAATAGTCAATCCAAATATCCATTATTGATGTGCGCCATGCAGTGAAAGTTGTAGTGATGATTGGTGTTGTAATGACTGAGTAGATTAAGTTTGCCACTGGAAATACCACATAGGAATGGAGATCCCGGTGTTAACCATCCCAAAATACACATGCTTATTGTGAGCGTATACTCAGCAGGAAGGGTTGCAGGGTGCGTGGCGGTGTTTGCATGTTGACGTATAGCAAGGGGCTATGGGGAGCAACGTTGCCTGTCAGAGGTGTAGCGGAAGGTTGTCACAGGCTATGTCTGCAAGGTAGGGAAAGGAGCAGACTCACGATCTGGTCTCTCTGGTGTAGGGGAACACAGCATAGGCTAGCTGGTCTGATCGTCGTGTCCTTTGATGTGCCTGGAAAGAGAGTTAAGGTATGTTGGCCCAGTGTTGTGGATGGCTGTGTGAGCCTGGGTTAACATCTTGAAGGTGACTCTAGCTTTGATGTGGAGACAGTGGAGTGTGCGCAGGTGGTGTGACAGGGTCCTGGAAGTGTGAGGATTAGTCCTGTGGTTGCATTTGAGATGTCCTGCAGCTTTCAGATGTGGTTCATGTAAATTCCGGCATGGACTGTGGTGTCGTGGTAGGGTGAGCTGTCACACAGGGCATGAGTTAGTGTCTATGTGTGTTTGAGTAGGAGTCATTTGACGGTCTGACATAGGCGGCAGAGTGTGTGGAAGCAGGATGATGAGACCGGATAGATCTTGCGATTATTTTGGACATCGGATTCCATGATGGATTCCATGTTGCGTGCCTTGTCCGTGGTGGGGTGTGGGTTCCCGATGCCGTGTGAGGACCCTGTGTAATTCCATGCGTGGAGGTTTTGGAGCATGATGGGTACTTATGTTTTGTTGTTGTTCACCTGTATGCAGCTGTTTGACATCCATTTAGCAAGGTCTTCCATGGCTTCTCAATACTTGTGTTTGCCGGAGTTGTGTTAGTTGGATGTGTCGAGGAGGAGTTGTCAGTTGTATGCCTATGATACAATGTTGAGTCCTTAGCTAATCACGATTGTGGTGTGCAAAGCCATGTAGATGTTGAAGATTGTAGGGCTGAGTGAGGATCCCTGGTGGACTCCACGGGTGGTTGTTGTAGGCTCCAAGACAAAAGGGGGGTGCCTGACCCACTGCGTATGTCCGTTGAGGAAGGAGCAGATCCAGTTGAGGGCCTTGTCTTAGATCCCTTTGTTGTGAAGTCTGCATATTGGTGGGCCTTGAGAGACAGTGGTGAACGCCGCAGCGATAGGTCAAGGATGATGAGTGCAACTGTTTTTTTCTCGCTCCGTGTGGATGAGGTGCCTTGATATTGCGTGACACAACTCTAATGTGCAGGTCTGCCAGCAGTGATGTTTTGGCTGAGCAGCCTCTGCTTCCACAGGTCGTGTGTGGATGTCATTCAAAGTAGACCCAGTCATGTGGCCAACATGAACTCAACACCACAGGGATGTAGCATTGTCTGTCACTGTAATATTTTACATTGTGAATATGCCACGTGTGCTAAGGTTTGCTAACAATACATATTTACGTTTGTCCTCTCACAGATGGACGTCAACCTATCACCAAGGAGAACATTGACCGATTCCGGGACCCACACGCCACTGGTGAGTAGTGACAACAAATATTGGCATGTTGCGGGGTCATGAGTGTCTGTGCCAAATGCAACACGTTGTTGATTAGCAGTATGGGTGTGTATCGCATGTCAGTTGCCTACGATGTGTAGAGGTATTCAGCATTTCAGATCTGTGTCAAAAATGGAAGTTTGAAGGGGTACAATGCATCTTATTCAGAGTTGTGACATTGTCCATCAACAGTCAGTGATACACATGTCAATGTATGTGCCTATTTCCAAGCAACTAATGCTGCCAACTAGGCATTTACACTGAAGTTGTGTTGGCAATAGGCCACTTGCATTTTCTCCCATGTTCATTTGCGCAGCCTAGTCAAGATGGCACACTTACATGCTGTAAACATCGTCCAAGGGGCGTGCATTGGGTGTTGCATTGTGCACAAGGAGGCAGTGCAGTTATGTCCGTCCAAGGTCAGACATCTTGGCTCAGTGATCCCTAAGGTATGCTGCATAGCAGAGAACCAGGAGTGGCAGTGTGTAGCTCAGATCCAAATTTGTCAATGGCGTGTTACACAAACACATGCAATAGATGTGTACGTTAATTGTAATTTAATATTTGTGCACTGCAATGGTGTTGACAGGCTGGAATCAGGATCATGTGTACCAACTCAGCTGACACAATTGGTGACATTACTCAACACACATTTCATATGCATGCATTAGCTATGCATCATTTGATGTCACATAGATTTGAAAATCCAGCCTGCGCCAACAATATCTGTGAGTACGCATTAGCCATAACAAGTACACAACCCTCATGACCCCAGGGTGCCATTACAATCTGTAATCCATTGTAACAGTTTGCGTAGCTGATGCATGCGTGTTCATCTCTACTATGGAGTGAGATTGGTGGTTACAACACATGCATGAGTGGCAATTGTGGTTCAATGATGTCTCCCCCTCGCAGTGGATGACTATCACCAATTGCATAGTAATGGTGGAGTGAGTAAGTGCCTAAGTCAGCATTCATACACCAAACATGTTTCCATGTGCGCGGCATGATGCAGCATGATTGCAAGTATGAGTAGGGCAGTCCCAGTCCTGTTATCGTGCATGTAGTGTGAGACTACAATAGGCAGTTATTCACACCTGCACACATACACCCTTGCACGCTTGTGCAAGAGTGCCTGTTTTGGCACTGACTTGATGTACTGCACACAGTTCCTGGGGGACACACATGGCTGCACATGTGCATTGTACTTTTGATGCAGCTGTCTGTCACAGGATGGGAGAGGGTGGTGCTGTGCACGTAGGGGTTATGCCTCCCGACTGAAGTCTATTGTACATGTCACCCACAGCCCGGTTGTCCAATGGTGCCATGTTTGTAGCGTGTCATTAGCTTTTAGTTATGTCAGTGCATGTACCATGCCATGCACTGTCATGTCAGTCTCCACAGCATGCAGTGATTGAATCATGCGTACACATTGGGTTTAACAGGTCAGTCTTTGACTTAACAGGGTGAAGCGGGTGTGTTGCCTCTCATGTTGTTTTGAACTTGTGATACAGATATCATGTTGGACGTTTACATAGTGTAGGGGACAGAAAAATGACATTGAGTTTATTTTTACAGACAACATGACACCTGAGGAGCAACACACATTCCAGGTTGCCAAGGACCGGTACCTCCACGTGCGGAAGGTCCGCAAGGGGTATCGACTCATGGCAAGGAGGTTGGGACATGGAAGTCGCTGCCGGAATGTTTTCTGACCGGCAGCAGGAACATCCCCTCGACCTCAGGTGCCAGTGTGAACTCCCACACGGTTAATCCCCCTGCCTCCACACCAGCACAGGTGTCAGTCCAACCTGCACAGCCACCTGCACCAGCACCTGCACCTGCACAGAGTGATCCGGTCCTTTCCCAAATCATGCAGATGGCAACCAAGAAAAATGCCATTCTGAACGGACATTCGGCGAGAACTGTTGTATCTGGCACCTCCATGAGATCCGGACTCACCTGGGACTGCATTAAAGATTCCCCATGTTCTCACCCATCCCCCTCTTCTGCCTTTCCACAATGTCCCTATTTTTGTGTTATGTTGTATTAGGTCATTATTGTGTGTATTAGTTAGAGTAGTTTTAGTATAGGCTTAGTTAGTTGTAGATTTAGACTTTTGTACTTCTTGAATGTGATAGGATTTGGGGATAGGTTTCATTTAGCTTTGGGTGGGGGGTTGATGTCTTTATTCATTTTGTGTGTTGGTAAATAGTTAGGGTAGATAGTTTTTAGGATAAATATTTGTAGTTAGTTTAGGTTTAGAGTTAGGGTAATAGATTAGTGTTAGTGTAGGGTTTTTGTATCTTTTATATTGTGAAATAAATCTTGTTAGTTTTTGATTTTTGCTTTACTTATATCATGGCTGATGCAGGGTAGTGGGGCTTGCTCCTTTGTGTGCAACTCATACCATCACTGGAGTAATCATTGTATGTGTAACTATGGTGTTGACCTGTCACTCAGCAGGATGGATTGAGTCCAGATACCTTAGATGTGAGCACAATGACCTTGCATGTCTGATAGATTAGCAAATATGGTTTACGGCCTACTCTGGTGACAGTTTATTTTGACCTCCAACATCTTCAGTGTGGTGTACATAGTTGTACTGCACATTGGTGCACATTTGCAACTCAAAGTAGGGACATAGCATTGTGAGTATATCAAAGTTACACATATAGCGCAAAAAACATGCATATCAGATGGTCCTGGGTCGGAGTCCATCTCCATTGCACAGACCTTTGCACACTTGATGCGTGGTGCTAGTGCATCAGATAGCTTTGCCTCACATGTTCCTGGGCATGGCCAATCGATCTCCATTCCATGCATTCTGTTGGTCATTTTCTTTCCATTGTTAACGTCAAATGGCACAACAGTGTTAGTGAGTCACATGAGTTAAATGAGACTGAGTCATGACTTTGGAATAGAGGTCATTCACAGGTGTCTTTTTGGATTTGCAATGTTCGGAATACAGACTTAACTTCGAGTTTCTTGCTTTTGTGACACCCTTAATCAGTTGAGTTATGCATTTGTACCTGATGATGTTTGGTTGCAGGCACACAGTTCTGCTGCACACAAGTGGTGACATGCTGCATTGCTCCCAGGACCAACAGTGCCATAGCCACTCATCCCAGCTGTGACTTTGGCATTGGCTCATAGTGATGACACCCTTGTAATCTTGCCACTGATTCAGACTACATGCTAAGTGCAGTTCAACTGACATCCGTGGGCACATTGGCCAATATGTGGGCACTTCATGCGAGGGCTCGGAAGTTGGTTTGGCATTGTTTGTGCACAGGTAGGGGCTGACTGATGCTTTGCACTTTGGCTTCAGTAACTATTGTAGACTCAACTTCAGTGTGGCTTACTTTGTAGTTCCATGTATGTATGTGTGACCTGTGCCCTTGGGTCTCATCAGCAATGTGAATCTGTTGTGAACACCTAGAGATGTGACATGCAATGTGCTACATCACAACAATCTTTGACCAACACGTCCTGTGTAAGGTGTTATGCCAGGAGATTATGCTTTGCTATCCTTCTTGGTGACACTACTTGTGTCCTGCAACAGATTTGTACATGTTGTCACACATGCATATGTCCTACATGGACGTGTGTCAGAGTTGGTATATTGCTAGATTGTGCTATCTGATCAAAGTGGGCAGTGCAATTTGGCTTGTGTAATCTCGTATGACCCCCTGTGCCCCTTCTTTAGTGGTTTGGCTCATTTACCCTGTATTCGGACATGTGTTTTTCCACCCGTCTCCGCTCTCCCTTCCCGCCGCAGTATCCCCTGCTGACCTGCACAGCAACACGCCCATTCGTACCGCTCACACGCCAGGCTGATCCTCCCACCTCCCCTTCCTCTTGACCGCGCAAAGTGCAGGACCATCCTGGGACCGCAATCACAACTACACACGTTGCCGCTACGATGCCAGCACCCTCAATGCCCTCAACATAGGACGATCACACACCTGCTTCCTGCCCGGACCAAAACGCACACAAGGACCCTTCTCCTGCCGGAACAGCAACGTCACCAGCATCCGATCAGCAAATCCACCCACTGGGTAGGAACCCAACTACCTCAGATGCATTGTCCTCAACACCTGCCATGAACGCCAACCCGCAAGTGAACTCTGGGACCTACTCGACTCAACCTCCCCAGACATGGCCTTCATGACAGTGACCTGGATGTACCCCTCCTCGGAACACTACCTCGCCATAGCCATCCTGTGCGGCTACAAGATCAACCACAGGGACCGCACCAATGGAGTAGGAGTAGGAATTGCCATCGTCAACAGGAACACGCTCAGAGTTTCGAACAACACCGACGACATCCTCAGCAACGCCGAACACCTGCACTTCCAGATCCACACCGATCCCAACACCACCCTCAGAGTAACCCTTGTCTACAGAGCCTCCAGACCCCAAACACAGTTCAGCGACTCGATCGCCGACTTTGTCAGTACACACGCCCTCACATCCACAGACTGCATCCTTCCCGTTGACCTGAACTTCCATCTTGTGTACATTAACGGCACCAGCTCCACCACCCTGATCGACAACCTGGCCAACCTCGGACTCAGACAATTCGTCACAACACCCACCCACTCAGCCAGCCACACGCTTGACCACATATTCTCCGCAAGCTCCCACGTCTACTCCAACCACACAACCAACCTCCACTGGAACAACCATCGATGCATCAACTTCGCCTTCCATTAAGACACCACGCACCACCACACCCAACAGATCCACCGGCGCTGCTGGAGCAAAGTCACAGAAGCCCAGCTAACCAGCAGTCTCGCCCGGAGCACACCCACCGACACTGACTCTACCGCCCAGAACCTCAGACAAAGGATCGGCGACTGCGCCAACACCCTCGGCCAGATTAAGACACACTCCAACAGACACACCAGCAAGTAAGCCAGCTGGTTCAATGCAGACCATCAGGCCTCAATGCAGACCTGCCATGAGCTAGTGAAGAAATGGCACCGTGAACAGACACTGGACAGCTACGCAACCCACAAAGACGCCACCCGCAGACACCATCACCTCATCAGATCCGCAATAGGGCCTCCTTCAAAGACCGCATAGCCAACAACGCACACAACAGCAAGGTGCTCTTCAACATAGTGAAAGAACTCTCCAACACCAGCTCCGACACCAACAACATCCCACCTTTTCAAGACCTGTGCAACTCCCTTGACACTGTCGTCCATCGCAAGAGTGCAGACATCCACGACAGCTACAACATCACGACTGCCACTAATAGCACTGAGACCTCCTTCCCCACGGACACCATCCGCACCAACCCCCTGCTTTCCTGGACCAACATAAACAACACAAACACTATCAAAATCTGGTGCAACATCCACTCCAGATCAACGTCAGACACATGCCCACACCACATCTGCTACAAAGCCAGCACCACCATTGCAACCCATATCCAGAAAAACATCATCATCTCCTTTGAAAATTCAACATTCACGTAGAGCTGGAAGCACACCCAGATCAACCCCTTACTCCACCTCGATGGAAGCAGCATCCTGGATCCGTCCCATTCACGCTTCTGCGGCAACTACTGCAGCAAAACTGCCCTCATCTCCGCCACCAATGACATAATGCCCCAGATGGACAACAGCGAAACAGCAGCACTCATTGTCCAGGACCGGTAATTCGCCTTCAACACTGTCTTGCACTGCACACTATGCACATGCTGGACCACCTACTTCCTCTCTGGCAAAACCCAGACCATCTGCCTCCACCCTTCCAACTCCGAATCCACATTAATCATCGGCGGCTTACCCCAGGGCTCATCCCTCACACAACATTGTTCAACATGTACATGTCACCGCTCGCACACGTTACCCGACTGCACAACTTCAACATCATCTCCTATGACAACGACAGCCAGCTGATCTTCTCCCTCACCATGGCCACCCTCACTTACACAGCCAAGCACCATGTAGGACTGTAAGCCGTTGCCGAGTGGATGAAGAACTGCCAACTGGAGATAAACTCGGACAAGACAGAAATGCTCATCCTCGGATCCACCCCCTCCGCCTGGGACAACTCCTGGTGTGCGGCCGCACTGGGAACAGATCCAACACCAACCAACCATGAACGCAACATGGGGTTCATCATCAACTCTACTCTCTCCATGACAGAGCAGGTAAACGCTGTCTCGTCCTCCTGCTTCAACACCCTCCAGATGCTTGGCAAGTTCTACAGGTGGCTTCCCACCGAAACATGGAGAACAGTCACACAGGCACTCGTCAACAGCAAGTTGGAGTACGGAAACACCCTCTATGCAGGAGCCTCAGCCAAACTCTAGAAACGACTTAAATGCATTCAAAACGCCTATGCATGCCTGGTCCTCGACATCCCTCGCCGAAAGCACATCACACCCCACCTGGAAGACCTGCACTGGCTCACCACCAACAAGTGGATCACCTTCACGCTCTTGAACCACGCACACAAGCCACTCCACAACACTGGACCTGCATACCTCAACAGACGACTCAGCTTCTGCACCCCAAACCGGCAGGTCTGCTCCGCTGACATTGCACTCGCCACAGTCCCCCGCATCTGAAGAGCAACCTCCTGCAGAAGATTGTTATGCCACCTCGCCGCTAAGAACTGGAACACTTCCCACCATCCTACGGCAGACCCAGGACATGCTAACCTTAATAAGACTCCTCAAAAACAGGATTATCAAGCAGTGGCAGACTCCCCCCCCCCCCCACACTCATTGAGACACTCATGGGTTTGTGGTGCACTTTAAAGATGTTGTGATTGAAATAATTGATTGATTGCTTTTGCACATACACGGTCATCTCACTGCCTATCCGTGTCAGGTGACACATGTACATTGATTGTATTTCCCTTGTTGGACCTTCTTGTGTAGTCACAGCCCCTTACTTATTGCCTTAGTTAAATACTTGATTGGTCATGGAAACACGCATCTGTGTGATTTAAGGGAATTTATTTACAAGATAAGGGTTACATTGGACCAGAAGTAGCTCATACGACACAGAATTGGATGGATGCCCGTTGGAGTGGCAGGCGGAGTCCATTGGGAGTGACAGAGCCAGGGGAAGAGGCAGAGTTTGCAGTGCCATTGTCAAGGAAAAGAAGATTTGCTGCAGGTCCATGTGTGGGTCCAAGCTGAGTGTTGGTGGACGTCGGAAGACAGTGGAAGGGGAAGGTCAGTGGAATGATGTTATGAACAATCCAATGGTGAGACAGGTCTTAGTACGTCACTGGTAGGTGTACTTGCGCCTTACCAGTGTGGCAGTTTCATCCTCAGATTCGTCCTCTGATGTGTCATGTGTCTCACATGTGGGTAGTGGTATGGTGGGAGCAGCACTGTGAGGCACAGACACATCAGGGTGCAGAGCTGAGGATGTGGATGCGCCAGAAGCAGCATATGTTGGTGCAAGACCGTGGGGAGGCGCAGATGTGACATGATGTAGCAGGGCCTGGCATATCCCTGCACGATTGCACTGGTGTTCAGCTGTGGCAGCCATCTGTTGGAGTTCCCTCCGTTCCATGGCCTCCATTATCCGTGATAGTCTGTATAATTCGGCACAGACACTACTGGAGCCACCCTGCTGGGATAGTGTGTCAGCTCTCTGGATCATGACCCCAGCAATGTCATCCAGGGTGTGTTGGATATTATTGAGGGGTATGTGGATGTCTGACATCCTCTGCATGTTGTCGTGGATGCGAATCAGACACCCACGTAGGTCATCAAATTTGGTTGCCAGGCTCTCCAACCCCACCCGCACATAGTCACGTGTCTCACACTGGACCTCAAGCACAATGGGGTGAAAGGCCACATATGGGTTACCAGGGTCCTGTGAGGCAGCTGTGGTGGGAGGTGCTTGCTGCTGGGTGGTTTGTGAAGGGGGTGGGCTTGGTGCAATGCTGCTGGGTGGCCCTGCTCCTGGAGTTGGTGTGGCAACGGAATCCAGGATACGTTGAAATTCATCCACATTGATGGTGGTTGTTTCAGACAAGTAATCGTGGCGGAGTGGGTCATCCTGCTGTCCAGGAGGTGTTGTCTCTCCCTCTGCAATGTTCATGGGAGATACAGTTTAACAGTGATATCCATGTATGGGCATGCATTATTTGTCTTAACAAGCAGACTGAGGGAGACTGTACATTATAGATATTTTGTACAATATGCATGTTAGTTTCTGGATGGTGATTATTTCAGGGACATCACGGATGTGAGGGTGTACTTGTACATTGTGATATCACAAGTTACCTATGTGAGAAATGTGTCTTGACAGTGTCTACACACAAATGCTACCTGTTGTGTCCTGGTTTGTGTTATGTGACTAATGCAGTCCGGAACACCTATTAGGCAATGTTGATGTACTCAGATAAGTATGTGTGTACACTGCATTGTGTTATGGTGGCACCTGCTGCTTTTGTTTAGCTGCCCCTTGTCCCTTTCATGAAATGGGCCTTTGACTTCTGTGTATGTACAATGCAGACATGTGGAAAGCTGTGTGGATTGTGTGTCCTTGTCAGAGTTGTGGCAATTGTGCATAGTAGGTCATCAAGTGTCTTGTTCACATCAGGGTTTGTGTGCACATGAGGTTGTGTCAGGGTGTGACATGCTCCCTTGAGGATGTGTTCCACACTCCGCAACATCAGTGAGGTGTCCTGCACCATGTAAATCTCTTTGTCCTGCAGGCATGCTATTCATCATGCCCTATCACTTGCCTTGTCAGTGTGGCTCAAGGAGTTGCAGCTTTGCAGGAGCCTGCACATGTGCATGTGTTTTGTGTGCAATTAGTTATGTGTGAGGAGGGCCCACTTTTGGCACATTGGCAATGGGAGCCTACTTGGGGGCATATTATCAGGGACAGCCTTAAAATTATCGCCGCTTTAGCGGCAGGAAACTTCCGCTACAAGCGGCGATGATGTTCTTGATAATATGCTGCATAGAATTCCAATAGAAGCACATGTTCTGGTGTGAACATGGGCTTCTATTGGAATTCTCTGCAGCATGTTATCAGGCACATTATCACCGCTTTAGCGGCAGTTTCCTGCTGCTGAAGCGGCGATAATTTTAAGACCGTCCTTGATTATATGCACCGTGGTATTTCTACGGAGCTGCACTGTGTAGGAAACATGTGCCTCTAAGTCGCTTTGGCTCCTTGTGATTTGTGTTGTGTGCATTGCGCCTGTCATGTTTAATCTTGCATGGTTTGCTTCCTGCACTTCTTTTGAATTTCCCTTTCAGAGTATGTTGCAACATGTGTAGCAATTGTTGTTGCTGTCTGAGCAGACAGTATCCACACCCATTACTCACAAGTTTGGGCCCACATGTGGAGTGTGTGTGGCAGTGGTGGGCCGTTTTGTGCATCATACCAGGCGGTGACCTGTACTCTGCATAAGCGCTTTGATTTTAGAGGGGGGGACTAGAGGGGGGGACTACCTACTCCATGCAGCGATCACAGTGGATATTTGTGCACATTGTAAAGGGGACCAAGCAGAAGCTGAGGTTTCTTTAGGGTGCCAATACATATTGACTGCAGCTGTAAAGTTTAAGGCAGTCACATGCCTGTACATGCGCATGAATCTTGAGAAGCTGCCCGCTTTGGACTTACTTAATTGAAATGGGAGGTAGATGTAGGGTGAGAGATTCCGGAAAGGGCTTGTGCTGAGATTGTAGAGTAAGTGGGGAGGTGCACCAGGCACGCCCGCTTTCAATGGCTTCTTTTTAATGTTTTACATTGCCTTACCTCACACCGGCAAAGAGTCAATGCATGTTTCAACACTGACTCATACGAATGCCCAAGAGTTCAGTGAGCGGGGGCAATCTTCCCTCACATGATTTGGGGGTGACCACTTTGGGCTACTTATTGGACCGTAGTGATGGCACCATTGAAGGTGTTGACGGACAGGGAGGTAGATCTGGTGTTGGGGGCTTGTATCCTGCATTGCTTCCCACACACAGCTCAAAGTGGGATCGCAGCAAGTTTATGGATAGGGAATTATTAGTTGCCATGAGGGGATATTACGATGCACTGGAAGGCAAGTGGGGCCACGAGTTTAGATCAATGGAAGTGAGAGTTCACCAAATGGGCAGAGTGTGATGGAATAGTGAGGCTACTACTGGTCAAGGGTACGGTGAGCAAGGGATCACTTGAGGCGGCTAGGGCATGGGACCATTTATTTGGAATATTGGTAGACCAAGACAGTGAGAGCGATATCAACACTGAGCCAGGTGAGCTGGTACCAGGGTAGAGCCTTTATAGCAAGTAGATGTAACCATTCGACACCATTGTAGACATGCATGTTGGGTGAATCTAAAGCGTCAGCCTGTATATTGGGTTTTTAGTGTTTGCCTTCTGGATACCACAGATTACGCACTGCTAATGGATATCAAAGAGTACAGAGCAACATGGGTTGTGACATGCCTTGAGGCAGTGTGAAATTGACTTTAGGATGGATTTATTTGTGATAATGATGTTTGTTTATATGGCCTGTGTTGAATATTGGTTGTTATTCCCCTTATTACATGGATCTTCATCTCAAAGGTAGTAGAGGAGAAATGTCATAGTAACAAGCCAAGGATCCTATGCTCGGACACTTGTACATCATAGTGAGGGGAGAGGGACTATGTTGGTGCTATTGGTAGATTTCAAGATCTAGCTTTCTCAGACCTAATGAGTTTTTGAATTTGCAAAAGGAAATAGTACATGCCAGGCATTGACGTGGGGAGGGTGGTGGGTAGTATGGACAGGGATATGTGTGAATGCAGGTAAGTAGACTTTGGATGACTGAATGGATTTCATGGTGCGCCCTGCATCGCATTTTGCAATGGAGGGCACACGACTAAATCCGTATTTTTGTTGTGACATTGCATGTGTTGTCGGTATGCAGAGTCACTCGTTACTTTCTCATCTTGCTGTACGCAGTACTGCATAGCATGTACAGGCAAGGGGGCATTTTTGTAGAACATGCATGAGGTTGTCACAATGTCCCCCTTGCCTCATCACTGCACATATCCAAATCATCTTCACAAGGCCGCATCTCCCATTAGTAATTGTGGGTATGCAATGCTATTTATTGTACATGTGTGCCATTGTGCCCATCCACCCCCGTCCACCCACTCCATAGTTTGTACTCACCCTGTGGTTGTGTCTGGTCACATTCTGCAGTGTCCTGACCCGCCACTCCAACCACCGTTTCCTCTGTGATGACTTGTGCCACCATTTCCTCCTGCTCATCCAGCTCCAGCAGGGACCTAGGACTACCACCTCCAGTCGCCATAGCTGCATTCCGGTTGGCTGCTATCTTCTCTTTGGTGTTCTTCTTGCTGTCATTCCAGCACTTCTTTACCTCCTCCACTGTCCTCCTCTTGCTTTCTCCCACAGCATTGACCTTGGCTGTGATGTCCTCCCAGATTTCTTTTTTCCTGGACAATGGCACTGTCCTCCTGATGAACAGCTCCTGCTGATGTTCAGTCACCAGGCCATACAGGATCTTTTTTTCTTGGTGGCTGAACCTGGATTTCCTCCTCCTCTTGGCCTTCCCCTGGCTCTCTCTCTGCTCCTCCTGGCTGGCTGGGGGGTTTGCTGTTCGCTCCGCACTTGTCCCCGCTTCCTCCATGTCTCTGCTCTCTTCTGTGTTCTCCATTTTGTTTTTCTTTTTTTGTTTTTTGCCCTGCTTGGGGGCCTTTTATAGTGCTTTTTCTCGCTTGCAGCATGCAAAATGCAGGCCTGTTAGCAATTGTTGGGCCGAATTTGGCGATAATTGGCCCATCGCGACTTTTCTCGCGTTAACGTGTGTTTTTTTGTCGCCAGCTCTAAGATTTTATCGCCATCCATTGGCGCCGGAACTGCTAGCTATTGCCGGGTAGCGGCGCGTTGCTAATACGTCGCTACTGCGGTGATAAAAACAGGACTTCACTGTGATAAAAATGTTCGCGCTCCCAGCGCTTTGCGATAATTATCGCAATTTGTTGATGATATGCCCCTTAATTTATTCCTCAGCACCGACCACTCAGTTATCAGCTAAGAGAGGTCTACGTTTAGTTGTTTGGTGTTATTTTTCTGGTCCCTATAATGAGTTTGAATTCCCATTGTGACTGTTTGCAAGAATACATTTTCACATTTGACTGATGACACTTTTCCAACTTTTATTGCAATCTGGACATATTGCGCAGCTAATCCCATTAGCTTCCTATACCACTGCATAGCTCTGCTACATGGCTTCCCTTTTGCGAATGGTCTAAACAGAGAATATGACTTTTGCACGGCTGCGGTGGATTTGTACAGGTGACTATTTAATGTGGCAAGAAAAAGGTATATGTACGCAAAAATACATCTGTGCATATTAGAATCGGAAAATTGTGAGCCATTACACTGTAAACAAGAATCAATTTACCACTAATGCCGCATTTATCACGGAAAGCTGATTTAGAGCAGCCCAATGAAAACGATGTAATCTGAACAGAAGTGAGATACTTTTCAGAGGAAAAATGCACTAAAGATTTATTAGTTGGAAAGTGTCTCTTGGCTTGTTTTGTTTTGTACAAAAAACAAGCATTGGCAACACCAATAGATCTTGCCTGTGAGACGGAGAGTGGGTGGTCATGGAAGCACATTCACAACTGTGGTTGGGAGGGTGGTTAAGCCCGTGGGCAACACTGAAGCCCATGGGCAATAGTTGTTGGGTGGGCAGTGAAAGAACAGTGGTAGGTGGGTGTGTGGACAGTAAAGCCTGCAGGCAACGGACGAAGCCCACTGGCAACAGTGGGTGGGTGGGGAAGCCCGTGGGCAATGAAAGGTGGGTGAGTAGGAAAGGCCCTGGGCAATGGAGTGTGGGGGGCAAGCACACAGACAATGGAAGCTTCTAAGCACATGGATGACAGCTGATGGTCAGGATGGGAAGCACACGATAACGGACGGTAGGTGGGCAGGGATAGGAAAGAACACAGACAGCGGAGGGTGAGTCGGAAGTGATGGGTAAGCACATGAACAATGTAGGGCGGGCATGGATTCGGAAGCACATGGAAAACAGAGGGTAGATGGATGAGAATGGGGAAGCACATGGACAACAATGTGTGAAAGGCTGGGTGGATGGGAATTGGGAAGCACTCGGATAACAAAGGGGTGGGGAACTGAAAACCGAAATGGAAAGTGGGTAAGTGGGGATGAAGCAGGAATGGCAACCGAGAAAGGGAGGGTGAGGGAGAAAAACATGTGGGCAAGACAAAAGGAACACATGCACTCTCATATAGCACCTGATGACAAAGTAAAAAGAAGTACCTGAAAAAGGAGCAAGGGAAGGACACAAGTATTGGGTCCATGCTCCAGCGGAGGGGCAAACCACCAGAAGAGGAAGGAAACCTAACAGAAACTGTTGAAAAATAAGCAAGCAAACGAGAGTGACAATAAAGCCAACCAATTTTAACCAATGCTCACTATAGGCTAAGAATATGTCTCACAATAGACAGTGCATGAGCTGTCTTAGGCAAGATTTATAAAAATGCATTAACACATCATTAATTGAACGGAGTTGCTTGGCTAGTTTTGATTTGTGCCATCCTCTATTGAATATTTACACGTAAAAAAGAAAAGAACATGTGTTTTTGCGCCTTTACCATCTGTCAACCATCGTTTTGCAAATTAAGTATAACCACTGGGGGAATACTGAAATAGGAGAAGTCCAAACACATTGAAAGAGTGCACCTTTTTAATAAAAAGAAAAGTGAAAGTTTCACCTGGGAAGTTGGGAATGTGCATGAGTGAATTCACACCTAATGTAAACATTCCTACGGTCAAAGACTGTAGATTTTTGGACAATGTGCTTAAACTATAAAGTTGTGATCAATGCCTTGCAGCCTGAAAGCCTGTGAGGCGTTATCAGTGTACGTGGAGAGCAAGTAACTTGAATTATTTTCAGGCGCCTAGATCTATGCATTCTTCATTTCGCTTAAATTCGAGACCGTGAACATCAAAGCAGACTAAACCTTGAGGCAAACCTGAGACAGAGGAGAGCGACGAGATCTTCGGATCAAGTGAAATGTGTCTGAAGTTCTCTGGCATTTCATTTGAGGTCTGTTCTGTCTCAGTGACAGAGCAGACGCCTCACGAACCCAGTACTTGCCTCTCTTTGTAGTTTTTCTCTTCTTTTCTGGGTACTGGCACCAGGTGGATTTCTCATAATAAAATTAAATGAAATTCCAGCCTAGCCTATCCTTTAAAATATAACTACAGTGAGAATGTCACGCTTCCTAGTAATTAATAGAAAATCTAAAAAGTAGGGGATGGTTGCTATAACATTTTTGGTTTTATAAGTGCAGACCGACTTTCAGTTTCATGCAATAATTAATTCTGTTTTTCACTAAAAAGGAGCTAGAAGAGCCGAGATCGGACTCCCAATGAAGTAAAATATTTAATTCGGCCAAAGTCTATCACCACTGCACAACTTTACTGGACACAAGGTGACTTTGAAATACTACCATGAGAGTCTATCTACCACTGTGACATTTATGACACTTTGAACCTACTCGTGCTTCGATATTTAAAAGAGGGAGTGGGTTTAGGGCAGCTCTTGAGTGATGGAAAGCTATTTATTTTTCATTTAATTTACTGTGGGATTAGGGTCAAAGTAAAGGTCCCTGGGGATGATCTGAGCCCCACAAAGTGTAGACAACAGACTGCCTCAAGGTCAGAAATGGCAGGACCGAGCCTCCAAATCTTTCCTTTCCCATCACCACAGCATGTCAAGATGAAGAGGGAGTCCCTTCAACCAATTCTTGCAGGGTGGGTGTTTTGTGTCTCACTAATATGGCAGGGATAGCAGAATCTTGGCGGTGCTATTCCTGCCTCCATAATTGTCTAATATTGTGTGGTAGGAAGCGGAATCTAGGTGGATGGAGGCTAGTGCCCTGCTCGACCAAAGCTGGACTCGAGTCCATGGTGTTTTAAACACAGGTTAGAGAACAGTGACACCATTGCAGGGGTCATCCACATGTCTGTTACAGGTTCCTGTTTGTGCACATGAACAATACAGTGCCGACTTCTTCAATTATATTTGATGTGCATGAATGAGGATTTCTCCATACTTGTGGTATAGATTCAGTTAGGATTATGACACTAACAATACATCTAATGACGTAATTAGAAGTGATAATTAGCACAGAGAGGACCCCCTCTGTAAGAAGGTACACCTCTTTGTTGAATTAAAGCACTTATAAAGAGGAATTTAGTAATTGTGATCTAATCACCAACACCTTTTGAATATTTTGTTTGTTAAAAAGTAAATGTACAGAACAGTCGCTTTCATCGTACGCGAATAAGGAGATTTGCACAATTTATACACAATTGTGCATACAGAAAACTATTTGCCATGTCACAAGTGCAATTTCAATAACAGATCTAGGAAAATGTCTGATAACATACAAGTGGTAAATTTTTCCATGCATACTTCTGCAAACGTTTGTAAATTACTTCCAATTAGAAATCTACACCCATGCAATATCGTAAACCCAGTGGGCTGAAAGTGAGGATATACTCATCAACTGATTTACTCACGTGAATATCACGCTACAGTGGTTCCATTTTATGCATGAGTAAATCCTGGTCCAACAAGCAGTGGCAAAGCCAATAGATCTCCCCTCTGTCTCAAGCAAGACCTAAAGTATAGGGTGTGGGTGGAGGGGGCAAACTGTTAAATAGGCAAATGTGCTAACCAAAGACCAATGTCCTCAAAACATTTGTGTCCTGCTTGAGAGTAAACAGCATTTATCTAGCAGCATTTACTACACAGGGGGCCTATTTACGAGGTGATTTGCATCGCTTTTGCACCATGGAATTTGGTGCAGGAGCGGATCAAACCTTCAGTCAGATTTATAAAGTCAAAAAGGCACTTTGCAGGGCCCTGAGTGTCTCCATAAATCTGGAGTAAGACAACGCAGCACAAATCACTGCACTGCTTTACTCTATTCTTGGAAGGTGTTCCAAGGGCTCTGCATGGGTGTTCCCATGCAACTACCATGATTTTTGATGCATTCCCAGATTAACCAGAACTGGTAAACCTGGGAATGCGCCAAAAAGATACACCTTTCCAGGAGAGACCTAACAAGAAGTTATATCTTTATTTCTCCTTGTTACTTTCTCTTTCTGTTTGTGCTGCATTCTGCAGCACAAATAGATAGAGGAATATGCCTCTCATGAATGATTTTGTGCAGGAAGGTGCCCCATTGGAAGTGGATCCAGGTGCTTGCTGCAGTGGAACCTACCCGCATCCTCTGCTGCGTAATTCAGAATTGCAAAACAGACAAGATGGTCAAGACTGATTTGCATATGGCTGGGTTCAAACTGGAATGGCATGGTGAGCAAAAAAACGATGGATTTAGGCCCAGATCTCTGTACTGGGGTGAATGTATGACATTGTTCTGCATTCTGTCCATCAATTGTTGTTTTTGCATTTGTCACCCCGAGTGGGAAGGGTATGCTCAGACGTGAGTCTCGTGCTCTCCATGCCACTGGAATCAAGCTATCCTGGCTGACGAGGCCTGAAAGCCCGAAACCGGTCCTAGGATGCTTGTTTCCAGTCCAGGGAGGACCTGGCTTGGCAGTTCGGGCTGGACTGTTCCCATGGGGCACAGGGTCAAGACTGATTTGCATATGGCTGGGTTCAAACTGGAATGGCATGGTGAGCAAAAAAACGATGGATTTAGGCCCAGATCTCTGTACTGGGGTGAATGTATGACATTGTTCTGCATTCTGTCCATCAATTGTTGTTTTTGCGTAATTCAGAATTGACACAGCGCTGCTATTGTGGGAACAGAATTAGCATATTGCACTTGGAACCAGCACATTGCCATTGGAACCGACGCATCGGAACCACCTCATCACCACCACTGCAGTGAGAGATGATCAACGCAGCGCTTCAACTGCATGGAGAAACCTGGCGTATCTGCTTCAGAAACAATGCATCTCAGAACTGGCGCTTCATCTTTGTAACCAGTGCATCGCCATCGTTGTGTTGAGAAAATTGACGCATCACCTCATCTGCGGTATTGACACGGACGCATCTTTTGGCTGCACCCCACATCTCACTGTTGCGACCAGGATTAAAGAACTTAGTATGGCTCCTCTTTGTGTCCCATGCACCATCGCAGTTGTTCTGAACTCTTGACTTTGCCCCGTCCAGCACAAACAGATAACCCCATAGGCGCTTCTTTCTTCCAAACGCTATTTTCACTTTTAACCTTTAAAAATGAATATCTTGATTTCAACATATTGGATTTTTGTCATTTTTGTCTTGTTTTAATTAGAAAATCACAATCTATTTTTCTAAACTGGTGTGGAATCTTTTTTTTCTTTTTTTTAAAATCTTTTTATTAACATTTTCAATTTTGAACAATTCTGCAATACCATATAATTCCATCATTACATATATCCCAGTGTGGAATCTTTTTGTGGTGTTTCCACCGTGTCACTCTTTGAAGTGTTGCAAAAATAATTTACACATTGCCTCCTAAATTAAGCTTGTCTGCTCTGTGCCAAGCTACCAGAGGTTAATTTATGGTGTGTATCTGACTTACATTGAATAGGATTGTGACTCCTGCTTGGACAGGGTGCATACCTCAGGCAACCACAATCCCAATTTCTAACACTTACCCATAACTCCTTACTGTTAATACTTTACCCCTTATCCTTAACACCTTGTGCCCTTAGCCTTGGGCCTCGTCCTTGACCCATTACCTTTACTTCTTACTCTCTTATACTTTACTCCTTATTGTTAATACTTTACCCCTTATCCTTAACACCTTGTGCAATTAGCCTTGGGCCTCGTCCTTGACCCATTACCTTTACTTCTTACTCTCTTATACTTTACTCCTTATTGTTAACTCTTTACAACCTTACTCTTTATCTATTTGCCCTCACCCTTAACCCCTATTCTTACACCCTTATCCATAACCTTTTACCCATACTCAATTTGCACCTTTACCTCCTTACCTATACCATAACTCCTTACTGTTACCCCCATGTCTCCTCGCCCTCGGTCTTACTCCCCACTATTTCTCTTTATCCTTTTAGCCTTTCCCTTAGCTTCTTACCCTTAACCCATTACCTCAACCTCTTCCCATACAGCCTTAACCCCTACCATTACCACTTACCCTAAACTATTGTGCCTTAACTCCTTACTGTCTTATCCTTTACCTCTCACCATTAGCTCCTTACCCCATTATTCTTATCAGTTAACTACTTAACAATAACCCTGTGCCCATAACCCTTATCTTAGTCATAGCCCATCACTCTGAAACCCTACCTCACTGAACACCTTTCCCTAACTTGGTCCTAAAAAATATTATCTATTTAATATTATTTATATATCTATATAACTTACAATGCCATGGTAAATAAGAGGGTCGTTAAAAATTGGGTTGCTGGCTGACTGGAGTGTGAGCCCTGAGCAAGCAGCAACCACAATCCCAGTCTAGATAGGAGGCAGGCAAACCCTAAATTAACCTGTGTTCACCCTCTGGTAGCTTGACACAGAGCAGTCAGGCTAAACTTAGAGGCAATGTATAAGGTATGGGAAACAACCTTTACAACGCAGTCCTTACATCGCACTACATTTACAACGCAGCCATTACATCGCAACATCCTTTACAACACATGTCACTACAACGCATCCATTACATTGCATGTCACTACAACGCATCACACTACAATGCAGGCATTACATTGCATGTCATTACAACGCATAGTACCCCTACACTGTCCAACACTTACCCTACTGTTGCACCCCCTGGAGTTAGAATAGTAATTTTTACCCCTACACTATCCAACACTTACCCTACTGTTGCACCCCCTGGAGTTAGAATTGTAATTTTTACCCCTACACTATCCAACACTTACCTTAAATGCAATGTAATGCTATGCGATGTAATGATATGTGTTGTAAAGGTATAATGCGATGTAATGGAATGCGTTGTAAATGTAGTTTAAAAAAATGTGTTGTAGTGGTATGCAATGTAAATGTATGCGTTCTAAAGGATGTTGCGATGCAAAACTGCATTGTAAAGGCATGCATTGTAAATGTATGCGTTGTAACGTCATATATTCCTAAGGTATTTGTGCAATACTTCAAACAGTAACAACTGTGAAAATACCACACAAAAAGATCCCACACAAGGTTTATAAAAATAGAGCATATTTTAATAAATAAAACAAGCCCAAAGCCACAAAAATCCAATCAGGAAGAGATTTAATTTTATGTTTTGGTGTAAAATATTGCCTAAAAGCACAAAGCTCCAACAAGGAATATCTGGTTGCACCGGACCTGAACAAAGTCACAAGTTAAGGCCAACCGCAATGGAGTGCGGGCCATCTACAGGGATCAGGTTAGGCCCGCTGACCAAGGTACCTTAAATCCTGGTTGCGGAGCATTACGTGGATCCGAAGCAAAGAAGCATCGTGCTGTCGAAGTGGTATGTATGGGTTCCGAGATGCGGCAATGCTGCGGTGCGTGGTCCTGTTGCATCACCATTGTCAACGGGGCTTGCCATGTGAAGTCTGGGCATCGAGGATGTGACTCGCATCAGTTCAGAGGAGCTGCAAGGCTGATATGGATCTTTTGCTAAAAGCCCAATCCACGCAGCAGTGGTGATGCGTCAGTGCTGCTTGAGAATGTGCCGCTCAGGCAAGGAGATTAATCGGTTTGGCAAGAGGATGTGCCACTCAACAGAGGAGATGAGTTGGTTCCACTGGTAAGCCCCTTAGCCCCACTTCCAAGATCCAGAACTGAGGTGCCACAACTTGGCGGCATAGACTCACAGATGACAAAGACCAGGTGCAGATGCAAGATGGTTTGAAGCCTGATATGTCCCTAAGGCTTCAGATCAGAAGGCCAGACAACTAGCTCTTGGAGTCACTCAGGGTTCTGGGATTAAGAGGTGCAGGTCCAGTCCTTCTCACCCAGGCAAGAAGGGCAGCAGGCAGCATGTCAGCACAGCAAGGCAGCATGTCTTCCAGAGCAGCAGTCCAGCAGAGTGGCAGTCATTCAGCAGCACAGCATTTCTTCTTCTTGGCAGAGTATCCATGGGTTCAGAAGTAAATCGAAGTAGTGGTGTCTGAGTTACACTCATTAGTGCCTTTGAAGTGCAGGAGATTTCAAAGACAAGCCTTTGAGTGTGAGTGACTGGGGTATAGGGTTCTGTTGAAGTTGGAGTGGTGGGTGTAAGATGTGGCAGAGTGCATGAGTGTGGTGTATTGTGGCAGCAGTGTGATAGCCAGGGCATGGCAGAATAGCAGTGGGTGGGTGGACACAAGAATACCGGGTACTGGATGCGGTCTGGGTGAAGACGGGCACACCTGTATGGCGCGCCAGCTGTTCGGCAACATTGCAGCTGCCATTAAGTAGGTCCTGCGAAGGGGAGCAGCGCAGGGTGCTGTGTGGTGGAAAACTAGGGAAGTTACTTCCTTTGCAGATGGATGATGCAAAATCCAGTGATGTCACTCCCTGTTCAGATGGGTGATGGGAAATGAAGTCCTCTTGCATGGCTTCTTTTTTTAAAGATGGTTTTGTGAGGAAACAAGAGATGTTACTTCTTGTGTGGATGGATGATGGGGAATCCAGTGACATCACTTCCTATGCAGATGGATGATGGGAAATCCAATGACGTCCCTTCTTGTAATGGTAATGGGAAACAGAGTCCTCTTGCTTGGCTCTTTTAAAGATGGTTTTGGTGGTAAACGAGAGATGATTTGTGTGGATTTCATAGGATGTATTTACTCAGAAGCCCTTGCAAACCTCAAACCTTGGCCAAAAAACACATTTTCCTCAGAAGATCACACATTAGGGAAGAAAAAAAGAATATATATTATTTAGGGTACCCCTGTGGGTGGTATAGACTGATGCCAAGGGGGATAACTGCCCACACACTAAGTAAAGTCCTTGGTGGCTAGTGGATCTTTGCTAGTGGATAGTAGTCCACTTGAGATCTACTGGCAGCAATCTGTTTGAAAAAGGCATCCCTTGAAAGTGGAGTCTCTCCCCTTTCCAGCAATGCCTTCCTCAAACCTTGAGGTGATGGCTGGTGGGTGTTATCCCCACCGGACATGTGGGAAGCTCCACTCACCAGAATGCCTAGGGGCATCAAACACACATTTCTTTAAAAAAGACCATTTCACACAAACAACTAATTTGAATTTTGCTAAAAACTCTCTCTCTTCACTGCTTATCCAAGACTTGCCTTGTTGATTTCTATGATGAACATTTGCCAGAGACAAAACCTTGCCCAAGTCCTCTACCCATTCAGGTTTCACAATATACCATTATGTGATTTTACAGACCTTGACCTCATCATCATCCAGACACCACTTGTCACATGTTTAATCTCAACACCTTCTTTTATTCTAGCACGATAGTCAGCTGCTTTATTTGCAACACCGGAAGTATATTT
Organism: Triturus cristatus; assembly: GCF_964204655.1. Taxonomy (NCBI): domain Eukaryota; kingdom Metazoa; phylum Chordata; class Amphibia; order Caudata; family Salamandridae; genus Triturus; species Triturus cristatus. The sequence continues at coordinate 249,354,787 of NC_140593.1, forward strand.
CACTGCAGATTGAAATTTTTATAAAGCCACTACCCAATTACAAACGCGATCTGAAATCAAACGATCCCTTCTTCCTTAAGATGTGTAGAGGCTTATAAATAGAATAAACTTCAAACATTTCTCCCCCAAAAATGTCTTAAACTACTTTATGCTACAAAATCCTATTGAATACCTCTTTCGCATTGACTGAATGCTTAGGTTCAGCCACATGCAATGCTTTTGAAGCAAACACAATAGTTACTTCCTGGCCTTCCTGCTTCAATATCACACCCAAATCTTTTTCACTAGCATCAGTGATCATACAGTTAGGTAAACCAGGTGTTAAACTGATCAAATTCTAAGTATTTCCAGACACTCCAGGATATCCTTAAATTGTTCTGCACACTTTTATCACACTTATTTTTCCTAAGCCACATTAGGCACACATCTTGCCAGCAAAATGTATTCTAAAACGTAAATACCATTTAAAGTCTTTGACATGTCCCCCATGGTTTTAATTAACTTCTCCTTTGTTCTCGCTCCTCAATTTCTTTTTGCAGTTTTATATAGCACAAACTCGACCCCAGGGTATTTGAGCACTTTACATGAGCCCCAGTTTCATTACGCAAGGAAACATTTTTTTTTTGCCCAGAATCACAGGAAGTTGAGGTGATGCCAAGGCTCAAAACTGGTTCTCCAGTTCCAAACTAGAAATAATGTGGCCTAAATAATTGATCTTGCTTCTTGCAAGCTTCTTGTTTTTGCTTTTAATGTGAGACAATTTTCACTCAAAATCTGAAGAACACGTTTAACTCTCTTCATGTGTAGTTTAATAGATTTACCATAATTGTGATGGTGACTTGGAAGAACTTTACTCCAATGACATCACTCAAATTCTGTCCGCTAACCTCAGAAACACCTCTGAACAAAGCCCAAACAGCACACGATTAAACCTAAATGTACCAAAGGTGTAATAATTCACATCAATATTCTTAGATTCTTCCATAAATGTAACCTGGTGATAGGCTGAGGTGAGATCGGATATGGTGAAATACTTTTCCCCAGCCAAAGCATCAACCATTTCAGGTATATTCGGTAAGGAAACTTGTCCTCAATCACCCTCTTATTTCACTCTCTGAGATCAATGCAAAATAGGATTTTACCATTCCCCTTCCACACCACCACAACCAGGCCCAACCATAATGTGGCCTCCATTTGTTCCATAATTCCTTCAGAACACACATGATCAAGATCCATCTTGATAGTGTCTTACACTGTCTGTAATACTCTTAACGTTACAAGAAAAGGAAGTGGCATCTCTTTCGAGCATTGTAACATGTATGTAATTTTTTAAGCAACCAACTTTTTGGGAAAATACAACTTGGATAGCAGTGATAAGCAAGTCAGGATCCCGTTTAACACAATTAACCTGAACTTCAAAGGAAGGGAGTGGCATTTGAATTTAACAAAATACCTAGTAGTTTCTGATGTGGCCAGCTCAATAACATAAACCTTCCCTTCTGGTGTATTTGTTGAATTATACTACCTCATAAAATAACCAACCAATTCAATCAGTCTACCCCATACTTATAGGATTTCACATCTGGTTCAGTTAGGATGACTTTCCCTTTTATAGAGTTTCTCATAAATTACATCACATATGTGTGTCAAGTATGCTCCTGAGTTCATAATCATGCCAACTTCAGTACCACTGACAATTACTACCTCTGAGGGATGTTCACTATTAGTGTCTATGCCATTGGGAAATGCTTAGTTGGAAAGCTAATTGTTCATTGCCTGATGTAATTTCATGAATTTTTTCAATACCTCTGGATCCATTTCTGCAGCACTGACTAAAGTGTTCCCTGTTCCAGCATATAGCACACACAATTATAATAGATGGTCACCCACGCACTCATCAGTAGGAGAATCAACAACATCAATGCACTCCTCACTGGCATCACCCAGAAACTCCTCAAGAAACTGCAGAACATTCAGAATGCCTCCACCAGACTCATCCTCAACATCCCCTGCCGCAGCCACATTAACAGTCACCTGAGAGACCTCCACTTGCTTCCAGTCAACAAAAAAATCACCTTCAAGCTCCTCACACTTATCTACAAAGCCCTACAAGATGTGGGACCCGCGTACCTCAACCACCGCCTCGCATTACATGCGCCCACTAGAGAACTCTGCTCCGCCCAACTGGCCCTGGCTACTCTCCCACATATCCACAAGACCACAGCCGATGGAAGATTCTTCTCCTACCTAGCAGCAAAGACTTGTAACACCCTGCTTCTCCACCTCAAGTAATCACCATCACCGCCTCACTTCAGAAAGGACCTCAGGACCTGGCTCTTTGACTGAACAACAGCGCCTTCAACGGACCAGCAGCTCCCCCCCCATTGCCTTAAGACCCTTACGAGTGAGTAGTCACGCTTTACCAGCCACCTGATTGATTAAATAGCAGGACAGGCTCATGATTTGCCCACATCTAAGATAACTCCTTCAGTTTTTAGGACATTTCTACTCTTGATGTTTGGTTTTGTTTTAACATCAACAGCTTGAATAGTTGCCATTACAGTTTTATCTTGGCACAATTCTGCTACACACACTAAGGAATCATCAATTTATTTAGCAGCCACCAGGACTTCACTTATCTTAGGGTCTCTTAGGGTCTCCTTTCAACCATATCTCCAATCTCACTTTGTCATTCTTGCATTTCAACATTAATTTGTCTCTATGTTTGTAAATAGAATCTCCAAAATTACACGTGGCAGCTAATTTTCTTTATGCAGTAAAATAATCCTTCTCAGACTCATTTTTTCTTTGTTTGCCAAAATGATATCTTTCAAGGTTTATAGAAATTTGTGGTAAGTAATTTTGATCTATTTTTTGGTGAAAACTTTGTCTTCATTTAAACTGGTTGTAAAATTATTATCTCCCCTCAGATAATTTCAGTAAGTTGTCAAAAAATTCATGTCCAACCGGGCCAAGAAAATAGAAAACTGAAAACACTGTTTTCAGCATTCAAATTAGAGCCACGCATATTTAAATTGTTGGAAAATAATTTTTCCATGTTGACTACATCCAGAGACGATCAGAAATAATGTTGGAGGTGAAATCTTTTGTATTGTGGGAAAACAAGATAACAAATGACATTTAAAAAGTCCTAGGTAAAATTACTAATAAAATAACAGTAGGTCTGCTATAATATTTATATAATAATAATAATACAAATAACAATAATGTTTCCCCTGAATAGACACTAATTCCAACACCAGTATCCAATCAGATACCACAAAGAAATATAAGTGCTATGGGGAAAGAGTGGTTACATTAAGTAAAACAAAAAAAACACAAAATCATCCAGCAGAGGACCTTACAGGTTGATGTTCTGGTTGTTAATTGATGAGAAGAAGACATCACACAAGAGTGCGTTTTGAAAGATGTAGAAGGACGTTAAGTATCCCTTCATGAGTTTATCTTATAGCATTCACTCATTCAGAGGTCTGCTCTTGAGTATCTGTAAATGATACATCCGTGACATGCTAAATCAAGAACTGAAAGCTGGCCCAGAGATCCAATAGGTGAGTTTTGACTGCTGGATCTGTCATGTAGATGCCAATGCTTACATTCTCGAGCAGTAGGAAGCACAACACTCATGGTCAGCCCATGACTTGAGAATGCTGTGATTGTCGCAGGAATGTTTGTGGTCTCGAGCAGAATGGAAAGCAGTGCATGAGCTGATAATTTGTAGAGAAGATGTTGTGATTTGAAATGGGAGGTATGCTTGAGATTAGATGAATCAGTTGAGAAAAAGCGAAGGGAACGCTGAACAGTAAAGTAAACCATAGGCAGGTTGAAAATCTGTGAAGGACACACAGCAAAGAAGTGCTCAACGTCTAGGATAAATGTTCAGCCAAGGAGCGATTCAAAGTCAAAGGCCAAGGAGCAGGTAAGTAATTGGCTGAAAGTGATAGTGATCACTGGTAGAGAAATATAATGGGGACAATGTCAAGGAATCAAGAATGCACAGCAGTTAATGAGTGCAGTGTTGAAGGAGTACCTCCAAAACAAAATCAAAATAAAAGTTGAAGTCTTGTAGATGAATGCAGTCAGGGTTCAGTTCCATGTGACACCATTTGTTGTATTCCAAAAATTATAAGCTGTGGCAGATTTTTCCAAAGCACAACTCCAAGTGTAATCTTTACTTAAAGACTCTACCCTTCAGCCAGCACTGCAGGATTAAACTGGCTTCAGAACTCTCATCAGGCTCAAGTAAAAAGATTCCAGCATTACCAGAATAACCCACATACAACAGTTATGTTGAAAATAGTGTCATGGTGCAGTACTCTTCTGAAAATCCTCTTAGTGCAGGAAAACCTCCAACCTTGCTATGATGATCAGTCTTGCTTGACCACCAACACACAATGATTGGATTATTTCATAAGTGCCTCTTTGGAACACTCCTACTTTTTGGCAAACATTTGTATAGGCATTGGAATGCACTATTTGGTCCAATATGTTCACATTTTTCTTGGGGTTTCTCACTTCCACAAACCATTTTGGAGAAATCCAAGCTCACTCACATTACAATTCAGGATTGGCATTTACAGTTTACCACTCAAAGCTCACCAATCATCACTGTTCCCCAGGATGAGCTACATTCTCAAAATGTGTGATGCTGCTAGATTTCCCTCTGTAGAAGGCCACTTAACATGAAACCACAAATGTCACGTGTACATTTTAGATAAAAGATTCTAAAATCCATAATTGATATGATGGTTGGGAGCAGGGGTTGTTTCTATATTGTGTTAAGTTAATCCAAATTTGGCAGTGACAATTCATAGATATTATACAATGTGACTGGTACAGTCAACACTGTAGACAACACTTTCATACTTGGCCGGAAAGTGCATGCTACATGTGGTGAAATAGTGTTCAATTGACATGCTTCCTTTTTGACTCTGTGTGCCCAGTTCACAAAAATAATTGTTAAAATATGGTTGGTTGCCTGCTTTTCTGTCTGGTCATACTTTTACATATATTCCCCAACCATCAACATTCCCTGTAGTACATTGGAAAACGGCACCAGTTGCAGATTTCCAGTTGTACTTCTGAGAATGTCAGGTGACATGACTGCTGGGTCCCTATTCCAACTGTGCAGAGGGGGGTTGGAGCCCCTTGTGAAAATGCACATTTTTATTAGCTCTACTATTAGCTCTACTGGAAAATCATTTTTCTTTGAGGAGAAATCCCTTCTCCTACATCTCTAACAAGTGTGTGGGTGAACTGATCCCCTTCCAATTGGGAGCAGGAGTTATCCAGCCCTGGGCCAGTATAAATTCTTGACCATTTGCAGGGTAGAAAGGGGAGGGAGATGAGACTGGGAATACTCACAAATATACATGTTTGTGGAATTCCCACTATTCCAAAGCAAATCCTTCCTAGAACCACCCACTTTGAGCCGCTTGAGTGGAATTTATTCCCAAGGGTTTCGCTATCCTCGTGGCAGAGAAATCAGCAGTAGTAAATATATGCCCATTAAGAATCCCTTTATGAATTTCTGGCAGGTGTAAATGAGGTACATTTGAAAGTAAACTTACATTTGCAACAAAATGTAATGTGAATAATGCCCACTGTTTACAGTATATTGCTATTGTCTCTTGATGAACTAAATTTGTAAAAGCCATGAGTTGATGTACAGAGGCTATCGGTTTCCACCTGGTCTTCAATATTTATATAATGATGTACCCCCTCCCTAGCATCTGTGATTTAAAGAATTATCCATATGGAGTCCAACAAAAAACCATCAGCCTTACATAATTTGTTCTTGATCATGAGACAGAGTATGGACTTCTGATTTCTGGGCTGATATCACAGGTCTCAGAGATCCATCAAACTTGTGACTATTTTTTAGACCCGACCTCTTAACAATAACAATTTATAACATATAGGCGTTACACCCCTAATGATCAGGCATGTATAATACAGATAGCAATAAAATACACAATAAACAGGTTAAAATATCTGAATTTCTGTAACGTAACCTTCCCAAATGATGCTTATCTCAGAAGAAGTTAATGAAAAATACCTCCTTCCATTTTTATTTAAGTATTCTCGTTAAATAGTGGTCTCAAAGTGTGCTTCATCATATCTCCCTATTTTGTGTAAAGAAGTAATAGGTGGGAAAATGATTCATGCTTTTCAATTACAGTCTCCTATGCTCTATCCCCAAATAATATCACCCCACTTAATCTGATTGAAGAGAATGGTCAAACCTAACTGCATTTAAGTTGTATTCACCTTAGCTTGGTATCAGACAAAAAGGTTAATAATAATTATCAACTGTTGCTTTTTACCGTTTTATGCTAATACCAGAATGTCAGTGACTCTTTATGGGCAGCTAAGTTCATGTCAAGAAAATAAACCTTAGATGTGCCAATTCTTTACATTGAGATTTGATCTAATCAATTCCAAAAGTTTACATGGAGAAGCAGAGATACCTCCATGCTTAACACATACCCACAGAGCTAATAACAATAGACCAACAAAATCCACCCTTTCATAGCTCAGTTAGACATGCCACACCTACAGAGAGTTCATCACTATTTATTAGTTTACCAGAGACAATTGATGTCTGTGTTGGAAATTACCCTTTCTGCAGGGTCACACACAAACCTTTTGCCCCTTCCTCCCCTTTTTGCTGTATTTATGTTTATCTGACTTAGGACTCTGTGCACGTTACCACTGGTGACCAGTGCTAAAGGGCTATTGTTCACTCCCCTGCACATGGTTTGATTGGATAGTTCAGAATTGGCATATTTAATTTAACTATAAGTCCCTAGTAAAGTTCACTTTATATGCCCCTTGCTTGTAAATTAAATGCTACTAGTGGGGCTGCAGGACTGATTGTGCAACCCACTTAAGTAGCCCATTAAATATGTTTAAGGCCTGCCACTGCAGAGTCTCCATGTGCAGTTTGCGCCGCCATATCGACTTGGCATTTAAAACCCCTTGCCAAGTGTTAAACTCCCCTTTTATTACATATGGCACCCCTAAGGTAGGGTCAAGTTAGCCAATAGGGCAGGGTGCTGTGTAATTAAAGGTAGGACATGCACATTTAAGTTTTACATGTCTTGGCATTGAAAAACTCATACATTTGTTTTTTACTACTATGAGGCCTACCCCTCCCATAGGTTAACTTTGGGGATTCCTTATTACACTTAATACACTATAATTCATAATTGCAAGGAGGTTTCATGTTTAATACCTATGGAATTGTAATGATAGCTAATTTATCATTACAATAAAAAAATTCCACTTTTAGAAAGATGGCATTTTTCTGATCTTAGAAGTGTGCGCCTGCAGCCTGTCTCCAACACACGTCTAGGGTGGGTGACAGTTGGGCTTTGTGCATTCCCTCTAGACAGCCACACACAAAGGGAGCTTAAGTGTGACTTGATGAGCCATCCTGGGCAGGTTGGGACAGAGGAGCTGGACACAGTCTTACACTTAAACCTAAATAGACTGTGTTCTGTCCTTCCACAAAGGACTGCTTAGCCTTCTGTAGTAAGTCTGGAGCCAGGGCAGAAAGGGAGCACCTCTGTGCACTTCAAAGCCCTTCTTTGAAGTCTTACCCACTTCAAAGGCAACACTGGGTATAAAAACTGAACTTCTGACCCTACCACTTCAGTACACTTCTGGACCTGTAAATACTCTGCCAGTAAGAAGGACTTCTATGCTGCTGAAAGACTGCCACTCTGTTGGACTGCTGCTGTGGAAGAACTACTTTCTTTCTGTGCTGATGTGCTGCCTGCTCCCCTCCTTGCCTAGGTGAGAAGGACTAGACCAGCTTCACTTGAACCCAGAACCAGAGGGATTCCAAGGGGTTGCTGGCTTACCTAACCTTCTGAAGTCTCAGGGACATCAAGAACTTTCAACCACTTTGCGACAGCACCTGGATTCTACCATCTGGGAGTTTTGCCCTGCCAAGGGCTTCCAGTCCAGTCCTGGGTCCTTGGAAGTAGGTATAAAGTGCTGCCCCAGCAGAAATCCAATCATCAATGCCATTGCGTGGCTCAGAACCGGCACATCTCCATCAATGCATCACTGCTGCTGCGAGTATCGCCTCCATCTCTTATGCATATCCAACTTTGCACAGCTTTGAGCCGAATAATCGCCTCCATCCTAAGGATCAACGACGATGAATTGCCTTCTCTGCTCCTCGCATGTCCCTCGATGTTGACGCAAACAAGGTACTTTTCAGCGGGCCAAGGATGGTCCCTGTATCCTACCCACACTCTATCGTGGTCGGCCTTAACTTTTGCATTTGACTCGGTCTAGCGCAAGTTTATTCTTTAAAAATTCAGACTCCAGTTCTAATTATTTTTCATTTTGGTCATGTTTTGTTCATTAAATGAAGCTCTGTATTTCTAACCAGGTGTGGTAGTTTTTTCTGTAGTGTTTTCACTGTTTTACTCTTTGAAGTGTAGCACAAATACTTTACACATTGCCTCTTAAGTTCAGCCTAACTGCTCTGTTCCAAGCTACCAGGCGGTGAGCACAGGTTTAATTTAGGGTGTTGTTAGTGACTTACCCTGACTAGGATTGTGGTTCCTGCTTGGACAGGATGCATACCTCTGCCAACCAGAAACCCAATTTCCAACCTCCTACATTTTGTCTTGGAGTTGAATGACTCTCCTTATATCCTCACGAAGAGCCTGATTAAAAGTGCAGATGGTAGGGCTAAAGACCTTTTATTGATGCCCTTCCCTCTTGGTAATTTTAAAATTAAATTGTCATGCAAATACTTTGGCTTGACAGCTACCTACAGGTAGAGGGACAATCTTTGCTTTAAATACTCATTGAAAGTTACAATTGAGAAGCTGCTCCCACCCCTATAAATGGAGATGAACCTATTGAGCTGTCTCGAGGTATTAAGAAGAATGCCTAAGCCCATCATTGACTAAAAAGGCACTTTAATGTAAAAGCCAGGTGTATTAGCATTGCCAATGCTTGTTTAAATTCAGAAGCTTTGCACTTCAGAAAGTAAGCACAGTTTATTGAAAATTACAATTTCATAAACCCCTATAAAATGCACAATTTTTGTCTATAAATACCAGGTGTTATATTGGAGTAAATACATAAATATTGTTCCTAAGCATGAGCTGTTAATTTACAAAATGTTTTTAATTTTGTACTCAATTAGCAAATTTTTGTTTTGTAAGTAAACACTTTTTTTTTAATCAAGCAAAAAACAACGAAAACACCTTCAACTTGTCTCCAATCAATTGCTTTTTATTTTAAAAAAAATGATTTTCCAACTCACAAAATTGACTTTGTGACTCATTGCAATAAAGTAGAAGGAAGGTGCATGAATGTGGCAGTGGCAGCTTGTCCGTAGGAGGTGGCAGAAGGCTTCCCCATAGCCTTGCTCTGCAACTAACTGAGGGGCATATTTATAAGAGCATTGCATCATGCTTGCACCACGCAATGTGGTACATGCGTGACACAAACCTATAAGTCAGATTTATGAAGCCACACAAAGCTACTTTGCATGGCTTTGAAGGGCTTCAAAAATCTGGAGTAAGGCATCACAGTGCAAATCACTATGTTGACTTACTCTGCGCAAGACAGACATTCCACGGGTTTTGCAGTGGGTGTTTTCACGTAACTGCAATATTTTTTGATGCATTACCAGATTCACGAGGACTTGTAAACCTGGGATTTCACCTAAAATATACGCCTCGCCAGGCGAGGCGTAACGCGGAGTAATATCTCTATTTATACTCATTTGTTCCTCATTCTGCATTCTGCAGCACACATAGAAAGAGGAAAACGCATCTCAGGATTGTTTTTGTGCAGGAAGGTGCCCCTTTCTGCACAAAAACAATCCTGCTTACAACACAGGCACTGCGTTAGCGCCTGGCTGCCAAAACGGTGCCATTGCAACAGGAAAGACAAGAATTCCCCATAATGGATATACACAGCCCATTACTGCTTTTTCCTTGTGATACAGATGCTGTCCTGCTCTACAATTTTCATAAATCTTCCTCTGATTGACTTATTACAGCTTTTCCATGAAAACAACTGATCTTATGAATCTTTTGTTTGCATACAAAACATGCACTGTCACGTTGGTACCAGCCGAGGAGTCCACTGGCTGTCTTACGCATGTGTCAGGTGGGGGCTGTTACAGACCAGCCTCTCACAGTCGCAATACGTAACAAGCATCTGGCCTGCTGAGCTACCTTCAGGCAGTGTAGCATGTCAGATAATGGAGCTTCAGGGCTTGTCAACAATGCGCCCTTTTGCCCAATTAGAGGTCGGAATAGAAAAAAAGGCTACCTCGGTACTTTCAACCCTATTCCTGCAGCTGATTGGGTAGAAGCTGGTGGATCTGGTTCTGGTGTGTTCCTTTCTGAAGACAGGACTTGAGAATCGTGAAGTGCATAGAAGGTTCTGTTTAAAAGAGCTGCCTCAGGTGAGCTGTGTTTTCAACAGCTTTTCCGATTTGGTGTTCATGTGTGTGCTTGTCTGAGCACTGCGGAATGTGCATGTGAATGTGTTTGTATGCTTGCCTTGGACTGCGTGTGTATGTCTGTGTATAAGCATGCATGCCTGGTCTCTGGGAGTGTGTGCATACGTGTGTGTCAGCTTGTTTTAAATGTATGTGTGTGATTCTTCCGTGTGGTTCAGTCCAGGCACGAGAGATAAATTAAATGAATTGCCTTATCTGTACTCGATGGAAGATATATGGCCATGAGGTTGATGTTGGAACCGAACAGGAGTTTTAGGGGGTAGCGAGAGACCTGCCAAATGAAACTAAAATGCATGTTGATGCCATCTCTTACACCAAGGGGCCTCTTACTGCTCAATGGTTGAAAGTTGGGGGCAGGGACACAGAATAATTAGGCCCCTACTGTACTGATACTTAACCATACTATGATGAATGGCAATATGGTAATACTTCAAATGTTCCATTATCGTGCAGTTTTTCATGTATGCATACTTTACTGTGGATGAGACACATAACACCGAGTGCATGTTTTGTACCTCGTTGGCAGTACAAACTCATATGTAAGTCATGAATCAGCTCTGCTACATTTCCCTAAGGCATAAGGTTACTCTACTCTTGTTGGAGGAGCTATGTCTCTGAGTGTATGGTAAATGTTTGTGTGGGTACTTCTGGAGTCGGCTATACTATATTTGAAGGCACCTTTGCATTGTGGTCTGTGGCTGTGGGAGAGGCCACTCATACAGCAAGTTAGATAGGGTATACAAACTATCAAGTAATCCTGGTCCATACAAGTGCAACTGATTCAGTCCCTGTTTTTTCTTTGAATTCTGGGTCTTGCTGTCTCGATTTTCTACTGGGACCAAAATGACTGCAATCCTAGAATGCAAATAATTCTTTCATCATCATCAATATGCTTTGTTTCAACAACTCATGTCACAAAAACAAGTCTGTCAATACATATATATAATATAGTTAAGGTACCCCTTGTGCGAGAGCAGAAGCATTGCAGCGTACAGTCAAGTAAATGGCTAACAGGGCACAGTCCATCAGCCAATTATTCACATAAAAATGTCCAATGTCAGCATTCAAGCCAACTACATCAACATTTACTTAGAATGGTGCTGGAGCATGAACTTAGATTGATCATGAGCCAAGGACAAGTTATTACTAATGCGCACACCAATTTCTATAGACTAGGAGCCGCGACAGCACATCAAGCAGCATGGCGCTAAAGCTTTATTTGGGTAGGTACCAACGGCACAACTGGGTTTCTGCAACTGGTATTTTTAGATGTCAGTCTTGCATGAGGCTTTAGATAAATCGCTAGCCAGAGTAGGGCACAATGGAGGAGCCAGAATCGCAAACTTGGGGTGGACATCCTTGATCTTAGTGCCCACATATGTCCCAAGAACTTGGTGACAGAACTTGTCGGAGATCAGATCTTAAGAGTGCAGCTATGCCACTTCTGTTCCTCCGTGTCTTTCAAAGTGGTTTGATCCATTTCAAACAGGGACCCACATAGCTGGGGCAAGCAAATAAGACATGGGCAATGGTTCCTGCAGAACCTTTGCAGGCCGGGCACCCTGAAGCCCGTTTGTTGGTAAAGGGTTTCAGAGGCAGAGTGCTAACCCTGAATTGGAAATAAAGCTTCCTGTCTATTGGTACCAGAATAGTTTTCCAATATGTTTCCAAGAAGCTGTGGCACTTAAAATCTAGGACCTTACCCATCAAGGACAAGCTCTCCACCTTGTGTTCCTCACAAAGAAGGATCCATAACTAGTAGTGGTTCTTTACTGCTTCAGGTGATGGAATGGGTTTAATAATTAATTATTTGTTAGTTTTTTGATTTGTTATAGCCATTTATTTTGTGAAATCTGTCTGCCTCTATGATATCTCTCAAGGCCATGGCATAGTGGGCTAATTCGGGTGCAGACCATAGCCTTCTCCAAAATAATAATGGAATTAGTCTGGCTTTAGGTGCTAGTGCTTTCCTACCTAAGTCGAGCATTAAGGGTTTCAGCGAGGTACTGGAGGGGAGGCGGGTCAGGCTTCTCAAAATCTTGGTCTCTGAGAGGGATAAAGCAGAGATATTAGAAAGCGCCCAGAGTTCTGAACCTTAAATATTTGAACCCAAAGCTTTGGCATCGTACACCTGTACGGCTGGACCAAATGATTTGGGGAAAAAACCACTGTGTTCCATTACTATAGTTTCGGTGACCTGCATGAGTTTTATGGATATGGCATCCACTTGTGGCATCCAGGATGAATATAGCATGTCACAATGCATGTGATTACATATCCGTGCTATTACAACACGGTCGTTACAATGACCAGGTTGTTAGTACGCAATACCTTTGCATCACATGTCATTACAACGACTTGATGTAGGGGCGCGCTGGACTTAGGATTAGTATTATTTATTATTCCTACTTCAGTATGCGCAACAGCAGGGAAGGTGTTGGATTTTATATCCAATACCTTTGTGCCCCCGACTGCAAATTGTTGTAATGACTTGCGATCTAAAGGTATTGCGTACTAACAACACGGTCGTTGTAACAACCACGATGTACTCGCACTGCATTGTGGAAACAGCGTTGTAAACGCTGTTTCCCTCCAGGATATGTTTGAAGAAAGGGTGACAACAAGATAGTTGAAAACAACTGCCCTCTCAAGAGGCTTATCCCCCAGCATTCCTCTTCCCTTTTGTGACCTATGTTGCTTAAACTCCACAAGGCAGTCTCAGTCCATTTTTTTTATGGGAGGCAGATCTAGGCTTGGTATACACCACGTCTCATCCTCCTCTCTAGCTAGGTTAATGTCATCAGTGTCCAGGGGCGGATGTATGTCGTTACAACGCACACTTTTACAACGCATGCACTTACAACGCATTTTTTACAACGCAACATCCATTACAACGCATTCCATTACATAGCATGACACTACAACGCATTTTTAAAAACTACCTTTACAACGCATTCCATTACATCGCATACTACCTTTACAACGCATACCATTACAACGCATAATATTAAATTGCATTTAAGGTAAGTATTAGATAGTATAGGGGTAAAAATTACTTTTCTAACTCCAGGGGGTGCAACAGTAGGGTAAGTGTTGGATAGTATAGGGGTAAAAATTACTATTCTAACTCCAGGGGTTGCAACAGTAGGGAAAGTGTTGTATAGTATAGGGGTAAAAATTACTATTCTAACTCCAGGGGGTGCAACAGTAGGGTAAGTGTTGGATAGTATAGGGGTAAAAATTACTATTCTATCTCCAGGGGGTGCAACAGTAGGGTAAGTGTTGGATAGTATAGGGGTAAAAATTACTTTTCTAACTCCAGGGGGTGCAACAGTAGGGTAAGTGTTGGATAGTATAGGGGTAAAAATTACTATTCTAACTCCAGGGGTTGCAACAGTAGGGAAAGTGTTGTATAGTATAGGGGTAAAAATTACTATTCTAACTCCAGGGGGTGCAACAGTAGGGTAAGTGTTGGATAGTATAGGGGTAAAAATTACTATTCTATCTCCAGGGGGTGCAACAGTAGGGTAAGTGTTGGATAGTATAGGGGTAAAAATTGCTATTCTAACTCCAGGGGTTGCAACAGTAGGGTAAGTGTTGGATAGTATAGGGGTACAAATTACTATTCTAACTCCAGGGGGTGCAACAGTAGGGAAAGTGTTGGATAGTATAGGGGTAAAAATTACTATTCTAACTCCAGGGGGTGCAACAGTAGGGTAAGTGTTGGATAGTATAGGGGTAAAAATTACTATTCTAACTCCAGGGGGTGCAACAGTAGGGAAAGTGTTGGATAGTATAGGGGTAAAAATTACTATTCTAACTCCAGGGGGTGCAACAGTAGGGTAAGTGTTGGATAGTATAGGGGTAAAAATTACTATTCTAACTCCAGGGGGTGCAATAGTAGGGTAAGTGTTGGATAGTATAGGGGTAAAAATTACTATTCTAACTCCAGGGGTTGCAACAGTAGGGAAAGTGTTGTATAGTATAGGGGTAAAAATTACTATTCTAACTCCAGGGGGTGCAACAGTAGGGTAAGTGTTGGATGGTATAGGGGTAAAAATTACTATTCTATCTCCAGGGGGTGCAACAGTAGGGTAAGTGTTGGATAGTATAGGGGTAAAAATTAATTTTCTAACTCCAGGGGGTGCAACAGTAGGGTAAGTGTTGGATAGTATAGGGGTAAAAATTACTATTCTAACTCCAGGGGTTGCAACAGTAGGGAAAGTGTTGTGTAGTATAGGGGTAAAAATTACTATTCTAACTCCAGGGGGTGCAACAGTAGGGTGAGTGTTGGATAGTATAGGGGTAAAAATTACTATTCTATCTCCAGGGGGTGCAACAGTAGGGTAAGTGTTGGATAGTATAGGGGTAAAAATTGCTATTCTAACTCCAGGGGTTGCAACAGTAGGGTAAATGTTGGATAGTATAGGGGTACAAATTACTATTCTAACTCCAGGGGGTGCAACAGTAGGGAAAGTGTTGGATAGTATAGGGGTAAAAATTACTATTCTAACTCCAGGGGGTGCAACAGTAGGGTAAGTGTTGGATAGCATAGGGGTAAAAATTACTATTCTAACTCCAGGGGGTGCAACAGTAGGGAAAGTGTTGGATAGTATAGGGGTAAAAATTACTATTCTAACTCCAGGGGGTGCAACAGTAGGGAAAGTGTTGGATAGTATAGGGGTAAAAATTACTATTCTAACTCCAGGGGGTGCAACAGTAGGGTAAGTGTTGGATAGTATAGGGGTAAAAATTACTATTCTAACTCCAGGGGGTGCAATAGTAGGGTAAGTGTTGGATAGTATAGGGGTAAAAATTACTATTCTAACTCCAGGGGGTGCAACAGTAGGGTAAGTGTTGGATAGTATAGGGGTAAAAATTACTATTCTAACTCCAGGGGGTGCAACAGTAGGGTAAGTGTTGGATAGTATAGGGGTAAAAATTACTATTCTAACTCCAGGGGGTGCAACAGTAGGGTAAGTGTTGGATAGTGTAGTGTAATATTATGCGTTGTAATGGTATGCGTTGTAAAGGTAGTATGCGATGTAATGGAATGCGTTGTAAAGGTAGTTTTTAAAAATGCGTTGTAGTGTCATGCTATGTAATGGAATGCGTTGTAATGGATGTTGCGTTGTAAAAAATGCGTTGTAAGTGTAGTGCGTTGTAAAAGTTGCGTTGTAAATGTTGTTCCCCTCCAGGGGCTCGAGTGTGGTATTAAAGCCCCCTGCAATTATCAAATAGGAACAGCGAATATTATTTACATGGTGTTCTTCCAGGGACGTAATGGTGTTAGATTTTTAAGGTCCACCCTGACCCCTCTAGCATAGACATTATATATGCCCATGCAAGTGGTATTATCAACTAAATAACGGATGGCCAGAATATCCAGATTGTCAATGTGTAGATCCTGTGGTTTACAAACTAAACCTGGTCTAATGCACATAGTCAGCCCTCCTAACGGCCGACCGGCTCGGCCACATTTTGCAGGATTAAAAAAATTACATAGCCCAGTTTAAAAAGTGGTTCCAGGCACCATGTTTCTTGAAACAAAAAGACATCATAAGCATCAATGAAAATATTCCAATCCAGGAGAATAACCTTGGAACCAACACCTCCTACATTCCAGGAGATAATGGACAACAAGGATCTAGACTGGGTGCCAAAAGAGAGGTGGAAGGGCATAAAGGGGCAGAGAGACTGGGATGAGAAAATGATCCATAGGGACACCTGGAGCCTGATTGTCATCTAAGGTGCTCAATGTGTTTGGAGAAAAGGCGTTGCAATGCCCAGCACAATCAAGGGAATGGGAGGGCCAACCAGAGAGAGGGACCGGTGGTAGTCAGTTAATGTCTTGTAAAGAGGATCTATCGCATACATAGGGAAGGGGGATGCAAGACTCAACTTGATATCTGCTCTCGGGTGCCTGTATTTGAATTGTGTTTTAGAATCACATAGGTGCGATGTTTGAGCACCAAATACCACTAGGTTATTGGCTAGGTTCCTCTTCCCAAAATTTAATTCGATAACGTCATGCATAGTACCACTTTGTGGGTACCTTAACCCCAAGAATGTCCTCCCGTATAAGGGGATTTCAACCCCTCACTTTCCGGATCCAATGGGTGATTTTTATTAATTAATGCATCCTTGCCTTGCCTGTGCATGCGCTGGGATGATGGTTTGGAAAATGGAGCAGTTAGAATTAGGGCCAAAGAATCCCAAATGGTAAATAGATTTTGATTTGGGGCTGGAGAATGCCTTAGTGGTACAAGCTACCTAAAAAGCTGTTTGTTAATGTGATTTGCGGGCTGGTAAAAGGTATAAGATCGAACTGGGCTACGCTCATTTATGTGGTTGAATCCCTCGCCTCTCTGTGTGAATCTGGAGGGGAAGTCTTATGCGTAAAAGTGTGAGAAGCAACCTGGTTCCCGAGCTCAGAGAGGTTTGATTTTCCAAGCAAAGGGCGACTATCCCAGGGATGTGAAGTACATTATTTTAAAGTCAGTGGAATATAAAAATCTCTCAGATAGTTGTTTAAGTGTAATAGAGAGCCATGACATCAGCACTTTTAGGTCCCTCACTTCTCCTCTAAGCTCTTTTATATGCTAGAGAAGATTAGCAACGTCTACCGAAATATGGATGATGCAGGCCCTGGCCCCTTGCCCATCTCTATGGGAGGCGGGGTACTGATCTGCTCAGCAAGAGATGGGAAACATTTGTTACAGGCGATGAAGGGGGAGATAATCCCCTGGCTAGACTAATTCTTTGTAGGCTGTGCAGCAGGAATGCCTGGGGTGGGTAAAGCGCCAGGACCACAATGGTTGCTTGCTTGCCCTTTGAAATAGCTTGAGATGGTATGGGCTTCTTTTTCTGTTCAGTTGTAGACCCTGCTCTGTCACAGGATTTCCGGGCTATCTTTTTGTGGGAATGGTTCCCGGGTTAGTAGACGGCTTAGCAGACCCATTTATCTGGGAGGAAGAGCCTGAGATAATAAGTAATTCAACCTCCTCATTTAATAAGTCTATCTCTTTGAGGGTACAATCATATGGCTTTGGACCTTTTTTTCGCATGTTTAGCAGTAACCTGTGCTAGATCAGCTGCCTTGTTCTTACCAATAATACAGGTGGAAAAGATCCTAGTAAAGGCCACAAAGTACTACAGTTTGAATATGATACACCAATACAATATACTCCCCACCCTCAGTCTGTTAACACCACAGTATTAGATAGGTGGTTTTGTGCTACATGAGGACAAGAGCTAATGGGTTTTGGAACAAATATCAGTAACTTGTGAGTCCTCACAGAAAGCAGAGCCAAGAGGATAGGCTCAGCCCAGCCTCCTCTGGGCTTTGACGGGCGCAGACAGGCCAGCCCTTGGCCCGGGCTTGACCTGGGCATTTTCCGCACAGCAGGACTTTGAGGATCTTGAGTAGGATTAAGTGGAGACAGAGAGTGATCCTGCAGGGAGATGTGGGCGATTAAGCCCCCAGTGGCTGTGCTTCACAGCGGCTCACCCCCTGCAACTTGCACAATGTCCTGGACAGGTAAAGAACAGCTCCCAGTGATATTAACAAAAGCAGGCAAGAGCTGGTATGTCATACTCCACATCTGCAAAGTAAAATTGAGCTGAACAGCTCCACTTGGCCTGATGAATAATTCTACACTGGGTGAACACCTCATGCAAGGAATATGATAGCATTCTTAAGAGACTGTTAACCTGTAAGCCAGAGGTGGAGGTGGTGAGACTGTCATTTGTTTTGAGGTCTCCACTGCTTAATTTAAAGGGTAAAGCCACTTGTCATGAGAGGGTAGGGGTAAACGCTGGTATTATAAGTGTGTGGTACTTCTGATATCACAGTAGTAATATATGCTGCCATTGCTATTACTGGGCTGGCCACTCCAAAGGGAGCCAGAAGGAGGATAAGTGTGCTTCAGCAGCAGTCCACAAAGATTATTTCTAAGGTGAGAGCAGTGTAATTTGTTGTTTTAGACCCCTGTTTGAATGCACTTAGTGTGTAACAGAAAGACATTCATTTGTAAAACCTTTTTTTCTCTTCTCTGTTGGCTCTTTCACGCTTCTCATCCTATTGAGCTGAAACTTGCAAGCAATATATATTTGAACAACAGTCATTGTTTTTGTTTTAAAAGTGGCATTTGTTTTATTCCTGCGGGCAAGCACATGTATAGCATATGCCTTTTTCTTTGTATCACTTGTAAATGTGCTTGAACTTCCAGATTCACCCATGGCCAATCACAGAGTCCAGAGCCTAGGACTATACACAGCCCTTCCACCTGCTTCTACTCTTACTAACACCGCAGTTTCTCCCCTCACTGGTTGAGTGCCATATTAGGCACCCACATATTCTCTCGCATTTTTCAGCCCACCCATGTAGATTACTGTCCAAAGGCCTGCAGCCGGCTGTCTGCATGAAGGACAACTTTCCTGTTTGAGCAGCTCTAGGGTCAGCTCTAAAGCAAGCATTGTTGGGAGCCCCAGGCAAAGTGATGTTTTGCTGCTCAGGTGCTAGCCTTCCCCTAACAAAGAAGGACATTTTTAGAGCCATTTTGATAAAAACTGGCACCATCTTGTGTATGTTTATGGTGGCACTATGAAACAGTTGTTTATAGTGGTCTTAGATGAACACTATCATGAACAGGGTAAAGGCAAATGCTGTAGAGGTGCTCTTGCTGAAACCTTAGGTAGTTTGGCTAATCAAACGCTTTCAACCTGCAAAGGGTTATTGAGGTTTTGGGTAACAACAACCACAATGGAAAATATACAAGTGTCCTGCACCTCCCAAGAAGACTATTCAGTCGCAGTACCTGGTCAGTCATCACTCCTTCTGCAGAAGAAAAGAAGTGACAAAAGTGTTCCCTGACCTGGCATCTATCTCTCATTTTATCTGTCATCAGTAAGTACATCTGGCAAACTCCTATCCCTTTTCTTATAAGTGGACATTATCCTCCTAGTGCAAGACTGTCAACCTGACAAGCATGGACATGACATTGAAGTAAATGAACTCCAACATATTCAGTAGAATCCTTGTTTCAGTAGAGCATAAACTAATTTCACTAAAGTTTTTTAGAGGACATCCCAAGCTATACTCTATCAGCGACACATTGGAGGTCAGGCTCACCTGGTAAACCAAGAAGTCTCAGAATATTTTATTAATCTTCTTTTAGAAATGCATGTGACTACTATTGCTTTTTGGTCAATTTATATGGAAATTGTGCTGCAAAAGTCACCCTTTTACCTAATTCTTTTAAAAGAAATCCTCCCTTGGAAAATCTCCACAAATTCCACCCCCACGTTAGCTGTGCACACGTGGGCTGGAATTTTCAGGATTTGGTCTTGAGCCTCACCACTTTCAAAGTTCACCAACCACCACTGGAAAGGAATGTCCCCCACCTCCTCCCAAATTGTAACGGATTGCATGAATGGTTTGCAGATACATTTGTTAACAGCATGGTATCCCATTTACAAAGTGGAATCAGTCCCTATGAGACAGCTTCCACCTTGCGAATGTGTGCATTTGGCACTAGGGGAGCATATCCTCTCAGATGACACTCACTTAATGGCAACTTTTTGTAAGCAGGCCCTGTTTCCAGTGGAGGCTTCTCGCTAAGGGGGAAGAGTGTCGCCCCCCTACCAGCCTCACAATTTGAAAGATAAATGATAAAAAACGGGTTTATGATTATTTTATTTTTCAAGTTCTAGTCTTGGGGCTGGGGCCATTGCAAGGGCAGTCAGGAGAGGTAGTGGAGGGCACGGGTATCAGTGTGCATGCTGTCTCCAACCCCAGCTGCGTTGCCGGGTTGGAGACAGCGAACAAAAGGCTTCCAGGCTCACTGGGAGCACAAATTCTCAGCGCTCAGGCCAATCCTGATACTGCTTTCAAACATGAGAGCAGCTTCAAGATTGGCCGCAAGGGACACTGGGATCCTGTGTTGCAGCTGCAGCGAGACTCAGAGTAGAAGTGTCAGGCAATCATCATGGATGTTTTGAAGTTTTCATTTCTTTTATTCTCTTTCCGTCCCGTTCCCACTGTCCCCTGCCTCGCCACTCCGGCCGCGCGGCAGTCGCTACTGCCTGTTTCTTTAAGAACAGGGGCTGCTTTTAAAAAGAAAATGTAATTGAGTGAATGCTTATGCATGGACACATGTATTCTGTCGCTTGCATTCCTGCATCTCTGAATTTGCAGCCATTTACAGGGCGTCACAGAAGAACTCAAATATGAATGAGGCACGAGTGCTTGTGACTCACTATTAATTAGTATTTGGTATTTTGCGATGCGACCAATTAGTGCATCAGTCGCATCGCAAACTGAAACTGGGGCTGCAAACCAGTCAGTGTACAAAAAGTACAGAGTGGTCTGCGATTCCACCTTTGTGCATCAGGCCCAAATCTACTGTACAAATGATAAAATTAGAATAAATACACAACAACCCATGAAAAAAAACATCAGCTATGAAACATTAAAGCACATATTAAAGCCCAAATTATTCAAATAAATAGACATTGAAAAGTAAACAGCATTGTTAAAAAACAATTTCAACTGAACAGCTGAAGGAAGTGTCACACATGTAAATAATCCTATTTGAAAACAATTCCAACTGATTTCAGAACAAGGCTTTTGAAGGAGTACTACCCACAATCTTGTCACCTCGAAAAATATGCACCAAGCAATGAAAATACTCCTCCATAGGAGCGGAAATTGCAGTTGGTAAAACTGCTCAGGTGAAAATTCCTTTATCCATTATTTAATTCCTCATGATGTGTTTTTCCTCAGACCCTTTTATCTCCTGATTCCAAGTTTTCATGTCACAGTCTGTATTTTTGTTCCTACTGGCCGAAAAAATGTTTTCTCCCTTTTTCCATGAGGTTCTTCAATCGTAAATTCCTCCTAGTTATTAATGGAGGTTTTGTGAAGGGAAAAGCTAGGGCCCATACTCAAGCTCTGCTGAACTCAGATGTCATCTCGGCCACCAGCACTACTTGTGCCTACTTTGACATTTACCAACCAACTCACAATGGCCCACTTATAGTGTTAGCACAGCACTTTGAAGAATTGAAGGTTTTTATTCTTTTGCACGATTAATTTAATTCATTGTAAACATACATTCATTGTGCATTTTAGCAAACACAAAGTAAAAGAGAAATTTGAGATAAATAAAGTGCGAGGAGGTTACAATATATCACAGCGTCCATAATTATTATTATAAAATAATTATTTTGGGGGGTAAAGAGTTCCATTGTTTGGCTGCTTGAACAGAGAAAGATGTGCCACCCATGTTTGTTTTTTTATCTTGGGATTTGGAGGCGATGTGCCACTCTAGAGCCGAGGTTCCTTTGTTGAATGTGTTTGCCAATTTTATTCCTGATGAAGAGCGGTCCCGTTCCATGTATCGCTTTCTGGGTGATACAAAGCAGCTTGAACGTGGATCTTCTGACAACTGGTAACCAATGCAGGGCTTTCAAGGTAGGGGTGATGTGGTCTTGCGGTTTTATGTGTACGAGTAGTCTCGCAGCCGAGTTCTGAATCCGTTGTAGTCTTTTCATGGTTGTTAAAAGTGATCCATTGTAGAGGCTATTCACGTAATCAAGTTTAAACAGAACAAGGCAGATAGTAACTTCGACCTTCTGTGGAAATCCCAAATGGAGGAAGATTCGTTGCAGAATTTTTATAGTAACAAAGCTTGATCTTGCTAGTTTGCCCACTTGGGCATTCATCGATAGCTTGGAGTCCATGGTCATTCCAAGGTTTCTTACTTTCTTCGATACTTTAGGCGGTGTTCCCAGATCATCAGGCAGGGAGCAGGTCATAATGTTTCCATTTTGAAAGGGTTCAATTTGAGATGGCTCCACATCATCCAATGATCCACAGCTCTGAGACAACTGAAAATTGGTGAGTTTCCAATGTTTTTGGGGCATTCCAGTTAAAGGAGTATTTGCGTGCCATCTGCATAGTTATAGCACGTAAGGTGAAATTGATTGATCAGTGCAGGTAATGATTTAATTCAGATGTTGAAAAGCATGGGCGAGATGATAGGGCCATGAGGGACCCCTGCTTTTGTGGATTACGGTTTGGACGAGAAAGGTGGGGTAAGGATGACATTAGTCTGTTGCGAAGGTAGAATTCAATCCAGTCTAGAGCAGTCCCCTCTATGCCGGCTTCGAAACAGAGTGTCATGGTCAACCATGTCAAAGGCAGCTGAGAGGTATAAGAGTAGTAGCGCAGCAACCCTGTTGCAGTCAACTGTGTTCTTCAGGTCATCCCAGATGACAAGGAGGGCAGATTATGTGCCTCTTCCCAGACAGAATCCTGTTTGGAAGTCTGAAAGTATGGCATTGTCTTCAATGTATTGTGACATCTGGGTGAACGCTGCTCTTTATTTCAGTTTGCCCAGAAAAGGCCGATTTGTAATTGGTCTGTAGTTGTAAGGGTTCAGCGAGTCCAAGTTTGTTTTCTTCAGTAATGGGCGTATGTATGACTTTTTGAGTTCTACTTGAAATATTCAGGTAGTCCAGGAATCATGATGATTGTTCTTACTGGAGTGGCAGCAGAAGTTGTTAGAAGAATTGTCTTGAAGGTTTGCGATGGACAAGAGTCAGAGGGGCTGCCGGCAGGCCTGCCTGCTTTGACCAGGTCCATAATTTCATTGTGTGAAATGTGTTTAAAGGAATGGATTGTTGTTTTTTAAAAGCGTCAGCGCTGGTGTTTTATCTTTGTTTTAAGTCTGAGTCCAACGTGTCTGCTTTGGCTGTGTAATGATTTGCAGTTAGTCTGTGAAATATTGAGTAATGGGATGAGCTCCTTCTAGCCAATTTGGTTTAAGTAATTCATTGAGTATTTTATTGAATTCTTTATGTGCACATTTAGCATTTTGAATTCTGTCTGAATAGTATCTTTTCTTAGCTTTTTTGATAGCTGATTTGTATAATCTGTTAATTTACTGTAGGCGAAGTTTGTCTTCATTGGTGTTTGTTTTGAGCCAGACAAGTTGCACATTTCTAATTTGTTGTTGTATGTCTTTTATCTCTGTATTTCTCTAATGTGCTTGTTGTTTTTTGTTCTATTGTATGGTTTTAGTGGTATCGGGCTATTAAAAGCTTCCTGTAGCCACTCATATAGTTTGTTAACAGAATGTATTGTTTCTAGATCTGTACTGGATGTTAGTTGTGTTTCTAAGTGTTCCAAATTGAGTTTGCTCCATGGTCCATAGGTCGATGCATGTAAGGTGGTTTTAGGTGCGTCGCTTAGAGCTGTTTTATGTTGGAAAGCAAGCAAATGGAGGTCTGACCATGTGACCGGAGTTATAGTTTGAAACGTAACTAGTTCGGTATTAGCAAAAATTACATTTAGGATATGTACAGCGTGGTGTGTGGGTTTATAGACGAACTGATGCAGGTTCAGTGCATTTAAGCCAGTGGTGATTGTTTTCGGATGGGGCATATTGGGTTTGTCAAACCAAATGTTAAGGTCACCCAGAATGCATAGGTTGAAGTGTAGTGTTATCAGGTTTGAAACCGTGTTTAGCAACATGTCTGGGAATGTTGCAGTGCTAGCTGGAGGTCTGTAAAGGAGTAGGAAGTTACAGGAGGAAGACGGTGTAGGATTGCATCTGCTGGAAAGAGCCTCACAATTTTTTATGGAGACGTCATCAACTTTAGTCATATGTAATGTTTGACTGAATACAACAGCTAGGCCACCCCTTTTTTGCCTATACAATTTTCGATGATAGTTTGATAGCCTGGAGGAACAGCTTCATGCAGGACTGGAGCCATATAATTGCCCAACCATGATTCAGTTATGAATAGTATGTCTGGTTATGCACCAGTGAGAAGGTTGTAGATGTGATGTTTGTTTTTAGAGAGCGGTCAAGCATTTATTAGTAAACATTTTAGAGAATGTGCTTTGGCAATAGTCTGACTTTGTTTTGTAGAAGAGTGATCAGTATTATGTGGGCTTGTAGCAGGTGTGTCCTTAGTTCTAGTATTAGCTGCATGAGGATTGCAATAGTGTAGCGGCACTGTATCGCATGCCTCGTACAGCAGGCTAAGAAGGCATTTTGGTGGGTTTGCGTGTGTAGGTGGTGGAGACGGTGTTTGAGAGTGAGGTGGTATGCTGTGTTGTTTTTGCGGTGTAACCTTGTTCTTCAGTAGACATGGAGAAGTGAAGTTGTGAGGTGTGGCACATTGCTTATATTGTTTGCGTGTGTTTAGAGTGGAAGGTGTATGAGTTAGGGGTGGTAGTGCAGCATGTGGGTCATGTAATAACGTTCTAAATTGTCCAATGGATGAGAGGCGATTAGAAGAGAGTTGCTGTGTTGCCGTATGTGTGTTAGGTGTGGTGGAAGAGAGAGAGCTTGGCATTGGAGTTTGTTCATTGTGTAGTTTGAAAGGTGGGTGTATGTTTGTATTTTGTGATGGTAAGTATTATGAGGTGTTGCGCTTGAGAGACTTTTTTGTGCTGGTGTGAATGATATGTTTTGTTTAGGAGTCTATAGAAATATGTACCAAACAATGAAAATACTCCTCAATAGAGGCGGAAATGCCAGTTGGTAAAACTGCTCAGGGAAAATTCCTTTATCCATTATTAAATTCCTCATGACGTTTTTTTTCCTCAGATCCTTTTACCTCCTGATTTCAACTTTTCATGTTGCAGTCTGTAGTTTTGTTCCTATTGGCCGGAAAAGAAAGGTTTGCCCCTTTTTCTACGCGTTCTTCCATCGCAAATTCCTCCTAGTTATTAATGGAGTTATTTCTGGAGGGAAAAGCTAGGGCCCATGCTCAATCTCTGCTAAACTCAGATATCATCTCGGTCAGCAGAACTACTTGTGCCTACTTTGACATTTACCAACCAACTCACAATGGTCCACTTATAGTGTTAGCACAGCACTTTAAAAGTTTCAAGGATTTTATTCTTTAGCACGAATAATTAAAATAATTGCAAACATACATTCATTCTGCGTTTTAGCAAACACAAAATATAACACAAATTGGAGAGAAATAAAAAAGTGTAAGGAGGTTAAAATTTATCAAAGCGTCTATAATTGTTAAGAAACAAGTCATGGAAATCTCTGCTAAAGACAACTACAAGAGGAACTATTATTCAAATACAAGAGGTCAATTAGCAACAAATGCAGCCTGTTAAGGCAGATATGATGAACCATGTGACAAATCATGTATCATAGTACATGAAGCTTGGTAGCGTGCCCCAAGCCAATTCAAGGCTCAATAAAAAAATTCCATGAAAGTTAAAAACCAGCAGCTCCGAACTCCATGAATGTGCAAGTGCTTGCCAGTGTAGACCCTGCACCCCAAACATTGATCAAAGGCCTTTTGCTAAATTTCCCAAAGATTGCTGTGCGAATTGTCTGCATAAACAAAAAGAAGAGCCACAACCTCGCCGTTCTTATGCTTCAGCAGCCCTTAAGTCTCTTCACTGGTTATCCATTCACAAAAGAGTGTTATTGAAGATTCTAGTAATCACTTTTAGACCTATTAGAGCATCAGGACCTAAATAATTAATGGCCAGGTTCACGCCTTATGTCACTGCCCTCTTGCTTAGATCCTCGTCAGCTAATCTTCTAAACCCTCCCTCTTTCAGGTGTGAAACGAAAGGTGGAAAATCTATGGTTGTTCTCGGGGCTAAAGACTGGAACTGCCATCTCAGATCGACGCATTCATAACCTTGGTTTAGGAAATTGCTAAAAACCTGGATTTGTGCAGACCCGAATTCCATGTGCCTCTCACTGATCTGATCCCCCACATTAGACAGCAGCAACTCTGAGCATTATCTAAGTCTCCGAGCAGCGCCAAGTTGCTGCCTTGGAGTGATAGTCACGCTTCACAAATTATACGTACATCCATACAAGGGATCTAAAGTGGCCATAAAAATCAAAACAGATCACATCAGATTCTTCATGCAATGGTCTGGCCTCAAGGCAACTGTGGAAATTAGCAAGAAATGGGAGATCCCTCCTACGATCTTAAGTGCAAGTTCTCTACAGTACAAATCCTATCAGTTGTACAAGCCATAGCTGCAAGAGGAGAGTCCCTCATGAGGTCAAAGGTGCAAATGCATTTCAGTGCTATTCCCATCATAGTCAAAAGTGCAATCAGTAGCCCCCCCGCTCTCTGGGAAAAAAAGAATGTAAGCATCATCTCTGGAGAATCTGTCAAGCGTTCCTTGTTATCTATGGAAGCACCAGTTAAGCAGAGGAGGGAGAAACAAAAAGTGCAGAGGGTGCACCTACTAACTCCACAAAGTTGCATTCTTCAGCAGGACTGATGCAGCCTTCATAAACTTTTCAAATCTTGCTGCTAGTTGGCTCAATTCCCCTTTCAAGCATTCTTTGACTGCAACTTTGCAGGCCCTTTTGTTCAATTTCTTGTAAATGGGTAGGAGCCAGGAACGTTCATGAGTGGACAAAGATAGGCATAGGCAAAGAATGTGTAAAAGAGTTTCCTCTGTGGTACCACAGCCCCTGCATGAGACATCCTGGCCAATGGTGAGACATCCATGTGTGTAGGTTTTATGAGTTGGTAAGCCAAGCCACAAGCGCAAAAGTTGTGACATGGTTCAGCTTAGTTGGATGCAACAGATACGTTGGGAGGGTTATAGGATGGCATAAGGCCGTTGTTAAATGTGCATTCATTTTTCTGCGGATAGTTTGTAAATCTTCTCGGGCTGACAGTAGCCTGGCTTGTTTCAGCAGAATTTTTGATTGTTTTTTTACTAGGAGTGCGACTTGCAAACGTTTTTTAGTGACAAGTTGCTCAGTTTCTGCCTGATAAAATGTGTGCACTTTTGATGATGTCCCTTGGATAATGTGCCACAAGAGCTGCTTTAAGGACCCTGGACAGGCTGTTGATAACTTAGCACAAAGGGAAAAAAAACTTGTATTGAGCACAGACTCTTGACGGGCCAAGTCGAGCTCCAAGCAGATCAGAGTTTGATATTTCAGCAACTATGGGAAACCAATGCAAAGTCAAAAGTGAGCCATCAAGGTTTAAATGACTCCCAGTTCATGTGACCTGCTCCATTTGGCACTTTCTAAAGTCACTTCACTCCGTAGGATTCAATGCTGATGGAAAGGGAGTTGCCATTGTATAATTTGCATAGTTATTGAGTAAACTCAATGCAGCTGCCCAGTGTAAGAATTTATAAGATCGTCTGCATCTAGGTGCAGTGTGCAGACCAAGATTTTTAACTTCAGAGCTGAAAGCCATGAGAGAACAAAAAAACCTCAAGGTTTTGATTATCACCATGTTTTAAAGGGATACCAAAATCTCAATTTTGTTGCACTTCAAGTGAAGGCTATCTTTGTGCAGCCTCCTCCCTGGCAATTAACGTATTTAACATGATTCAATTCTGACCCCCGTAATGAGTTATAAAACAATGTGCCCGAGTTTTATCAACATAATTGAAAGCAGATGTTGAAAATAAATTCCAAAACAGACCCATAAGAGATATCATAAACATGTTATTCTAAATTGGGGTTAGTGTCGAACTCAGTCAAAAAATAAGCATCATAAGATAAAGAGAATGCCCTCTGGCACCAGTATGTTTGTCCAAAACCAGACCTGTGACCACAAAACAGGTTTTGCTGATATATTGTTATACATATTCCCCAGAATATGGTTGTTGGATTTGGCCCTTTTTGGCAGGTTCACCCCTAAACTTGTTGCCTTCTCCCTGACATACTATTGGTGGTTTTAGGCCTCTGAGCACTTAAGCACTGTGGTCCACTGTAAAGTGCGTGCACTCTCTGTGTTACATTTGTAAGGTTGGCCTGCCCTCCCATAGGAATGCATTGGGGATTCCCTGATCAGTGTGTGTCAGTGGTAATTCCTGTTATGAGAGGAGCAGTGTGGCCAAGTCTGATATGTATGAAATTGTGTGAATAAATGATACGCAATGGTGTGTGCAGATTTATTGTGGTTATTTTAGAAAGGCCACTTTTAGAAGTTTGCATTTCTATGTGCTATGCGTCTGCCTGCCTGATGTGAATTGCATGTCTGGCTTGTGAGTGACAGTAGCTGAGAGGTGTGGGTGGCTCTAGGAGGGGCGGGGTGAGGCAGCGCTAGGCTGAATGGGACACCTGGAGGAAGAGTAGTGGGAGGGGTGATCCCCTGACTCTGAATAGGATGGTGCCTTCCCTACTGAATGCTGGCTCCGCCCCCTGTGGTGTGTCTGATCACCTAGCCACCTCCTGACAAAGGGGAAGAGGAGCTTGCAAAACAAAGTGCTCCAAATACCCCCTGAACCAGTTGCATCTGGTTCCCCCATGCCCTGCACTCAGACAAAGGAATCTGTGGTATAAGTAAAGGGACTGTGACCTCATGGAATTGTTCTGTTCCTGATCCTGACGTGCTGGGGGCTTGCTGCTGCTGGGGCCAAGGAGGAACCGCCATGGGGGCTTACCTCCCTGCTGGAGGGCCCTGTGTGCTGGCCGCCCCGGGCCCAGCTGTCCCCTGGACCTGAAAGAACATTTGGCTGGGACTTATTCTTGTTTTATTTAGGCAGAACCTTGGCTGGGACTTGTTCTCCTTTGCTGCAGGACTTTTGCCTGCTTCTAGCGCCTCGTGAGCGCTGCGCTTTATTTTACCTTTCTCCCAAGGGAGAGCATGTGGGCTTCAGCAGCGCTGCGCTGCATGAGGAGGAAGAGGGAATCTCCAGCGTAGGGATTCCCCCCCCGAGCTGCGGAGGAGCGGGTGCCCACCCCGCTTTATGCTGACTATTGATACGGGTAACCACCCCGCATTGTCTGCCCTAGAGGGTGCCCACCCCACAGTTGCCGCCGCATCAATACTATTTTTTCCTGGCGGGAGCCCACACCGCATTCTTGTCCTATCGAGCGGGTGCCTACCCCGCATGTGGTGCTATTGAAATACGGTGGGTGCCCACCCCACTTCATGCCTTTACTAAAAAGGGAGCCTACCCCTCATTGCCACCAAGGAGGAAAAGAAAGCCGCCGAATCACCGCCGCGGCTCGTGGCCCGACACGGAAGCCAGGTGAGCCTGCCTGGTTGTGGGCGGGGCCGCAGAACGGATGTCCGGAGCCTCGCGAGCTCCACTTGAAAGTCCCGGTTCCCAGGAGGGGGCCCGGGTGAAGTGAGGAGGAGTCCGGTGCGGTGAATAAACCAGGCGGAAGCCCACCCCGCACTGGCGAGCAGAAGAGCCTCGCGCCTCCCCGCCACAGATGGGAGGAGGCAGAGAGCAGCGATAGAGAGCCAGTGAGTGGGGGCTCTGTGTTGTCCATCGCCGGCTAAGGACAGGAGCAGGTAACAGCCCCGGTGAGTGGGGCTGCAGTTCTTCACCGATTGTGCCGTTCGAGGCACATTACCGGTGCTTCATGAGTCTGAGCGGCCCACCTCACAGAGGGCCGCTCCTACGAGGGGGCAGATTTGTTTTAAGAGGGCCCAGAGGGGCCTGTGCACCTCCCAGTTCTGCCATGGCCACAGCTGCCCCACCTGCTAGAGGGCAGCTGCACCGAAGAGGGCAATTATGTTAAGAGTCCCGGAGAGGGGCTCAGAGGGTACATGAAGTGCCAGTGCCATGTCTGCAACGTTTTGGGGGCAATATTGTGTAAGAAGCCCAGCGGGGCTGAGGAGGCTCAGATGTGCCCGGCCCCTTCATGTTCTTTATTCTCAGCTGCACTGCACCAGTGTGGGCAGCTGCAACGTTTTGCGCACAGTTGTTCAGAGGGCACATTGAGTGCCCCGGCCCACGTTAAGATTCACAGCTGTGCAGCACTTAGTGCAAGCTGCAACGTTTAGGCAACCGTTCTTTAAGGGCATGTTGGTCTGAGATAAGGAGTGAGATGCACTCCTCTGCCCCAGCGCAATTGCGCACTCTTGAACTCTGCTGCCTTGGCAGCAGCCCTGACATTCTGGATGCACAGCGATTGAGTCCCTTGGAGAAGGCCAGTTGGCCAGTGGGACTGTTAGGTTTGTAGGGCGCCATGCCCTAATGTGATTTATGTGGTGCTAGGAAATATGATTTATATAGTATAATTTACGCACCCTGTTTTATGCCTCTAATGTGGTTTTGTGATTATGAGGTTTTGCATACTGTGTTATGTTTGAGTTATTCTCTACTATGGTTTAGGTATGAGGTTATTTGCCTACTGTGGTTTATGTTAGTGAGATTATTTCCTAATGTGAGTTATGCTTAGGAGGTTATGGTCTAACGCGTTTGGACTTATGAGAAGATTGCATAATGTGTTTATGCTTATGAGGTTGGCGCAGAACATATTTCATGCCTACTGTAATACTGTGCATAATATGGTTTGTGTTACAAGATGATGCTAAGTACAGTGTTTACCAGTAATTACTGGTTGTGTTCTATGTTTATTCTATGTTCTACATTTACTATTTTTACTAAGTGATGATTCTGACAGTGGTCCAAGTGGCCCTGTCATGTGTATATAATCCCCAGTAAATATTGCCCAGTGCCAGATGGCACAGTGTATATTGTGTGATTACTATTCTAATGTGTTTTATGATAATTCAAAGGCTATTTTTGATATAACCTTGTGTGGAGTTCCTTTTGTGGTGTGCCTAGTATGTTGTTGCCGTGTGTGTTGCGCAAATGCTTTACACATGGCCTCCGGGATAAGCATGACTGCTCGTGTCAAGCTACCAAGGGGGTGAGCAGGGGTTATCTTTGGCGTGTAACTCCCTTGCCCTGACTAGAGTGGTGGTTTCTGCCTGGCTTTGGCGCAAGACTTAGCCAACCAGAAATCCCATTTCTAACATTGGTTGTCAGGAATGAGGATAGGACTTGCGTTTGCTCAATACCGCAGCTACAACTGGTTGCACTTTAGGCTCTGCATTTTAGATAGTCACATGTTTGGGGATTATTGTTTCTTACGTTTTAAATGTCATTTCTTTTTGAAATGTGTTTTATTGTTGCACCATGAGTTGGGTGTCCTGCCAAGGACAGAAACCAGAGAATCTGGTGGAGTGACTGTCCTTGTGCAGACTGCTATTTCTTGGGTTGGCCTGAAGCTGAAGGAGTTTTGTACTGCCCTTGTGCAGACTGCTATTTCTTGGGTTGGCCTGAAGCTGAAGGAGTTTTGTACTGCCCTTGTGCAAACTGCTATTTCTTGGGTTGGCCTGAAGCTGAAGGAGTTTTGTACTGCCCTTGTGCAGACTGTTATTTATGGGGTTGGCCTGCAGCGCAAGCTAAAAGAGTTGTTACTGCCCCTGTACTGTCTGCTATTTCTTGGGTTGGCCTGAAGCTGAGGGAGTTGTACTGCCCCTGTACTGTCTGCTATTTCTTGGGTTGGCCTGAAGCTGAAGGACTTGTACTGCCCCTGTGCTGTCTGCTATTTCTAGGGTTGGCCTACAGTGGTAACTTAATTAGCATGGAGTAACTAGCTCGGGAGGGTAGATCATCCCCTAAGTGCAGTTGTAGTTTTCTGGAATCCCCAGTAAGGGTGGGGTCTAGTGGTGGCAGCAATATGTAGTCCAGTGCAGGAAGTCCCATTCCCAGTTCCCAGAGTATGGTACCTGGTTCCCGGTTAAGAGGGGGACAGGTTGTGTTTCTGGGGCAGTAAGATGCTGTCTCACCAGTCTTGTGGGTGGGGTGTGGATGAATGTTGTGATGCACTGGACGTCTGGGTGATTGGTTAGCAAGGTAAATGGTGTTAAAGGGCTCTTCAATCTGTTTGGTCAGAGAGAATTTGCCCCGTAATTGTTTTCTGGAATCGCGCCAACATCCATTGGAGTGTGTGTGCAAGTTCTTTGATTCTAGGGAGCTTGCATTGGGGAGGGATACTAGAAGATTGGTGCAGGTGTCTTCCAACCCAGAGTGGTGTAAGTGGTTCAGAGTAGCCCAGCTAGGTGACCTTATAGTGAGGAGGTTGTAGGGACGCGCATCCTGTCTCGCAGGAGTGGGAGTGAGATTGGGCTGTGTCACAAAGTGCCCACACCTTAGTCTCCAGTACTGGATGGTTCTTAGAGGGAACACCAGGTAGGGTGCCTAGTCTGTCCTGTTGGGCTGTTCTTCGAGGGGGATCTCCCTTGTTAGGTGAGCTGGGAGTGTCTATAATCAGGCATCCATCAATTCTGGTGTCTGGCAGTGCCACTCTTAAGTGGAGGGTGCAGAAGTCCAGATCGAGGGGTGAGAGGGGGAAAGAGTCCCCAGTGGAAGAACCATTGGGTCCATGGCCAGCCAGGAGGGCTGAGCCGCCAATGAGTGACCATGACGCCACTTCTGTCCTGGGGCATCTTCGCGCACTGTCAGTGGGACAGGAGGTCGCGAGCTCTGCGCCAGGCAGACTGTCACACGACACATTAGGTATGTGTCCCCCTTGGGGGGGGGGGGCATGCGTGCTTCCCATGAAGTCCTGGTTCGCCGGGCATCTGACCAAAGGGTACCGTCCCTGGGTTGGGGAGCCAGGAGCAGGTGTTTCCTGACCTGGGTGGGATTGAATAGAACTCACATGTGAGGTGAGACACTTGTAAGGAAAAAATAGATCTACGTCACCAATGCATTCTTACGTGTAGGTGTACGGCTGTTTTCTGGGGGTTTGTGACTTGCTCTTTGTTCTGTGGCTATGTTACTTAATAACGTGTGACGAGAGGAAACCGCAGGTAAATCATGATTTCTACTTGATTTATTTAAAAAAAAAAAAAAATTAAAAGCTATTAGCAGCCTATGTCGGTGCAGATTGCACCCTCTTTTTAAAACTTGGTTCACCTCCCAACTTCTTCCCAAATTCTTTACTCGACTAAATAGGAATTTGATTGTTTCTTTTGCAGAAGGGAATTTAGCTGCACATTGCCTCGAATGGCAGCGGCTCTGCACCTGTTTGGGAACACTAACTCGGGTTAGTCTGCACACCTCACAGAAGCAGCAGAACCTATGGAAACGGCGCACACCGAGGCACCAACCAATTGTAGGATGCTTCGGATCTCTTCAGAGCTCACGCGCTATTTACGTCCTTTTAGAAATGGTTTGGATCTAAAGGGATGTGCGTTTTGCATAAAATGAGCATTTACCGGCCCTCCGTTAAGTTCTTATACTTCAATTTGATAAAATATCTTTTTCAATATTTAATTCCATTCACTTTTGAAAATCACCGAAATTCCAGGATGCCGCTATTTAAAATGTATCGCCGTAAAATAATGTAAGTAGAACACGCTTTCTTCATATATCGACTCTCAGATAGCTATATTTATAGACAAACAGCGGAACTACTTGTCGTCTCCAATATTATTCCCGATAGGAGTGTATACGGGACGCAAACATTATTCGCTGTTCTTGGAGAAGTTGCAACATCACAGAGTGACATTGAACTAAAGTTTGATTGTAAACAAATAGCCCCTCCCCCCGCCTTTTCCAGATCTCACAAATACGTCACTTCCCGTTGAAACCGGGTCGTAAACAACAGAAAACGTGTCCATTTTCTTTAGTGCTTCGAAAAAAGCAGGAAAGAGAAGTAATTGTATTGAAAATAATTAACAAATTGTGTAATGGTATGTGCAAGCCATATAAGGATTGCTCTTTTCAAAACAGTCATATTTTCTTTTTTTTAAAGAAAAACACCGACTGGACAAATAACTCAGTTTACAGGACCTTTGAGGCTGGGGCAAAGAATGGAAAATTATTTACAAAAGCTTGAAAATATTTAATCACAAGATGCAAGGGGCAACCGGTGTTTTAATTAGCATGCCCTCAGGCCATTGGCTGGCTGCGGGCTTTCTCAACAACCACACAAACGCAGCGAATAGCTGCCTGCTAGCCTCGGGGTCAGGCCTGAGATGAAACAGATAAGATAATTGGCTCTAATGAAACCCAGAAGGGCTTGGCTTTCTTGTTTGAGCTTGGATTTGAAAAGTGTGTGTGGAAGTGAGGCTTAATTCAAACCAGGCCTGGACTAGGCCCATTTTTCAGTGACTTTGATATTGTTTGAAGTTCTAAAAGTGTTTGCCACACCACTAGCCTGCTGGGCCGGGCCTCCCCAGCCACCTTAATTACCAAGCTTTATTGCTGACTTTACTGCACAGGAAAGGGACCATTATATATGTTCCATCAACATCAGGCCTTTCAGATTGGAGGAAAGGGCCGGGTTAAAGGCCACTATAGGAAGGCAAAGCCTTCACTTTGAGCAGCGCCCATCATTTAGTTTTTTCCGTGATATGAGTATCAATAGCAACACAGGCGATAGATTTATTTGTGTTAACCCTGGAAATAAAATATTTACAAAATATTTTCTGATACTTTATTTTGAGGCAAATAGTTACAATTACTTAAATGGATATTAACAGCTGTTTGGAGGCCACAAACTAGTCAAGTTTCATAGTCTGTGAACAACAGAAATTATAAAAAAAAAAAATCTTTGAAATCAGTGTGAAGAAACACCTTAAAGAAGGACAGAGGAATGACTCTTTAAAGAGGCAGTTGGCAAACACTCCCTAGAAATGTGGTTGAAGTCCTGCTGCTAAGGGACAAGTTACTGACCACAGTCATGGTATTCAGCAAGTGCTTAAACCTCATTGCAATTAGGGACATGTGCACCATGATTTATTTTCCTAAAAGAAAAGAAACTTCAACGCGACCCTCTCATGTTTATAGAGCGCAGACCGAGCAACCAGGTGGATTCAGCTTCATGGATATAATATGAGGTATTGTACATCAATCAAAACATTGTATTGTATGGGCATTGCTCTATCAGTAGAAGATATGCAAAACAAATAAAAGTAAAAATACAAAAAGAAATCCATTGCAAGCCACTATAACAACATTTACAGAATGTAAATGATTAAAAGAAGAGAAGGCCAATCCAATAAACAGTTTAGAGAAAAATAAAGTGAATAGAATGTGTATATCAGCTCAGGACCAAATTACATTTGTGTCTGATTGCAAGTATGGAAGCTGAACCTGCTAATAGAAGATTACACAATGCTGATTATTAATGGGGAAAAAACCAGCCCCATTTACCAGTCTACACCCTGGATTGAATATTCTTTCATAAATATGATTTGACATACTAACAAAGAACTGAAAAATGAACTGATGAATCTTGCAAGATCAAATATTTATAGGAGGGAGAAGGTTGTGTGTCCTCTACTGCCGTCGCGTGTGACATTTATGCACTCATTGAGAGTCCGAGCAAAGTTTGGAGATAAAACCATAACCCCACACTTAGTTGGAACATTGTGAGCATTTCCAAACGTTTTAGGATGTTTCCCCAATGTTAAGAAATTGGTATTACTGATTCAAAAAGCACAGGTAAGTGTATTCCAGGTCAGAGTTGGAATTAGAACACCCCCATAACGGACTGGATTTGCCAATGGGAAAACATATTTGACTTGTGGATAAAAAAATGGGTTAAAAAATTGGACACTCAGTTTACACACTATGCCTAAACTGGTGCATTAGGTGTACACCTACACACCTACATTATTTACATCTGTGATCGTATGGGATGATGTGAATTCCAAACTAAGAGGAAATCTGAGTCAAACATAGACTAATTACTAAGCTCTAACTTTACTCATATTATTGTGAACCTGGCATAATATTTTCATTGTAGTTTTGTGCTTTGAGTTTCTTCAAAACTATACATGCCGTTTTAAATTATTCAAAGGTTTATTTTAAAGCTAACTCAATTACAAATTATTGCTATATATCTATTGCTTGGATAACATTTGTTTTAACCTACCTAAATGAGCAACAGTATCTAGTCCCGAAGTACTCAATTTTACATATGAATTTGCTAGTACACATTCATATGTGACATTCCCGATGTGGTGAAATTGGAAGTTTACATTATTACTGATTACATTAAGTTGTCGCTTGTGGTTTGTCTGCAACAGCGTGGAAACAAAGGTTGTTACTAACAGTAGTAAGTGTGCCTTAGAATGTGACAGCTGATTTTAAAAGAAGTCATTAACAAGTTCACATACAGGAAGTCCATCAGGAAATCCATTAGGAAGTCACATTAATGGGAAGAAAGGGATTTAATGAATGATATTAGCCAATAACTTAAGTAGTGAATGAGGCATGCCTATGTACACTGAGTTGCATAATTCTTGGGCATGTATCTTGAGTCACTCCAATGTCTGACAGCCTTAGTCATTTTAGGTGTGGGGTGAACCTGCAGTGACCCTGCATTGACCTGGTTGGTATAAATGATCATGCATCATAGGAAAGAACATTTGCAAGACCCTTTTCCATACTTTTTCAGTAGTGCTTGGTAGACTACTCACTACCTACCATATGGCCACAGCTCATTAAACAAATTTCTTTAGAGTGTGCCCATACTAATCTGGTGCAGGGTATCTCCTCACATTACCTTACTGGCTGAGCATCTCTTAGTCCTCTAGTCAGCAGTTGTATATTCTGATAGTTGGCAAACCTGCAAAAATAGCAGAGCCGATGTTTAAGATTGGCAACCCCGGGGAGGAGCCTAGCGCTTGACCAAGATGGCCGCGTGAGCTTTGAGCTCCCGAGACCCTCGTGCCCTCCATCGTCTATCCTGTATATAATCCTGTTTGTATGCATGGCATCGTGTAGATGACTTGTCAGGGAGGCGATCGATGCCACCCGAGGTCGAATCGCCCACCGGGAACCGGAGTTATGCATGGCGGAAGATTGAGGCCCATCTCCGAGGGATGCCAGGGGCTCGAGTTGGCAGGATGCCCGACCTCTAATTGAACAACAGCGGCCAGGCGAGGTGTGAACTGCCGGACGGAGGTCCCTATCCTTTCACTTTCACATTCTCGCCCTTTGTCTGCCCAGCCCAGGGAGTGCTCGCGTCTGCTTTATTATCATTTGGACGCTCTGCATGCCACACTGGCGACCCATCGTAAGACGGAGCACTCCTGCTCTCTCTCGCTGAGAGAGGGCAGTCCTGTTTGACCCGACTTGCTCGAGCCCACCATGTCGGGCAAAGCAGAGGTGGATCGGCCGAAGCCCAAGGCCACCAGGCGGGGAGCCTACACTCAAGCCAATAACATGGACCGCTATGCCCAGCAGAAGGGGTCACCGGGTGCACCGAGCCAGTCCCCGGATACACAGAAGACTGCCTCACCCTTGGCCCCGGAGCTCTCACTGCAGGATGTCATGGGTGCACTTGACGGGCTGCAGACTTCGATTGGGAGACAGTTTGATGCCCTGGCGCACAAAGTGGATACCATCTTGGTGGATGTTAATCTGATCCGCGCGGATTTGGGCAAAACAAATGAACGGGTCAAATCCCTGGACATCAAGACCACGGGCCTCGCCGATGATGTCTCGGACCTGCAGACCGAGGTCCGTAAGTTGCGGACCGAGCATGATCTCGCAGCCCATCGGCTGGAGGACTTCGAGAGCCGGGCCAGGCGCAACAACATGCGCGTTATCGGGGTCCCGGAGTCCTCGGACGAGATTTCAGTGGACCTGCTCGTGGAGGACTTGGTGCTCAATCATCTGCAGCCTAAGGGCCTAGGGAAGTTCTTCGCAGTTGAGCGGGCCCATAGAGTGCCTGGTGGGCGGCCCAAGGTGGGAGCCACACCGAGGCCGATCGTCGCCCGGCTCTTTCATTTTCGAGACCGGGACGCTATCCTGCAGGCCTCGAGGGTAACGGGCCCGGTCCCCTTCCAGAACGCGTTGGTGAATTTCTATCCTGACTTCACCCAGCAGGTACAGAGGCAGCGGCAGGGCTTCCTGGGGGTGAAGAGGAGGCTTCGGGAGAGGGATCTGAAATACGCCATGCTCTTCCCTGCCAGACTACGTGTGGTGTTTGAAGACCGAACATTCTTCTTGAAGTCGCCTGCCATGGCGGATGAATGGCTGGACGCTCTGCCTCGACGACGCACGGAAGAGGACACTGCCGTAGACGGGGACAGTGGCCGGGATGAACAAGGTTGATGTATTCGGAACCGGACTGACTCGGACTGACTTTAGATAATGACTTGCAGTAAATACGGAGGTTGTGGGAGGACGAGGGGAGCTCTTTCCTCCCTTAGGGTACTTTTTGTAGATTTTGGGTTTGGTAGGGCGACAGGCACACTGCAAGTTGGGGGGGCTTTGTAAGCTGCAGCAGGGGTGCAGGGTGGGGGGGTTTCCGGGATTTTGGGGTTGTTGTTGGGGGGTTGTTTCAGCAAGGCATAGTGATTATTTCCAGGACTGTTCCATGGGGGCTCTTCGGGTGTGGGGTGGGCCTCTTTACGTTTGGGGATGGGGGGTAGGGGTTTAAGTGTTATAAGCTGGAATGTGAATGATTTGGGGGATCGCATTAAGCGTGGGATTGTTTTGCAATTCTTGAAACGGTCATTGCCGGATGTCGCCCTGCTGCAGGAGACGCATCTCATAGGTAATACGTGCTATGCCCTGAATAGGAAGGGTTATAAATTCATAGCTCATTCGGGATTCTCCTCTGGGTCCAGGGGTGTGGGCATCCTAGTCAGAGCCTCGCTACCATTTGAGGTGGACTCCACCATTGTTGATGATAGGGGGAGGTTTGTGGCGGTGGCGGGGCGGTGGGAAGGAAGAACTTTGGTTTTAGTTTCGGTTTATGTCCCGCCGGCCCTGCAGGCCTCCACGTTCACAGATCTGGGTAGGGCCCTGCTGGATCTCCCGGGGGGTATGCTTGTAGTGGGAGGTGATTTCAACGCTGTTGGCTCCGGCCTGCTGGATAGATACCCGCCCAGAGACACGGGGGGGGCTCAGAAGTGGCTTCCAGACTTTCTAGATACGCTTGGCCTGATAGACTGCTGGAGGCTCCGGCACCCCACACAGAGCCAATACACTTTCCACTCCGGAGCGCATGGTAGCCTTTCTAGGATTGACTACCTACTCACTCTGGCTGCGCATGCCTCATTGGTGTCTGAGGCCAGGCACATGGCGCGTGGTATATCTGACCATTCGCCGGTGTGGGTCAGGCTGGATCTGGGTCGAGAGGGAGGGGGAAGGGTGGCCCCTATCAACCCTTGGTATTTCCGAGACCCCAAGATGCGCAGCGCGCTGGTAAAGACAGTAGATAATTTTTTCAAGGACAATCAGGGATCCGTGGACTCGGCAGTGTCGCTGTGGGAAGCATTTAAGACCGTGCTGCGAGGGGAAGCCCTCTCCCTTGTAGTGGCTGCCAAGCGGCGGAGAGATGGCGAGGTTTTGCAGGTTGAGGAGGAGATCGCGGCTTTGGAGGGAGCGCTGGAGGAGGAGGTTACAGAGGCCTCACTGCATGAGCTGTGCTTGAAGCAATCCGAGTATAAGGACCTGGTGACGAATGCCGCTAAGACCCTCGGTAGGGAACAGCAGGGCCGTCTGTATGATGTT
Source organism: Triturus cristatus (assembly GCF_964204655.1). Taxonomy (NCBI): domain Eukaryota; kingdom Metazoa; phylum Chordata; class Amphibia; order Caudata; family Salamandridae; genus Triturus; species Triturus cristatus. Next base: position 249,394,587 of record NC_140593.1, read on the forward strand.
GGTGACAAGGCCGGGAAACTCCTGGCTTGGCTGGACAAAAAAGAACGGGTCAATAGAGTAGTGCCGGAGTTGACGGGAGAGGGGGGAGAGGTGATTGTGGAACCTGAGAGGATTGTGCAGTGTTTCTCGGACTATTTCCGTATGGTTTATGCCTCAGTGTCGGACAGGCCGCCCGAGGACTCGCGTGACCTCCTGCGTGATATTGCATTGCCCTGTCTCTCTGATATAGATAGGGACGATCTAGATGGTGACATAACGGTCGATGAGGTGGCGGGGGCTATCCGCGCGTTGAACTCGGGCAAGGCCTCGGGTCCGAACGGCTTGCCGGTCGACCTGTACAAGCTATTTCCGGATAGGGTTGCCCCTCACCTGCGCGCCATGTTCGTGGAGGCGCGGGGGAGTGGGGCCCTCCCGTCGGATCAGCGACTGGCGACGATTGTGGTTATACACAAAGAGGGCAAACCCCGAGATAAGTGCGCTTCATATAGGCCTATCTCACTCCTTAACGCAGAGCCGAAAATTCTGGCTAAAATCCTGGCGGCCCGGTTGATTAGGGTACTCGGTGACTTGGTCCATCCGGATCAATCCGGATTCATCCCGCACCGTAACACAGCGTTAAATCTTCGGCGCCTTCATGGTGTAATCGCCAGGGCGGGCACGCTGCGTGAACCAGCTATTGTGGCGTCTCTCGATGCCACGATGGCCTTTGACACGGTGGAATGGGCATATTTGTGGGCCGTGTTGACCAAGTTCGGCTTTGGCCACGGTTTTGTGAGCTGGGTGAGGTTGCTGTATGAGGGCCCTCTTGCGAGTGTGGTGGTAAATGGCCGGGCGTCGACTCCGTTTCAGCTTGGGAGGGGTACTCGGCAAGGTTGTCCCCTGTCGCCATTGTTGTTCGCCCTCGCCCTTGAGCCGCTGGCTGCGTGGATACGCTGGCACCCGGATATACGGGGACTTAGATGGTCGCCTGAGCACGAGGACCGTATATCGCTCTATGCTGATGACATCCTGTTGTATCTTGCCTCACCCAAGAAATCACTTATAGTGGTCTGTGACGTACTCACATCTTTCGGTAGGAACTCGGGTCTCGTTATCAACTGGAGTAAATCGTATTTATATGTTCTTAGTGGCGAGGTTCCACCGATCCCTCGAACTTGTTCGATCCAGGTTGCTCAGCAGGGCTTCGTGTATCTGGGGATCTTTATCTCCATGGATTCTGCCGTGCGATATGAGAGGAACCTGCTCCCCCCCCTAGCGCGCCTGAGGCGGGACGTGGAGGGCTGGCGGAGGCTGCCGCTCTCCCTCGTTGGGCGTGCGGCCCTGTTCAAAATGATGTCTCTTCCCCGGTTCCTCTACGCACTGCAGAATACTTTGGATTGGGTACCGGCCAACTACTTTCGGGAGGTCGAAGGCCTCCAACGAGCGTTGCTGTGGGACGGGCGGCCGCGAATAGCTATTGCAAAGTTGACGCTCCCATGGTACGACGGGGGTATTGCGCTTCCAGACATCCGACGGTACTATTGGGCCACCCAGCTGAGTGCGATTAATCATGGGTTTTATGGCCCGGCCCTCAGCCCTGGGTATGCCATGGACAGGTGGTTGCTGCGTGGTGGTAACTATTACAGGGCGTTGTATTCATGGTCCGAGGACTCGTCCCTCACGGGGCCCACTGGTGTGGCGGTGCGTTTGTGGAAGATGGCAACTGACTCGCTGGGCTGGAAGGATAGGCTCACCCTCGCTACCCCGCTGTTTGAATCTGAGAGATTGGGTAGGCTTTGGCACACAAAAGGATTTGACAAATGGGACTTGATCGGCATCTCCAGGGTCGGAGATGTCCTGATTAAGGGGAGGGTGAAGTCCTTTGAAGAGTTGCAGAAGGAGTATGAGCTGGGGCCATCTGAGTTTTTCCGCTATATTCAGGTGCGTCACGCCCTCCGATCAGTCCTCATAGAGGGTGAGAAGGTGCCTGAGTCCTCTCCTTTGGAGGACCGGGTCCTTGATGGTCATATGCCCGAGAGCACGATCTCGCTCATCTATAAGAAACTGATCAACGTCCGGGCGGATATGCTTCTGGGGTTGAGGGACCAGTTGTCTAGGGATGGCCTCGAGTTGGATGACGAGGATTGGCAGTCTGTTGTTTCCTCTCCTAAGGAGGTTGCGATCCCGTCGCGTCTGAGGCTGGTGCAGCTTAAAATACTGCATCGAGTGTACGTGACGGGGCCAAGGCTGGTTCACATGGGATTCTCGGAGGACGGCCTATGCAGGAGGGGATGTGGTATGGTGGGTACTTTCCTGCATATCATTTGGGAATGTGGTGTCATCACGGAATTCTGGCGGAGAGTCCATGCAGTGATGGGGGAGGTGACGGGCATTGCTATGCAGCCGGAAGCGCGGTGTTGTCTCCTGAATGTCTGGGGGCCCACTGATCATAATGCGGCGCAGACCCAATGGGTGACTCTGGGTAACATGGTCGCTAAGAGAGATATAGCGCGATTGTGGGGATCCGTGGGCCCCCCCACATTGACCGCGTGGAAAGAAAATATGGACTGGAGTATGCTAAGGGAGAAGACGGTATATTGCGCTAGAGGCTGCCCTCGGAAGTGGCACGCCATCTGGGGGCGGTGGAACCAATACAGGGGGGGAATTTGTCTTGCCCCTGATCTGGATCCCCCCGAGGAACAGCTTTCCTCCTAACCTTCTTTCCAGCTCAGTATGGTTAATGGACTTCTTTGGCCTCTGCTGTCCCCCTTCTTCCTCTTTTCACGGTACTGTAAATGGTAGATGATTGGGGTTCTGCCTCCCCTGGGGGGCTATCACCATGGGCATTCAGTGTTCTTGCCTTGCTGGGGGTTGTTGTGTGTTTTGTGTTTATTTAAAAAATGGAATCTTTGCACTCCTCCTTCAATGTACTGTGGACGCGTCTCTGTTCCTCTTTACCGAAGCTACCGAACCTCCGGGTTGTCGGCTGAATAGCTGTGTCCAGACTTTTGAAAATAAAGGTTTTATAAAAAAAAAAAAAAAAAAGATTGGCAACCCCAAACAGTCTCTCCTGGGTCAAGGGGAGAAGTTACACCACATTTTAAAATCAACAGAGGAATCTGTCAAGGCTACATCCTTGCCCCCCTTTTATTTTCATTATATATTAATGGGGTGGATGAGTTCATGCAGAAGATTAAAGCAGATGCCCCAAAAGTTGGACAATGCCTAACTCCAGTCCTACTTTACGCAGATGATGCCGGCTTGATCTCTAGAACAGGCATGTCCTCCTGCTTTTGATTGACGGTTTCAGTTTTTATATGGAGGACAGGGACATGAAAATCAATTCAAAGAAAACATTCAGTAAGACATGCGGGAAAGGAAGGCCCACAATGAAAATCCATCATATTAAGGAAGAAGCACGTGCTTCAACAGAAAGTTTTACTTACCTAGGTTTGCATTATTTTAACAACGGCCAATGGGGGACACATCTGGAATTAGCAAACTTGAAATTTATTAGATCCTCAGAAGCCCTTTTTAGGTTTGCATCTAAAATTGGGAACAAGCCCATTAGAGAGCTGCTGACTCTATATAAAAGTAAATGTAAACCTAATGTCAATTATGGAGACTCTCTGTGGGGTCTGACAAACTGTAAATTGTTGTAGACCCAGGAAAACCTTCTACTATGTAGACTACTAGCAGTGCCCTGTTCAACCTCCTCTTATACAGCTCACAAGGAATTGGCGGTTCTCTATGAAGAGGATGGCTTGCAGACAAGTTCCATCACCTTTTGGCATAATATATGGAGTAAAGATGGCACTAAATTTACCAGAGAGATGATGATAGCAGATTGCCTAACCTTGGAGGTTGTGGCCTAACGGCTAGAGCGGTCACCCTCAAAGCTGGGGAACTGGGTTCGCATCTCTGCAAGGACACTCAACATCCTGTGATTCCGGGCAAATCACTTACTCTCCACATGCCTAACAAAAAAATATATGTGTCCATCTGTAACGCAACTGGTGCTCATGTAAAGCACTCTGATGCCTTCGGGTCAAGTTTGCACTATATAAAACTTCAAAAACAATAAAACTATAGAACAAGAATCCCATGGATGGCCTAAGTGAATAGCCTGCTACAGGGTGTGAATGGGAACCTGAACATTGAGGATCCTGTTGCAGTGTAAAATTTAGCAGAAAGATTTAAAAATGATTCTGATTGGGAAAGGGATGGCTGATAGAGAAACTAGAAAGTGTCTTAAACTGACGGTGTCAATGTACTTCTCAGGCCCTGTATGTACAACCAAGTTGCCAGAGCTATCTTATTCAAGTATCAAACATCCAATATAGATTCTACCGAACTAGACTGCGAATAGGCACACTGCACCTTATGGTTGCTTTTCCTAAAACAGGATTTTGTTCCCAAAAGTTATCCAAATGCCCATATGATGGCAAGTCAAACCAGTCCACAATGCATTTTATTCTTTTTCGCAACTTTTATAGGGACCTGAGTAAACAAATACTGTGGCCATTGCTTTTAAGAGACAACATTTTTTATTCTAAAGATGTTTTTAATTTTATCTGTAATCTTGACAATGTGAATTTATGCTATAGAATATCTGTTTATGTTTTTTATGCCATCCATAGAAGAAAATAGCTTTTACACCTGAACGTTTTAAGATATGAAAATGAGTGGCAAGGATCTTATTAATTCACTGATACCTATTATGAGCCTAGATTTTTATTTACCTCTGTTGGACAGTGATAATATACGTCAAATAATTCTCCCCTATTTGATGCTTCTTATAACAAGTCCCCCCTCATTGGCCATTGAATTTTATTCCTAGTCCTGTGTTTTGTGTTTTGTAGATTTAATTTGTCTATGTCCTGAAATTATTTTGTATGAATTTTAGTCTTCTATGTTTTTAAATATGAATGTTTTTAAAGAAAATTGTATGAATTTTTATCTGTGTCACTCTTTTATGGATATTTTTATCTGAAAACAAATGTATTGATGATGATGACTGCTCACTACCTACCATATGGCCACAGCTCATTATGCAAATGTCTTTAGATTGTGCCCATACTTATCTGGTGCAGGGTATCTCCTCACATTACCTTAATGGCTGAGCATCTCTTGGTCCTCTATTCAGCAGTTGTGTATTCTGATAGCTGGTGAGCCTACAAAAATAGCAGAGCCGATGTTTAAGATTGGCAACCCCAAACAGTTTTTCCTTGAAGGTGATTAGATCAGATTTTCTAGAGATTGAACCGAACATGTTAAAATCTCCTCTCTCTGTAACCAACAGGTGCATGGAATTCATGTCAGTTGAATGCTTCACAAGACTCTGACAGAGTTCTGTCTCTGAGCGCAGCCATTAGGAAGAAAGTCTGAGATTGGAAAAGAAGGGTGGGCCTTAAATCAGGAGGCAACAGCAGTATAGCATTTTCTGACTGAAGGTCTTCAGATAAAAGGCTCATAAATTACACTGTCTGAGAATACCATTAAAGAACGTTGGAGACCCTAGGCTGGCATGCACAGTTCAGTGAACAGAGAAAGGCAAATAAAGAAAATTGGGGCAAAATAGATGAAAGGACAATTAGAAAGAAAGAATGGGAGGAGGAAAGATGGGTAACATGAAAGGAGGAAAAATGAAAGGAAAGAAGTGAAAAGGCGAAGGAACGGTGAAAGAATGAATGGATGGAAGGGTGAACAGATTGATAGATTGACAGGTGAAATGATGATGGAAGAGTGAAAGGATCAATGCAGGGCAGAGTGATTGGATGAAAGAAAGGATGAATGGACAGATGGAGATGAGTGATGGATGGGTCAAAGGATGGACGGATTGATACATGAATATATTGATCGATAGATGGAGAAACAGATTGATGATTAAATGAAATGATGAAGGAATGGATGATAGATTGATGGACGGAGGATAGAAGGTTGAAAGGAACACTTGAAAGCAAGGTTGGGTTTGCTTGCTGTGTGTGCTTGTTGTAATTAGCAGTTTGCTTCAATTGGGGGTTATTTTTTCGCTATTCCCTTGCACAAAGCAGACAACCGCACAGAGGTATGGAAGTGTCTAAGTGAGTTGTAATAGACAGCAAGATAGTCTGCTAATAGATAGCAATCTCTTGGATGTTAGACATACTGGTATACTCAGAATGTGACTTGGTCTCAATGGTTGCACCTATGGAGTGTTGACAAAACTTCATATTTAACAATTAGTCTAGCAGTGTTTGAGGTTATTCACCAACTTAAAGAATGAAGGGCCTGTATGTGACAATAAAGTCAACTAAATGTGTTTCTCTGTGCAAAATCAGGTTTAGGTTAGTGTCAAATGGAGATAAAATTACTGCAATCATTTGTCTTATCCAACAGTAATGAAAATAAATTATTCTTAATCATTTTGATGAAAATAGTCAAATATTCGAAATGGGTCCTCCTGCCTGAACCATAGTCGGAAAAGGTTTGAGACATGCACAGACAGCCCTATAATTTCCAGGTATAAGAAGAATAGTTTCTGATAACAAATGCAATTCAAAGGATTCGGTGTTCAGACCTCTACGGTTCTTTTTTCCCTTGCCACCAGCCGTTTAGCAGGTTTGCTGCTGGGAGGCTCAAGATGTGTAGAAAGTCGTTGGTAGGTGAAGGCTATGTCTTAAATATATGTTTTTGGGATGGTGATTGTGAAGAATGCCTGGGGAGAAACCATTGCTGGCTGTAGAACAAGCGAAGTTTGCTAATTGTCACTGCAAGCAAGCAGTATGGAAAATATTCTAATACATACATACCTTTCGCCAACGAAGAAAGATTTCTGCAGAGATATAAGTTAGACCAAAGGTTCTACATGGCGGCCTATGGATTAAGGCTGCCTTACAACCTAAATGCTAAATTTGTTGGATATAGGTGGAAAATTGATTATACAGGGGTGATTTGTTTTCACAGTTATACCATCATCAGATTCTCTTTAATAAGATGCTGTTTATCTCTGCCTAGCACCAAGTGTCCACTGGAGCATGTGACCTACTAGGAAGCTGTTATTGCGGTCACAGCTCTCTGAAAATGGACACTTGTAATGGTGTAGCTGAGGGTTTCCAGGGAACTGCCAAGAATCTTCACGTCCAGAACAAGATTACAACATTTTAGCTTCTTTGCCTCATGCAACCATTTTGAAAGGGAGTGTTTATTTTTATTGAGTTCACTGGACTCATCTTATTCAGGAAGAGAGATTAATAAATTAACTTGTTGCAGGGATTCTGCACATACACAAAACTCTGTGCAGGATTATGGGACCTCGGTGTATGGGGGCTAAGCCTTCCTACCACCTTAGTGCCCACTAGCCCCGGACCGTATAGCCATAGTGTCCCACTCGCTCTCTTACTCACAAACGGAAAAACCAATGATTAGACACCCCAGAACACAACACTCCAGGCTCTCTCAGGAATCGCGGTAACAAGACACATCTTTTCGCTCACACTCTCGTGCTTGTCCACAATAAGGTCTGACAGAGACACGAAAATAGTTTAAAATATTTATTTTAACTAACGTGCTCTAAAATGCAGTATACGTGCCACAACAAACATAAAGATACATAACACCAATATCGTTAGCATTGCAGTAAGGCCATATATCATAAAGGGAGACGTCATTATACAAAGACTATGGAGAAAGGACTACAGTGCATATGCTCCCTCCCCTTGGTAAGTAGAAGTATTATTATATAATAAAAGATCTCTTGGCTTTGTCAGCAGACCCCATACCTCAAGCTTTAGATCGTATTTCTACATCACAGGTACGTGTTGCTCTCCTCCCTGGAAAGGTCTCTCTCCAAGTGTGTGTTACCTAAACATGCATCCCCATAATATCAAAGTACGAGTCTCCTGCAAAAACAGCTGCATTGTCATTTTTTGTCTAAGTGCTAGGGCCTGACCAGAACAGAATAACAAGAGGCAATGTTTATCGACCTTGCTCACAATGTTCACACTAAACTCCAGGAACAGGCAGAGAACGAGCACAGCAAAAAGTCCTCATGTGAAAGGCATAAACAGAGTCTTGCAAAAATAAAGACATGTAGTGTCGTGCACAAAAGCAGCATCATGGCGACCGGGGTCATGCTAACTTAAAGATGTAGACAATGTCCCTAGTGACCACTTGACAAACGTAACTATGCCTCTGAATGGAATGCTGTAAGTCTCATTAACCCAACCATGCTCCTGAATGGAATGCTGTAGGTCTCATTAACCCAACTATGCTCCTGAATGGAATGCTGTAGGTCTCATGGATGGTTCGCTGCAGAATCTTAAATGTTAATATAGATCAGCATCGGAAATCGGGATTTGTAAGCTATGACATGTATAACCCAAAAAGGACAGTGCTAAGACTATCAACGCCCAACACAGGACTCATACAAGCATCCCCACTGTGACCAATCATATTGAGGAAGAGGGGAAACTACAACAAAACACGGTGCTGAGAGCTTAAGACAAAGAGGAAACAGAGTTGTTAATTTCATTGTCTGAGCACAATTGCATTAATTTCCTTATATTTTGTATGCTATCAACAGCTCACATCAAAATACAAATAATGCCTCACATATAGAAAGGCATTCAAACACTCATTTGACAGTGAAAACAAGACAGAAATTCCACCTTTACTTCAGATTGTCTCTTTCATCAGATCGAAAACATTCATACATTTCCACAAAATGCTGGTGCTTCATGAAAATGAACACAATTAATACTGTAGTGTTCTAATCAACTGATGCACCTCTTTTAATTGAAGTTTTCGAAACTACAATCTTGAGGGTGGCTTGACCACTCACTTCTTCAGAAAAGAATCATGGTGGCAGTTTTTTATGGGATTTGTTCTCCCAAGGTTGAACCCTATACAAAATTTAGATTTTTCACAGCCTGGTGGGCAGAAAATCTGGATTTTAATAAGGACACGGAGGCCAAGATTATGCAAATCTCCTTTATTGCCACAGCCCAGCAGAAACAATGAAGAGAATATAGAACTTTTAACAACATTCCATTACAGTATATAGTCCATGAAAATGCAGCCATCTTCCTTCTTTGTTGCTGCTGCTCACTGAGATAAGTACCCTAATTTCATTTGTGCACATTACTTCATGTATGTTTGAAAATGTGTAATTGTTTCTTATGATTAATCCTTGCACTTGTTTATATCTGGCATGACTGGGTCCTATTGACCCTACCATGCGTTTATATCTGAATATTAGATCTTTTTTTCTGAGTTCTTTCTCAGTTCATCGTTTTCACTTCCTCTTCTGAAGTTATTTGCTTTAATAATGTGCCTTTTTACGTCTGAACGCCTCTCGCTACTGAAGCGTGTCTCCCACTATTGAAGCGCATCTCTGATTATCGTCTCAATCAATTTAATTGCCCTTCTTTCCTCTGCGCTTTGTTTAAAACGCAAGTCGCATTCCCGTTGCCTGGCTATGCTCTCTGCTTGGGGGAGGCATACGGGAATGCGACTGCGTATTTCCCCGTTTTAATTCTAGGATTCTACCGGCTCCTATGCACCTTCGGACAACTTCTGAGGTCTTCCGAGGCCACCATCATCACGAGAATCACTCCTCTCCCACCGCGATACACCCCTTGTGCGTACCGCGGAAGGTAGAGGGAATTAGACAAAATGCCCTTAGGCGCCACCACACACGCTCTTGACGTGCGTGGTTGCTATGTTACAACTTACAACATTTTGTCAGTTACAGCTGTTTCTCGTCTTTCTCCTGCTTCGCGCTACCTAATGAACCGCGGCACGCCCTCCGCATGAAATACTCACCAATTTCATCTTGTGCTTGGACATTTATTAAGGTTTTAACCCCTTTCAAATTAAACCCTGCAATACAAAAAAAAAAAAAGGGGAGACTTTTGACAAGAGAGACCTTCCATATTATTAATTAACAATATATGATATAATATTTAATATAATTTGGATATTACTTTTAACTTTTTACCCCCTTTTCAATTATGTCTCTTAATCCTGATGTCAATCTGGAAGCTAAAAGTGAGTCCTTGGTCACTAAGGCCATGGACAAAGTTGTGGATTCGCTTAATGAAACTTTTACTAAGAAATTTGAGTCTCTATCAAGGGCATGGCCCTCTACTAGCACCGCGAATACTTTTGGCGCAAAAGAAGGGGCAGAAAAGGCCCCAAAGAAAAGAGCTGCACCAGATCAACCTGTCAAATGTGCTAAAAAGACAAAGAAAACAACAAAAACAGCTCACTCACGCTTCTCAGGCGGTGACCAGAACGATGCCCCGGGCATTACACAAGGGCAACAAATAGGCCCAGAACTCCCCATACATATTGACAGTGATGAAGCAGATGAAGCCGAGATAAATCTCTCATGCTCATCAGGTTTTGACGCGGACACTGAAGACATGGGAGACAAAACTTTGGGAAACACTGAAGAGGTAAGCAAGGCCTCAGGGTCAAAAATGGGCATTACTGACCCTTTCGGGGACAATATGTTTGACCCCCTTTTAATCAAACACCCCCTCTCTCCCGAATGGCTTCCTTCCCAACATGTAGCTGACTACATTAGCTTCTGACTCAGAAGGGAGATTCCCAAAGAAGTTAGATCTAGACTGAGGTCCGAATGTCCTTGCCCATCTCTCCCAGACAAGATTGCAATGACCCCCGAACTCGACCTCAAGGTTGTTCCTTTCATTGCAAAGGGTGTAAAAGACCATAGAAAAGGCATAGACAAGAGTCTGAGGTCATGTCAAGACCGTCTCCTGGACACCATTGGTCCATTAACCAACATTTTTGATTTGGCTGAAAGCGCGTACATCGAGGGAACTCCTAACGACCCTAAGGAGCTACGTGAATGGGTCCAATTAACCATTTGCCTACTTGGCAATGCAAACACTACCATTTCTAACGAGCGGAGGAAGGGTGTACTCCTCAAAATCAACTCTAAACTCATAGAATTAGCCAACAAGGAGGGAGGAGCCACCTCACAGGGGCTCCTCTTTGGAAAGGATTTCATTTGTGACATGGCCAAATATGTTGGTGTATTCAGTTCAATCCAAAAGTCGGAACGCGACATTAAAAAAGTATTCCAAGACAACATTTTTGAAAGGGCCGGGAGAATGCGGGATTGGTTCCCCGGCTGGGGCCAATCCTCCTCAAGACCCTTTCAGGCACGAGGTTCAAGATTCTACCAATCATCCTTTTATCCGAACCAGCTGTTCTTCCCTCAAAGACAAAGAAGCAGGGGAAGACCATTCCGAGGCGAGAGAAGAAGCAGAGGATTCTCCACAGGTAAGAATATTGAAAGACCTTTCAGATACCCCTATAAAGGTGGGAGGGAGAATAGCCCTTTTCTCTGGGAACTGGACCTTGGTAACTCAAGACCCGTGGGTTCTAGAAACTGTGAAGGGTTACAAAATAGAATTTATGGATACCCTCTTTCAATCAAAGAGACCTCACGAGATAACTATACAAAATCTGGACAACTTTGCAATTGTTGAATGAGATTCAACAGAAGAACAACCCAAAATGTAGATTTATTCTAGAGAAGTCTTCGAAAAATATTGGAAAGGACGTAAGATTATTTTTTAAAAATGTGTTGAGGACTTAACCAAGATGTAGGTGGGATACCACGGTTAATAAACTGGCTCGATTTAATTTGTCCTTGGAAAGAGCTGAGTTAGAAGAGAAAAACTACACATACCATAGCTTTACAAACAGTGGGTCAGAAAAACATTTCTACATTTTATCATCACATTTGGGAGCTGTAGGTAGTTTCCAAATAACTGAGTATATTCAAAACAAAGATAAAAAGATACATTTCATTTCAAGTTCTATATTGGAGGCAGACACAGGACATAATCAAATTAATACACTTGAAAGTGTCCTAATGCAGCCCCGTGTAACAAACTGCACATCAAAACCAATCTAGGAGGAGTTGGCTTATGCCGGAGAAGCTAATGGTCTTAAATAGAGCTACCTCACTCTTTACGGATGCATTGACTAACTGATTCTAGCTTTCGTTCCACACATAAAATGCTTTGTGCACATGCTCACATAATGTAGAATGCTAGTCCTTTGCAGAGTTTATAATGACCCGGATTTAAACATCCAATTTTTTATGAATAAGGAAGAACATTTTAAATAAAGTCAATAGGGAAGTATAAAAAATCCACGGGATAAAGAATAAAATTAGATTCTCCCTAATGATAGAAAGGGATACACTTTCAAGGCTGTATGTTATATATCTCAATGATATCAAGAAAGGATGCAGAGAAGAGGTCACAAAAGTGAGTGTCCTTATTGTGTGTAAAAATGTTGTGGGGTTAGGGACATCTCCAGTGCTTTCTTTTAACATGTTCTTTCGAAGCAGACTTGAGATCTGATATTGTGAAGCTAAGTTTTGGAGTAGTCAGAGTACACTATAGAAGTGATGCTCTCGTGTTTTATTTACATGTCCGTCACATGGAGTTAAGAAATAAGATGTTGGAACGTAGAAAATGTGCATTGAACCACTGCATTATTCATGTTAGATAAGAAGAAAAGAAAGGCATAGAGAGAAGTGTAAAGGCAAAGGATAAATTTAGCTAAACACAGTATTTTATAAGAGAAGCTAAACCTAACATTTAAAAAAAGTTTTAATTGTTCATTTCTCTGAAAGGACAATTTTGAATATAAACGTTTTGAGTGATAGATTAATTGATAGATCACCTACTGTTGTAATCTTAGATGCATGGAACCCTGTTATGTCAAAAATGTAGTGATACATGGCATCTCATGAATTACTCATTTCAGAGCTGGGTATCCTGCTGTACAGTTTGTGCTGTGCTGTGTTCATGATTAAACCCTTGAACTTCAGACTAGTGTCAAGACATCTTTATTTCAACACTGGTGATGAGGAGCTTTTGCCTGATTGGGGACAGGCACTTTCAGCACCAACTCCCCTGTTTGCCAACTCCGCCTTGGGACTGTGCCACCGCTGTCATACTTTGTTTTGAAGAGGCGAGGCCATGACATTGACTGCTGTCACCCCGAGAATTGTTACTCCGAGAACTGTTTTACGTTTGTCTTTTTCTATGATTGAGGCCGATCTTAGATGAGCGTGAGGCTACAGTTTGGAAAATGCGAGGCTCACCTGCTCAACTGCCACGCTGCGAGCCTTTTCTGTAGCTCGAGCATTGTTCTCTCGCGCTGAGCCTCCATCACGCTGCATTACATCACTGGAATACAGCCTGGAACTCATGCCGCACTTCAGCACGCAATCACGCTGCATGTGGCCATTTTGGATCCAATTTTTATTTATCTTGAAACGCATACTGGAATGCACACCGCACTCAAGCACATATTTACTCTGTGTCCACGCGGCGTGCAGCTAATTTGAATATAAACTCATCTTGTCATGACGGACAATGTTCATTTTTATTGCTCATCGATCGCCACGCTATGATCTCAGTATATGGTGAGAGTTGGCAGTTTTTGGAGTGTTTAAAGGTTGCTCAAGTACAGCAGTGACATTATTTTTGTTACAGTGGTGACAAGAATTACTACAGTCAAGTGTGGATTTTAACTGTTGGCACTTCAATTGGTTACATTTTCAGTCTACTTACATTTTAGCTATCTCAAGTTGACTTGTTGTTTCTCCACATCCAAATTGTATTTCTAATATTACCATGGCTGCCTCAACAAGCATGTCCCAGCCCCCGGCTTTCTTATCAGAGAAGGGTGAACCGATCCTTCTTGGAAGAGATGGAAAAATGTATTTGACTCTTACATTGTAGCAATTGGTGGAGAGAAGTTTTCAGCGTTTAGAAAGCAAGCTATTCTTCTCCACAATTTAGGTGTAGAAGGAAGGAATATTTATGATAGTATGGATCTCATTCCAGTTGGTAATGGGGATGGAGAACCAGCTGATGTTTACGAGATGTCTATGACTATGTTGGAGAAAGATTTTGGTCCCCGCATTAATATTGTCCCAGAAAGGCACAGGTTCTTCACCGGGGTCTAAGGTCCGGCTGAGTGGGTGGGAAGTTATGTTGCCTCTCTTAAGACTCTGGCACGGACTTGTGAATTTGGCGAACTGTCTGACTCCCGAGTCAGAGATCAATTGGTGAGGTGCACCAACAGTACCCGAGTTCAGGAGAAACTTTTGTCAAAGAACCTGTCCTTGGCCAAAGCTGTTGCCATTGTAGAAGGTATGGAGAATACTTCTACTTGGGTGAAAGAGATGAGGAAAAGTCGTGTGGATAAAAAGGATGGGCAAGGAGATGTTCATGCTCTAGTGGATTTTGACACCTTGGTGGCTTGTGACAATGTAGCCAAAGTTTCACCTAGTGACAAGTGTAAAGCCTCGGAGAAGGACGCACGCATGCGTGGTCCTCTCAAAGGATTTCCAGCGAAAACAAAACGTGAAGTTCATCCTCCAAACACTAATAGTAATGCTAACGACAAAGTCCCGGGGGAATTTCCTAAACCTAAGTGTTTTAGGTGTGGGAGTGTCTCCCACTTCTCCAACTATCCTCATTGCTATGCCAGAGAATCAGTGTGCAACAAATGTGGTGTCAAAGGACATTATGCTCGGGTTTGCAAGTCTTATACAAAAGCTCGTAACCCGGAGAAAGGGGCTGAGACCGTGTGCACTGTGGTTCTAAGTATCAGTGATAATGATGGTGAAGTCGATGCAGGGAAAATAACTATGCCTGAGTGCAACATCTTAGTGATGGTCATAACTTTGTTGTACTGGCTGACTCTGGTTCGCCTTTCACCATGGACAGCAACAAACAATGGGATGAGATTGTAGGGCTGGACAGCATGACACTATCGCCTCCTGATATAAAGCCTGTCAGTTATGGTGGTACAAAAATTAATGTTCTTGGGTATGTTGAGGCTTGTATCCAGTTCAAAAATAGACATACTGTTGGTAAAGTCTACGTGGCTGAAAGAAGGGACAATCTGTTGGGATGGAGACACCAGCGTGATTTAGGCATCATGCTCAATCCCAGCGCAAGAGATCCTAGAGATCAAATCATGTTGGTGGACTATGAAGATCAAGGTAGTGAGTACTTTAATAAGTTTCCTGAAGACTTTGCGGATACCTTGGGTTGTCTTAAAGGGTTTGAACACCGAATTGTCCTCAAGGAGAGGTCTGTACCCTGTGTGCATAAAGTGAGGAGAGTACCCAATATGATGTTAGGAACCTTGGAAGCTGAGCTCAAGAGACTGTTAAGCTTGGGAGTCATTGAGGTGATAGAAGCTTCAGAATGGCTGGCCCCCATTATTTTGGCCCCTAAAGATGGTGGTGCCAGTGTCAGGATGTGTGTAGACTTGAGGGGTTTGAACGAAAGGATTTGGGTGGATCGCCAACCCCTGCACAATATTTCGGAGTCCCTTAGCCTGCTCAAAGGACCCCGGATTTTCAGTGTGTTAGACCTATCATCGGCCTATCACCAAATTCTTCTACACAAAGACTCAAGGCATCTTACATCTTTCGTGACACCTATGGGAGCTTATCGCTTCCTGAGAATGCCCTTCGGCTTGGCATGTTTCCAGAGGGTCATGAAGATGGTCCTGGAAGGGACAACCAACATCATGTTCTTCCAGGACAACATCTTGGTCTATGGCAAGAATGAAACAGAACTTGGTGTGACACTAACCTGTGTTTTGGAGAAGTTGAAGGAGAAGGAGCTTACTGTAAAGAAACAGAAATGTTGCATTGGGTTGAGATCAGTTACGTATCTAGGACATGTGATCTCAGGAAAAGGGATCCAACCCAAGTTAGAGCTTGCTGAGAGTATCGTTAAGGCATCCGCCACCCCTGAAGATAAAGAACAAGTGAGGTCATTCTTGGGACTCGCTGAGTTCTATTCCAAATTTGTGCGGGGGTTTACTAGTGTGACTGAACCCAACAGGGCTTTACTTAAGAAAGGTACACATTTCCTGTGGTCTGATGAGTGCCAAAAAGCGTTTGATAACATTAAGTGTGAAATTGGGAGGATGCCCACCCTGTGGCATTTTGATGTTAACCGAAAGACCATCTTAACTACTGATGCCAGTCTCAAGGGGTTGGGGGCGGTACTTTCCCAAGTTGTGGATGGGGAGGAGAGAGCAGTCGCTTTTGCCTCTAGGGCTCTCAGGAACGCGGCAGCCAATTACTCATGTATTGCGAGAGAGGCCTTGAGTGTATTTTGGGCAGTGCAGCACTTTAAGTTTTATCTCTGGGGTATCCCATTTTTGGTTAGGACAGATCATCGCCCCTTAGTCCAAATTTTTTCTTGTCACCACAGTGAACATATCACACCCAGACTCAGGCGCTGGAGTGAAGGTCTCCAGGAATATAACTTTTGTGTACAATATATACCTGGCCCCAGCAAAAAGTCCACCGATTGTCTCTCTCGTTTGCCTGTTGAGTATGAACAGAATGATGGTGAAATTGAGAGTGTGTGTTGGGTTGCTGAGCCAGCCCTGACCAGTGAAGAATGGTTGGATGGTGTAAAGAAAGACAAAACTCTTTCTTCTCTCAAGATGTGGACGAGCCAGGGGTGGCCTGACTACAAGACTTTAGACCAAGAAATGAAAGCGTATTGGTCTGTAAGAGATGAATTGTCGTTTTATTGTGGCAATCTCATGAGAGGAGACAGAGTGATTCCTCCCGTTGAATTCAGGGACAGGATAATTAACATAGCTCATGAGGGTCACTTGGGGAGAAGTCTCGCGTAAGGGAAAGCTACTGGTGGCCTGGTATGGACCACATGACTGAAAATGTTGTTAAGGACTGTGTCTCGTGTGCATCCAGTGACAAGTCTCGTATTCCCAATCATGTGCCCCTATCTCCTGTAGAGGTCCCAGATGTTGTGTGGTCAAAATTGGGCCTAGATATTATAGGTCCTTTTGAACTCTTGCCCTCCTACGAACTGTTTGTCCTTTTGCTGATGGACTACACCTCCAAGTGGGTGGTCACGAAGTGTGTGTCCACTGTAAAACTGTTATCGACTTCCTTGGAGATGTATGTGTGTCCGAGGGTGTGCCTACATTTTTGGTCACGGACATGGGGTACAATTTGTGTAGCAAGAAATGTGCAAGTTCCTTAAGGATCTCAACATAATTCACCAGAAAATTGCCCTGTATATAGCACAGGCCAATGGTTTGACCGAGAGGATGAACCGGGTTGTCAAAAGTAGTGCTCAGCGTGCTCTTGAATAAAGGTTGTCTTTCAGCAGTGTCTTGAGAGACACATGGTGGGCACACCGCACCACTCCTAATATAGTCACACAGAGGTGTCCTTTTGAGGCCTTGAGGGGAAGGAAGGCTTTTTCGAAGATAAACCCGTCTTGGTTGCCTACATGTGGTGATGTGGGTATTTCTGTTGAAACAAGACGTTCTAGGATTGCTGATTAACAGCAAAAATACGAATTGAGTTATGACACCAAGATGCGTGTGAAAAGCAAGAAGTGGTGTCCCAGTGACCAGGTTATGGTGAAAAATCCAAGACATACTCCAAAAGGAAATTCTAGCTTCATGGGTCCCTTCACCATTGTTGCCATCAGAAAGAATGTTGTGAAGATTGACATGGGTTGCATGTGGAGCATGTCTAGGCTGGTGAGATATACTGGGCAATCTTCAAATATACATGCACCACATGAGAGTAACTTCTTAGGTGGTTTTGCCCCTTAAGGGAGGATACTTGCAACAGGAAAACTGTCACTTCCTCTGCTAGGTGTAGAAATCTGCCTATGAAGCTGAGGGGTTATGTCTTATATTGATGCAATGTTTTCTTATACTGTGCTTTCCTTTTGCAGGATTTTCAACTTTTGTCTTGTTTTCTTACTGCATTTTGATATTTTGTTTTCTCTTGTTATTTGTTTGTTCCCTTATTGAAAGGGGGATGTGTTGTAATCTTAGATGCATGGAACCCTGTTATGTCATGGAATGTAGTGATGCATGGCATCTCATGAATCACTGATTCCAGAGCTGGGTATCCTGCTGTACAGTTGGTGCTGTCTGATATGCTGTGTTCATGATTAAACCCTTGTACTTTAGACTAGTGTCAAGACATCTTTATTTCAACACCTACCTCTTATGATACTTTCACCTAACACTGTAAACATGGGTTAGTACCGCTTCTGATTAAACGGACAGAGCTAGATGCTGACATATTGCTAAGTTATTGCACTCCAACTGTTTTTTTAGGAAGATGCGTTGGAACGTGTCTATATCTAGATTATTATATATTGGTCTATGGCCATTTTGACATATAAAATCCGGTACAGGTCTTGCTGGTGTATCAGATGTTTTCTGTAGCAAGAACATCATACCTGAGGACAACACAATAAATTAGATTGTTGGATAAATTAATATAGGATGATAGATTAAAAGCATTAATTTCTTTAAACCTTCTAATACTACTGTATATGGAGGAATTCTTATTTATTGATAAGTTATCAATAAGACAATTTCCTGTGTAAATGTGCAAATGGTTAAAGCCATTTTAATATAAGAAATCAATACATACAGGTTATAAACATGGTAACACTTTGTAACTGGACTAGATTGTAGCTTGCAAAAATAACTTGCATGGGTGACATTTTTGATGCACCCTAGTACAAACTGACAATACACTCTTTTTAAAGTAATAATAACTGCACTAGTAAAATTTCTGCATCCCAGCATGGATTTAGATACTATGTGCCAGATGCACAGACTATTATGAACCAATCGATTGTAAAAATAACGTATCTGTAGAGGTTGTTAGGCTTACACAGCAGTGGCCAACATTCTGTTGGCAAGCTGGAGAAAAATAAAGGTAAACATTAGAAAGAAAGAAAAGACTAGAGCTTAAAGGAACACAGGACAAGAAGAGAAAGAAGTGGCACTACTCATACACACACTATTGTAAAAAAACCTGCATGCAAAAGCCATGGTGTATGGCTGAGGAGTTGAGAAGAACGCAGATTAAAGGAGAGAATGCAGAGAGAAACACTGGACCAAACACAAAGGGAGGCAAAAATGAGCTGTCAGCAGAGATTGGAGAACCCAGACCAAGATGCACTTTACTGAGATGTAGAGAAAATAGAGGTGAGCCCAAGTCCTTGAGTCCTGGACCCACCACAAACCAGTGGAGGATGTCATGGTGGTGACAGGCCAACTTACTGCTCTCCTTCTTTTTGCGTTTCCTGAATGGTGGGGGACACAGCCTCTAAAAAGGTGGGTTGGAAATAAGAGGCAACAAAAATGTGCAGAAATAAAGGCACAGAAGAAAAAATCCACTGAAAAGAATTAGGCAGCTGAAAGAAAACAAATGTCCTGCAAGCCACCAACAAGTTTAATTCATGGTGAAATAAACCCACCCAATCTAAATTTGTTTTTTCTCCTTTCCTCTTGGCGTTGTTGGTGTTTCTCTGCCCATGTTCAATGGATCGGGCAATTAAATCTCTATATGCAGACAAAAGGAAAGAAAGAAAGGGACAAAGACTGAATTAATAATGTATGTGTCTGCAACTATGAGAAAGAAAAACCTAGGACAGAGAGAAGAATAGAAAACCAAATAAGAGACTGGGAAATATAACAAGAAAAACCTCAAAAAGAAAAGAAATAAAAGGTGAAGAAAAACAAGTTGCGTTTTTATTTATTTTCTTCTTTCCACACTGAGCCACATTGATCTCCAGAAGTCTGAAAAGTGTAAAAAGGAGACAAAACCCATTTAAAAAAACAAAAAAAACAATCAATACTGTCTGTAGCAGCTGCAAATCCTGATTGGTTGAAAGAATCTAGTAAAGAAAGTAAAAAAGTAACTAGACACTATGTGCTTCTACCAATATCTTTGTGATTGTTTCACCCATGTCTCACACCTACATATTAATAGGTTGCTTCATAAAAATCATATTTGGAAACTATCATGTTCTGACTTACCTCACGAATATTAATGAGGTGCTTTGTAAATTGTAGCTTACTTGGATTGATGTCCTACACAGGGGTGGTGGCCTACCAGGGTCAGCAGATTACTATGTCTGTGATCATCTTTAAACAAAGTAAACTGTTTTTGTAAAGTCAGACAATTTTCCTTAAAGGAAACAGTTCTGTGTTTACAAAAAAGTATTATTTAGAAAACTTTGTTAAAGAGTTGACAATGGGTCCGAGGACCACTGCGTATTTGTCATCACAATTTTGTAACATTCACAAAGAGCATGGGTTCCCAAGGGACCCCTTTCCTGGTTGAGACTTACCACCCCAACTCAGAAGTCAGTAACATTTTCATGCTTTGTGACCAGACTCCTGTCTCAAAACATTGATACATCACATACCAATTTGGTATTTAGAAGGGGACACCCACCATACATTCCTTCCAAATACTTAATCTGCTTGGGGTTGCAATCCCATTGTAGAAGTTGGTAAAAGTTTGGCAACTCCTAAAATGGCACTGATACATTAGAAAAAGCGCTTTTGCTGTCATAAACTTTGAAGCAGAGTATTTGTGAATGTAATGGAGCTTTGTACATCTGGTTTTATGGTCCTTGAATGCCTTTCAAAGTCTCTGTTTCTATACTTTCATAAACCCTTCAAAAGGATACAGTGATAGAGAAATGTTAATCTTTCCACTTCTTAATGTTGTCCTTCACAAGTAATGCTCAACCGTGCAATCATTTAAATAAAATAATAGGGATAGAGAATTACATTACATAACCACTATCATCTCCTTTCTCTAAATCACAGTGCAGAAAATTACATCACATGATCTTTTTAACAATGATGGTTTTGAATGATATGATTTTTCAACTCGCCTAGATAGCACATGTGCTGTCTCTTTGAGACCTTTTGTTTTTTAATTGTGGGCTTAGAGGCCGCCCATTGCTTACCATTGGTTAGCTTTATTGTCGCTCTCATTTGCTCGCTCATTGGACAGCTGCCATAGACTTCCTTTCTCTTTGTGTGTTTGTACTTGCCCTGGAGCATGGACGCATTACTTGTGTTTTTTCATTGCTCATGATTGTTTTTGCTTGTCCCTAACCTGCCCTTCCTTCTTCCATTTTTGATCACCCCCAGTTCTCCCATCCTCTTTCTGGTGTTGCTTCCCCACAGTCATCCCACCCTCCACTGTCTATCAGCTTGTCCCCTTCCCAACCTTTGTTGTCTGTGTGCCTGCTCCCATCCCCTCCCTCCTACCTCCTATTGCCTAGATTGCCTCTGAACCACCCCACTTTTCCATATTTGATCCTGCTGCCTCTTCCTCTGTGCTGCTTCCCGCCTCCAACCTCACAATTAAATAAAAACACTGTGGTCAGTGCTGTCCTCCTCATAGTGGCTTTTCCCCCACACACTCCATTGTCTAGGTTGCATGCCTCACACACTCTCCATCCCTTCCAGTTGCTTCCTGTCCTACCAGAAATAAAAGAAAGTGCTATGATGCAGCCAGCACTGGCCGTGTCATGGCGCTTTTCTTTTTTTATTCTTCCAGCCATCCCGCACAGCAGACGCTAAAAGACATTAAGAAAGCCAATAGCTCGCTTGTATTGGTTTTGCAAATTCTTGTTCAAATAAGCTTTAACACTTTATGCAGCAGCATGTTAAAAATACACTGAAATATAGAGTATCCCCTGAATGCGTATAGATTGTTAGCCAGAATAGTTAGATCTCGTGAGATGTGAAGCTGTGAACAGGGGTCCCATAAAGCAATCCAAAGGTGGTGCATTTGTGCCCCAATGCTCCAAATCGTGTCCATGATATTTAATTGGTGGTCAAACAAAGACTGGTCACCAAGTCTTTTTTCAATTGTAACATGGCACGTAGAGAAGGTTATTAGATACAAAAACTGCAGGTTTCTGGAGAGAAATTGAAAAGCATGGAATATAATAAGATAACACAGAATAAAAACCCAAAGAATGAAGTACAGCTGCATTCAACGGGTATTTGGTCCAAAGACCTGGGAGAAAATCCTACAGTCAATCAAACAGAAGTACAGGTTTCCTTCCCCTAACACAAGGAAGCATTAGAAAAAGGTGTCTGGGACAATATGGAAAATCCCAACATAGACCTACAAATATATGCTGGATGATGCAAATATTTCAAGTCATAGTTTAAATTATGATATGAAAAGCAATAGACAGATGCTTGTCTCAGTGACATCTTTTTTGCCCTTTTGTATGAGCAGTCGGACTCAGTAGGGGAACAGCACAAGCAGCGCAAAGGTTCTCTCAGATGGCATTGCGTTTTACAGTCCTTTTTGTATAGTTATCTTAATTTTCAAGTAATATGGTTGCAAAGTCACTATGTTTCAGTGGCAATAGTGCATGCTAATATAACATACCCCATACATCCACTTAAAGAATATGCACCTCCTTCCATCCCTTTGGTTAGTAAAATTTGATCATGTGAGGATACTGCAACCGTAGTGTATTTTTACTGGTAACACATGGTCAGGTACCTTGCTGAGCTTTCTGCAGGCGATAATATGCTTTCAAGCCATAAACTTTTTTTTCTTTTCAAGTTGATAAATTCCATAACTTCATTGTGAAGTAATGTACGTCTGTCACAGCAGGATAGGTTAAAGGGGGAACTTGCATGCAAAGGTACAGTACGCTCGGTAATAGCCCTGACACGTGAACTCGCATACACACGGTTCCCATATAAAAGGGCACGCGCTCTATTCCTGCAGAGTGCTTTCGTCTGATGTAGCAGATCAAAGACAGGCGCTAGGATTTGCAATCCCGAGTACAATAAATTTAGAAAAGAGTAAAACGGCAATGAAAGACATCACATGGAAGACATCGAAGCCCATGCTCTATCTCTGTTAGTTAGGGAAGAAAGAAATAAGGCCGGAAAAGAAGCTTTCCTTGTTATTTTCTGTCTCTTTTTGATGAAACCAATCTCTACACATTCACTGGACTTCAAAATTCATCACAGTCACGGAACACTTTCTCTAAGTTTATCTGATGTAATATTTTTCAGATGCAGTGCCTGGGCAGCATTGCAACGAGTGCTGTTTGTTGCCTTCGCAATTCATACTTGTAATTCCCCCTTGAACCATTCACTGTGAAGTTTTCTTCATTGTACATTCTCAGTTGCATTTAAATTGTTTCAGATAATTCATTTGCATTGTTTTATGGAGACCACAAGCACAGGTGTGAAGATTCACAATGTCAATTTACAAATAGGAGGGATGTCCCACATTTATGTCATGGAAGAGAAACAGCGACACATTCTTCATACAATTAACATTGTACACGGAAAAAATCTCCACAAACGGTACCTGCATAGAAAAAAGTTTCCATACTATTTCCTTCTTGAGAGGGTCTGATTTGGTTAAAAAGGATCTTGCACACCAGTGACATTATCTCACAAAGTGTAGAGAGATTATGCACGGTGAAGGCAATTTATTTCAAGAAAGTTTGCAAACTTCTGAAAGAGCAAAAACCAGGAATATCACAAATTTTGCTGGAGGAAGAAAAGAGAAGTGTGTGTCACCCAGACAAACAGTTGGCCAATGTTCTGCACTCTTAGTATAAAACATACCAGTAAAAAAGTTGTTTATGAACCATCTTTCGAAAGCTAGAATTGATGTGCTGCCACTGTTAAAAGATGAATACATATCTACCTGAATAACATGTTTACCTGAAGGCCGGTCAGGTTTATTCATTATCAGTACTTCCTTTGTGTGGTGGTTGCAGGTGGTGAGTATTGGCACTTATCTTTGGGGAGTGGGACTAAGTTTTCAGTATCAATCTTTCATACAGTGCAGAGAGAACAAGCATTGGCATAGCCAATAGGTTCCGCTTTTGGGACCTTATAAGTGTTTAGTTATCCAGCACAATATCCTTGGTGCAACAACATCAACTGTTGCATGGCTAAACACTTAAAAAGTCCCAAAGGCAAGACCTATTGGCTATGCCAATGCTTGTTTAGATCCGTAATGTCCTGGAGGATTCTGGAGATATGAAAATTGTAAATGTCACTAAACTGCAAAGATGGCATTGTCGGACCATGCTACATTTTTTTTTACATTACATACAAAAATGTTTTCTACACTTTCTACACCTTGGAATATACAATTTGCGGGAATTATGTAATCCTTAAACTCAGGAAAAATTTCATTTTCACATATTGACTGTGACGTATGGCCATTTAAAACAAAGGTTGTTTATACAACAGGCTATCATAGGTGTGTTGGAGAGAGAGAGAGTGTGTTTGCGTGTGTGTTTGCATCTGTGTTTGTGTATTACACATATACACTGGTTTTAGAACCATATTTCATTAGAAATATTCTACACCTCTGAATAATGGATTGAAAGCAAAGGGAAGCCCATAAATTATTACAGTTTATCACAGCATACAGTGGTCTGTCTTCTTTCTTAAATAAACATATTATGCATGTTCACAAATTGCTTATATAGACACACATATGTGTGTTTGCATGTATATATTCGAAACATTTGCAACGTCAGACATTCAAATATTCTAAGAAAAGTAAAATCCGTCCATTGAATGGTCTGTCTGCTGGTGGTACACAGTGATTGCTTTGTTCTATGTCACGCCAAGCATGTAAAGAACTGTACACACGTGGGAAAATACAATAGACTTTGCATCAATATAGTTATAAAATGTCTGATATGTAATTTTATAGCGCTTCTGGCTGTAATTCGGAGCTTTGTAAACAACAGATGCTTTCTGTATTCACGTTAACAGTACTCAATATTTTGACTTGGAAAGACAAAAGGCAAAGTTCGCCTTGCCAAGTTTCGTATTACTGACCTCAAGATCACACCTCATGTTTCGAGCGTACCTACCTGAGCCACATTGCTAAATAATTACGCCCAGGTCAGTATACTGCACACTTTGACCTACATATTACACATATATCACTTTCTGTGTCATTTTGATGAAAATATCTAGTTTGGGATTAATCATGTAAGTGTGATAACGTGTTAATGAAAACCCGCCCGCTGCTTTTTGTGAGCTTATTGTGAAGTTGAGTGTGACAGCAATATACTATTTTCGCCGCCTTAGAGCAGCAGTGAAGCCCTGTGCGACTCCCTCGCCACCTTCTTCCACCGCAAGATAGCAGACATCCACGACAGCTTCAACAGCCAGACAGACCCAACAGATAGCAACACAACAGACCCTCCGCACACCATCGACCATGACCCGCTGCTAGCCTGGGCCAGCGTGAGCATCGATGACACCATCAAGACCATGAGCACAATCCACTCTGGCTCTCCATCAGACCCCTTCCCGCATCACGTCTTCAACAAAGCAAGCAGCTCCATCGCACCCCACCTGCACAACATCATCAATCTCTCCCTCGAGACAGCGACCTTCCCAGAGAGCTGGAAACATGTCGAGATTAACGCCCTACTGAAAAAACCTAAGGCTGACCTAAGAGACCTCAAGAATGTCCGGCCCATCTCTCTACTCCCCTTCACGGCCAAGGTCATCGAG
Organism: Triturus cristatus; assembly: GCF_964204655.1. Classification (NCBI taxonomy): domain Eukaryota; kingdom Metazoa; phylum Chordata; class Amphibia; order Caudata; family Salamandridae; genus Triturus; species Triturus cristatus. The sequence continues at coordinate 249,419,988 of NC_140593.1, forward strand.
AAAATCATCAACAGACAGCTAACCCGATACCTCAAAGAAAACATGATCCTGGACCCTTCCCAGTCAGGGTTCCGCAGCAACCACAGCACAGAGACCGCCCTCATCGCCATCACCGACGACATCAGGACCCTGCTGGACAACAGCGGGACCGCAGCACTAATCCTCCTAGACCTCTCCGCCGCCTTCAACACCGTCTGCCACCTCACACTACGCGCACGCCTCCACGCCACAGGGATCCGAGACTTGGCGCTGGAATGGACCACCTCCTTCCTATTCGGCAGAACCCAGAGAGTCCGCCTCCCCCCATTCCGGTCCAAAGCCTCCGAGATCATCTGCGACGTACCCCAGGGATCCTCCCTCAGCCCGACACTATTCAACATTTACATGGCCCCGCTTGCACACGTCGCCCGACAGCACAACCTCAACATAATCTCCTATGCCGACGACACTCAACTGATCCTCTCCCTCCCTCTCAGGAATGAAGGCCGTCGCCGACTGGTTGAAAACCAGCTGTCTGAAGCTGAACTCGGACAAGACAGAGGTCCTCATCCTCGGCTCCAAACCTTCAGCCTGGGACGGCTCCTGGTGGCCGACGGCATTGGGAGCAGCCCCGACACCCACCGACCACGCACGCAACCTGGGAATCATCCACGACTTAACGCTCTCAATGACCAAGCAGGTCAATGCCGTCTCCTCCTCCTGCTTCAACACCCTCCGCATGCACCACAAGATCTACAGATGGATCCCGACAGATACAAGAAAGACAGTCACCCAGGCCTTCGTCAGCAGCAGACTCGACTACAGAAACGCCCTCTATGTGGGAGACCCGACCAAGCTCATCAAACGACTACAACGCATCCAAAACGCCTCGGCACGACTGATCCTCTACGTACCACGCCACGGCCACATCACCCCCCACCTGAGGGACCTGCACTGGCTCCCTGTCAGCAAAAGGATATCCTTCAAGCTCCTCATCCACGCACACAAGGCACTCCACAAGACCGGCCCAGCCTACCTCAACAGACGGCTCTCCTTCTACATCCCCAACCGCCAGCTCCGCTCCGCCAACCTCTCTCGCCACCGTCCCGTGCATCCGAAGAACAACCACCGGCAGGAGATCCTTCTCCCACCTCGCCTCCAAGACATGGAACACCCTCCCACTGAGCCTACAACAGACCCAAGACCTGCTGACCTTTAGGAGGATGCTCAAGACCTGGCTGTTCGATCAGTAGCGGCCCCTCCAGCGCCTTGAGACACTCACGGGTATGTAGTGCGCTTTACAAATAATTGATTAATCGAGTGATGTAGTTACCTAAATGCATGTGAAAATCTGAATAGACAGCGCTGGGAAATGCCACGGTCTGTCTGAAGCATACACCAAAGCATTTAATACTATTCAATGTTTTTGGGTCGACCTATATTTTAGTCTAGATCCTTTTGTGCGTGAGTATAAAGTTGTACTCCCGCACAATCGATTCATCTATAGGTACCATCTTCCAGTTTGGCCAACTCGTTATTTAGTTAAACAAGCATTGGCATAGCCAATAGGTCTCGCTTTTGGGACCTTATAAGTATTTAGTTTTGCAGCACAATATCCTTGGTGCAACAACATCAACTGTTGCATGGCTAAACACTTATAAGGTCCCAAAGGTGAGACCTGTTGGCTATGCTAATGCTTGTTTAATTCTCTCGATGCTTGTCCACCTCTCTTGAAGGCATTGCTGTCAGGTTGGTTGGATTGTGGTGTCACACTGCACTGAGCAACTTCCTCCCACTTAATAAAAGTACAACATTGGGATTCACCTTGTGTCCAAGACAGATCTCTTCCTGAAGGTAGCACAGGTAGGGATAAGAGGACATTTCCAGGTGCATGACTAAGGGAACAATATCATTGGTTTGTTCGTTCAAATGAACCCTTAAACTTTGTGACCTCAGTAGCCGTCAGAGCTCCACTGGTAATACGTGCCTAACTGATGCTGAAAAGTACTTAATATTGCAAAGCTTATCAAAACCCAAACTACTAATGTTCAGACGATACGCAGCACATTTTTAAATTCAATTTGAAAGGAATATTGAGTTAATAAAAACAGAAATAAAGAAAAGTATGGGAAGCTATGTTTAATGCATAATCCTCAAAGGGAAATGTAACATTATAATATATTCATGCAATGGAAGATAAAGCATGATTTATAAAATATTACAATGAAATTTCTGTTATTTTAGGTCTGGCTTAGAGACCGCTTTACCTCAACTGAGGGACTGATGTTCCCCCACCTAAAAAAGAAATCATAACTGCGCTTCTAGAATGGCAGCCACGTTGGAAACCACTCGTATAAAAATGCCATTTCTGATGGATACATCTGCCAGTGGATTCCTCACCTTGTGAATATCCCCTGCGCCAGCAACATTCGGAAACTTTTGTAGCAGTCCACGCCGATGGGGTCGAAGATGACGTCACAGAGGCACGGCTCCGCTCGCGACTCCACTGACGTCACCGGCTCCATAAGAAGACCTCCTCGGCGTGATGACGTCAGTTCCCTTTTTTCCGCGCCGACGACGCCAACGGATTTCGGGAATCGTTACTGGTAGCTTTACCTGTTACTTTGTGTTTATTCCGAAGTTTCTCTGTCTTTCTTCGAGAATGTCGGCAAGGAAGTCTGGTTTCAAGCCTTGCCATGAATGTGGCAAACACATGTCCATCACTGACCCGCATGACGACTGCGTTTGGTGTTTGTCATCGGACCACGATGTTGAAGGATGTTCGTGTTGCAGGAAGATGAGCTCGAAGGCTCTTAAGGAAAGAGAGGCAAAGCTCTTTATCGCCCGGATGAAGAGAAAGGAGAAAAGAGGTAGAAGAAGATCCAGGTCGAGGTCGAGGTCGAGGTCGGCTTCCAAGTCGACTTCGGGGCATGCTTCAAAGAGCAAGAAGCATAAGAAGAAAAGGAGGCATTCGTCTCATCATAAGGCCTCGACGTCGAAGTCTAAATCACCTGCTCGGCGTCGAAGGGAGTCAGTGTCTCCTTCTCCTGTCCCGGCTTCGCCTCTTGCTCCTTCTCCTGTGTTTTCTCCTGCTCCGGCTGATTCGCCGGTGCCGGCGTCCTCTCCGGCGCCGATGGCTTCTCCAGGTCCTGCAGGTCCTTCGGCTCCGTCTCCGACACCGGCCCAGGATGAGGATGATCAGGCTCCGGGTGAGTCTGTGACGCCGCAAGTTCCACCGTCGGCGCCGGCAGGCCCGAGTCCGGTGTTACCTGACCAGTATCCGGCATTCCCTAATCCAGGTCAGGACCCCTCGCATTATCTCAATGCGATGTATGGGGTGTTCTCACGGGCCATGTATTCCTCTGGTGCACCTATGGGTCCGATGGCTTTTAATCTGGGAGTGCCGCAGGTTTATCCTCAAGCACCGTTTATGCCTTTCTTCCCAGCGACGCCGTCTTGGCAGATGCCGGCGCCGAAAACATCGACGCCGCTTCCCTCTTCACCGGCGCCGACTCGACCTCGTTCGACGCCGGCTGCTCCAGCTGATCCGCGTTCGACGCCTCTGCCGGCGCCGTCGGATTCGATCACGGCGCCGCCGACGCCGCAGGTGCGGATCCGTTCCAGGAGGGAGGCGCAGAGAGTGCTGGAGGAGAGGCGCTATCTTATGGATGAGGCTGAAGAGGGAGAACTGGTCGAATCCGATGAGGTGTTTGACGAGTTGAAGGAGGCAAGTGGGTTGGATTTGTCTCCGGAGTGGGAGATCACTCCTCCTTCAGATGAACCTTCTAAAGACGCGGCACCTTATCATGCTGTAATCAGAAAGGCTGCAGAGTTGTTGGACCTTCAATTGCCATCTGTTGAGTTCAAGTCCAATATCTTGACTGAGGTGTTGCACTCTCCAACTGCGGTGTCAGAGCCGCTGTTGCCTTTTAATGAAGCAATATTGGAGCCTGTGTTGGATGTGTGGCGCAAGCCTTTTTCGGCTCCTGCGGTGTCCAAGGTGGTTGCAAGGAGATATAGGGTGGCTCCGGGGGATCCTGAGTTTTTGTCATCACACCCTTCACCTGAAAGTCTGGTCGTTCAGGCTGCTTGTTCTGGACGTTCAAAAGGTGCATTTCCTCAGGTCCCAGGGGACAGAGAGGCCAAGAAGGTGGACCAATCAGCCAAGAAAGTCTTTTCTTCAGCCAGTATGGCATTAAAGTCTTCTAATGCGACTTGTTTATTGGGGCGCTATATCCATGCGCTTATGGATTCAGCTAAAAAGTTGGCACCGAAGCTGTCGGAGGAGGATAGGGCAGGCTTCAGTGAAGTACTGTCGGATGCCCAGGCGGCTGCTCGCCAGGTTATACAGAGTGGCTTGGATACAGCAGACTCAGTTGCCAGGGTCATGGGATCTTCAGTTGCCACCAGGAGGGGTGCATGGTTTAAGTCCTCCGAATTTTCTTCGGATGTCGAGTCGACCTTGTTGGACTTACCTTTTGATGGGTCTGGTCTGTTCGGGAAGAAGGCTGATGCTGCTCTCGAGCGCTTCAAAGAGAGTAAGGCTACGGCTAGGTCGTTGGGCCTTCAATCCCAGCCGAGAGGTACTTTCAAGAGGTACAGAGGTTTTGGAAGGGCGAGTTTTCGTTCTTATAGACCAGCCCAGCAGCAGCAACCAACAGCAGCAGCAGCAAAGCTCCAAGGGATATAGAGGAAGACTTAGAGGTCGCTCACGTGGCCGTCAACTCTCCTCCTCCTCTTCCTCTTCCTCAGCCCCTCCCACCACCGCAAAACAGCCCTAGATTCGACATTCCGGATCATGTTGGTCCTGTGGGGGGCCGGCTTACCCATTTTCTGCAAGATTGGGAGTCTGTAACTACAGATCTCTGGGTTCTGGATCTTGTAGAAAATGGGTACGCCCTTCCCTTTCGGGAATTCCCTCCAATTTACCCTCCTTGCCAGGGTGCTTGCTCGGAGGACCACCGTCTTCTCCTGCAGGAAGAAGTCCTGAAGTTGTTTCAGAAAGGTGCGATAGAGGTGGTTCCGGAGCAGGAGAGGGGTCAGGGATGCTACTCCCGGTATTTTCTGATCCCGAAGAAGGACGGCAGATTGCGTCCGATACTAGACCTCAGAATCCTGAACTTTTACCTGAAACAGGAAAAGTTCAAGATGCTCACCCTTGCGCAGGTTCTTCAGGCGCTGAATCAGGAGGACTGGATGGTGTCGCTCGACTTGCAGGATGCGTATTTTCACATCCCCATTCTGAAGTCGCACAGGAAGTATCTCCGTTTCACGGTAGGGTCGCAACATTATCAGTTTGCGGTCCTCCCGTTTGGTCTTACTTCGGCACCTCGAGTCTTCACAAAGGTGATGGCAGTGGTGGCAGCCCATCTCAGAAGATCGGGAATTTCGGTTTTCCCTTATTTGGACGACTGGCTGATCAAGGCGGAGTCGTCGGAGAAGGTGCTGTGTCATCTGCAGGATACAACTCGGCTGTTGTACAGATTGGGTTTTTCGATCAACGTGCCCAAATCTCACCTGGTGCCCTCTCAGCGCAACCTGTTCATAGGTGCGGTACTGGACACTACTGTGTGTCGAGCATTCCCTCCTCCTCAAAGGATTCTCGACATACAGGAAATGATTCCTTTGTTTTTCAGCGGAGCGGTTGTTCCAGTTCTGAAGGTCCTTCGCCTGCTCGGTCTGTTTGCTTCCTGCATACTGTTGGTCAACCATGCACGCTGGCACATGAGGGCGCTCCAGTGGTGCCTCCGCAAGCAGTGGTATCAGCACAAAGGGGATCTCAGGGAGTCTGTGAGGATCTCCAGAGAAGCTGCAGCGGATCTATCTTGGTGGAGCGTGGAGGGCAATCTGTCTCAAGGAAGGCCCTTTCATCTACCTCCATCGGTGACCACAGTGATAACGGATGCATCCACCTTAGGGTGGGGTGCGCATCTGGGGGAACTGGAGATCAAGGGTCTTTGGTCTCCAGAGGAAAGGTTGCTTCACATCAACCTTCTGGAGTTACGGGCGATACGCTTGGCGCTCAAGGCCTTCCTCCCTTCCCTTCGCGGTCAGTCTGTTCAAGTCCTGACGGACAACACTACCGCGATGTGGTATATAAACAAACAGGGAGGAGTGGGGTCTCTTTGTCTCTGCAGAGAGGCCCTGCGTCTATGGTCCTGGGCTCAGGACCATCAGATTTGTCTGATGGCAAATCATCTGGCCGGGGTGCTGAACGTGCGTGCGGACAGTCTCAGTCGGCAGTTCTCCGCCGACCACGAGTGGAGGCTCCATCCGGAGGTAGTTCGTCACGTCTTTCGGACGTGGGGAACTCCTCGGGTGGATCTGTTTGCCACTTTCGAGAACGCGCACTGCCTGTCATTCTGCAGTCTCCAGTATCCGATGCAGGGGGCGTTGGGGGACGCGTTTCAGTTGAGTTGGGGCTCACGACTCCTTTACGCGTTTCCTCCCATACCCTTGATTCCTCGGGTTCTGAGGAAGATTCGCCAAGACCGGGCCCAAGTTATATTGATCGCCCCGGATTGGCCAAGAAGGGTGTGGTACACAGATCTTCTCCACCTCTCCTCGTGCCCTCCGCTCCGTCTCCCTCTGAGGGCAGACCTCCTCTCGCAGTCGGAGGGGCAGGTTCTACACCCCCACCTCCAGAGCTTACACCTTCATGCCTGGAGATTGAACGGGGCAACCTGAATTCTTTCTCTCTCCCGCCAGATGTGGTGGATGTTATTTTATCGGCCAGGCGACACTCCACCAAATCCATATACTCCTATAGGTGGTCTAAGTTCGTTCTCTGGTGTGGAGAGAGGTCGATTGATCCCTTGAAGGCTCGTTTGTCTAACATTCTGCAGTTTGCTCTTTCTCTTGCTCAGCAAGGCTTTGCTGTGGCTACTGTAAAGGGATATTTATCTGCTTTGTCGGCTTTCCTATGCCTGCCGGATCAGCCGTCCTTATTTAAATCACCTATTGTGCTTAGGTTTCTCAAGGGCCTTACGAATAAATTTCCTCCTACTCCCTTTATTGTACCTCAGTGGGACTTAAACCTTGTACTGACTTATCTTATGGGTTCTCCTTTCGAGCCCTTACATAAGTGTCCCTTGAGGCTGTTGTCTTTTAAGACGGTTTTCCTCGTTGCTATCACTTCGGCAAGGAGAGTAAGTGAGCTTCAAGCTCTTAGTTCAAAACCCCCATTCTTGACTGTGCATGCTGAACGAATGGTTCTCCGGACCAGGGCTGTGTTTTTGCCTAAGGTGGTAACTCCCTTCCATCTGGGGCAGTCCATTACCCTTCCTACCTTTTATCCTCCCCCTCACCCTTCCAAGGAGGAGGAGAGACTTCACCGCTTGGACCCTAAGAGGTCGGTGAGCTTTTACCTGGACAGGACTAAGGACTACAGGATTGATGACCAGCTCTTTGTGGGCTTTGCTGGCTGCAGAAAGGGTCGTGCGGTGCACAAGCGCACCCTTTCAAGATGGATTGTGCTATGCATCAAGATCTGCTACTCCCTAGCTGGTAAGGAGCCTCCGGAAGGTTTAAGAGCTCATTCCACTAGAGCAAAGTCTTCTACCTCTGCTTTGTCTAGGGGTGTTCCTGTGGAGGACATTTGTAGGGCGGCAACTTGGGCCTCCCTTCACACCTTTGCAAAACATTATTGTTTAGATTCTGAGGTGAGGAGGGACGGACATTTTGCCCGTTCCGTCCTTCAGGATTTTCTGGTATAGGGGGATGGACACCCTCCTCCGGGAGTGGGGACTGCTGTGGAATCTATTCACAAGGTGAGGAATCCACTGGCAGATGTATCCATCAGAAGAACAAGTTACTTACCTTCGGTAACGCTTTTTCTGGTGGATACAGTATCTGCCTGTGGATTCCTCACTGACCCACCCGCCTCCCCGTTGTCCATCCTTCTATTCCAGTGACTCTATGACGGTAATTCTATTGATGTTTTCAAATGTATTTATGACTGTCAAGGACATTGGGTTATTTCTAGTGCTTTGATGTTTCTTTTCCACACTGTGTGTGTTGATATGCATATTGTGTACTGTGTATGCTGTTTATGTACATATTGCTGTCAGTCCGTCCGTGTGCCTCGAAGGCACGGAAAAAAGGGGCGGAACTGACGTCATCACGCCGAGGAGGTCTTCTTATGGAGCCGGTGACGTCAGTGGAGTCGCGAGCGGAGCCGTGCCTCTGTGACGTCATCTTCGACCCCATCGGCGTGGACTGCTACAAAAGTTTCCGAATGTTGCTGGCGCAGGGGATATTCACAAGGTGAGGAATCCACAGGCAGATACTGTATCCACCAGAAAAAGCGTTACCGAAGGTAAGTAACTTGTTCGTTAGAATGACGGTTGCCTGCATTTCTCCAAATGATCCCCAGATTGCAGTAACGTTGTTCTGACTATTAGTATGCAAACCTGGGTTTGTACCTATCAAACAATTACATGACTCTCCCATTGTGTGACTGGAGTTAAATGTACACGCACCTTCTGTATTTTTTTATACAAAGCTTGATAAAACTCAGAGATAAAAGTCAAGTTCGGTATTCTTATATTTCATCTTGAATCCAACAGAAATCTGACAAACGTCCACAAAGACACCTATCAGCAATATTTCCATTCGAACATGGCTCCAGTGTTCGCATCCGGCTCTGTCAAATATTGGAAATGGTTTGTGGGTACACTTACTGGTGCTTCCCAATACCTCACAGCAGTGGTGACTAACTCTACGAGCGTGACGTCACAGGTGTGAGTTCACTTGGGGGTCTCCTACAGACAGGTATCATTTACTTGTTCATAAAGCTGTGAACATTTGAATGTACCAGAATGGTTCCCCCGGAAGTAGCTTGTTTTCGAAACAGGGGAATAACTGAGCTGCTATTGGTCAAAACCTTTAAGTTTGAACATCTGATTGGTCGAAGGCTGGCCACTGAGTGCCTTGATTGGCATGGGGCGGAGCAGACAAAAAAAGGTGGAAAAATTAAAACTGCATAAAACAACGTAAACTGAGAAGATACGCTTTGGATAGTCGCAGCTCAGAGCGTTGTGGACTTTGGAAAAGAGATGCTTGTCCGGATTCTGGTGGGTTTGTGTGGTTTGTTTTATCGCGTCTGAAACGTGCGTGACATTGCCGCGCGCTGGCTCGGCTTTGCAGGGTTTGGTGAGGCTCACAGCTGTGTTCGTAGCTTGGTCGACGGTTGTGACCCGCAACATGCGGTTCCCGGAAGTAGAACAGAGCATTTTTAGAGCATACGTGATAACCGTTCCAGACACCCCCTTCGAACATGTTATAGAGAGAAAGGTGGAGTGTTGTATTTGTTCATAAACATAATATTGTTACGATGAATGCTTTGAGAACTCTGGTATTTGACGACTGTGTATTAACTTTAAGGGTAAACAAAAAACATGACTGCTGTACTTGGGCATGTTTATGTTAGGACCCGTTTGCATCTGCAACAAGTGCACGAAAGACCATGAAAGCGATCGCGGGGACGCGCTCTGTGGTCGGGGAGGGGTGGAGTGAGGTGCGCTGCATTGGAGAGGCGGAGCGAGGCACGCGCACTTGTGCACGTAATCGCAAGTTGGTGTCCAAGCCTTTGGTAGCACTTTTAAAACCCGCTTACAAAATGTCTCGCAGAGCAGCGCATGCTCTGACTCAGCGAGACCTAAAAATCCGTGTCTGGGTGATATGTTTTCATTTTCAATTACACTAAACCCGCTGTATTTAATTTTCTAATGTCTCAAACTGAGAGCATGCCGTTTTCTACAAGCACATAACATAAAGAAAATGTCAATTACGTTATGCACGTTGGCCAAAAATAATCACAATTTAGTGATCCTAAAAACTGTAAACGGCTCTAAATGGTATGTTCAAGATATATAACGCAAACTAGGCCCAGTGGCATAGGGCGCTTTAAGTGAGCATCGAATTACATAACACATGTTAGGCACAGGTAGGTTGCACTATTAGCCCAAAAAGAGAGGCTGTTGAGTCGAAGACGAGTCTCGAACCTTCAACTCTCGTGTCAAGGTCAGCATCACTGGCTGTTATGCAACATATCCTCCTTTTTCTCCAGTTTACTCACCGGACACGTTTTGCTGAGGGTTTACCTGCACTAGCAATAATTTTTGCATAGGCTCTTCATGCAAATCAACTTTAAATTTAATTTGGTTTAGGCCGGAGACATCGGCGCGAGGTACAGAGGTGAATTTGCTGCTGCTTTCTGCTGACCCGCTGAAAAATGCGCGCAACTGCTCGCGAGAAGCTCTCGCTCCTCAGTCGAGTGTTAGTCTGTACGTAAGAGAGCAGCCAGCAGAGCTTTCAGTCGGCAGGCATAGAGCCTCCATAAATGATGCAAATGGCTCAGGGGCGAAGCAGGGCTCTGCGAGGATAATATGGGGGTTTACCGTCAGAGCGAGCGTGGAACCCAGGCGTGCTCTGATGCGAGCAGACACCTCCAGCCATCCGAGCCATCTATCCGCCTTCTAACTCTCCCAGACTGCACAGGCAGGGGACACTCTGTGCCTGATACTAAGTAAAAGAGGGGCCGACGGCATCTGCGTATTCAGATGCGATTAGAAAACACGCATGTCTCTCTAATTTCTGCCTCGGCAGAGTAGCGCTCAGTTCTCCGAACAACCAAACGGTGTAGTCATCGAGCTGACAGCGCATCAAAAAAATACACCGGGATGGCACATGAGAACATATTGAGGGTAATTCACACAATGCACACATGCATTGAAAGCAATACCACAGCAAACAGATGCAGCCTGTGAGAAATAGCGATATGTGCTTTGCAGTCTGGACTGGTTTCACACAGAAAACGCACAGATATCACTTTTGACGACAGATTTGTCCTCTGTGACTGCGTCGCAGTTGTTTCTTGAGGGCAAACATTCTGCGTAACAGGGGTTATTGGGCCCTGGGTGTAATTAGGAGATGCACCAATTAAACATCTTCCCAGAGGTTACACGAGTCTGCTTACAGTGTGTCTTTGCATTGATGACCTGCAGATGATTTCTCGTTCTCCCTGGCTATTCTTGGTGCTTATCCGAGGGTGCTCATCCGAAGACAATGTTTTCACCAGGAAAAAAAATCCAACTCCGCGCAGGCTTGCAAGCGAGCCGTGCCCGCAGACTGAACAACTGTGGCCACGCAAATTAAAAACAGATGGCCCCTGGGCGCCACTGCTGGCTCCCGAGAGCAAAACGCTCTGGGAGTAAACATTTATCACAGTGGCTGAAAAAGTAACCTGATACTGGAATGCAGCCTGCCATCCAGCTGGCACACTGCTGGCCGCTGATGACTGCGCTCACAGATGTGTGAGATGGAAGTCCTTACTATAAGCCTAACAGTGCAACGCATGCGCGCTGGCTCAGGCGAGACCTAAAAAGGAGAAAGAAGGAAGACAACATGGGAAATCAGTGACAAAGAGGGTAAGCATGGATGAAAAAGGTCTTCCAAAAGTGTGATAAAGACACAGGCAGTGTGAAAAGATGTAAGAAAGAGGCATGGGTGGAATAAAGACGAGTCAGCCTTGATATTCAGCATACCTGGCAGCTTTAGCTGCAAGGCGAGTTACTAGGAAAAGCTTTAGGCTTGTATTTTCCTTCTTTCATTCTTTTCTTTCTTTCTTTTCTCCTTTCTTTCTTTCCTTCTTTCTTTCTTTACTTCTACAAATTAAGCACTTTTGGGCTGATACATATCCATTTATCAATGCCTGGTTTTGTAACAAAACGGCAATAGGGAAAAATTCAGACAGCTATTCTGAGGCTCATCTATCAAGAAGGGGTATGTGCAGGTGAAATTGGGCATGGAAGAGAGTTTGCATCACCAAGGTATTTTCACCTTCCAGGGCCATTTCAGATACCCTGTATCTTACAAATCCAGCCTTGAAGGTGTACCTCTTCCTGGCTGTTATACATAATAAGATAGGTGTCGGGTCACAGAGCATTATGCTTGTAATTTATTGTGTGCTCTCTCATTTCTCCATAAGGGCACACTGGGAACGCTTTTGCTCTTGAAGGTGTGGACAGGAGCTGCTTCTGCTTCTCCTAGCATGCTTATGGTGGTGCTTATGCCCACTGTAGCTGGGTGTGTGGCAGAGTAAAAGTACACGGCTGGTCACAAGAAATTAACTATTAATTTGCCATTGTAGAGCCCCAAGAAAAAATTGATTTATTCAGGGAGAGCTGGCTGGCTGATGTCTAAGCAAAGTATTGAAAGAGACTGCTGAATCTCGATCATAGTTGCATGGATTCTACAGCATGACTACTACATGAACAGGTTAAAAAAATCAGGGTGTATTTTCTCAGCAATTTTATCTGCTTATAAAAACATCAAGTGCTGCTGAGCGTTAGCACATTAGTAATCCCTATGCTGCCCTATTTCTGATGAAGATTTCTACATTAAATGTTACAAGTACGTTTTCAAGGGCCAATTATCAGATCTAACAGCAGAAATCTCCATGTTGGGGCCACAATAGGTGATATTGAAGTTTGGCTCCTATTGTCATGAGTAGGGCTCACCAGAAAACATAATGCGGCCCTTCAAATAGTATATTCTACGGATAAAACCAGCACCCCTCATTCTTTCCAGTGAGTGATACTTAATGGAATCTTTTAGGGATGGGAAGCTGTGTAAACTTTTGGGGACCAGTTTTCACTAGTGAAGTTGATCTAGTAAGAGGCTCTCAAAAGAACCCAGGCTTCAAAATGGGTGCACGCAAATATTCCCCACTCATAGTCAATTGTGGTTAATTCCTGATCATCTCTTCCATGGCAGATGTTGGGATGTTTAACATTGGAGACAGCTGATTATAGTTGAAAGCCACAGAGCCTTTTACCATTACTCCTGCTGCAGCTTCCCAATGAGCCCCTAGAAAATCCATGCAGTGTATTATAACATTTATGCAGCACTTTCTACCCCTGTGTGGGGTGCTGAAGCACTTACCTACATGGGTAGCAAGCTACATCGTATAGGGTGTGTGCCTGGAAGTGTGTTGTCGTTGTTTTCCTGTGTGGCAAGTGTTTCTGTGTCATGCGTGTGGACCACCGAGGTGTGGTTATCATGCTATAGGATGCAGCGCTTAACAGTTTGATGGATGGAGACGTGGGAGAGATAGGCACATAGTTTATCGTATTCAGTAAGATGGCAGCTTTGAGCAGCTCTAGAGACCCCTGTATGTCCTTTCTTATGTTCATGATCCACTTAGAGTATTACTGCACTGGGTTGTCCATTCTGAAATATTGCATTTATAGCTTATCGTGATGAGCAGGCATAGATTATAGAGATACGGTGGAGAGATATGCTGGGATGGGCTTTGTTATTATCATCCCATATCTGATTGTCATTGTAAGATTTCCAGAAGCGGCTGTGGTATGCATGTAGATGGGACCTGCAGTGGTGAATTAAATTAAAGTCCTCTATTGTCCAGCAGCATGTGGTAGATCTCTCCAGTCATTCTATGCCTGGTCAAATGGTTATGGGTGGTTTATTGCTGCGGTCTAGTTTAGTATTGGATGACCAACATGACCCTTAACATATCCATCAAATGTAAAAGTAATTGTCAAGCAGTAAAGGGAATTGATGTGCAGCCTGTAAACATCTGACTGGTGAGTGTTATATTAGCTTCAGCTTGGCTCATATATTGTATTGTAATTGCATTTATGTAGCACTCACTACCCTGATAAGGCATTGTTGCACTTTACATCAGGAAGCACACTGCTTCAGAACACAGGGTAAGTGTTTTTATTTTTGGTTATTGTTGCTTAATGGGATTAGCCTTGCACCCTTAAGAAAACCATGCCATAAAATTATACCAGTTTCGATGTGGTGCATTAAATTAATAGGAGTTAGGGAGTTAGGTGTGATTTTTTATTTATTTGGGGGGGGTATGCGAATTCATGCATTGTCTGGCAATATTAATAGATGTGCTACAGCAGATTATGTATTGTTTAGTGGCGGGGGGTATGACTTTTAAAGAAGAGGTTGTAATCTGTGGAATGAGGTGTAGGCAAATTGGAGAGATACAATGGAAGGGATTAAGGTAAACTTGAAAATCACTTAGGGTAGGTTGTACTCAAAGAAAGGAATCATGGAAAAGACAGAACGGGAGGAGAGAGTTCTTTGAAAGAAAAAAGGTGAGATGACAAACAAAATTTTTAAATCAATGTCAGTTTCCATTCAGGATTTTTGGAAATCCTGCAGAGGCTTTATGTGCTAGCAAGCACAAACTGTAGAAGGAAACAAACATATTTGTACGTTTTACAATACTACTGTACAACATGAGAACCCCAGCATGCATACACACGATCACCATCCACAGGTAAATCCAATAACAATTATGCTTTAATTTTCTCACAGAATCTGATAGAAGCTAAACACAAAATATGCATGTTGCACTTTAAAGGTTTGTGTAGAGATTCTGTTTCCCTTTTCCTCGGATGATCAGAGAGGGATGAAAGAGGAAAGCGTCTTTTTTAGTGAGTTTGTGTGTAATAATTCTTCTCGGGGCAAATAGTGCTGTGGCTGTCTCCAATCTGGAGCACTCACAGCATAAGCACAATGAAGTGTGAGCTCTTTTATCTGTCTGCCATTCAGCCTTGCTGCAGGAGTAATAAGGCACATAAAAGAAAAAGGCCTGCCTAGAAAGTTCCATACCTGAGCAATAGAAACTGTGGTCCCACCCCTAAAACTTCCCAACTACCAACCTTGCAGTGCTTAGGAACACAAGTAATTAGCAGTCAAGTCAAGTCAAAAGATTTGCGTTATTCGGTTAATATTAAAACCATCAAAGCACGGTACAATAATTCATGGTACGGGCAGGTACAAAAGAATTTCACAAGAAATATAATACAAAACATTGGCGCAAAACACAATAAAAGTATGTCCAATAAATAAATCTAATTAATTACAATTCTCTAAAAACATTTCTACATCACATTCCAAGTATCATAATTAAAAAACGGTACTCCGAAGGCCTGGGGATCATTACTAATAGGATTAAACCCTATTTCTGCGCCTAATGGCACCTGTAATGAAGCTTGCTACCCCAAAACATACCACAGGGGAGTCAAGCATTTGCAAATATACCAATGCAGGCCTCACTTGCACAAAGTTTTGCTTCTTCAGGATAGGCACAATGTATTTTTTACGGAGTAAAGAGTAAAATTCACAAAAGAAAACCATGTGCAACAAATTTTGTTCGGAAGTATTATCACAGGGGCAAGGCCCCAGGGTTCCTTCTTTGAAGAAACCCTTAGGGTGAGCCAAAAGCCAGGGAAGCATGCCATGTTTAAACCTTATTAACAGAAACAGATGAAAAGGTTTGTTTATAAAGGTCAGGTAAAATTGAATCCCTCTGACTGTACTTAGCATGACAAACCTCCTAACTGTCGGCTTTCCCAATTCTTCTTCTTCCCTTAGTGACATGGCTTTGCTCAAGAATTGACTCTTCACGGTTTTTATTTTCATTTTACTCAATGCACATGGCCTATCAAACAATTCAGGGCACCCAAGTGACTTCAGATTATTTCTAACGTACCTAAACCAAGGGATAGACATAGCCCCATCAAGGGACAGGCAATCTTGTACGATAAGTTGACCTAAATTTGGGGGTTGCTGGGCCCACACTCTAAGCCAACCTAGTAATGGGGCAACAGAAATCTCATCAGTAAGATAACCCATCCCGAGATCTTCGTGAATATTAAAAATTGAAGTGGAAGGAGGAAGGGACAGCAGTTTACGGAAAAAAATATTTTCCACTATTTGCATTTCTGCCGAGGTCTTATAACCCCATACCTCACTACCATATAGGGCCATGGGTAAACACTTAGCTCTATAAATTTTCAATAATGCAGGTAGTGGTCTACACCCCAGACGCTTTGCAAAACCCAACAACGCTCCTGTGGCTCTAGCAAAAGTATTCTTTTTTTGGGAGCGTTGCATAACCCAGGAGCTATTATCATCAAATACGATCCCCAGATATGGGAAAGTCTGTACTTTTGTGAGTTCCTGGCCATTACAATAGAATTTAACCCTTTTGGCTCTTCCCGCACCTATTGTCATGGAATGAGATTTTTTTAAATTAATTAATAAGTCTAAAGAGACCATAAAATCATTAAATCCATTTAAAAGCGCTTGCAAACCTCTTGCTGTTCTCGCCAGTAAAACAGTATCGTCAGCATATAGTAACGCGGGAATCAATTTTGAGCCGGCTCTAGGAATGTCTGTATTGATTGAACTTAAAACCTCACCCAAATTGTTGATGTAGAGCGAGAAAAGCAGGGGAGCAAGAATGCACCCCTGTCTAACCCCTCGCTTCACCTGCCAAGCATTTGATAGACTCCCATCTTCACTATAGCGGACGACAGCAGTAGTGTCCTCATGCATAACGGCCAGGAAGGATATCAATACTGGGTCAAGCCCCAAAACACCCAATAAAGCCCATAATTTTTGCCGGTTCACAAGGTCGAAAGCAGTGGACAAATCCATAAAAGCTAGGTGAAGGTCCCCCTCCTTCGCGACCGTGTATTTCCCGATAATAAGGTGCAAATTAAGGCATTGACCCACTGTACCCTTTCCCGGTCTAAACCCGTATTGAAGGTCGGAAATTATAGACTTATCATCCAACCAATTTGTTATACGAGCAAGGACAACTTTACCCATTATTTTCATGGCGGAATCCAAAAAGAGAAATGGGCCGGTAACATGCCGGATCTTCTCTAGATCCTTTCTTAAATAGTGGAACAATCACGGCTTTGCCCCATGATTTAGGTACACCAGCCTTAGAAGCGGCATTAAAAACAACAGTTAGAAGTTCTGCCCAGAACCCTGGGTCTGCCCGATAAAGATCCGCGGGAACGCCATCTGGGCCTGGAGCTTTACCTTTGGCCATTGTATTGATAGCTTTTGTCACTTCTTCTTCATTAAAAAAAAATTTTGAGGCTAAAATGCTATTCGCGTAGTTCACAGTGTCAGGGTCATCAATTTCTTCTGAATAAAGGCCACTAAAATGGTCCACCCATCTCTCTGGTGGGATTAAACAATCCTTATTAGTATTCTCCAGCTCATTAAAAAGTGGGCTGTTAATCACCTTCCAGAATTGGGTACAGATTTCTTAACTGGGTTTTCCTGAGCTTTATAGATTTTTTATACGCCCTTCTTGCCTCTACAATCTTTTTTAGATCTTTGTCTCTTTCTTTCAATACTAACAAAAGCGCGGAGTGGGCACTGGAACAGGCATGGTCAAACCAGCTTTTAAATTTCTTGGGCCTTGGTTTTCCATGGGTTAACAAATTACCCGGAACTTGTTTGGTTATCCTGTCGAAGGCATAAAGAACTTCCGTTGGAAGCGACTCAGTCGACAAACACAAACTAAAATCCTCATTGTTGTTATTATATAAATTCTCAAGGAAAGCGACCGGAGTAATAACGTCCCATCTCAAGCGCCTACCCTGACTAGAAGAGACTAGATTTGTATTGGATGTCAAAGGCAATAAAATTTCCTTTGCTAATGCATTCACTTTAAGTTCCATTTTAAGCGGATTGTGATCGCTTAAAGGATTTTCAATAACACAAAAGGAACCTACCAAGTCCCTCAGCGGATAAGGTAAAAAAATGTAATCAATCGTACTATTAGCAGTCCCTTCATAACCAGGCCCTCATATTTTTTGGAGCACATTAATTCCTCACTTCACTGTGTGTTCTCCGCCCAGTAGCCATAGGAATACAGGCAATACAATTCCACTGTCTACACACATGTGCACATGTGTTTGTGAGTTCTGTGTGCTGCTTGTAGCAAGTTGGATATGTGTTTTGTGACTGCAAAACTGTGTATATGACGATTGTGTCCATTGGGCAATACAGTGTTTTTCTGTACAAATGGTGATTTCTCTTTAAATTGGATTATGTACTTTTATTTGGGCGTGGCAACCTATATGATGCTGGCCATTGTACTTTGCCCCAGAATACCTGCATGTGTTTGGTGGTCTTGTGCTGTATGCCTCTGCTTCTCTGTACCTACAGTGCCTGTTTTCCTGGTCATTATATAACAATGTGGAGTTTTTGGGTGAGAGTCTGGTGTTAATTGAAAGTGAACCCACAAAGCTTGACAAGTGATTACCAGCTCGGCTTCTACTTTCCAGAATTCCCAGAAGGAAGTACATTGGAGATTTCCCCATCCTAACTTTTTGGGTTTGGTTGACACTGGCATCCAGGCAGTGCCCAAAAGAAGGATAAATAGGGCCCCCAATAGTCTGCAGCTGAAAATGCAACAGTTTTGAAAGAAGCTGGCCAGACACAAGGCTAGGGAAGATTCTACGCTTTATAAGCAAAATCATAAGCTGCAAGCTGCCTCTTCTGAGTGATGTTTGGGGTGTAAATCTAACATTTTAGCAGTTCATTATTGCTCCTAGCCCCTACGAGTACAATTAGCATCATGGAGCTGTACATTGGACCATCTCCCTCTTAGGCTGAGCGGCAGGTGGACTAACCTGTGATGGCATAACAGGAGTGGAATTCTCATGTTTGATGGAGATGGTATGGCACATGTGTGGCTCCCTAGGGGAAAAAATCATACATGTGCCTCCACCAAAATATTGTGAGCTTAGGGAATGTATTTCCTTTCTCACCGTATGAGCAGACTCCGGATTCATTGTTCGGTTCTCCTATTGCGTTAGAAGTGCAAGTGGCAAAAGTTTTACTCCTACAGGATTCTATATCAGAATATCAATAACAAAAATGTGATCTTACATAAATATTGTGCCCTAAATACTGTTTACCTAAATACTACTCTATTGGATGTAGGTTCTTTTTTAAGTTATAAGAGGCTATGTTTTTGTACACAATAATTTGATCTGCTTGCATGACCTCCTGTAATGGTATGTACAGTGGCTAACATTTTGGGTAGAGTCCAACTCAAACATTTGTACCTAATTGTACTCTCTCTCTCTCTCTCTCTCTCTCTCTCTCTCTCTCTCTCTATATATATATATATTCACGACATTCAATTACATAATTCAAAACAATATACATATATGTATATACTCTCTCTCTCTATATATATATATATATATACATGTATATATATATCGAGAGAGAGAGAGAGAGACACACAGAGAGAGAGAGAGAATATATCTATATATATATATTCACTGAAAAAAACATAGGTTTCAAGCATGTTATAGTTAGGAATTAGCATTTAAAAAACCTTAGAAATTTACTGAAAAAACCATAGGTTTCAGGGGCGTTATAGTAAGCTGGACTTTTCACTCATACAAAACCATTGAAATTCCCCGTTATAGTTAGTTCAGCTAACTATAACTCGCGCGCCCGCAATGCACTGCTGATGACGTCACATATAACATCACTCATGACATGGTCAGTGACATCACTCATGACATCACTGATGACATCTCAAATGACATCACTGAGTGATGTCACTGACCATGTCATGAGTGATGTAATATGTGACGTCATCAGCAACCAAAGACCACAAATCCCAGCGTACATTTGTGAAAAGGAACGATCCAATAGGATGGCACACCGGAAGCCAAGAAATCCGTTAAAGACGCAGGGGATGGCGGTATGGTGATTAAATGGACTGCTGATGCGGGCCTCTGAGGAGAAGCTAAACGCTTCGAAACGCGTCAGGCCGAGGGCAGTACCAGGGGATTGGAAGCTGCATGCTGTAAAATAAAAGGTTGTACCTACCTGATGTTGGAGTGCGGTCTCAGTCCGGGGGAAACTTTGAAGAAATTCGTAGCGGCAGTCCCAGCCGCATGAGACGACGCACCACCGCAAAAGCAGCGGACTTGCAGGAGTGAACCTTTCACGTTCCTGATATGCACAGCAGGTCATCATTGCCGGCATGCAACGTTCAATCCTGAAACCTAATGGAGGGTGATTAATTGTGTCCTGAATGGCGTGTCAGCAGTCAAACCCACTGGAGGGTAATTATTGAAAAACCAAAGACCACAAATCCCAGCGTACATTTGTGAAAAGGAACGATCCAATAGGATGGCACACCGGAAGCCAAGAAATCCGTTAAAGACGCAGGGGATGGCGGTATGGTGATTAAATGGACTGCTGATGCGGGCCTCTGAGGAGAAGCTAAACGCTTCGAAACGCGTCAGGCCGAGGGCAGTACCAGGGGATTGGAAGCTGCATGCTGTAAAATAAAAGGTTGTACCTACCTGATGTTGGAGTGCGGTCTCAGTCCGGGGGAAACTTTGAAGAAATTCGTAGCGGCAGTCCCAGCCGCATGAGACGACGCACCACCGCAAAAGCAGCGGACTTGCAGGAGTGAACCTTTCACGTTCCTGATATGCACAGCAGGTCATCATTGCCGGCATGCAACGTTCAATCCTGAAACCTAATGGAGGGTGATTAATTGTGTCCTGAATGGCGTGTCAGCAGTCAAACCCACTGGAGGGTAATTATTGAAAAACCAAAGACCACAAATCCCAGCGTACATTTGTGAAAAGGAACGATCCAATAGGATGGCACACCGGAAGCCAAGAAATCCGTTAAAGACGCAGGGGATGGCGGTATGGTGATTAAATGGACTGCTGATGCGGGCCTCTGAGGAGAAGCTAAACGCTTCGAAACGCGTCAGGCCGAGGGCAGTACCAGGGGATTGGAAGCTGCATGCTGTAAAATAAAAGGTTGTACCTACCTGATGTTGGAGTGCGGTCTCAGTCCGGGGGAAACTTTGAAGAAATTCGTAGCGGCAGTCCCAGCCGCATGAGACGACGCACCACCGCAAAAGCAGCGGACTTGCAGGAGTGAACCTTTCACGTTCCTGATATGCACAGCAGGTCATCATTGCCGGCATGCAACGTTCAATCCTGAAACCTAATGGAGGGTGATTAATTGTGTCCTGAATGGCGTGTCAGCAGTCAAACCCACTGGAGGGTAATTATTGAAAAACCAAAGACCACAAATCCCAGCGTACATTTGTGAAAAGGAACGATCCAATAGGATGGCACACCGGAAGCCAAGAAATCCGTTAAAGACGCAGGGGATGGCGGTATGGTGATTAAATGGACTGCTGATGCGGGCCTCTGAGGAGAAGCTAAACGCTTCGAAACGCGTCAGGCCGAGGGCAGTACCAGGGGATTGGAAGCTGCATGCTGTAAAATAAAAGGTTGTACCTACCTGATGTTGGAGTGCGGTCTCAGTCCGGGGGAAACTTTGAAGAAATTCGTAGCGGCAGTCCCAGCCGCATGAGACGACGCACCACCGCAAAAGCAGCGGACTTGCAGGAGTGAACCTTTCACGTTCCTGATATGCACAGCAGGTCATCATTGCCGGCATGCAACGTTCAATCCTGAAACCTAATGGAGGGTGATTAATTGTGTCCTGAATGGCGTGTCAGCAGTCAAACCCACTGGAGGGTAATTATTGAAAAACCAAAGACCACAAATCCCAGCGTACATTTGTGAAAAGGAACGATCCAATAGGATGGCACACCGGAAGCCAAGAAATCCGTTAAAGACGCAGGGGATGGCGGTATGGTGATTAAATGGACTGCTGATGCGGGCCTCTGAGGAGAAGCTAAACGCTTCGAAACGCGTCAGGCCGAGGGCAGTACCAGGGGATTGGAAGCTGCATGCTGTAAAATAAAAGGTTGTACCTACCTGATGTTGGAGTGCGGTCTCAGTCCGGGGGAAACTTTGAAGAAATTCGTAGCGGCAGTCCCAGCCGCATGAGACGACGCACCACCGCAAAAGCAGCGGACTTGCAGGAGTGAACCTTTCACGTTCCTGATATGCACAGCAGGTCATCATTGCCGGCATGCAACGTTCAATCCTGAAACCTAATGGAGGGTGATTAATTGTGTCCTGAATGGCGTGTCAGCAGTCAAACCCACTGGAGGGTAATTATTGAAAAACCAAAGACCACAAATCCCAGCGTACATTTGTGAAAAGGAACGATCCAATAGGATGGCACACCGGAAGCCAAGAAATCCGTTAAAGACGCAGGGGATGGCGGTATGGTGATTAAATGGACTGCTGATGCGGGCCTCTGAGGAGAAGCTAAGCGCTTCGAAACGCGTCAGGCCGAGGGCAGTACCAGGGGATTGGAAGCTGCATGCTGTAAAATAAAAGGTTGTACCTACCTGATGTTGGAGTGCGGTCTCAGTCCGGGGGAAACTTTGAAGAAATATATATATATATATATATATATATATATATATATAGTGATGTTTACTTTCACGACATTCAATTACATAATTCAAAACAATATACATATATGTATATACTCTCTCTCTCTCTATATATATATATATATACATGTATATATATATCGAGAGAGAGAGAGAGAGACACACAGAGAGAGAGAGAGAATATATCTATATATATATTCACTGAAAAAAACATAGGTTTCAAGCATGTTATAGTTAGGAATTAGCATTTAAAAAACCTTAGAAATTTACTGAAAAAACCATAGGTTTCAGGGGCGTTATAGTAAGCTGGACTTTTCACTCATACAAAACCATTGAAATTCCCCGTTATAGTTAGTTCAGCTAACTATAACTCGCGCGCCCGCAATGCACTGCTGATGACGTCACATATAACATCACTCATGACATGGTCAGTGACATCACTCATGACATCACTGATGACATCTCAAATGACATCACTGAGTGATGTCACTGACCATGTCATGAGTGATGTAATATGTGACGTCATCAGCAGTGCATTGCGGGCACGCGAGTTATAGTTAGCTGAACTAACTATAACGGGGGAATTTCAATGGTTTTGTACAAGTGAAAAGTCCAGCTAACTATAACGCCCCTGAAACCTATGGTTTTTTCAGTAAATTTCTATGGTTTTTTAAATGCTAATTCCTAACTATAACGTGCCTGACACCCATGGTTTTTTAAATGCTAATTTCTAACTATGCCTACAGAGATAGGACATGTGAAGAAAGAAGAAAAAACGCACAGAAAGAAAAAAAAAGAAATGCAGAAAGAAGCAACTGAAGTCCCCAAAGACGAAGAAAAGTGCAGGAAGAAGGATAACGTGCAGAAAGAACAAACAGAAGAGCAGAAAGAAGCCTTGTTGCAAAATCATCCTGTACCCTCAACTTTTTCAGACGGATACTGGTGGTAACTGAGTCTGACTAACCAGTCCTAGAGCCAGTGCTATGTTAAAAGACACTCAGAATACAGTGAAAACACCTACATACACTAGGGAACACTATGCGTTGGGGTCCCCCTGTGTTTAGCATGACCTCCTCTGTCAGCCCCTAGTATATAATAGGGCTGGGGATTTAAACTACCTCTTAAAACGCGCCGCAGGGCGTGTTTGCACACGTCACCTCAGGCCCGTCCCCTCCCTTCCCCACTGTGTAATCACGCCCTGTGGCCGTTTTAAGTTGGGAGATTAAGTCCCCTTGAATCCTGAGGGTCCCTAGGGTCCAACTATACCACTAGGTACCTCCAGTAAGCGCCACAGAGCTGCGTTGCAGAGAGATGTGAAAAGGGGCACAGCCTATACCACCTCTCTGCAACTCAGCGCAGTGACGCTTACTGGAAGCACCTGGTGGGCTAGTTGGCCCCCAGGGTCCCTCAGGATTGAAGGGGAATTATTTCCCCAACTTTAAACGCGCCACAGGGCTTGTTTGCACACGTTAACTCAGGCCCCGTCCCTTCCCTTCACCACTGTGTAAACTCGCCCTGTGGCAGTTTTTAGTTGGGAGATTAAGTTCATTTGAATCCTGAGGGTCCCTAGGGTCCAACTAGCCCACTAGGTACCTCCAGTAAGCACCACAGAGCAGCGTTGCAGAGAGGTGTAAAAAGTGGCACGGCCTGGACCACCTCTCTGCAACGCAGCTCAGTGGTGCTTACTGGAAGCACCTGGTGGGCTAGTTAGCCCCCAGGGGCCCTCAGGATTGAAGGGGAATGATTTCCCCAACTTAAAACGTGCCACAGGGCATGTTTGCACACGTCACCTCAGGCCCCGTCCCCACTGTGGAAACATGCCCTGTGGCCGTTTTTTAAGTTGGGAGATTAAGTCCCCTTGAATCCTGAGGGTCCCTAGGGGCAAAATAGCCCACTAGGTACGTCCAGTAAGCGCCATTGCAGAGAGGTGTAAAAAGGGGCATGGCCTGCACCACCTCTCTGCAACGCAGAGTAGTGGCGCTTACTGGAAGCACCTGGTGGGCTAGTTGGCCCCCAGGGACCCTCAGGATTGAAGGGGAATTATTTCCCCAACTTTAAACGCGCCACAGGGCTTGTTTGCACACGTTAACTCAGGCCCCGTCCCTTCCCTTCACCACTGTGTAAACTCGCCCTGTGGCAGTTTTTAGTTGGGAGATTAAGTTCATTTGAATCCTGAGGGTCCCTAGGGTCCAACTAGCCCACTAGGTACCTCCAGAAAGCACCACAGAGCAGCGTTGCAGAGAGGTGTAAAAAGTGGCACGGCCTGGACCACCTCTCTGCAACGCAGCTCAGTGGCGCTTACTGGAAGCACCTGGTGGGCTAGTTAGCCCCCAGGGGCCCTCAGGATTGAAGGGGAATTATTTCCCCAACTTAAAATGTGCCACAGGGCATGTTTGCACACGTCACCTCAGGCCCCGTCCCCACTGTGGAAACATGCCCTGTGGCCATTTTTTAAGTTGGGAGATTAAGTCCCCTTGAATCCTGAGGGTCCCTAGGGGCAAAATAGCCCACTAGGTAGGTCCAGTAAGCGCCATTGCAGAGAGGTGTAAAAAGGGGCATGGCCTGCACCACCTCTCTGCAACGCAGAGCAGTGGCGCTTACTGATAGCACCTGGTGGGCTAGTTGGCCCCCAGGGTCCCTCAGGATTGGAAGGGAATTATTTCCCCAACTTAAAACGTGCCACAGGGCGTGTTTGCACACGTCACCTCAGGCCCCGCCCCCTCACTTCACCACTGTGTAAACGCGCCCTGTGGCCGTTCTAAGTTGAGAGATTAAGTCCCCTTGAATCCTAAGGGTCCCTAGGGTCAAACTAGCCCACTAGGTACCTCCAGTAAGTGCGACAGAGCTGCGTTGCATAGAGGTGTAAAAAGGGGCGTGGCCTCAGAACACCTGTCTGCAACGCAGCTCCCTGGCGCATACTGGAGATACCTGCTGGGCTAGTTGGCCCTCAAGGACCCTCAGTATTGAAGGGGAATTAATTCCCCAATTTACAACTGGCCAGGGGGCGTGTTTGCAGAGTCCTGCAAGGAGGGGGCGTGGCCTCCGGCGCGACGCCGGTCTTTTATTTATTTTATTTTTTTAAGAAGGAGGGCTGTGTGGCCCCCTTTCTTTTTCTAATTTATTGGTCCTGGGGACCCCATTCCCCAGGGCCTGCACCCTAATTTTTTTTGTTTAAAAAAATAAATTTGGCCCTCCCAAGGCCTTAATCGGCCCCGGGGACCCCAACCCCGGGGTCATGGCTTTTTTAAAAAAATTATTCTTTAGGAGGGGGGCTGCGTTGCCCCCCTCCTCAGGCCACTTATGGCCCCGGGGACCCCATCCCCCGGGGCCGGCCTTTGTTTTTTTTATTATTTTAAAAAAATATATATTTATAGAAACACCTAGAACATGCTGGACAAACCGTATGTACCTATCACCATGACGATTTGCGTGATGTTCATTAAAAGGCGACTATGCATACAATGAATCCTCGTGGAATGTATTTACACCGCTAGTGAAGCTCTGACGTGTCTGACGTCCTACCGTGCCTAATCCCGGTGCCCCCGCCGGTGGGTACTCTACAAGTAGACACCCTTGTTGTTTATTTATACAAACATGGGTAGCTATTGACGGGCACATTTAATACACACACGCACACCAAGCCATTCAAAGGGTTTTCAACAAAAATTCTACCAAACTATGCAAGAAACCCCCCTCACGGTTAATAAAACACACATCCACCGCCGGATGTGTAATACTTTTTATTTTACTCTCTGAAAAGGAGACAAACCTCACTTGAGAGTCACAGCGTGCTCCTAGCTGAGCCCAATGCTGTGTTACACCCACCAGTGCCCGCCGAGTGCCACACACCTCTGTGTTGTATTCCACCAGCTAGTGCGTATCCTATGACACTCTCTAGCCCATGTGCACTGTAACACCACCCTGTAAATATGTCATGCACAATTTGCCTTTGCATGGGTTATATTGCCCCATCTAACGTGCCTTCCTCGATGCCTATGTTATAACGCACAGCGCTATGCCATACATATTACAATCTGGGATCCATATCTTTGTCACAGTGCATATGCAACTTTACACTCCCCAGCACATATTTTATATTACAACTTTAGAGACTGTCATTGCGCACAATGTATTGCATATTATATTTCATGCCCGGTTCATCTTATATCACACTTTTTGGTTCATAGCTTACCATATACTATATCTAGTTTTCATTTTCAATCGTGCTCTCAGGACTATGTTCTATATAACACTGCGTCCATCTACCCTTTTCACGGGGCATTACATTTTGCGATGGGGGGTGGAGGGTCAGGGGGTGTTTCTACCAAGTGAGCCCCGAGTCACAGTCACAAACGTCCTCTTCTTCCTGAATAAAAGTGAGATTATGCTGCATGCTTGTTCATATTTTAAGTAGTTCGCACAGACACACATTTTAAAAACAATAAAGTTCCTAATACCCGCCTTCTCTGAAGAGTTAGCTTGCTGCCCCATCCACCTCCTCCCTATCCTCTGTTGTCTGAATCCATGGACTAGCCTCCTCCCTCCTGCCATGCATGGTCTGATGTGCTGCCACTGCCCTCCATTTAGCATGATGTACCAGTCCACTCCTCCTGCTCTCCATTGCCCAATTCTATGGCCCATCATTGACCTCCTGCTTAGCCTCTGTGCTTAGCTTGCTGCCCCTATTCTCCTTCCCCCTGCCCTCCGATGTCTTTATGCATGCCCCTGCTCCATCCTTTTTGCCCACCATGTTCCATGGACCTGCCACTCCTATCTACTCTGAGTGTTCTGTTGAGCTACCACTCCCCTCCCACCTGCCTAGCATTGTCAGATGACTGTAACCTGTCCCTGCGACCTCCAACCTGCCTGTCCACATGCCATGCCCCAATTCCCTTCCTCCTGTCCTCCATGGTCCATTTCACTGCCACACCCTTTGCCCTCCCTGGTCTGTTGTGCTGCAACTGCTCCTCCTGCCTGCCCCGTGCGGTCTGTTGTGAGGCCCCTTCCCCTGAACTCTCTTGTCTGTGCCCAGGTCCTGACCCTCCCTTCTATCCTCCATGGTCCTTTGTGCATGCCCCTGCACCCTCCTTCTTGCCCATCATAGCCATTGTGCTGCCACTAACCCTCCCGTTTGCCATGCATGGTGTTCTGTGCTGCCATGGCCCCTCCCACCTTCCCTGTGTGGTCAGCTAGCTGCCCCTCCCACCTTCCCTTCATGGTCTGTGTGTATGCCATCATAGTCTCATTGTTGCTCTCCATGGTGTGTCTTGTTTCTAGTGCCCATCCTGCCTGACCTTCATGGTCATCTTGCTGCTCCTGCCCTGCCCCCTTGCCCCCAGCCCTCTGTTTCCATGTGCAGACCCCTATTCCCTCCCTCCTGGCTTGTCTGTTCCATTTTAATGCCCCTGATCCGTCTCTCCTGCCCTTTATGGTCTGTTATGCTGCAGCTTTCTCTCCTGTCTGTCCATTATGGTCAGCTAGCTACCATTGCCTCTTTCCCCTCTGTTCTCTGTTGTCCATGTGCATGGTCCTGTCCCCACCCAATTGCTTTCTATGGATTGTTGTACTGCACTCCCGTCCCGCATGCCCTGTGTGGTGTATTGTGCTGCTGCAAACCCTGATGCCTGCCCTGTAGGGTCAGTTTGGTGCACCTCTCCATGTCCCTCCTGTCCTCTGTTATCCGAGTCCATGTCCCTACCCCAATTCCTCCTGCCTACCATGATCCAATGTACCATACTTGCGAACATTTTGAACTTGGTAAGAGGGAGATTTTGAAAAAAGACTGGGGTATTAATTTTCCCCTTTGAGTTACTTTGAAAAAGAGGAGATTGTAGACAGGAGACAGATCAAATAAAACCCATTTGAGCTTAAAAACATTGGACGTTTCCTGGCTGAAACGGGTCTGTTGGCATGTATGGTTGTACTACCACTGGCTCTTCCTTCTGCCCACAATGGTCTATTATATTGCCACAGCCTCTCTTGCCAGTCCTGTATTGTTGGTTTGTTGCCCCTGCCCCCCTTTTCACTGCCATCCATAGTCTGTTGTGCTGCCACTGCCCTTCCTGCCAGCCCAGTGTGGTCAAATTGTTGCCTCTGCACTCTCCTACCTGCCTTCAATTTTCAGAGTCCGTGCCCCTGGCCTCTGCCTCTCAACAGTATCCCAATGAACAACTAGATTGCTAACATTCTATATTTATTACAAAAGTGTGGAACGCCTGAGGTCATCTTGATGTAATCAAAACTGTAATACCTAGAGCATTTCCTTTAGAAATTACATATATGAGAGGGTCTTAATTGCATCAAAATTATGGTTAGTGCTCTAAAAAACTAAAATGAGGACATATTTTCTGAGTTTTCAAATAGCGACAAAGAACTTTTAAATTATTTGTAATCTTTATGTTTTGTTATCCAGTTGACCACTTGATTAAATGTTGCACCTAGGGGAGAGGATGTGGTGTTATTTCCAGAGCTGCAGACTTTGCAACTGGGGAACCCGGTTGGAGTCTCTGCTTCAGCTCAACATTCTGTGATTCTGGTCAAATCACTTAATCTCCCCATGTCTACAACCAAAATGAATTTGATCTTGTGTGATGTAACCAATGCTCATGTAAAGCACTCCAATACATGACAAGTCTGCACTATATAAAAGTGAAAATACACACAAAATCAGTGTTTTGCACACTTCTGTCATTGGGCTACATATGGGCTACATCTGGGTGATATTTGTGCTGCATTTGGGCTCTTTTGTCTCTGGTGGCCATCTTGGAAGATTTAATTGTTATGAAGTTTCCTAATTTCCTCATTTACTGCAGTCTCCTCAGTAGGAAATGCTTTCAGTTTTTTACTTTGATTCCATCAAGAAGGTATTCAGATATGTCACACATTTGCCATAAATTCTGAATGTTAGCACTCTAGTTGCTCATTAGATTACTGTAGTAAAGCTACTGCTCACCACGGATTGCTGCTGGTATTAAAAGTGCATGTTTCAGTCTGCATGTCAGAATTGTTTTATGAAATAGAAGAGGATTTGAGAAGTCAAAATGTGCCCTAATTTTTCTTTCTGCAGCACTAATCATAATTTCTATGGCAAAATGAACCCCCTCATTTTGTTCCTTTGTAAATTAAATGTTTTAAGTGTTACCACTTTATTCCAATCAAGATGGCTTCAGGTGTGCCATACTTTTGTCATAAGTAAGACTGTTAGCGCTCTAGTTGTTCTTTAGAACACTCTGGGACATTCTGTCATTGGGCTATACTTGGGCTACATCTGGGTGATATTTGGGCTCTTTTGTCTCTGGTGGCCATCTTGGGAGATTTATTTGTTATGAAGTTTCCTAATTTCCTCATTTACTGCAGTCTCCTCAGTAGGAAATACTTTCAGTTTTTTACTTTGGTTCCATCAAGAAGGCATTCAGATGTGTCACACATTTGCCATAAATTCTGAATGTTAGCACTCTAGTTGCTTATTAGATCACTGTAGTAAAGCTACTGCTCACCAGGTAAGTCTGCTGCTGGTATTCAAAGTGCATGTTTCAGTCTGCATGTCAGAATTTTTTTATGAAATAGAAGAGGGTTTGAGAAGTCAAAATGTGCCCTAATTTTTTTGCAGCCTTAATCATAATTTCTATGGCAAAATGAACCCCCTCATTTTGTTCCTTTGTAAATTAAATGTTTTAAGTGTTACCACTTTATTCCAATCAAGATGGCTTCAGGTGTGCCATACTTCTGTCATAAGTAAGACTGTTAGCGCTCTAGTTGTTCGTTAGAACACTCTGTGACATTTTGTCATTGGGCTATACTTGGGCTACATCTGGGTGATATTTGGGCTACATTTGGGCTCTTTTGTCTCTGGTGGCCATTTTGGGAGACTTATTTGTTATGAAGTTTCCTAATTTCCTCATTTACTACAGTCTCCTCAGTAGGAAATACTTTCAGTTTTTTACTTTGATTCCATCAAGAAGGCATTCAGATGTGTCACACATTTGCCATAAATTCAGAATGTTAGCACTCTAGTTGCTTATTAGATCACTGTAGTAAAGCTACTGCTCACCAGGGAAGTCTGCTGCTGGTATTGAAAGTGCATGTTTCAGTCTGCATGTCAGAATTTTTTAATGAAATAGAAGAGGATTTGAGAAGTCACTCAAAAATTGCCCTAATTTTTCTTTCTGCAGCACTAATCATACTTTCTATGGCAAAATGAACCCCCTCATTTTGTTCCTTTTTAAATTAAATGTTTTAAGAGTTACCACTTTATTCCAATCAAGATGGCTTCAGGTCTGCAATACGTTTGTCATAAGTAGGACTGTTAGCGCTCTAGTTGTTCTTTAGAACACTCTGGGAAGCTGCAGTAGAACACAAAGGAATCAACTGACAGTCTCTGCCCTTGTTGGATGTACATGTTTTACTGAGAATGTCAGACTTCATTCTCACATGACTGAGAAAGATAATGTGAATTTACAGAAAATATGCTCTCAGTTTAGCTTATAGATCACCTTCCAAACCTCTGTGGGAAAAGCATGAGAAAATAGTTTTCTCTCAAACATGATTCATGATATCACAGCAGAAGGCTTTTTCTTGCATGAAATACTGACAGCCAATCAGATCTCACGATGAGATGTGTTGTTAGGCTCCGCCCAGATATATCTATCTTTTTAACTCTAATTTTCTCAGGAACTACTGAACGGATTTCCACCATTTAAGCAAAAGGCATGAGTCTGAACTGAGGGCTACCTCTTTGCCAAATTTGGTGTAATTCCGTTCAGCAGAACGGGCTGTAGCTGTGTCAACAGGTCCTATGGGAAAATTCATGGGGAAAACGTGTTTTGGGACCCCCCTTTTCTCTCGGCCCCGCTTGATGAATCACCGTGAAATTTTCAGGATAGGAGCGGACCGGAGCTGGCCAAAAGTTTGGAAAATTTTGCGAAGATTCGTCAATCGGCACCAACGTTATTTCAAATAGAATGTTGTGGATTTCCTATGGAAAATAGGTCCTAACTATAACTACCTACTGGCGACTGCCGGTAGGTAATATATATAAAAATATACATATGTGTATATATATATATATATATATATATATATATATATAAAGTCCAACACTCATTCACTCCTTGGAATGAGCCCGACACATGCAGGGATTAAAACAATTTGGATTTTATTCAGCGAATCACTTACAGCGTGTAGGGATCATAGTTCAAGAAACGCTGTGGCAGACGCGTTTCAGCCGTAAGGCTTTCCTCAGTGCCTGGTTTCAAACAGTTCGTTACAACTGTGGCAGGTTTAAATCTCCTGGTGTTACTGAAGCCACTCCCACAAGCTGGATGTTTCAGCTCCTCCTCTGCATACTGTGATACACCTCACGCTGGGCTTGGACCCGCTGCATGCTGGTCGATGAAGTTCGGCGTGGTGACCACTTCAGTAAGTGGTTGCAACCAGACTCCCAGTGGTGTCCCTCGTTGGCATCCGGACCTCATTTACCAAACTGCGGATCCAAGTAAAATGAAAGGTTTCAGGCTGAGACCAATTGTATCCCCCGCAGTAAACACTGCAGCCTCTCTCCCCGTGCAGTCAATATAAACACCGTGGTAGTGTAACCGCTTGGGGGGGTGACACGTATTCAATACAAAGTCCAAAAGGTGCTGGCTTACGTGTCACACCTGACCGAAAGGGCGTGCCGGTTACCAGTGCCTGCTTACTGGTTTAAACATAAAGTCCAACACTCATTCACTCCTTGGAATGAGCCCGACACATGCAGGGATTAAAACAATTTGGATTTTATTCAGCGAATCACTTACAGCGTGTAGGGATCATAGTTCAAGAAACGCTGTGGCAGACGCGTTTCAGCCGTAAGGCTTTCCTCAGTGCCTGGTTTCAAACAGTTCGTTACAACTGTGGCAGGTTTAAATCTCCTGGTGTTACTGAAGCCACTCCCACAAGCTGGATGTTTCAGCTCCTCCTCTGCATACTGTGATACACCTCACGCTGGGCTTGGACCCGCTGCATGCTGGTCGATGAAGTTCGGCGTGGTGACCACTTCAGTAAGTGGTTGCAACCAGACTCCCAGTGGTGTCCCTCGTTGGCATCCGGACCTCATTTACCAAACTGCGGATCCAAGTAAAATGAAAGGTTTCAGGCTGAGACCAATTGTATCCCCCGCAGTAAACACTGCAGCCTCTCTCCCCGTGCAGTCAATATAAACACCGTGGTAGTGTAACCGCTTGGGGGGGGTGACACGTATTCAATACAAAGTCCAAAAGGTGCTGGCTTACGTGTCACACCTGACCGAAAGGGCGTGCCGGTTACCAGTGCCTGCTTACTGGTTTAAACATAAAGTCCAACACTCATTCACTCCTTGGAATGAGCCCGACACATGCAGGGATTAAAACAATTTGGATTTTATTCAGCGAATCACTTACAGCGTGTAGGGATCATAGTTCAAGAAACGCTGTGGCAGACGCGTTTCAGCCGTAAGGCTTTCCTCAGTGCCTGGTTTCAAACAGTTCGTTACAACTGTGGCAGGTTTAAATCTCCTGGTGTTACTGAATCCACTCCCACAAGCTGGATGTTTCAGCTCCTCCTCTGCATACTGTGATACACCTCACGCTGGGCTTGGACCCGCTGCATGCTGGTCGATGAAGTTCGGCGTGGTGACCACTTCAGTAAGTGGTTGCAACCAGACTCCCAGTGGTGTCCCTCGTTGGCATCCGGACCTCATTTACCAAACTGCGGATCCAAGTAAAATGAAAGGTTTCAGGCTGAGACCAATTGTATCCCCCGCAGTAAACACTGCAGCCTCTCTCCCCGTGCAGTCAATATAAACACCGTGGTAGTGTAACCGCTTGGGGGGGTGACACGTATTCAATACAAAGTCCAAAAGGTGCTGGCTTACGTGTCACACCTGACCGAAAGGGCGTGCCGGTTACCAGTGCCTGCTTACTGGTTTAAACATAAAGTCCAACACTCATTCACTCCTTGGAATGAGCCCGACACATGCAGGGATTAAAACAATTTGGATTTTATTCAGCGAATCACTTACAGCGTGTAGGGATCATAGTTCAAGAAACGCTGTGGCAGACGCGTTTCAGCCGTAAGGCTTTCCTCATATATATATATATATATGTATATCGTTTCAAATTATGTAATTGAATGTCGTGCAAGTAGACATCACCGGACTGGAGACAGAAATGTCACAAGAAAAGAAACGGAAGGCAGACCATATTACTCTATGCTCCCAGGATTTAGAAAAAATCTCCTCCTACATTTTCTCTGGTCCAACTTTTTTGTATTTCCAGATGGTTTGAAAACTCACAGTCAAGCAAAAATGTCCTCCACATTGACTGAACTCCATTATACCTTGTCGCTCTGTAGATGACTCTCAGTCATTCTCCTGGATTTGCTCATTGTTTCGGGCTCCATTTCTGTCCAGTGAGTTTACACTGCACAAATGCTTCTAAATACATACATGCATCAGCTATAAACTATTTTAAGGTCAGGACATTCAGATCTGAACAGAATGGTTTACTTCATAATACATAGTTGTGTAGCACTTTCTCGTACTCACCCATTGTTTGCACTGATGAACTTTGTAAATATTAAACAAAGCAAAACTATAGACCATCGGTGACAGCATTGCCTTCCTTCCTCCCTCCAAGCAGTATTGATGTTCCATACACTTTCTTCAAAGTCACCTCCCTTTATACTCTTAATGTGTTCAAAGCTATGGTAGTTCATCTTAGTTTAAACTAGCTTATCGCCTACTAAATGTGTAGAAAAGCAACGTACAATTTATTTAACTGGAAAGTATGCAACCTGTTAAAAGCTGTAAGTCAAATATTAACTTTCCGACCAAAAACACCAGTACAAAATGTCATAGTACAAAAATATTCAGTAGCTAGAAGGAACCCTGTTTGATACCATATAAAGACCTATACTAGATAAATATTGAAATAAATCTAACTTGGCAAAATCTAAATAAAGTTATATTGAAGGAGACAAAAATATATTTGTTTCTGACTATGCATTGCATTTCAGTGGTCTACTAATAATACATTGAGGCTATTGGCTTTTAATATTGTCTATGGGTTGTTGAAGTTGTGGGGAGCAATGCAAGTATTTAGGACTCTGTCTTAAATCGCGGAGTAGAGCAAAGCAGCAAGACACACATTGAGTGCAGTAATCTCTTCTGTAACTAGACAC
Source organism: Triturus cristatus (assembly GCF_964204655.1). Taxonomy (NCBI): domain Eukaryota; kingdom Metazoa; phylum Chordata; class Amphibia; order Caudata; family Salamandridae; genus Triturus; species Triturus cristatus. The sequence continues at coordinate 249,454,327 of NC_140593.1, forward strand.
TTCCTTAAGCACAAATAACCAAGACATTTAGTTCGAGACAAATGTTGGTAATGGTTTAAAGAAATCCTCCTAGCCTGAGAACTTTTGTTTAAATTGCTACTTTTGTTTTTTTTTATATATAGTTAAGATGGGTGTATAGTAAAAGTAGTTAGCTTCATAAAAACTGATTCATGTAATACAACATATTAGGATAAAGTTCAGTTCAGTATATATTAGGTAACTATTTGCATGTGTTGACAGTCTTTTTGAGCAGTATCTATTAATTAACAGAACAAAGGTAGTAATGTAAAAAAATGTAAACCTGTAAACTTACGTGAAAGAAAAAATCTGGCTTGTCATCCCTTCTACGAGAGGCAGAAGAAGCTTCCTTTTATTACCTTCACACTATCTGTGGGCAAAAGCTTTAGGGAATTGTCACCAGGCCGCTCCTGGCCTACTTGAAGCAGTCCAACATGCTGGACTCTTAAAAACTGGGCCTTCGACTGGATAGAGGTACTGAGACTGTACTGGCCACATCAATGCATACTTGATGAGACAAACAGGTGTGGTCCTATTTTATATGTCTGCTTAGTTTGGTTGGGTCAATCATGTTATCCTTACAACTAGGCTGAGAGAAATTGGCATTTCAGGAACAAAGGTTTATTTGAGTTTTCTCCTTTTTTTTAAGGGGGGGGGGTATTCCCAGTCTCACCCTACCACCCTCCTGGTTCTCCAGCATTGCTGTTTACTGTGGGGTGGCCAAGGGATCCTCATTTTTACTAATGCTTTCCATGTATTTGTATTTTCACAAATGACTATATTATTTAAGTGTTTTACCCTGTTATGTGTAGATAAGACCCAGTTGATTGTACATATTGACCAAAACACGACACAGTCACTTGTGTGTCTTCCAGCATGTCTTTATGCCATATTGGAGTTTATGCATTGCAACTTACTTGAATTAAATGGTAATTAGGCCGAGTTGCTTGTCGTCTGGACAAACACTGCTGGAAGAATTACTTGTGACTCCTATCTTTAGACTGCTATATGATATAAATCATTACTTCAGTGCACAAGAATGTGTGGTCTCATCTTCATATTTCTACGCACTTCATCATTTGGGAAATATTCTTCCTTTCATCACAATATTTGTGCATGCAAAGGGCCTCTGATCATATGCACTGTCAAAGATGGACCATTGCATTACATTTTATTTGGGCTTCCTGAACCCAAGCTCAAGAAACCCAAAACATTGCTGTCAATAGGGTGGCTCTCTTGAATCAAAATTTCTCATGCTTCCCTAGCAAACCAAAAGCTTAATTTGCTGCCTGTGAAAGGCCTTGCCCTCAACAAGGCAGCATGGCACATGCACAAAGACATTTTTGGTATACTATAGACAACTCCTGATTCAGGAGGGGATTGTTAAGACTGCTGCTAGCATCATCTGGCATAATTTTCATTGCTGCCACACTTTTGCAAGGAAAACATCGTTTACCATGAAGTCTTTCCATGTATGACTTTACCACACACACCTTTCCCACACAGATGTCTTAGCCACTTATGGTAAGTTTAGGGTAAAGTAAGTCTATCTATCTATCTATCTATCTATCTATCTATCTATCTATCTATCTATCTATCTATCTATCTATCTATCTATCTATCTATCTATCTATCTATCTATCCATCCATCCATCCATCCATCCATCCATCCATCCATCCATCCATCCATCCATCCATCCATCCATCCATCCATCCATCCATCCATCCATCCATCCATCCATCCATCCATCCATCCATCCATCCATCCATCCATCCGAAAAAACAACGGTTACAGGGACGTTATAGTTAGGAAATGGAATTTAAAAAACCTTAGAAATTCACAGAACAAGGTGACAGTGACGTTATAGTTAGGTTCAGGGTTGACTTGTTGCAAAACCAGTGAAATTGAGTAGTTATATTTAGCAGAGCTAACTATAGACGGCGATAAATATTGCAAAGCGCGCTTAGCGCTTTTTTAGGTCTCGCGAGCCAAAGGCTCGAAGAGACATTTTATATGTGGGCTTCTCAAAGTGCTGCCGTGGCCTAAAGCTACAGTGCACGTGAACGTGCACGCGCGCAGCGCCATGTGTCTTTCCTCCGTAGCGATCGTAATCACGATCACTTTCACTTTCGCGGGCTCCTCTGTTGCTGACATTCCCCCCTCCCTTCTCGCCCAGCCCTTCTTGTCACCTAGCCGCCCCCTCCCCCCACACGCAGTTCCAAAGCAGGCAGTTCTGGCCATTCATTACGCCATCTCTTCGTCTGTCCCCGGCGATTTAACCCAATTTCTGTCCCTTAATCATCGCTTCTTTCCTCTTATGTATATCACAACCTATTTTTTTTTGTGGCTCAATCTGTTCTCGTCTGTCCCTACCTGGTCCTATGCACACTGTTTTTTTCCCATCCGTGCCTGAGACTGTTTCCCTCACGTGCTAACCACTTCTACACATCACCGCCGCTCTCCTTTTCTAAAACGTCTCGCTCCCCAGAACTTTTTCACTGACTGTCAAAAGGGAAAGAAATTGAAAGTGTCTGGTAGAATAAGGCAATGGACTAGATTACGTATGAGGAGAGCATGCCCCTCGTCACCCTGTCTCTCCGGCATTATATCCCATCGAGACTGTCAGCTGTCACTCCCCCACGACACCCCTCAGCTTATCTGTTTATAAAAGCGTCTGCGAGAAGGGACAGCAGGTGCGTGCGTCTGTGTAATCGCGCGCACTTTGCCCATGATCACCCGTGGAGGGCGCGCGCGACTCGCTCAAACAAAACGGCTTGATGTATGAACTTTTCCATTGTGTGTGACTACTGACCGCGGCGCGGGTTCAAATCCCAGGATAGTTTTAGGCAATGAGCCCTGTCTGCTAGGGGTGGCTGCTTGGTGGGTCTGAAGGAAAATGTTAGGCACTCGTAAAAATTTAGGCCACAGGGTCGAAATGAGAGCACAAGTTAATATTTACCGATCTGCTGCACACTGCTGCATTACTCACTGCTGCATGCTGCACAACACTGCTGCACGCAGCACACTGCTGCATGCCGCACACTGCTGCACGCCGCTGCACGCCACACAGTGCTGCATGCCTCACACTGCTACACGAAACACTGCTGCATGCCACACGCTGCTGCACGCCGCACACTGCTGCACGCCACACACTGCTGCACGTCACACACTGCTGCACACCGCACACTGCTGCACGCCGCACACTGCTGCATGCCTCACACTGCTGCATGCCTCACACTGCTGCACGCCACACACTGCTGCACGCCACACACTGCTGCACGCCACACACTGCTGCACGCCACACACTGCTGCACACCGCACACTGCTGCACGCCGCACACTGCTGCACTCCACACACTGCTTTTATGCGAGTTTATGCTACTGACATTGTAAATGACAATGCCTTTTATTTGTTTTAAAACCAAAACATAAATAAAAGGCATTGTAATTTTACAATGCCAATAGCTCAAACTCTTATAAATGCGAGACCTATTGCATTGCAAATGCTTGTTATTTATTGCCATCTATTGCTGGAATTTATCACCCGGTTAGCATGTTATTAACAACGAGTATCACCGAGGCGATAAAAATTCCAGCGATAGCGGGGATATCGCTGTTTTCCATGGAACAACGCTGGTTTTCCAGTGATGTTCCAAGGAAAACGCCGATATGGTTTATGATAGGGCCCTGTGGTCTTAGCCCCACAATCCACCTCCCATGTTAGGTATGCCTTAGTCAGGAATTTAACAGACGTTAAATTCCTGCGTTAAGGCATAGTTAACGCGATTTCAAATATCGCTACCCCTCATTGATGATATCACGAAGCTGGGTTAGCGATATTTTCCCATGGAGTTTTGCCAGGCACACCTCCTTTGCATCTCATTACTGATCCAATGCGAAGTGTGCTGACAACGGGCGCTAAGGCAGGGAAACACGCGCTAGCGTATCCTTGTTGATAATTGGATAAAATTATCACCGCTTTTCGCCTGAAAACGGACGCTAAAGCGGCGATAATGTTATCGCCAGCCCTTGATATTATGCCCCTTAGAGTGGAATAGGGTAGAGCAAAGTGGGATAGAGTTGTGTGGCATAGCGTACAGTATTTTGGCATACAGTGGAATGGCATAGAGTGGAGTGAGATCGAGTAGACTAGTGAAGCATGGAGTGGTGTAAAGTAGTGTAGACTGCAATAGCGTAGAGTGGAGTGGTGTGCTACGATATGTTATGTTATGCTATGCTATGTTATGCTATTTTATGTTATGCTATCTTATCTGGATTTGTAGAGTGTCACTTATCACTCGAAGGGGTATCCTGGCGCTAGAGCAAGTGTGTAGGTGGGTCATGGGGAATTTGGTTAAAGATCTTCTTGAAGTATCCGAGAAGCAAGGATGAAGCCCTAATGTGTAGCAGGAGAGGATTCTGCGTTTAAGGTGCAATGTTGGAGAAGGCAAGTTCTCTGGTTCTGTTATTGTGGATGTGGGTGTTGTGTGCGATGGAGAGTGAGGCAGAGTGCAGGTGTTTTTTGGGTTGGTGGTACTAGAGTGCCACAGAGTCCAGTGGCATAAACGGTATAGTGAACAGTAAATAGCATAGAGTGGCATGGAGTGGACTAGCGTACATTGTTGTGGTGTACAGTGGAGTGATGTAGCGTGCAGTGCCATAGAGTGGCATACAGTGGAGTGTTGTGAAGTGGTGGCGTAGAGCAGAATAGCATATAGTGGAGTGGCATATACTGAAGTGGTGTACAATGGAGTGTTGTAGAGTGGAGTGCTATATAGCGCAGTGGTGTAGAGTGGAATAGCGTAGAAGGCAGTGGTGTAGAGTGGAGTGGCAGAATGTAGAGTGGTGTAGAGGACAGTGTCATAGAGTGGAGTCATATGGAGTTGAATAGTGTAGATTGGAGTGATGTAGGGAGTAGTCACGTGCAGTGAAGTGGAGTAGTGCGTGTAGTAAAGTGTATTTTAAAAAGACCTAGTATGAAAGTGGTTAAACAAATGTAGATCAAATTTTGCAGTATTATATATCTATATTATGGGATAGAGAGGGTCATTTTTGTATTAGGTCTAATTTGGTTAAGTAGTAAGAAAGTTATAAGTGCCAAAATACTTAGTTATATAATGTGCCGCGATATACTGAGGTAACTCTATGGTATACCGCGGTACATGCAATTTACAAGGCAGTATATTGTTGGCTAATGGATGCGTTTATAAAAGTAACATGCATTCATGTAGGTTTCACCACACGTTGGCTACGTTATGGGTTAGGGCCTTAGATATAGGTAAGTAGTAGGTTATCTTGTTGTTCCCATACCTATTTATACTACAATATATCTGTGGATTTATAGTGTAGTGGTGTGCATTTTTTTTCTTTTCTTTTTTTGTTACAAAATATTATTTTTTAATCTGTCTAAGTAGTGAATTACTTTTTAGGTGGTACCACGGTACTGTGTTATTTCTGTAAAAAAGTAAATATGTAAAACATAGAAATTACACTGTGGTATATTTGTGAAATATAGTGTTGTACAGTGTATTTTTTACTTTTTTACAGTACTATGGTACTTCCTATGTGGTACTGCAGTACTCTGTGACTTTAAAAAATATATATATAGAAACTTTTCCTACCTTTAAACGCTTAAATAAAGTGGGAATAGGCAGGTAAAAAAAACACTACTTACCTAGATATAAGTCCCCAACACCAAACACAGCCAAAGTGCACTTAAAACAACATGGTTGCTTTTAATTTATATAAAGGAAGTCATTAGCAAATCATATAATGCCTTGTTATAGGCATGTATCACAGTAGTTATATATATTCACTAAAAAAGGTTAAAGTGACATATTTGGGTATGCTAATAAATCTTATTTCTTTTTAATGTTTGGGGGCACGGGGGACCCTAAGGCCTCAGCAGCCCCTGCCAAAACCCACCATGGGTGCCGGTGGGAGTCAATGTTTTATTTTATCAATGGGTACTCTTGTGCACACTCAGGGCACCAAGAACATAATAATCATTGGGGGCTACGGACAGAGCCCATGGTGGGAGTCAGTAACTTTTTGGTGGGTGCCCCGGTACCTACCGAGGGCACCCGCAATGTGCTCATCATTCAGATCTGTGGTGAGAGCTGGCCTTTTTAATTAATGGTGGGTGTCCGGGGCTCACCCGGACACACACAATGAGTCCCACATTAGTGGCTGCAGAGGGGAGCGCCAAGACCCTGTGGGCCATACTGGCCGCCAGCCAGCACCATACTGGGTACTGGCAGGAGCCGGCCCATTGTTTTGCACTGCACTGAAAAATGCTTTTCCTGGCTGGGTTGGAGTACAGCTGTGTTGCCTGCCTTGGCGAGTGTGAATAGGGAATAGATTTCTATCCTATGGCACACTGCAGTGTGCCAGGGGATGGGGTTCACACATGGTCCCCTCCCCATTTTAAAAATACCAGCCCTGGGTGATGGGGTTCCCGGGCCTTCAAGAAGGCACAGGGAGGAGAGCTGCATGCATCGCTCTCCAAAAAATAAAAAATATGCTGCCCCCGGGTCCTGATATACCTAGTGTGTTAAGAAAAAACAAAACAAGACTGTCAGGGTATTTCTACCTTGCACACTTGTCTTTTTTTAAATGTTTTTTTCTTGTGATTCGGCTGAGTCCCAAGGTGGCGGCCAGCACTTCCTAGTTGAAGTGCTGGCAGCCAATCACATTTCATCGTGAGATTTGTTGGATTTGAGGACCCTCCAACACCCCTTAGACTCCTATAAGTCTTTTTTTTAATAACTCAAAAACTCCTGAATGGATTTACACCAAATTACATCAAGCATTGGTACACGCATTAGATTTCACCTATGTGATTAATAGTAAGCTGTTTTTTAGGTCTCGGACTAGGCAGCGCATGCGCTGTCTCGTCAGAGAGATGCTGTATACAGTATAGTGGGGAAAGCTCCACCCACTTTCCGCCTATCTTTTTGATTGGCCGAATTCGTAAATGCTGCAATCTGATTGGTTTTCCTCAGCTTAATCCTGCCTCCTGACTGCCATGTCGTAATTTTTCTCCTTCCATAGCTATCAGCCCCTTTACTTTTAAAACAGTTTTGTTCCCCTGCCTCCCTCCCTTCCTTCCTGCAGTCCCTCACTTCTCTGCCTACCACATCCCCTCCACCCACTCCTGTTTCTACATTCTTGGAGGCCCATAGTTTTATTTACAATGCAATCGGACTCACGTAAATACGAGTCCTATTGCATTTGTAAATGCTTTTTTCCCCTCTGATTGGCTGGCTTCATAGCACTCTATTTTGCCTGACCTGTCCCTCTCGCATGCGTGCGATGCTATACATCGTACGCATGCGCACCAAAAGTAGGCTTTAACCTCTTGTTACGTTCTGTCTCCCAAGTGCTACTGCTGATTTGTGGTGTTTCTTGAAACATGGAGTTAAGCCCGCCATAATCAGGTCTGTTTACCTTCTTTTTCTCGATTAATTAGCGGAGTGTGCACGCTAAAGTGGGGCTCAGTCGAATTCTGAAGCCAGTGTCCATGGTTTGGTAACTCGTACACCCGCAATGCCCCATGTGATCGCGCCCTGCTAACATGCAGAGTCCAGCAGATGCTACGCGCACACCTTTTTATTTATTTATTTTTAATCGCGGACTCATTTCCATGTCTTGTTTGTTGCAGTGCTTGACATTTCTCGGACTCTATGGTCTGTGTTAATGATGTCTACAGCCTTTACTAGTTTCTGACAGGGAGGCGTAGGTGTGGAGCAGGAGAGAAGAAGCGAGCAGGCGGGGCGGCTACGGAGCAAGGCCATACGGAGGCGGTCGCTGCCTACTGCAGTCTGCCAGGCTAACTCTCGCCCGGGGTCACTGCAGGGGAGGCAGCTCTGCCTTCAAGGTGAGATATAACCCTGCAGCAAGACCCGACACGCCCTTCCACACGCCCACAGGTGGTAGTGTAACCTCTACCCATCTCCCCTCTCGGCTCCATTATAGGCACCATTCATCCGATGGGGGTGGTGGAGTTAGGAAGTCTTCAGGGTGCAGGGTTGAGGGCACTTACCCCCAGATGCTGGGCTTGGGGCTGCAACAGCAGGGAGCTTGCTCCCACCCCCTTTGAAGCCGGACCGAGCTGGAGGAAGTGACAGGCCTCCCTTAATGGAAAGAGAAAGAGCCGCGGGGAGGGCAGAGCAGCACCGTCCCAGGATCTCATGGCTGAGTCAGCCCCCGGGACTGAACAGCAGCCAGTCCTGGCACAAGAGAATCACCATCCCCCGGAGTGCTGCCCTCCCGCGCCAGACTCTGGGGGAAACTTTCTGCAAACTTTAGACATTTTCAGAAGGAGAGCAGGCGGTGAGTTGTGTGTGTTTTTGGAGAACAATAACCAGTACAAGTAATGATAACAATTTCCAAGCGCTATAAATAACCGGTAGAGTAACGACCTCCTTTATCGCACTGAATTTGCCGACCGTGGAAGGACTGAACGCTGAGTTGTTCTTTTGAGAGCTCAAACTGGTGCCTGTCACATGTGTCCAACTCACGCAGCCTCCCTGCTTGCCTAGTTCGTGAAAAAGCGTGTCTTTCATCACCTGGTATCAACAGAGGTGTATTTTCTTATACCAGATGAATTGCCAAGTCCAAGAGAAACATAAAATGGGGGTAAAAAATATTCAAAAGGACGAAAAGACATTAAAGTCAGTAGCTCTTACCGTAGCATCGTAAGGCCTGTGGCCCCCTCCCACTCCTCTGCCTTTTGTACGAGATACCCTGCCTTCCCCCATTCCCCTTCACTTCCTCTCCCTTCTTTATTGTCCCGTCTCTGTCCTTCACTTTCCCCGTTTCGCTTTTCATTTCTTTCTTCACAAACCGCGTCTCCTCCTTTCTGTTCCCTATGCTAGCTCTCCCGTTTGTTCGCTGTTCTTTTCCGCTCTGCTCTCTGCTGGTCTTCACTGTGCTTCCCTGTTCTGCTCTGCCCTGTTCCCTTCTGCCTTGTTCTGTTGTGCACTATTCTGTTCTGCCCTGTTCTATTTTCCAATGTTCTGTTCAGTTATATGCTGCCCTGTTCTATTATGCACTGTTCTGTGCTGCCCTGCTCTATTTTGCATTGTTCTGTGCTGCCCTGTTCTGCCCACTTCTCTGCTGGCTTTCGCCAAGACTCAAACTTGATCCCCGGCTGCTCTGGCGCTGCGCTACATCCACACACTATGTTACCGGCAATATTCCTTCGTAATGGAGGGTTCGTTTAGAACCTAAACATTAAATATACAGCACTTAACAGGACACGGGAAGAGGTTGGAAGTTTCACACAGGATGACTGTGTTTCGACAGGAAGCACTTTTAGGGTGCATTTAATGAGCACCTCTGAGTATGAGTAGGCGTTGAGGATGAAATTAGCTGTGAAACAACAGAGCACTGAACAAAAAAGGACAGTGGAGAACAATAACCAGTACAAGTGATGATAACAATTTCCAAGCACTATAATTACCCGGTAGAACAATGACCTCCTTTATCGCACTGAATTTGCCGACCTTGGAAGGACTGAACGCTGAGTTGTTCTTGTGAGAGCTCAAACTGGTGCCTGTCACACGTGTCCAACTCACGCAGCCTCCCTGCTTGCCTAGTTCCCCTTCACTTCCTCTCCCTTCTTTATTGTCCCACCTTTGTCTTTCACTTTCCCCGTTTTGCTTTTCATTTCTTTCTTCACAAACCGCGTCTCCTCCTTTCTGTTCCCAATGCTAGCTCTCCCGTTCGTTCGTTGTTCTATTCCGCTCTGCTCTCTGCTGGTCTTCACTGGGCTCCTGTGTTCTGCTCTGCCCTGTTCCCTTCTGCCCTGTTCTGTTGTGCACTATTCTGTTCTGCCCTGTTCTATTTTCCAATGTTCTGTTCAGTTATTTGCTGCCCTGTTCTATTATGCACTGTGGTGTGCTGCCCTGCTCTATTCTGCATTGTTCTGTGATGCCCTGTTCTGCCCACTTCTATGCTGGCTTTTTCTTTTGGGCGCTGTTCTGTTCTATCCAGTTTTGCGCTGCCCTGTACTGCCCACTTCTGTTCTGCGTTTTTGTGTTTGGCACTGTTCCCTCCTGCTCAGATGTTCTGCCCACTCCTAACTAGTAAGATGAAGAAACTGGGGGGGGGGGGGAGTTCTCTCAAAAGGGCCATAGCCAATCCAATAAAGGGCGTGGCTTAAAACACGTAAGCTAAACATCTGTGCTTAGCATAGTGTGCCACACTACTGCTATTTTGCTGCTTCTGTCATAGAATCCACATATATGATACAACAAGTATCATTACACCTTCAACAAACCAGGACTATTGGCTTTGTCAATGGCTGTTAGTTGCATATTACTAAGGATAATTAAAAGATGTACTGCTTCTCTGTGCTTGTTTTATTTTAATAGCATCATAGTGTTTCAGGCCACGTAATATCTAATACTAGATTGGCATCTAGTCTACTTGGGACTCACAAACTTCTTCTCAACCATTTCCCTATACCATCCTGGATAACTTAGCACAGGAACATTCTTCTCATAAGCGAGTTTGAGCTATTGACATTGCAAATAACAATGCCTTTTATTTTTGTTTTGGATTTTAAAACATAAATAAAAGGCATTGCCGTTCTCAATGCCAATAGCATAAACTCACGTCAATCCGAGACCTATTGCATTGCAAATGCTTGTTCTTGTAAGTTGTAGCTTGGTGAATAGTTGTGCAATATAAGTTACTGAAAGGCTATTCAAGTGTTTGCATTGTCATCAAGGCCAGAAGGCGCAGGGCAGGCTCCAGGCAGTGCTGTGCTGAGCCACATCAGAGAAAATTCATTTGAGGGAGAAAATGGAGTGGCAGTCTGAAGCCGGGTGGTCGATGTGACTCCTTTGGTTCTAAAACAATCTCTCATTGGGCTGCATCTATCACCACTCGTGAGAGGGATTTATAGTCCCTGAATGTTAGAGGCGGTGCTGAGTTATGAGGAGCTTTCTGTCTGTGAAAGGAACAGCAGGCAGCCTTTGCGAGTGAGACATTCGGTGAAGGGACTGGAAGTCTGAGCCTGCCTTCTCATAGAAAATGCAGTCCTGTTAAAAACAAGAATCATCTGAAAATGTTGGGGCAACTAATTTCCTTCAGAGGGATGGGACTGTAGGCACTTCTGTTGTAACGGTCTCTGGTAATCCCTCAGTACACGTGGGATTCTGCACCGCAAAGGCACATGGATGTGGATGTGTGCTTTGGCCCCAGGAGCACCGAAGAGTGCACTAAGAATATGGAAGCCTGCAACAAGGTCGCTAGGGGAACAGTGGAGTGCGTGCTCGATCGGAGCATTAAACTGACCCAGGCACACCCGGTAGGAGCAGCGGCTGAGCCCATTGGTAATCAGGCAGTGCTGCAGAGGCAAACAGAGTAGCTTGGAAGTAGTTAACAAGTGATACTTGCAGATGTTAGTCTCTCAAAGTGGATGAAAACAGTACTTGGGACTCGGAACACTGATAAGAGAAACACACGCAAACAGCAACAGGACATAGTATGCTACAGCCAAAAGAAATGGAGGAAAAGTAAGTGTCAGGCACAGGAACCAATGAAAAACAACGGCGCACAATGTAAGCCTCTTTTAAGATGTATATTGATTAAAATAGATTTTAAAGTACAGCGCAAGCGATGTACTGGCGAAACCTAAAAAGGGCTCTTTATGGATCATGAGCTAACTTTCTTAACTTTCTGTCTACTTTGGTGTAATTCCATCCAGTGGTTCGGGCTGTAGTCGTGTTCAAAATCCCTATGAGAAATTGCATTGGGAAAATGCATTTTGGTACCCCTCCTTTGCTCACCCCCACTTGACGAATCACCCCAAAACCTTCCAGACAGGAGCCAAAGTGCGTTGTACACTGGTTTTGAAAATTTTGTGAAGGTTTGTCAAATGGCGCTAAAGTTAGTAGCACAACATAAAAATGCTTTGTCTATGGAAACTAGGTCCTAACTATAACTACCCACTGGCGACCGCCAGTAGGGTATTATGAATGTATTTATATATATGGCCTAAATATTCTGGTGCCATTTCTCTGAGTTTGCTGCAGAAATAAAAAATGAACCTGCTTCATGAGTGCGTCTTCGCTAGAGGGTAAAGTATGTGTGTAATTAAGATGGGTGGTCTAGCCGTGAAGACTGCACCACTGTACTGCATTAGAAAGCAGGTCTGTTGTCACAAGGGATTGTAGTCATGTATGGAATGGCAGGGCTTGGAATTTTCTGTACTGGCTAAGTTGGCACCGGTAAGCATACTGGAGGGCGTTGAACTTATCAAAGAATAATGTTAGGCACAGCAAACCCACTGAAGGGGTGTATTATTTGTTGCAGGACTGTTTCACAGGATGCATTTCACCTCACTGGAGGCCCACACAGGGCGGAAATGGTGTTTAATTAAGTAATTGATACCCAGTGACAATCTTTGTTGAGCTGTCTTATATTGGCCAGTGAACAAGGTCAAGGAAGCCCGAAACATGTTTGGCCTGATTATTCTGATGCCATTTCTCTGTGTTTGCTGCAGCAAAAAAAGGAAAATTAAACGGCTGATGAGTGTGTCTTCGCTCGAGGGTCAAGTGTGTTTGTAATATATATACAATATATCATGTGTGGTGGTAAAGAAATGCATTGTAATGTCATACATACCTTTCGCAATTCTTTTTTTTTGGGGCATCTATGTTTCACAAGCATGTGTTTGCACTCTATCCACAGTGCTTACTGGCAAGCATTAGTAGGGTTCTATTGCTGCCTGAATGAATCTCTTAACAAGTGTTCCTGCAGAATCTTCAATGCACAAAACATTTGAGATTGAACATTCTTGACCAAAAAGATATAGCCAAGGTGGGCCCTCCGCACTGTTGGAAAATGTCCTAAGCCACCTAAGGAATATAGAAGCCATTTGTGATCTGCCAGATGCCATCCTCTCATCTGCACTGGCATTTAGGGACCTGATCAGATGAAATGTCCAGGTCCACCATCCAACCCCAAAGGTGCAGGGCCCCACTCCGCCCTGCTTGTTGCAATACCACATGGCAGTGGTCATGTTGCCACAAGATCCTGTACCATCCTTCTCTTGTTGGACAGCAAGAAGGTTTTCAGAACTAGAGGATTGTCCCACAGCTCCAACAGATTGATGTGAATGCCATAAAGATCTTCTGTTGGAGACCAAAGTCCCTCATCTCCACCTACCACAGAAAGCCTCCTCAGTGGAGCATGGATGTACCTGTCACCAATGTCAACTCTGGGTGGGAAAGGGAGATGAGCCCACCACTGAACCAATTTTGTTAGAACAGTGACCACTGCAGATCATGAACCATTCTCCTCAAACATTTGGGTGACATCCGTCAGATTTCCTTGATGTTGGGCCCATTGGGACTTCAGATTCCATTATAGAACCCTCATATACAACCTGGTGTAGCTGACTAAGATGATGAAGAAGGCTAAGATGCAAAGAAGTCTAGTAGCTGCTCTTGCAATGATCCAAGATAGAGACTGAAACGTCCGGCTAGCCCAAATGTCCTGGACTCCTTGAGGTGGAGGAAGGACGGCGGAACTGCAATGTGTCCATGACAGCTCCAGTGAATGAATGCCTCAGCTAAGGAGTCATGTTTGACTTTGGCTCATTGATAGTGAGCCTCTGTGATGTCAGGATGTTCACTGACATCTGGAGGTTATCTAAGACTAATTGTAGTGAGCCCTTCTTCAACAGCCAGTCATGGAGGTGAGAGAATACTGGTATCCCTGACCTCCAAACATAGGCAGTGTTCACCACCATCACTTTCATGAACACCGGAGGGGCACTGGTGAAGCTGAAAATGAGTATAGTAAACTGAAAATGCTCCTTGCCTATCTTAAACCACAAGCAATGTCTATGGTACTGCAGGGCATGTATATGAAAATATGAACCCTGCAGTTCCAAGGACACCATCAAATCACTGAATCCAGGCCAGACAAGCTCTAGGCCAGCTTCAGCATTCTGAATCTGTCCTTGTGCAAGACATTCTGGGATCAAAATTCCAAAATATATTCCTGCCCTTTTCAGCACAAGGAAAAAATGAGAGTCGTAGTAGTAGTAGCAGTAGTAGTAGTAGTAGTAGTAGTAATAGTAGAGGTAGTAGTTTATTTGATCAATTAATGATCAGTCACATTAAAACACAATGATAGTACTTTCTTAAGACCATTGTACAATAATTTAAAATAGCCATAAAAATTAAGAGAAAAAAAAACATATCATATTTCATCATAATAACAACTATAAAACAGTCACATTAGTTCCCAAAAGATGAATTGTTATAGAGTTCTATTGAATTTCTAAAATCTTAATCCTAATTTAAGCATTTGCAAATCCTTACAGTTTAGTACATGTTAAAAAATATATTCTTAAATACAACATAGTACATTATCATTAATATAACCATCTGTTTAAAATGTATCATACTTAGACAACTATAAGGAATAATCATGTTTGAACCAAACAGCAGTTAGTACAAGAGAACTTCTATTGAGTGGCTAAAATATAATCCTAATGTGCCAGGCATGGAGCAGATATCTTGATATAGAAAACATTAACCATTCTGTAGTGTCGGATCTTAGAACTTGAGAGGCTTCTGCAGATCGTTCTGAGGAACCACACCTTCCTTCAAAGAAGCATTAAGCAGGTACATGATCATGGATAGTAGGCTGGGGTCCAGCTAACGGAGCAAATGGAGGGGAACAGGGTCTAGCGGAGAACCCACTTTAATGGATTGGAGAATAAAATTAAAAGATGTAGTGTCGAAAAGAAGCCAGTTATTAAGTTTAGATGGAGAGCTAGCAGTAGTCTGTGGGTTAGGTTAATTAGCGGGAGAGAAATTCTGACTGACTGCTAATAACTCACATCATCCGATTGTAATCTCTGTGAGTGGTCGCTGGTCTATTGGGAATGGATATTTTCAACTTTTTTAGTGAAAAAGAGGGCAAGGCCCTCACACTGAATGTGGGAAAAAAGGGAGAAAGCTGAGGACTTACAGAGGTCCGGCAATTCCTTCACCACCTTAAAGAGTGTTTTTGCACAGTTTTGACCGCCTAAAATTTAATTGGAGTAGAAGCAGATTTGCAAAGCTCATGATATTTTTTTTAGCTACTTTATAGTTAGTTTTTGAGCCTTCTGTGTAGGAGGCACCCCAGTTTACTATCCATGATCATGTACCTGCTTAATGCTTCTTTGAAGGAAGGTGTGGTTCCTCAGAAGTGGAAACATGTAATGGTCCTTCCTCTCCTAAAAAAAGTGAATCTTGACCCTACTAACTTGTCCAATTTTCATCCTATTTTCTTGCTGTCCATCTTTTTGAAATTTTTGAAAAACATGTTAAACAGCCAGCCAACCTCTTTTGTGGAATCCCAGAACTTCCTTCATTCTTCCCAGTCTAGCTTTATGGCAGGTTACTCGACGGGATCCACCCTTTTGGAGGTAACCGAGTTGCTAAGACAGTGCCTGGATGAGGGAGAAATAGCAGCACTCATCCTATTAGATCTCAGCTCTGCCTTCGACACTGTGTCTCACCACCTCCTCCTGGATAGGGTAATGGCACTCGGTCTTAATGATGTGGCCCTGGAGTGGCTATGCTCCTTTCTTAAGTCGGAGAGGAGTTGGCCTAACGGTTAGGGCGCTTGACCTCGGACCTGGGGGAACTGGGTTTGAGTCTCGGTAATGACGCTAAAACATCCTGTGATTCTGGGCAAATCACTTAATCTCCCCATGCCTAACAAAAAAAAAAAAGAATGTGTGTCCTCATGTAACGTAACTGGTGATATGTAAAGCGCTCTGATAACTGATTGGATTCGGTTCAAGTTCGCGCTATATAAAACTCCAAAGAAAAAAAAAAGAGTCAGCCAGAACTTAGTATAGTGGCTGGTAGGCATTTATCCACAGTCCCAATAAGCCAGTGATGGATAGGATCATTGTCTAGAACCAACAGTTGTTTTAAGTCCTGCCTGGTGTCATGAAGCACATTATTGAAAGCCGGAACGTTCAGCTCCTGGTTTTTGCCTTATAGGCTGGATAAGAGGGAGTGAGGGACGATGCAGTTCTCAACATGAAGGGCAGTGCAGAGTGGTCAGATCAAAGTAAGGTGCAAGGGGGAGTGATAACCAGGTCGGACGGATTGGAGAAGATTGGGTCCAACAAATGAACTGCAACATGCATAAGACTATTGTTAGACTTGGCATCTTTTGACGTGTTTCCCCCAGGTTTTTACTTTCTGCCCTCCCGGTTTTGACTCTGTTTTTGCTGGTGTAACGTTTCTGCGCACTTTTTGCACTGCTGATCAGTAGTAAAGTGCTGGTGCTCCTGTGGTAAATTGTGTTATGATTGGATGTTTGACTTACTTGTCAGTCCCCAGTAAAGGGCACTACGGGCGCCGGGGCTTGTGGGTCAACCGCTACTCGCGGGCCTGCAGCACAGATTGTGCCACCCATGTACGTAGCCCGAAAAAGGTATAAGTGAATGAAGTTTGGTATGCCTGAACTCAGCGTCTAAAGACGCAGCCTTTAGCAAGGGTGCCCTTTTCATTCTGAGTTCATATCGGCCACTTTTAGAAAGTGGGTATTATTTTGCTCGGTCATCCCGTGTGCCTCTGCTGGAATGTGGATTGCCTGTCTGGGTTTTGGACGACAGATGGCTAGGAAGCAGGGTGGCTCCTGATGGTCTAGGTAGGTCAGGAAAAGGCTAAATAGACCTGGGTTGCGATGGGGGGAAGAGGGAGGAGATTTCCTTGTACCTCAAAGGACCTGGTCTGCCTCTGACACACCGTCTCTACCTCCTGCCAGGAATTCACACCAGAGAAGGCCCAACTGGTTCTGGCCAGACACAGACACCCTCTGCCTGGAAGATGAAAGGATTTTTGTGTACAAATACTGGGGCCAGAACCCTGAACTTTAGAACTCATCTGGAACAAGAAGACTGCCAAGAAGAAGAGCCAGAGAAGCTGCGAAAAGGAATGACTGCTTTGCTGGGTGCTTTGCTGGGCTGACCTGCAGTGGCTTCTTCTGTCTTGGGCAGTGAAAGGCCTGGACTGGACTTTCTGCAACCTAATTTGTGAGTCTCTCCAAGGGCTTGAGGTAGAGCTTGCCCCCCTGTTCACGAAGTCTCAGAAACAGCAAGCACTGGGGACTGTGTGTTTTGTGCTGCAACCAGAAGAACACCAACTTGACGACATCTACGATGCCACCACCGACTCCGTGACCTGAAGGCACCGCAGAGGGCACTGCCGCAATGCTGCACCACAACCCTGGTCTCACCAACGACGCCTGTTGACGCCGCCACCGAGCCGCTGCTTGCACCGCGACCTGTGGGCACGATCCTCTGCACCGCTTCGCTTTACACCTTAGCTTTGGCACTGCAGAGAGCACCACCACCACGCTGCACTGCGACCCTGGTCTCACCGGCGACGCCTGTTGATGCCACCACCAAGCCGCTGCTCGCACCGCAACCTGTGGCGTCACGAGGATGCCTTGGCCTTCCTGACACCGCCACTTCCCACCGAGATCAATGCTGCTGTTTGCACTGTGATTCAGGGGCACCACTCATAAGTTACACGACACACCGCCCTCATCCCATACCGCGGCCATGGCTCACCGACGCCGGCACCATCGACTCCCGTTTGTCAGCCAATGACAGCGTTTCAGCAACGACGATGCTGCTGCTTGCACCGTGACCTGCTAGCACCGTGACAAGCACCGCCTTCCTCTCGCACCGTGACCCTGGTCTCACCGATTATGTCATCTGCCGCCGCCACCGAGCTGCTGTTCGCACCGCGACCTGGGGTCACCGCACACCGCACTGCTGCCCTTGGCACCGCAGCACCCGACGCCTATTGGTGCCCGCGCCCCTGATCCCGTCAGAAAGGAGCTCGACCTGCAACGCGAGTGACTTCAAGGGCCCCCTCGCCCATGAAGGTACTGTTTGCGGGTCTTCTCGACACCGTAGCTGGTCTGCGACACCGCGGTCAGCCAGAACCGTTTTTGGATTTGTGTGTTCACGACGCCGTCGTAGCCCGGACGGAGCTATCCACACAAGGTACTCTTTTTAATCAAAGTCTTTTTGAACTGTGAACTTTTAAGTATAGTATTGTGGATTTTTATTGTTCTTGGTCTTGTTTTAATTATATAAAAATATTTGATATTTTTCTAAACTGGTGTGGTGTCCTTTTGTAGTGCATACACTGTATTACTGTTGGTTATGTGCAAATGCTTTGCATACTGCCTCTAAGATAAGCCTGGGTGCTCGTGCCAAGCTACCAAGGGGGTGAGCAGGGGTTATTTTAGACGTGTAACTCCCTTATCCTGACGAGAGTGGTGGTTTTTGCCTGGCTTTGGCCCACGCCCTGCCTACCCAAAGACCACTCCAGGGCCACATCATTAAGACCGAGTGCCATCAACCTATCCAGGAGGAGGTGGTGAGACACAGTGTCGAAGGCAGAGCTGAGATCTAATAGGATGAGTGCCGCTGTTTCTCCCTCATCCAGGCACTGCCTTCGCAACTCGGTTACCCCCAAAAGGGTGGATTCCGTCGAGTAACCTGCCATAAAGCTAGACTGGGAAGAATGAAGGAAGTTCTGGCATTCCACAAAAGAGGTTGGTTGGCTGTTTAACATGTTTCTCCATAATTTAAAAAAGATGGATAGCAAGAAAATAGGATGAAAATTGGACAAGTTAGTAGGGTCAAGATTCACTTTTTTTAGGAGAGGAAGGACCATTACATGTTTCCACTTCAGAGGAACCACCCCTTCCTTCAAAGAAGCATTAAGAAGGTACATGATCATGGAGAGTAAGCTGGGGTCCAGCTGACGGAACAAATGGAGGGGAACAGGGTCTAGTGGAGAACCCAATTTAATGGATTGGAGAATGTGGCAGGACCGCAGGTAACACAGAGACAGCGGAGGATAGTGAGGAAGAATTTATTGATCCTAACACTTTTTTCCGATATGTGACCGCTCGGTAATAGGGTAGGGGGGTGTCTGCCTCTTGTTCCGGTGATCCTCGTCTTCTTGGACTCTTCGTTCCTCTCCTAGTCCGGTCCAGGTTGCCTTCGTCACCGTGGAATTGCTCTCCGGTCCAGGTGAGAAAAGAAAAGGGAGACTGGTTTCAGTCGGGTGTTCAAATATGTCTTTACGTGAGGGAACGGGGGTGAGGGTTCACACAGTGCTCTTTCTCCTTTCTTAGGTGTCGGCCGTCCCGCCCAACCCGAGATACGAGCTCGTACCTGTTGGTGCCACGCTTCTCCTGAAACGTGGCGGGGCGAGTGACAGGGTCATTGGCCTCCTGGCTCTGGTGCCCTTATCTTCGGTCTCGGGGCACCGCTTCCTTTGTCTGCTTCCTTCTCTCCAATCTCCTCGGTAATTGTTCTCGTCTCTTTCTCCTCTCCTTCTAATCTCGCTCTCCCTTCCCGCTTTACACTTCCGCAATTTGAAGTCCTCCCATCCTCTACGTCATTGGTGTGTAGGCGGGGCATGTGGCAAATTCGGCCCAGTTAAAGAAACACGGGTCTTCTTTGTCGCCCGCGGGTCTTGGGGACTTTTCCGGGGTCCAGGCTTCAGGCTGCTGGAGGTAAAGAGGGGAGAGGGGATTGTTCACACAAACAGTCATTCGTGGTAGCCTCTCATCCTCGTCAGGTTGGGGCACCTCGTTACACACCACCCCCCCTGGATTCTCCCGATCGCGGAGAGGATGCCGGGAGAGGAAGTCCGCACTACCATTCTCACTACCTTTCCGATGGTGTACTGTAAACGAGAAAGGTTGGAGGGCCAAAAACCACTGCAAAACCCGGGGATTGTGGGACATGTTCCGGCTCATCCATTGCAGCGGGGCATGGTCAGTGTACAGGGTGAATGGGTGACACTCAAGATAATAGCATAACTTATCAACGGCCCATTTAATTGCCAGGCACTCCTTCTCTATCGTGGGGTATTTCACCTCCCTGGGGAATAGTTTCCTACTAATGTATAGTATGGGGTGCTCCATCCCTTCCGCTGACAGTTGAGACAACACCGCCCCCACCCCATAGTCGGAGGCGTCGGTGTGCAAGATAAAAGGTCTAGTATAATCGGGGGAGGCTAGTACAGGGTTGGTGGCGATTATCCCTTTTAGCGTTTTGAAGGCTTTCCACATAGCTGGGGTGGGATCCTGGAATGTCTGTGCATTGGACTCCTTTTTTAGTGTATCGGTGAGGGGAGCGGCGATATCAGAAAATAAGGGAATGAATCGCCGATAGTATCATATGAGACCTAAAAAAGCTCTCATCTCTTTCTTATTGGAGGGAAATGGAGTTTCGGAAATGGCTCTAACCTTCTCTATTTGGGGTTCAATGACCCCATGGCCTAAGATATACCCCAAATACTTCACTTTGTGGTATCCTACTCTGGACTTCTTTGAGTTTACGTGTAAACCTGCTTTCTGCAGGGCCTGAAGGACCAAGGACAGATGTAAGAGGTGGATTTCCCAGGTGGGACTGAAGATTATGATATCGTCGAGATAGGCTGAGGTGAAGGAGTGGTATTCTCTTAAGACTTCGTTCATTAAACGGTGGAACGTTGCGGGAGCTCCATGTAGCCCAAACGGTAATACATGAAACTCAAATAACCCATCTGGGGTTGCAAAGGCCGTTTTCTTGCTGTCTTCCTCTCGTAACGGTACTTGCCAATATCCTTTGGTCAAGTCCAGAGTGCTGATATATTTGGCCTCTCCGAGTTGTTCGATGAGTTCGTCAATCCGAGGAATCGGGTATGCATCAAACGCAGACAGTTGATTTAAGGCCGAAAGTCCATGCAGAACCTCGTACTGCCATCTGGCTTCGGGACCATCACTATCGGTGAAGACCATTCACTACTAGATGGCCTGATTATCCCAAGACGCAGCATTTTGTGAACCTCCTTCTGTATTGCTGGTTGTTTGGCGGCGGGTATCCGATAAGGTCGCTTCGTAACTACGGCTCCCGCTGGGGTATCAATTCGGTGTTCGATCAAAGACGTTTTCCCTGGGATGTCCGAAAATAATGGGGAGAACGGGGCCAGGTCCTCGTGTAGGCTCTTTTTCTCTTGTTGCCTGAGGTCGTCATTCACGACT
The DNA here is from genome assembly GCF_964204655.1 of Triturus cristatus. Taxonomy (NCBI): domain Eukaryota; kingdom Metazoa; phylum Chordata; class Amphibia; order Caudata; family Salamandridae; genus Triturus; species Triturus cristatus. Next base: position 249,475,438 of record NC_140593.1, read on the forward strand.
AGGTCCCCTAAAGTAGAGGAGGACGGGAGGTCCATAGGTAAATAAAGATGAACGTTCTGTGGTGGTGGACCGATCCACTTCTTCAATAAGTTAATGTGGTATACCTGCGTCTTTCGAGGTGACACTTGCAACTTGTAGCTGGTCTTCCCTATGGTTGCGAGCACTCTATAGGGACCCATCCACTCCGTTTGGAATCTTCGGGTAGCCGAAGGCAACAATCCCAACGCCCAGTCATCCACTTCCAGTTTCCTCCATTTCTTTCCTTTGTCATAGCAGGTCTTCTGTCGTCGTTGACTTCGTTCCAGATTGACGTAGGCCAGTTCTCTTAAATTCCCCAGTTTACTTTTCAGGTCTTGGGTGTAATCCAGTATGCCTTGGTTTTCTCCCACATCTTTTTCCCAGGCTTCCTTGGTCATCTCGAGAAGGGATCTGGGTTGGCGCCCGTATAACATCTCGAATGCTGAACAGCCGAGGCTGCTCTGCGTCTGTCCTCGTATTACGTACAGTGCCAAAGGCAATAGGTTATCCCACTCCTTCCCACTCACAGAAAGCATCTTCTTTATCGTGGTCTTGAGGGTCCCGTTGTAACGCTCAACGAGACCCTCCGTTTGGGGGTGGTATACTGATGTTCTAATTTGTCGGAGGTCCACCAGGTTACATACCTCCTTCATGAGTCGGGACACAAAGGGAGTACCCTGATCTGTTAGAATCTCCTTCGGGAAACCCACCCGGGAGAACAGCTCTATTACCTTCTCGGCTATTGCCCGAGAGGTAGGGACTCTCAAGGGAAAGGCTTCAGGAAAACGGGTGGCATAGTCCACTATGACTAGCGCATATTGGTTCCCTCGTCTGGTTTTTGGTAAGGGTCCTATCAAATCTAATCCAACCCTCTCGAAGGGAGTCCCTATAATGGGGAGTGGTTGCAAGGGGACGGCAGGGGGGCGATGCATGTTCTTCTTCTGACACACCTCGCAGGACATACAATGCTGTTTTATGTCTTTATATATTCCGGGCCAGTAAAAGTGTCTTAATACATTTTGGGTTGTTTTTTCACAGCCGATGTGTCCGGCGAGCAGATGGGAGTGTGAATAGAACATTATTTGTTCCCTAAATGTGGTGGGTACTAATAGCTGTAGGGGGTCTTTCTCGGTCCCTTCTCTATACAACAGCCCACTTTGTATGAGGAATCGGGGAAACGTGGGATTGAGGTCCCCCTGTGAATAGTGTGCCTGTTCCCACGCGTTTTGTAGAGGGTGCTATTGTTAGCTTGGGCGAACTTGAAATTCCTATCCTCTACCCAAGGTTCTGGGGTGATATATGCAGGGCGTGATTGACCCCCATCTTTACCTGCCTTGTCGCTTGGCGTCTGGATGTTCGTGGACTGAGAGAACAGCTCCAGAAAGTGGGGGTTATCTGTCCCTATTATCAATTCTTCAGGTAGTGTGTCTAGGACCCCCAGTTTCACTAGGTGCTGACTGCCCCCAGGGATCTCAAGGAGGAGAACAGCCACCGGATAGGGCTTTACGTCCCCATGGACACATTTAATGCATAATAGGGCCTTGGGGACCACTTGCCTAGGTTCTACAAACACCCCACGTATTACTGACTGTCGGCAACCGGAATCTAGGAGAGCCCGGATCGTTTTCCCATTCACCCTTACACTCACATGGAAGGAACTTCCCAGCTCCGCTGTGTACAGGACTGACTTGGGGACGTACCCCACCTCCATTGGTTCTTCCGTGGTCCTCCGGTGGGGACATAAACGCGCAATGTGTCCCCATGTCCCACACTCAAAACATTGAGGTCCTTTGAATGAGAGGGCCTCCGGCCGAAAGGGCTTCTGCTGGTTTGTCTCTACGTACGGGCGGGCTTTTCTTTCAACCTTAACGGGGAAAGGTCGCGAGGACTTTTCCGTTTCCCAAGGGGATGAGCGTGGTTGTGCCCGTGCATAGGAAGAGGCCATTTTGATGGCTTGGACGGTAGTCAACTGGGAGTGCTGCCGCAGCCACTTTTGAGTGTTAAATGGCAAAGCCTCCAGATACTGTTCCAAATATATTTTGTCCATTATTTCCTCCTTGGAACTGGAGGCAGGGACTAGCCATTTGTCCGCAGCCATTTTAAGGCGAAAGAATAAGGTCTTTGGATTCTCGCCTGGCGCTCCCATTTCTTTTCGAAACCGTACTCGATACGCCTCCGCGTCCAGCCCAAGGTGATCCAGAATTACGGTTTTGATTGTGGCATAGGGGACGTTGCCGGTAGCGTTGGCGACCTGATAGGCCGCCTGGGCCTCGCCGGTTAGCAGCGGAGCCAAAAAGAAACGCCATTTCTCCAGTGGCCACCCACAGGCCAGGGCGGCTCTTTTGAAATTGAGTAAAAAGGCGTCGGGATCCTCGCCTGCAACGTATTTCTGTAGCGATATCCCAGATGGGCCTGGAGGCGGCGGTCGGACTCCTTGAGTAGGTCCGGCAGCTGGTTCCCTTATCATGGTCTGTAGACCTTCTAGTTGGGCAGAGATTGTGGTTTTGAAGGTGTCTCTGTCTGCTTGGGCGGAAGTGAGCTGTTGTTCCACCATCCATCCCAGCTGTTCTTGTCCTTTTACGAGGTGTTGGATTAACTCGTACATCTTGGGTTTACAGATGGCTCGTCCTATGCCCGCATTCTCCACCACTTGTGGCAGGACCGCAGGTAACACAGAGACAGCGGAGGATAGTGAGGAAGAATTTATTGATCGTAACACTTTTTTCCGATACGTGACCGCTCGGTAATAGGGTAGGGGGGTGTCCGCCTCTTGTTCCGGTGACCCTCGTCTTCTCGGACTCTTCGTTCCTCTCCTAGTCCGGTCCAGGTTGCCTTCGTCACCGTGGAATTGCTCTCCGGTCCAAGGCGTGGGTGAGAAAAGAAAAGGGAGACTGGTTTCAGTCGGGTGTTCAAATATGTCTTTACGTGAGGGAACGGGAGTGAGGGTTCACACAGTGCCCCTTCTCCTTTCTTAGGTGTCGGGCGTGTGAGGGTAGGGGTGTAGGGGAGTTCGACATCTATGGCTTGGCTAGCCCCTGCCGTCCCGCCCAACCCGAGATACGAGCTCGTACCTGTTGGTGCCACGCTTCTCCTGAAACGTGGCGGGGCGAGTCACAGGGTCGTTGGCCTCCTGGCTCTGGTGTCCTTATCTTCGGTCTCGGGGCACCGCTTCCTTCGTCTGCTTCCTTCTCTCCAATCTCCTCGGTAATCGCTCTCGTCTCGTTCTCCTCTCCTTCTAATCTCGCTCTCCCTTCCCGCTTTACACTTCCGCGATTTGAAGTCCTCCCATCCTCAACGTCATTGGTGTGGGCGGGGCATGTGGAAAATTCGGCCCAGTTAAAGAAACACGGGTCTTCTTTGTCGCCCGCGGGTCTTGTGGACTTTTCCGGGGTCCAGGCTTCAGGCTGCTGGAGGTAAAGAGGGGAGAGGGGATTGTTCACACAAACAGTCATTCGCGGTAGTCTCTCATCCTCGTCAGGTCGGGGCACCTCGTTACAGAGAATAAAATTAAAAGATGTAGTGTTGAAAAGGAGCCAGGTATTGAGGTTAGATGGAGACCTAGCAGTAGGCTGAGTGACTGCTAATTACTCGCATCATCCGATTGTACTCTCTGTGAGTGGTCGCTGGTCTATTGGAAAAGGATATTTTCAACTTTTTTTAGTGAAAAAGAGGGCAAGACCCTCACATTGAATGTGGGAAAGAAGGGGGAAGCTGAGGACTTACAGGGGTCCAGCAATTCCTTCACCACCTTAAAGAGTGTTTTTGCACTGTTTTGAGCGCCTAAAATTTAATTGGAGTAGAAGCAGATTTGCAAAGCTCATGATATTTTTTGAGCTACTTTATAGTTAGTTTTGGAGTCTTTTGTGTAGGAGGCAAGAGTCGGCCAGAACTTATTATAGTGGCTGGTAGGCATTTATCCACAGTCCCAATAAGCCAGTGATGGATATGATCATTGTTTAGAATCAACAGTTATTTTAAGTCCTGCCTGGTGTAATGAAGCACATTATTGAAAGCCGGAACCTTCAGCTCCTGGTTTTTGCCTTATAGGCTGGATAAGAGGGAGTGAGGGATGATGCAGTTCTCAACATGAAGGGCAGTGCAGAGTGGTCAGACCAAAGTAAGGGGCAAGGGGGAGTGATAACCAGGTCGGACGGATTGGAGAAGATTGGGTCCAACAAATGAACTGCAACATGCTTAGTACAATGATTACACATTTTCAGGTTAAAGGCCCCAAGATCGGCAATAAAGGAGACACTTTTGGAGCATTTGAGATCATCCAAGCAGAGGTTAATATCACCTAAAATCGTTAAAATCGGCAGATTTTAAAATATGAGGCGCGGCTAAATCTGGGAAGGCGAGGCACCAATTCCCAGCTTGGTCAGGGGGGGTGATAACCAAAATAGTAGAGAACGTAAATTTAGTTGTAAGTGAGAAGGCAAAAAGTAGAGCTTTGCAAGTGGGGGCAGGACAATCTTCAATTTTACATTGGTTGTATTTTTTAATACAATTGCCAGTGTACCTCCTGTCTTATGTTGCCTATCCTTCCTGACTATGAAGTAGTTAGACAGAAGAGCCGCCACTACATCCGGTGCTGATCACTCATAGAGTCAGGTCTCTGCAAAAAACACAGCATCTGGTTTCACATCTGGTTTCACATCCTCTAAAAAGTCTAAAATATGTAGTTGATGCTTTGGCAGGGACCGACAATTAATATTGTAGAAGTGAAACTCTCCATGGATACCCTAAGGTCTTCCGGTAACGCAGTCAAGATCTCGCCATGTCACATATGTGATGCATATAGAGACCCAAAAGGCACATGCATTGAGCAACCCTAGTGCTAGACCTTGGAGGAAAACATACACTTGACAAAAGCCTCAATCCTCTTGGACTTCCTATCCAGAGGAGTCATGTGAATTAATTGGAATTTGCATTGCTTATAGAAGCCTGAAACCACAAGGCACTCTGCAGTAGACATTTTAGTAAGAAAAGACAGATCTCCAGATCCTGGTCTTGGAAGCTTGGCAGCTTGCCTATTTGCTGGTGGCAGGAACAGGGTTTTCATCACTGGTTTTGACCAAGTGCCCATTAAGCTATCATTAGCGCCTTGTTAAAGGGAGCAAAGGCTCCAATGTGCCTTTCCCTGGCTGCCAAATTTCTGCAGCGGTATTTGTTTTGGTCTCGACTTAAGGCAGCTCTAAATCTTGGATCTCAGCTGCCCTCTGTGCCCTTTGGACCACCACTGCAAAACAGGCATTTTCTTCTGTTGATTGCCCAAGTAGCAAGTAATACGGTGAGGTGGCAGGGTATTAGTCTTGTAAATTCATGTAAAAGTTATCATCTGTGTAATACTAACGATTCTGGTGGAAGCAGAAGGTATAGGAGTGTCAGGCAGGGGGCCATGAGGTTGTATAAGATGTAAGTTGCTACAAATGGCAGTACATTATGGTTATTTAAGTTTTGAGATATCAGAGTATGTGGACATAGGACCATCTAACAGTGGACAGCTATTGGGCCATCCAAAATATGAGATTTAGGAGAGAAGTAAAAGAAGGCAATACAACATTAGAGTGCTGTGATACCAAAGGCTGAAAGGAGATCAGTAATGAGATTTGAGGGATAACAGATAGATGAGATGGTGGAGAGTGAGAAAAGCAACAGTAAATTAACAACAGTGGCTTGGAGAGATTGAAGAAGAACTGATTTGGTGCTGTGGCTGATGCCAAGTGGTGTAAGTAGTGCTGGGTGAATTGCAGTCCTGAAGATCACAGAGGGATAGGTTGTTGTGGTGTGCAGTAGTAATAATCTCTGAGAAATGGGCATTGCACCGTAGTGAAGCTGGTTAAATGAATTGAGAGGAGAGAACCTGTCACTTGTCTGAACATGAGATGTTCAAGAATCCTAAAAAAGGAGTAATTTAGATGTGCTGTGGAAGTAGGTTTCTTTAGTAGTGGCAGAACGTAGCAATTTTGCAACTTGAAGGGATGAATTAGAAAGAAAAAAATAATGAAATTCATCAAGCAAATAAAAAATGTAGAGTTGAAAGTGAAATATTGGATCATTTGGAACTGAAAACTAGGATGGACTGATTGTCTTAATGATTGGATCAATATTCATTGGTTCGACGGGAGACAAACATGAGAATGGGGCTAAATGATGGAGAGGGATGTGTGATTCAATAGAGGCGCAGATAGAAGTGAGATGAATGTGGAGAAATGGAAGTAATTGTGAATGAGAAGTAGGTATAAAGTCTGAAGTCAAGAGGCATGATTAAATAGTGGTTGCATGAGAGATTGGTCAGGGAAAAGACAGTTTGGAATAGGTGTTACAAGTTTTGCGGTTGGGAGATCTTTGATGAATTTAAGTCCCTATGACGGTGTTAAGTGCCACTTTAACAGCAGTGCTAGTTTGATGTATACCCCTCTTTTTCTGTGATACATCTGGTTCAAAAGACTCAGCCATTAAAATTGTGCTGTTGGCTGTGGCTTTGCAGAAATAAGCCGAACGGTATCTCAACTTTCTTCTTTGAGCTATTGGCAATGTTGATATTTAGAGACAAAATGACGTGTCAGGGGAATTCTATGTAGTAAAAAATAGAGCTTTCCTTTACTATGAATCTCTCCTCAAATCGGCATGTACACACACACACAAACTCAAAAACACACAATCTCCCCACCCGTGCAAAGATTTACGACAATAAGTAGTTCAATTTAGTTTATCTTAATCATTGTTTAGGCAATCCAGAGTACAGCAAAAGTGTTATTAATGAAGTGCAGCATTACGTCCAATACAAACAAAAAGAAAACATTTATTCAAACAAAGCATCAAATTAAAGCCACACCTAGAATAGTCATTCAGGAACATCATGCGATTCAATTAATCAAACAGGAGAAAGTTTAATCAAATGGAGTTTGACATAACTTGGACCTTAGCTGACCTTTGTATGTGCTAAGGCTGCACTATCAAATCAGGACAGGCCATGGAGGACCACCTTACCGTGCCTCTTTAACTGTAAGGAATCTGTCTGGTAAGTTGCATATATGGATTCGCATCCTGTCACTTCAAAGCAAATCTACATCACCTTCCAAAAATGCCTGCACCCAACAATCCATTTCAGAATTTACCCAAGTCCCTAAGGCTGATCTTGTATTATCACTTTGATTTGCAGTATGTGATATCATTTAGTTTTCTTCTACTTTAGTCTTTCCTTAGCCTCACTTTCTTACTTGTGAGCATCTCACTAACATTTTCTTTAGTTTTTTGTCCTGGCTGAAATTTCAGTCATCAATTACAATTCCCTAGGCAAGGCTAATATTAATTACTCAGTAAAGCAAACATCCTGCAAAGGCAATCTAGAGGATCCTTCAGTTGGATGGGCAAGAGTACTCCTAGAAAAGACTGGCCTGGGTTACTGCTTAGGACAAAGTATTCAACAATATCTGAAGAGTGTTAATTTAATCATAAATACTTTTCATTTTAGTGAAATGGTAAGAAAAGAGAGAGTTACAAAAGTCTTGATATTAAGGTCTGCTGCTGATGAGAGTCAGACTTAAGATAAAAAGGATAAGTGAAAGCCACCAAAGGGTGACCATAAGAGTCAGGACTATATTGTCCACAGTCACAAGAGGCACATAAAAGCTGTCTCTGGAGTCTACAGGACTAAAGGCAAATATCAGTGTGAAGAAAGGGGATGGACACCAGGACTGGATATAGAAAAACCCTGCAGAAGACAAGCTACAAGTGACCTATAATCCTCAGGCCTTCCCAAGATTCTAAGAAAGACATTACAGGTCAGTGAGCTCTGTGAAGTGGACATAAAGATTCAATTCACCCTCTTCTCTGACAACATCTGTAAACCCCCAATTCACAGGAGAAAGGGAATAGGCCATGTACCACCTCCAACAAACCATCCAATAGTCAGAGTAGCATTTTAAGATGAAAGAATGTAAAGGCTTATGTACAGCCCCGGCGAGATGTCTGGGGAGACTTCAGTTCTTTTGCAACCCAACCCACTGAGCCTCCAAACCGACATGCAAAGATGGTTGAGCAACATATACTCCAATGATCGAGGAGAAGGAACTACAGGGATCATTCATGCCAGCTTTAGTGCCTTGGACTGAAGCAGGGAAAACCAAGCATGAAGAGGGCAAATTGAAACCACCACAATTACAGTGACTGCTTCCTCCTTGAGCCATAGAAATGCCTGGTGATTAAGAGAAAGGGAAAGAAGGTAAACAAAGTATGTAAGGCCCAGAAAGGAGCACCCTCCAAGTCAGGAGAGCTGGATTAAAACTTAGGGAGCTGGGTATTCTCTGAATAGTGGACTAGCTATAGAAAAATACTGCAACGTCTCCTGAATATGGCCCTGAAGATATGGAAGCAGAGGGATAGAGGGAAGAGGGAAGCACCCTGCTCAGGCTCTCTGCTTGAACACTGTCCAATTTCCAGGATATAGATAGTTCAGGATATAGTCAGAGACAAAAGCAACATTCTGTCCATGTCTGTAATGAAGCAGTTAGTAGGTCAAGAGAACTGAGCACCTGTCAGTAGGTAAGGTTTAATGCGACTGTATTGTCAGACTCTTTCAGCGCATTCTGCCCCTGAAGATGGGTGAGGAAAAGATGAAGTGAGCAAGGGCCAGCTGACAGTTTCCACCAATTCAAAGAATGACACCCTTGTATTAAGGTCCAATGCCTCACTGTTGAACGGCTTTACACTGGTCACTAATACCATCCATCTTGACCACTAGAGCTAACCTTGGAGGGAGATGAAACTCCCTTGCAGCCACCAGTGCAATTGCAGACAAAGGGAAGGATACAAAAGCACAACAGTGTTGATGTCCTCAAAAGCCAGGACTCCATGTTAATGAAATGGGTCAGAAGAGAATGGAGACTTAAGCCAGCCCAAGGTCAGAAAAATAAACCAGAAACAATATTCCCATTCACCCTCAACCACTGGTGAACTATAGCAGAAGGACTAGCTAACAAGAAAGATAAAGCCAGCCTCAACGTCGTCAACTGAATCTCGTAAGGAAATACCATGATCAGGTCCATCTGAAATTGGACATCATTGAAGATTCTGTCCTGAGAAAGAACCATCTGGTACTTCCATTGTTTCAAAAGGAATCCATGGTAAATCAAGCAAGAGATAATATCCAGACTCCTCAAGGCATCTTTGGAGGAGGGAGCATGCCGCTTTCAGTTATCTGAAAAAGGAAAGAGCATCCATTCTTGTTGGAGAATGGCCACAATGGACACAACTACCATGGAAAACACTCAAGGGGCCGACCAGAGACTAAAAGACAAGATCCGTTATTGATAATGTATCTGTTGACTACAGAAGCATAGCAATCTCGGATCACAAGAAGCAAATGTGGCATGTATGTAAGCTTCAATGAGACTGATAGTCACTAGGTAAATACCTTTCGCAATCAGAGGAATTCTATGTTGAAGGGTCTCCATCTTGAAGGGACTCACTCAAAACCAATTAATGACTCTTCTCAGGCTGATGATCAACTGTAATCCTCCTGTCTTCTTGGAGACCAGAACCACAATGGAATAGACCCCTGCACCATGATCTACCTAGGAGACTGGAATCACAGTATGTGTGTCCACATGAATTCAAAAAACTTGAGACATTGCCATCCTCTTGTCAGAACATTAAGGACAAAACACTGGAAGGACCCAAGAGTATAACAGAACATCAGAGAATTCAATCTGATCTCCATCTTTGTCTATACCTGCAGGGCCCAAGCATCTGAAGTTGATTGTTCCCAAATGCCTACAAACTGTTGAATCTGACCTCCAGCTGACCAGTTAGGGCACCTAACAGCATATTAAGTATGGCTGAGACTTTACTGGAATAGGGCAAAAGAGACTGCAAAGCCCTGCCCCTGGGTTCTTTGAGAAGAGGACAAAGAGTGTCTTCTGTGGTGTTAATGAAAAGAAGATTTTGATGAGGAAGAAGATGTGTGCTGTTGTTTATAACTCATGCTCTAGGGTAGCAATAAACAATAGAGTTTGATCAAAAGGTAACTTCAGAGCTGCTGACTTCTAGGAAGTGTCTGTGTACCACAACTTCAATCACGTTGCTACTGAAGAACACACTACCAAGGCAGCAACTCTAACCTTATTGAAGGGAATTCTAGGAACCCCTTTAGCCATCTTTTGATTCCAGTCAAACTGAACATTCATGTCTCAAATCCACAGCTTTAAAGAGCTCCTTAAAGTAAAAAATCAGGAATTTACAAGTGTAGACACCATAGATCCTATCACAGTGCCTAGTGGGGGTAAAGTAACGTTTTTTAAAGAGGAATTCTCCTTCTCCTATGCTGGGATCTTGAGAATGGTATCCTTAGCCACAGAAGTAGACTGTACCAAGTTAGAATCAGACAGTACCCAGAACGTCAAGAAGGGACTTCTTGTTTCTGTGGGGTATAGAAGGGCCATAAACCTAAGAATTTGAGAAGGACAGGATCAGTGAAAGAGACCAGAACCTCAGCCACTGGAAAATCCATCATTTCAAAGATCCAGATTTAAGACCATGGGCAGCACCTTCTGTTCAGAAGGGACAGCATCTCTGACAGTGATGAGCAAGAACAGGAACACCGCATCAGGGAAATAACTTTGTAGGTGGAATTCAGATCATCAAAACCTGGAAAGCTGCCATCACTCTACTATTAACTGGTGGATCCAAGAATCCAAGACCACCTCCTCATGCCCCAAAGACTTTCTTTCACATTTGCCGGTGTGAGAGAGGAGAAGGAGAATGAGTGCCAGAGGAGGAGGAATACTGCAATTGCCTTTTCTTTTGAAAATGGTTCCAGGTCACCAGTTAATGCCAAAAATAACAAATTTCACCTGCCACTTGTTTTCAACACTGCAGCTTCCCACTGACCTTCAAAGCCAGGGAGCCAAAAAGGAAGACCTCAGATACATACCAGTCAGTCTCATCATACTGCTCCCATGATCAGACTTGTAAAATTGGGGAATGCTTGGCAAAACAATGTGGGGCCACATAGAAACACAATCCAGCACCCATAGCAGAACAACAGGAGAACGCTATAGCTATTGAACTGGGAGCAGAGCCAAGGTGGTGGACAAGTAGGTCTCTTCTGATGGTCCTCCTTGTGGGCCTGACCCAGAACCAAGCATTACATCCTGGGCCATAGACTGGATAGAAAGGGAAGAAGAGTCTGAAACCAGCTGCAACAAACCGGTCCCCTTCAGTACTCGAGCAGTGCCAGATTTCCCATAGATATGGAGAGAAGAGAAGGTAAAGGTGGTTCATGCTGCATCCAACATGCTTCCTGCAATGGAGAACAGAGTTGACACCTGTAGAAGTTTAATGGGTGCCTCTGTTTGCGCACAATAATAATTCCATTGGTACCCCAGGGCCCTGAACTTCTAGTCTACCACATCACTGACAAGATCCACACCTGTGTGCAGTGCCAGGCCTATCAGCACTGGGCTTGCCGCATGGGCACTGTGGGGTATCCCCGAGGAGATTCAGCAATTGTAAAGGAAATGCCCCACAACCAGGTGGCAGATTTCTATATATAAGATATGCTTTGCAATACAGAATTCACACAGAACACAGCAAGGTCGAAACGGACAGGGGGCTTTGAGGCCAGATGGTGGGACTTTTGAACTCCACACTGTAAAACCACAGTGAAGATCATCTCTCTGCCTTCTTCGGACACAGAAAATGGAGACGCCATTTACTTACTTCTCACCTGGTGAGGTGAGACATTTAACAGTACATGGGACAGGAGAGGAATTGATATTACATGTTGACCCCAGTGAGATGCCAGTTACCAGTGCCTAAATGGGCATGTGGTCAAGTGGGAATGTGCTCTGCGGTAGCTATCTAGGGTGGGCTTTGCTCACCTTAGGTTCTAGAACCTTAATATGCTGTTGTGCCAGATAGAAACACCACTGATCTCAGCTGAGTTTGGTATTGGGACAGTAAGTGCACACTGCCCATGGCTGGAGGTCCAGAACCTTGGCTCAGGGTCGTGTTGGCCTCTTGAATGATTCTGACACATAGTGATGCTGTGGATCAGCACTTTACGAGAGCCCAAACAGCATTTGTACAATTTGTCAAGATACAAAATCTGCTTGGCTAGAGATTCTCATGCCAAAATCAAGCAGCTGGTCAACCAGGCCCCTTACCGATGGTCAACAGAGACTGCAGATAAGAAACGACCCCTGATTGGAGGGACTAAACAATGAATTATTACCATACACAAAGACACATCTCCAGAACCATCAGAGCCTAGGGGTAACACTGTGTCTGAGGAACAGGTAATTTGGTGCCCATCTGCCCGGAGAGAGTTCACAAAAAAGATGACATTGAGATACAGAGTTACAGAGCAACCACATAATCTGGAGGAGGCGCTGGTAGGTGTGAGGACTCTGAATCATTCAACCAAACATCCTTTGAGCCCTGGGCAGATGGAAAGCAGGCATAACGTTCCTCAAATTCTGCTTTCCTGGTCTCCTGAGGTGAACCTGAGTGAGAGATTCCTCCACCCAGGTCGAATATAAAGAGATAACCGACCAACCATTGTACAATAGATAATTGTGAATTAACAGCAAAACTTCCCTTGGATAAGCCTGCACACCCTGTGGCAAAATACAACCAAACTGAAAAGCATGAATAGCAACAAGTATAAAAGCAGTAAAATGCTTTGTGGTGTGCTTACAAGGTTAACGTCCACTAACTTGGACAAAACCCACAAGGAAGAGACCTCTACCTGCAGCTAGGGCATCTGAGGATTGAGGAACTGAAAACAGAGGGGATGGCACTCTAAAAACTACATGGAGGCCATCATCTGAGAACTCCAAGCAAACATAAATCTAAAAGAAGAACTCTTCAGAGACCTACAAGAAGTGAAACATGACCTTAATGACCTGAGGGTCCTCCTTGAAAGACCACAAGAAGTGGAAATGCTCACACAAGAAGGAACGGCAATAAAGTATACAAGTACAGACTTAGCAAAGAGGATCTTGAAATCTGCTCTAGAAGACGCATCAATATAATCAGAAGGCCTCCAGAGAAGGCTGAAGGAACAGACTTTGAATGCTTTGTGATGGGGCTATTTCAGCACATACTCCTGAATAGTGAAAGTAGACCAATCAAGCTTAACAGGAAACATACAGAATAGAGGGAGCAAATTTACAGACATCCTCACATTCATCCCCAATTTTTAACTAAAAGAGAACATAATGAGGGCTGCCAGAGAGAAAAGTCCCATTACATTTGAGGGGCATGAGCTGACACTTTTCCAGGATGACTCCCTGGTCACCATCCAGAAGCACAGAGAATTCCGTCCAATCACTCATTATCCCCAAAAACAATGGCATCAGATATAAGGATAAAGCCTTAAGGAGGGGTTGGGCAGGGAAATTGTTGAGGCTTTACCATACATAGCTCATCGTCCAACTGTGGCCACTCCCTATGGTAAAGCATAGGGGAAAGTAAAAAATAAATACAACTTGGAAAATGTTTTTTTAAATTAGTTATTTTAAATTATTTTTCTATACTTATTTTAAATGTAGAACTAACGAAAACATACTACAGCACTGAACAAAATTTTGAACTAAATAAATTATTGAAAATGTAATAAGTTACATGAAAAATATTTTTCTCTAGGTTAAATTAAAATAACAATCTCATCTAAACTATTCTTTATTATATATTAATAATTATTACAGGTGACAGAATTAATTCAAAGTAATTTAATTATATTTAATAAAATGTATTGTTACATTTAATTATTAAATGCAAAAAAGGATATTCTAGTATGTTATAATTAAATTTAAAATATGTTCCATTTTTTAATATATGTAGTATTAAATTGTATTTTTTTTTTAACTATTTAAATTAAATTAGTTTAACATTATGTCCTACGGGGTTGTATTATAAGTTCCTAACTCCATTGATTTCCAAGGGAGGGTGTTGCAGTACTAGTGGTTAGCCATGTGTGGTGTTGGACTTTTCAGCTCTGAGATGGAGTAATTTACAGCCATTTTGGTTCCCTTTTAGTCTGTAGTAACTTTAGTTTGCAGTTTGGAAATATGAATGGGCTTACTCGTTACTAGGTGGGTAGACATCCCTACATGACTCTTCCTTGATCACTCCTCACCCCTTTCTATTCCCCTCCTATTTAGCAGTAAGTATTACTTTTTTTCTAGCACCTCCCCTCTGTCCCTCCCATATTTACTATTAAAACATGTGTGAAGACTCTGCATGCGCATGATGTGATTGCACGGAAAAAGATAGAAGAGGCGGGGGCGTAAAATCCGCATGTAGGTTTGTGAATTGTATTTGCAGTATGCTTTGTAGTACCAGAAAATGCATCTTGTAAATATGCCCCATAGTCTCCAGGGCATGGGGCCTGTTTGAAGCTCTCACCCATCTTCGGTTGGAGGAGCTGTGTTGATTTGCCCTGCAATGGCCAACTTCACTTTCGATAGTTGGTGCCTTCTCTGCATGGCATGTGGCAGTCCTTGCAAGTTTGGAGCAGCTGCTGCATGAGTAGCGGCTGTTCCAGAAAGCTGCAAAAGGAATAAATTACCTCTGGTGGTGGCCCTCTTCTGTCATTGATGTAGGTTTATGCAGATGGACCCAGGGTCTTCAGCATGCCAGGTTTTGGTGCTCTGATGAATGTCTTGTGGCCAATCGGACTGCAACCTCCCTGGTGCAGGCTCTGATCACAGCGACACACTTCTAGGAGTCCTAATGGGGTGATCAGGTGCTCATGCCTTCAGTATCTCGGCTGCAGGTGACAGCATAAAATCTTCTGACCAGTTTGGCCAGGGGCACCTCTGGGGAGTGAAGGGTCCTCTACTCATTATGGAGCACCACAGCATTGGCAGTTTTTACTTCTGGGGATCAGTTGGAGCCACATGGCATGGATTTGCAGTGCCACAGTCAAACCATCCACATTCCTGGGCACACATAAAGTGGATGCCTCAACCAGGCACTTATCCGAGGAGTAACTTGGGCCTGCCAATAGGGCATAATTCTCCCGGTGCCTTGGCAGTGCTGACTGGGATAATGCAAGGAGATATCCTGATGCACTTCAGCAGTGTTATTGTTCCTTCAACAAAGTTGCATCAACAGATCAACACTCCTGATCTCGTCTGCTGCATTTAAGTGATGAGTCTCTGCTGCTGGATGGATCACTGTGTCAGGGTCAATACCTGCAATATATTTCTCTGTGAGTTCCTCTTGCATGGTTACCACCTCCTTCCCTCTTGCACAGACAGGATTCCTTGGTTCAAAGGACAAGTTCTGCAATTCCCCCTTACTCCAGGTGATGCTTCCTCACCTCTGGGGACTTGGCTGTGAGATGGACCCCAACCCTTGTTTGTGTAGTGGGACTACTACACAAAAAAGGGTTGGTGTCCGCAGGGAAGAGCACTCTGAGGAGTCAGAGACTAGTAATATGTAAGTCAGCCTTGGTCTAGCTCCAGTAGAGTGTAACTATGATGACACAAAGGCCTTGTTCCCCATGGGGCCCAGACTCTCAGGGTGATGGTAACCCAACCCTCTATGCTCATTATAAGCTCATTATAAGCTTGTATATTGCAAAAAATAAATGTGTTTGCCTGTTGATTAGGTCCTTGATTGATCCTCGCAAGGGTATTGAAGCATTTGTTTGCTGAACCCAGAGGTGAAAAATAGGTGTTTTTCATAAATACAAAGGCATTCCCACTGAGGTTCATGCTTCAGACTTTTCAAATATGATTACAAGCAATTTGTATTTTACGGTCCAAAAGAAACTCCAAATTTTCAGGTTCACTGAAATTATATGTTTACCTATATAGATTTGATAATGATGTTATATGTATGTTTGTCCATAAAATTTTGAGCCCAAAAAAATACATCTGTCTAAATACCCAAAAAGGTCATGCATTTAGATTAGGGTACATCAGTCACAGAGGTCCTGAAGAATGTCTATGATCTGTGAAGGCACAAACATTAACAGTTTTCTAGCCGTGGGCTTTCAGAATGATAGTTTCCCGCAGGTTCAAATAAAAAACGTATAAACTCATTAAAACCTAACCAGTGAGAATTGTAAATCGCTTATAAAACCACTATCTAAAAAACAAAAGTCTGAAGGTGTCTCAACGATCGAGGTCCTTTGATTTTAAAAAAGATCTCAGAATAGAGTGTCATCATGAAGCCTGTTGGGTACTGCATAGCCCACCCAATGTGGAGCACAGCCTGATGATGTCCCCTAAGTGGATGAGGGTCAGTGCATCCTAAAGAGGAGACAGTAGGTGAGTTTAAGGAAAGTTCATCTTGAGACCATCCAGACTAAATGTCACACTGTTTGGACTGAGTTTTATATGATTTTGGGGGATGTGTGACGGACTGAAAATAGTCCCCCCCCACCCTGTTTTATTATTAATGAAGCAGTCTCAGTAGAAATAGTCCAGTCCTAACTGCCAGGTCTGTTCTCTCTGGACAGGAAAGCAAACAATGATAATTTTGACCTAGCATATACCAACCAGGCATCAGGACATAACAACCAGATGTCAAAAGTAGGGGGGGGGTGGAACTCGCAGAATTTCACTCTGCAGAATTCCTTGCGTTACATACAAACTGTGAGATTGGGTGGAAATATGCACGTCACACTACTCGCACTGTGATTTAGCACCGATAGCACGTTCCACTCTAAAAAATGAGCACAAATGGCACCATGCTGTGTGCAAGAGCACGCTGGCATTTGACTTGATTGTGCTGCCACTTGAGTAGAAAATATACTTGAGAAGCAGCCCTCTGACTGCGACCATGGCTGTTACAAAATCTCATCGGAAGTCCTCCTAGTGACCAGAACTCTCGCTAGGGGATGCCAAATCTCGCTCACATTTTTGGAGCCTTGCAGGAGAAAACATTCCTTCACATGGCAATTGGCGGTAGTTGGCTGTAATGCGGCATTACAAGAGTAACTCAGGGTCACCAAATTTCGCTACTTCCTCAAGCAGAAATCAATTTTCCATCCGGGCCAAAACCCACAAGCTGGATTTTGACACCCTATATTCAGATGGCAGAGTTCACCAACTACATCTTGCAACCACACAGTAGACATCCTGGTCCATTGGAAGGACCTCACAGTCCACCAGCCTGAACCCAGTCACACTGCTGAAGCCATAAGCCAAAACCTGGGAGTCACATATCAGATTTCTGTTCTCATCAGAATGGCCGCCGCTCCCACAAACTTAGGGGCATATCAGCAACGAGGCGATATAAAATTATCACCACTTTTGCATCTGTTTTTGGGCGAAAAGCGGCAATAATTTTATCGCCTAATCAGCAAGGTCACGCTATCGCGTGAAACCTTGCATTAGTGCCCGGATTCTTAACGCCCAGCTTTACATCTCTAATGAGATGCAAAGTGGGCGTTCCTGACCTGACATGACTGGAGAAATGTCCCTAAGCGACATTTCTCCTCTCATCAAGCCCCACGCTATAAAGCATAGCGGCAAGAAAAGTAGCAATAACCCCTGTTATCGCTACTTTGCTTACGCCTGCTTCAGGACTGACTTAGCCATGATATCCTATGGAAGGTGGATATCATGGCTAAGTATGTGAGGCCCTATCATCAAGCTAATGCCAAACTTCGTGAGATTATCTCACGTTTGGCAGTTAGCACTAGGATTTTTTCGCTTTTGAGATAAGCGTTGGTAATAGCACGCTATCTCAGCAATAAAAATCCACGTTAGCCGGCGATAATTATCCTAGCGCTAAGTGCACTTAGCGATAATAATCGCCGGTTGCTGATATGCCCCTTAGTTTCAGGATTCATCAGCCAGACCTCCGTTCTCACCAGTCATACTATGTATCCTGCCCTTCAGCCAGACCCCACCACTGGTGTACTTGCCAGACCTCATCAAATAAGAGCCAGCACTTAAGACAGACCAGTAAGACATTATTGCAAATCAGCAAGATTAAAGCACTCTCCAGCAAGACCTCAGGACATGCCAGATAGACCTCACCACCCACTGTCAGCCACACCTCAGGACACAATGCATCTCCAACAATCTACACATCACAAGGTGCCTTCCCACCCACTCACAAGTGCCCCATCAAAAACATTCACCAGCCATCAGCCATGCATCAGACCCACAAAACTAAAAGCCAGGTGTGAAGATGCATAAGCCAAACCTTCAGACACCCCAGCCAAACTTCTGAACGCCCCCAGCCAGACATCGGGACCCATCAGTCAGACAATAGGATCCACTAGCCAGACATCAAGACTTACCAGTTAGACCTCATGACCATAAGTCGAACTTGAGAACCTATCAGCTTCATGTCAGAAAATACTGGCATTGTGTCAAGACCCATCAGACTAGCTGGTTCTTGCCCCCCACAGCTGGTTCTTGCCCCCACTCAGAGATCATAAGCCAAATGCCTATGAACCCACCAGTTGGACCTCTGCTCCCAATAGCAAGTCTTAAGCTCTCTCCTGTGGATCCTCAGTTCCCACCCACCACACTTCAGGACCCACTCACATGTTGTATATCTTAAGACCCTCATGTCGGGCTTCTAGATCCACTGCCAGGTACAAAGCCCCACTCAATAAACATGTGGATCCTCCAGCCAGACTTAAGGCCACAACAGAAAAATGTCAGGTTCCACAAGTCAGATAACAGGACACAGCAGCAAGGCTGGCTAACTGGACCTTAAGACTCATCAACAAGAATGATTAATGATGTGTGATGGGAGGTCATGCACAGCTCTGCTGTCACTGCTGCTACATGCTGCTCATCAGAGGGGTACTGGGGATTAATCATCTGTCATGGGCCGGAGGGCTCCGTTATCCGCAATAACCATACCTCTGACTCCTGTTATCATAACCATTTATACTAATGCTGGTCCTCCCAATGGTACTAATCTTAAGGTACTCCTCCTGGACCTCTTCCTTCTCTTCCTCTTCCTACTACTCCTCCTGTTTGGCCTTATATTACTGTCCTCCTGCCCATTCTTGTATTCCTACAGATTCTGCTCATGCTCTTTTTGAAAGTTGTAATCCCGGGGCTGGTCTTCCAGGCCCACGACCTTCGCCTAACTGTGCCTTGTCTCCACCTGTTCCTATTCCTGACATTCTTCCTATCCCATACTCTTCGTGGCCCTTCTCCAGTCAATCTCCTGCATGTACTAATCTCCTTCTGGTCCTTATCGTCCTCTTTCCCATGGTCTTTCATCTAGATTAGGCCCTAGTGTTCCTTGTCCTCAAAAACATGATCCTCTGTTTTTCTGCCTCCTGTTGCTGGTCCTCGGTTTCCTACTCGTAGTTCTCCTGCTGTCCTGGTCCTCCATTACCCCAAACATGCCCACATGCAACCTAGAGGTCAGCCACTTACAAAAAAAGAGCGATGTCAAGAACATGAAAAAAGAGCCTATTAGGGACCAATCTTGCCACTGCTCTTTTGGTTTTGCCAGTGCTGTGCCCATCACACTCAAAGCATTGGGCCCACTTTTCATGGTTTATACACACCTCTATTAAAAGGCCTCAGTAAGCCCCTCTTCTGCCATCATCCTTACCATCCACTGGGGGCCTTTATCACCCCTCTTTCCTGAAGCCCTCACTTTGCTACTTTTGAGTTGACTCTTCCCTGTTCATGTAATCCCTTCCCATGTGGAGCCTTGGTAACCACACTCTGTGAGTCAACTCTTGTGAGTCAAATCTTCCCTGTCCATGTCCTTCTCCCTTCCCATATGAGGCCTGGTAACCCTGGGACCCATGTTTTATGGCTGTTGAAACAAATCTTTTGTTTAGGGACCTGTTGTAAAGGAAGGATGTCCAGTTCGAGGGTAGATTAGATAAGTTGATTTATTAAGATTAATGGTAAGAAGAGCCCCACCAGGAGCAGCCTTCCTGCTGCCCAGCCCTTATTCCAGCTGACAACACACTCATTCAACATTCCACAGCATCACCACACGAACATTCCACAAACCCTGTCATACTGGCTAAGTAGTAGGTATAACACATCTCCCTTCTTTACAAAGGATAAAAATAGATGCTCCTGCATGCATGTTTAAACTATAGCAAATAAGACGTAATGAAGGTGCATGGAAATGACAGGTGGAAAACATTACACACATGATGCAAACATGAAAAAAACAACATGTCATAACATATTAGTTGGAAAGGACCATGCACTTTGCCACAGCAAATAAAGAAAATACATTTAACCAAATGATAAGAATACACTCCATCACCCTTCTTTACATAGTAAAAAATTAGAAACACTCATCTTCTCCCTTTCTAACCAGCAACACCATACACTCTACCACACCACACATCTCCTAACAGACCGCTAATGCCACAAACATGTGAGCTGGCCAGGCTGACACAAAAGACAGCATGCAGGGAACCAACCACCAGAGGCACAATAGAGAACAGTCCAAAACAATTGAAAACCAGAGGGGAAGGTGAAACACCCTGGCTTAACACCACCCCTGACCCTAACCCATAGTGAGGGTGAAACAACACTTCAAACAGAAGTCATTTGGCTTAAATAATGCCCTTCACCCTAACCCAAAGTAAGTGTGGAACAACACTTCACTGACATGCCATAAATGGCATAAACACTGCCCCTCACCCTTACCCCGTAGGAAGGGTGGAACAAAAACTAAAAACACCACTAATTTGGCTTACTCTCTGCCCTTCACCCTTACCCCGAAGGAAGAGTGGAAAAAACCTTGAGCACCCATGAGTTGGCTTAATCGCTGCCCTTCACACCTAGCCCATAGGTAGGGTGGAACAAAACTTCATAAGTCGTTTGGCTTCAACCCCTGCCCTTCAACCTTACCCTGTAGGAAGGATGGCACACTAAAAAAAACTTAAAACACCTGTGAGTTGGCTTAATCGCTGCCCTTCACCCCTAACCCATAGGAAGGGTGGACCAAATGTTTATAAACAAGTCGTTTAGCTGAAACCCTGCCCTTCACCCTTACTCCATAGGAAGGGGGGGCAAAAACTTCACAATACAACCATAGGACATGTGGCTTAAACTCTACCCTTCACCCTTACCCCATAGGAAGGGTGGCTCAACAATTTCTATCACCAGTCATTCGGCTAAAAGTTTACATCAGGACCATAGGACCCTCATTTAAGAACCCTCACTCCTAGGCCCAAACATGTATCTGTCCCACACAGGCAACACAGTCTGGAAGAAATACAGTATGGGAAACCTAACACCCCCCATAATGAACAAAGCACCAATGTAGCATATTGATAAAGGCACAAAGCATAGATTGGCAATGCAAATAAGACAGTAACCCCCAGTAACATTCAAGATCACCGGTGAGTGACTTCTTAGTCAAAACTCCACATAGTATACAATAAAATACATCACAAATGAAGCCGTCCCCACTGTTCACAAGAAAACAAAACAACTAAAGTGGTCACAGTAGTCTGCACCAAAGGAAAGTTGAAAACCTTGCCAAGATCTTCTCTAAACCCAACCAAGCTGGCGATGTACTCCTGTTTCCTCACCCCATGAGACTCCCATACACATGCTAGAGTCTGCCTGGACACTGCATTCTCAAGGTGTCCTTCAATTTCCACAACGCACGCGGCCACATCATGAGATCATTCGCCACCGACGAGACACCTGGAGTAAGTAAATAAGCAGGCACATTGCACTATTTCCGGAGGTGCACAAAGTAGAACCCTTGACCTGCTAACACTTGACCTGCTACGTCACACTCGAAAAGACTGCCTTGGACCTCTCCAGCAGTCGGCGTTTCAGCCTTCCCAGGATACTCTGTTACCATTGGCGTTATCACGCTCTCCAGTCTTGACGCAGCATGGGTTCTCTTGAGCTTGTGATAGCTAACCAGAGATAGGCTGCTCGAAACAAAGCGTTTTCACCTTGTGGCTCTTGAAGTAAGCAACATGAAACATTCCTTCATGCAAACAGAAGCCTCGCACGAGGAAGTACATTTAAATTTCAAAAGTTCACAACATCAACAGGAGTAAAGCCAAATCCTCACCGGGGCCCGATCCATGCCCCAGAACGAAATCTCTTCAAAGCACTTAGCAGAAATATATCCTCAAATAACCGAATTCTGGCAGTGTAGTAACCAATGTAAATTGAACTTGCAGCAATAGCCGGTTGCTACTACCCAAACACTGCGAGTTCAACAACAGATCAATCCAATTCACACTGTAAAATCACAATCTTCTGCCAAAATACCAACAGACCATCATTATTGACACAGCGGAGAAAGGCATTCACATACTGCAGGCGGAGTCAAACAAGTGAAGGCCGTGTCAATGCCCTGGAGTGATAGCTGTTAGATGTTGTATAACACTGGTGGGGCAATCTCCAGGGCAAAGTCGATCTCTGCGGGCTCCACAACATTCATACTTCTTTTTGATTTCCCAGCAGCTCTCTTGATGCTCTTCCTTGTTTCTTAGTTTCTCTCTAGTTCAGCTAACACAAGTGGGTTTTCCTTCATCAAATCGTCTCCAAAATACGTTGTAAATGAAGGACGTCCAGTTCCAGTGTAGATTAAATAAGCTGATTTATTAAGATTGATGGTAAGAAGAGCCCCACCAGGAGCAGCCTTCCTGCTGCTCTGCCCATACTCCAACTGACACCACATTCATTCAACATACCACAGCATCACCACACAAACATTGGCTGAGCAGCAGGTATAACAAGACCAATCAGCACCATGTTAGTAAAAAAACAGCTGACTTGCCATAGTTTGCTTCCCCTTTGTGCTCTGATTGCCCCTATATCCCTGGAGTCCTGAAACTTCTTGTTTTAGGGGACACCATTCCAACTCTCATTCCTCCTTGGGAAGGGGAAGTGTTTTCAACAACAAGCCATTCATCATATTCTCTATTTTCTGAGGGGGTCTCAGAACTCTATTCTAGAAGAGGGCATCCTAAGTATTACATTTTTTCAAATTCAGCTCATCTAGTTCAGAATTTTTCTTTGAATTCTTGTACTTGAACTATTATGTTTATAATGTTATTAAAAGGGCTGTAGATCCCAGAATACAAAGACAAAAATAGACTAGATCAGATCCTCATACATCTGGGAATCCTGAGAACTCTACAACACCTTCACCTAATTTCATTGTCTCCCTCGTATCCATTCCCATTCCCAGGCTGGTGGTCCTTCGCACCCTATAGCAATTTCTTACCTGCCTACCATGGGTTCTCTCATCACCCATCTCCTTAGCACACTTCCCTTGGTGTGTCACCAGTGGCGGCTCCCCCATTGGGGCATGGGGGCCTCACCCCACTGCTTTCTCACAGTGCAAGAAGGCAGAAACATAAATGGTAAAAACTACCATTTTATGTTTCTGCTTCTCGCACTGCGAGAAAGCAGAAGTGCCTTGTTGGGGGCGGGCGGGTTGGCGGTCCCGCTCGAGGGCAGGGGGAAGTGGCTTGCCCACTGTTGTGGGTACTGACTGTTTGGTCAGTCCTTGGGTCCGACCAAACAGTCAGGACCTACAAAAGTGGGCAAGCCACTGCCCCCCTGCCCTCGAGTAGGACCTCCCACTCTGCCTTTTTGTCTATGTGTCTATGTAGGCTGCTGCATGCAGCAGCCTACATAGAGAAAATGGCCCGGCTGTGGCGCTCTCCGCTGCACCTGACCAATCACAACGCTGCCATTGCAGTGTTGTGATTGGCTGCCTTTACTGATGATGAAAGCTGCAGGAATTCGAAAACGCAGGATGGCGGATGTCGGGCCCATCCAGAAGCTGAGGTGGCGGGGGAGTAGGGACGGTAAGTTTTTTAATTTTTTTTTATTAAACCCCTCTCGCCTCCCTTCCATCCCCCCGCGACGACCCCATTTCCACCCCCCCCCACCCACCCGTCATGCAGGCCACGACTGAAAGAGAGAACAGAGAGGGAAAGAGAAGAGGGGGGCGCTTTTTGCAAGGCGGTCCTCTGTTCAATTCCTCTGCCAATAGGTGTGCATTGAAACATGTTATGAAATGGGCCCGTTGTGATCACCGTTAGACCCCCTCCCAACCCAGATTCCTTTTATGGTTGTCTGGCAAGGCGTCCCTCTTTTAAAAGCAACGTCTTCTCAAGGTCACCCTGGCTCTCAGGACGCATTGATGCCTGTAAACGGGATACTGGGCCAGCCCTAAGTTTGTTTGAATAAATTCCGGACTGTTTTGCACTATCCTAGTCTTCCATCCTAGTGGCAAGATATCGGCTGACACCTCAGTTCGAGATCTTGAATTGTTTACTGCTACTACCAAAAGAAGTGCATGCTTTAAAAATCTTTTCAAATTTGTGTTAGAAAAGTTTTATATGAACTCAGTTCATATATATCCTTTATATCACAAATTTGAAAAGATTTGTAAAAACACAAACGTGATTGAGTGCGACTGCGTGCACTTCTTTTGGAAGTAGCAGTAAACGCTTCTAGAACTTTCCAACAGCTATGGTCAAAAATAGACGGTGGCGTGACAAGGCTCGGCAGACTGATAAAGCGCTGCAAATAATTTTGCTAGGGTGCCTATGGTAGCCTTTTCAGTGTAAAGAGGAGCAAGGCTGATATAGGAGTGGGAGGTAGCGTGGTGAGGATTGGTGAATTGGAAGTGGCTGATGATGCCCGTGACCCTGGGCAGGGAGGGCAGCAGAGCATGAGTGGGTGGAATCAAATGTATTTTTCTAAAGGCAGAGACGTGTGTGTCTGTTTGGATTCAGTTATTTCCTGGACATCTGTGGCCACCTCTAGGTGTGAACGGGTATGAGGGCTGGAGCAGAATCAGCCATAGCCTGGCCTGCAAACTTCGGGGCATATTATCAAGGACGGCGTTAAAATTATCGCCGGTTTAGCGGCAGAAAACTGCTGCTAAAGCGGCGATAATGGGCTTGATAATATGCCCTGGAGAATTCCAATAGAAGCCCAGGTTCACACCAGAACATGGACTTCTATTGGAAGAATCAATGGC
Organism: Triturus cristatus; assembly: GCF_964204655.1. NCBI lineage: Eukaryota > Metazoa > Chordata > Amphibia > Caudata > Salamandridae > Triturus > Triturus cristatus. The sequence goes on from NC_140593.1 coordinate 249,500,407, forward strand.
ATATTATCAAGCCCATTATCACCGCCTTAGGTGGCAGTTTTCTGCCGCTAAAACGGCGATAATTTTTAATGGCGTCCTGATAATATGCCCCTTCATTCCTTCGTTGGTCTCAGTGATCTTTTCCCACACATATTGTCCCATCTCAAGCACTAGAGAAGCCCCATATAGATGTATACTTGCAGTATGACTGATGGTGCCCCAGCCCTCTCGGCGATCGCTCTTTTGTATTCATCTGTATGTGAGCCTTACAAGCCCCAGCGCTCCTTTCAGAAACATCAGCCTCCCTAACCTGGCCACAGGCTGTCCTCCTCAACCCCCCTTGCCTCAGAGTCTGAAGGCATTTGTGGGAATCTGCATCTCTCCCTAGACCAGTGCCCAGTTGTGTCAGGGGCGGGGAAGCTGCTTCAGCTATTTTACTGCAGCTCTAAGGAGGGAGGCAGCTAACACCAGGCTCTCCAAGTGCTGGAAATAATTTTTCTAGGGCCGCCTTGTCAGTGTTAAGAGGAGCGAGGATGAAATGACAGCGCACAGTAAAAACACTATATAACTGTTTTCCGGTATAATGAAGTGATCCTGGGTTTGTAGTTCTCTGCTTTTCTGGTCTTTGACACTACAGGTGTTTGGCATGATAGGCACCGGCTAAGATGAATTATAATAGAATGTAGTGTAAGGAAGTGTAAGTAATACATTAAAAGCTGCTGGGGTTCGAAGGAAGTTGAGTATAGTGTTTGTTATTGATACCTTTGCAGAAGAGATGCTGTCTGGCCTGGTTTATCTCATACTGAGCAGAAGGTTTTTAGGGATGCTGAGGAGATAGTGGAGGTGCTGGAACAATGGGTGATGTCATCAATGTTGCATGACTGACTGAAGTCATAGGGATTGTGAAAACCTTCTTGCTTTCTCAAATTTGTTTTAAAATGCACCCTTTGCCCACTAATTTTTCAAATTTTTCTATAGGGGGGAGAACCCCCTCCCCCAAACCCTTTTTATGCCGGTTGGGCTCGCTCGCTAGCCACAAGGCACTCATCCCAAACGTTGACGCCTCACCACTTTCAAATGCCACCAGCCGCCAGCCGCCACTGTGTGTCACCCATTCACACTAAATGAGGGCAAGCCAATGAAGGCTTAAACCAGATGCTGGCTCTGGCTCAGCTGGATGTCCTGTAGGAACCTTAAGCCAAGTCATGTTGCTTCTGCCTGCAATGCCCACTTTAACTTCAAGAGCCATAAATGAAAGACACTGCATTATCGTTTGATGTGAACAGGAGAGAGAAAGAGATACCCATCTGGGACCACAATTGCACAATGTCAAACCGGAGAACCTGGGCAAAATTCTAACATTCCTGCTTGAACAAATTGTGCGATCCTAGGCAAATGTTTAATTTTAAGTGGCTCTTTTTTTCTTCTTTATTGAGTATGTGAGCACCTTTAAGTGAGTTCAGGAGAGTGTGCTGTGCAAAAACCTCTCGTGTTTGATTCAATGGATTATATTGACGCTCCATGCCTTAAAAGAATCTTGGCAACAGGATGTACTAATATGAAACACTTTCGCATAATAAAGAAATACACTTTTTTGTATTTCGAAGAGACACTGTCATATATTTTGTATGATGGTTGTTGCACAATTTACATGCCAAATGTTTTCCTAGCTTGGCTCGTGCATGGACTCTTAGAGCCAAGTCAGACCATTTGCTCAGCGCTCCCTGTTGAGTTGTTGGCTCTCCCACCTCCATTGTTTCCCTGACTGCTGCCACTCAAATCTACCTTCGTGGAAGCATCTTCATCCTCCAGGCAAGTTCAATGTCTGCCATGGACTTTCATGGCTGCCATGAAAGCTTGCATCATCTTCCAAAGAAATATTGCATTTCTAATGATTTCAGTGAGGGTCACCCTCAACATCATGCACTCTCACACATCGCTTCCCCCTCATCCTTCTTTTCTCATCCTCATACTCCTCCCTTGGGTGTCCTAATCAGCCCATGTAGTGTGGGCACTAAGTGTTAGTATACCTTTCTTCCTTTGCAGTCCCTACCTCCCTTTTGTCTCTGTTTGCCTCCCTGAGTACACACTTGTGCCCACCTTTTCCTGCAGGCTTTGCAAGAGTAATCACTAACGCAGATCATTCAGAGTTCCACTTTAGCACTTTTTCAAAAACAAAAGGCGCCAGTGCCATTGAGTTGCTCCCTACCACAGGGCAGCACTGCAACCTGTCCGAATAGCAATGATATGGAATCTGCGTACTAAGAAAAAGCCTGCCTGAGCTGTATCCAATGGGTGCAGAGACAACATGGGCCAATCATAGCCGGCGCTGCCACGAGGGTGAGGGTGCAAGTGAAGCAAAAACTATTAATACCAGGGGACCCATTTATGAGAATGTCATGCAATTCAGCAAAGCACGTCAACGTGCTGCACTGCACTACATGACAGGGAAAGGTCAGGAATGTGCTGTATTTAAGGCAATATGGCGCAGTCCTGTCTTTTCCCCTGTGCTGGAGCCCTTTTGGCAGCCTAGCTCCAACGCAGGAACACTTGAATCATGGTTCAAGGGTCAATGAGTTGCATGCAGGATTGTTTTTGTGCAGGAAGTGACACCAGCCACCACATAAGCAATACGGAGAGGTATATTTCTCAGAAAGAGCAAGTAACGAGGAGAAATAATGATATTTCTGCTCGTTACACTTCACCTGAGAAGGGGTATCTTTTTGACACATTCCCAGGTCTACCAGTTCTAATACATTTCTAAATGCATCACAAACTATGGGAGTTGCATGGCAACACCCACGCAACGCCTTCCCAGGGCAGAGTTAGGCAAGACAGTGATTTGCACTGCGTTGCCTTATTCCTGATCTATGAAGCCATACTGGGCTACGCAATGTGGCCTGGAGTGGCACCGGCTCATAAATAGGCCCCCAGAATTTTTACTGAAAATGTTTGCTCACTGGGAAAGAAATTGCAGAAAGAAAAGTTAATTGTCTCTTCTGTTAGGAAGAGCACAGTTGATAGAGTTATTAAGAAGGAGAGGAGCTGGGACTGCATTCTATCAGTATTATTGTCCCACTCTCGTGTTTATTATACATAGGATGTAATGGGAGACATCTGCACTTTGTCCTCAGAGAGTTAATATGGGGGTAGTCAAGGGTATGTCTGTACTTCACTGTAATGACTCCACTTTGCATTATTACTCAGTGACTGTGATTGTGAAAAGTGTGACGGAGGCTTTTGAAGGACTGAGGCCTGATTTACACACTCTAACATCTGCTGAACAGTGATGACTGACCTACTGCCTAGGAGGCCGAGTCCTGCTTCTAAATGCACGCTGTACGTGGCATTTAGGAGAGAAGCGTGGTGTCCTTGGAGATATTGCATCATTGTTTTCGTGAAAGGTTCACGGGCCTGTAGAGAGTAGCGATTGCCAGCAGCAGACTAAAAAGTTGTAAACCTGGAGTTCAGCACGCCATGGTCTTTGTTGCATATAACATCCAGCCTCCCTCATAAGCAAACTCCCATCATGGGAAGTGGGGGGTCGAACAGTCTAAGTCTGTTTAGTGGTGTTAGTGCTTCCCACCTGCATATGTTCTGTTTCACACATTACTGCTTCAGTAAAAAGAGCAGGGTCTGTAGTGTACACAGGTGACTTAAGGCATCTGAAGATTCCTCTCCCTGGTGGAAACTGTGCAGATGTCTTGAGACTCTAATTCCAAAACCAGGTCTTCATTAAAAAGAAGTAGTTCAAAATCGACTAACTTGTATCAGCAACACATACCTGTACAAGTTGCATAGAAAGTGAAACCACAACTGGGTAACTTGTTAAATCTCTATCTGCAAATACTAAGGGAGCCCTAAACTTCTATGAGGGACAGTGCTAGATGAAAGTTTTCAAATGTAATAAGCAGTGATGATGATTAAACCTCACGAGATGTCAGCTGTGAGACTGTCATTCACCAAACATGGGAAATGGCAACTGAATTGATTTGCGATTAAACATGCTTCCAAGGTGGAAGCTGTAGATGTGTGTCTCCATCTTGGGTGGTTCACGGAGGAAGGGGGCCCGTGCTCCACGTGCCCTGCTACGTCTGCACCAATTCTACCATTTTAGAGTGGAAGAGATAAAGGAACACGAGGGAAAGGGGGGAAAGGAGATTGAGCCACAAAACTCCAATGGTTTCCTTTGCACGATATGGACTCCACATCTGAATGGCTCAAGTACTGCAACAACAACAAAGGTACAATGACTTTCTTATTCCACTGACAGAATTATACACATTTATATGACCATCGAGAATAAAAACTGCAAGCAATGACCATTGGACCCTTAGACCGACTGGCACCTTAGTGATAATTGATTAATTCATTATTTTCTGTGATATTTCTCCAGGAATGTACAATTGCCTTAATGGACTTTGATTCTTTTCGGAAACGCTGTGAGGCATATTTTATTTGATTATTCCGGATACATCTCAGGAATCAGGACTGGTCCATACATGATCAAGGATCACCTTCTCTAAGGCCTGATATCAGGGAGAGGCTGAGCTGGAGTTCGGATTTCAGTAACCATAATAACACGGTACTTGTGGAAACAGAAGCGATCAAGGATGAAGCAATGAAAAACAAGTACACAAGAGTTTACTGAGAGACGAAAACTGAAGGGAATAAATAGTAAAAGTCCGAGTGCAGCAGAGAAGAGAATTCAGGATAAAAGAAAATGTCCAGAAATGTCCTAGCAGTGACTGACCCACACGTCAAGGACCACAACTGCAAACACAGGGAGACGTCATACAACGCGGACAGAGGCTGTTTGACAAGAAGCAAAATACTGACAACGGGCAAAGCTGGTGAGGAAAACAGGATTTGCAGGAAATAAAAAAACAAGAAGTAAAATCAATGTTGATGAGCAAAAGTGTCTGCACATGAGAAAGAGATGTAAGTCTTACCAACCAAATGCATGGCTAGTTGGATGAGAGAGGGCATGCCTTCTGTCTCTGCTTATGTCCAACACAATTGCCGTCCTCCAGGAGTCTTTGATTAAGGACCACACAACTGATAAGCGCAATGCTGAGTGTAATGCCGAGGATGTTGTTAAGGGGTTCTTGGTACTCAGTGCAGTTAGGATGGGTGGTGAAGCTGAGCGTTGGCATTCATGATAAACTGGCAGCAGGATAACCACATGATGTTCATTCATTCTCCAAGTTAAATATGCAGATCTCGTAATGTCCAAAAGTATGTGCTTGCAAGGAGCAGTAAAAGGGTCACCAAGGTATGGAGGATTGTCTCTACCAAGATGAAGACATCTTTGTTGGTTGCCCACCCTATTTATGAAAAACCAACAACTGCCTAGGTGGCAGTCTTCATTATAGCATTTTACACCTCGCCTCCGGTCTGCACACTTCACCCCTGGTGGTTCAACCACAGGGAGAGCTTTGAGTGATTTTTTTGACCAGGTCTTGGAAGCCTTCCTACACTTCACATAATGTAGAGAAGAAATAGATCCAGTGTATTACCATTTCCCGCAGTGGTCTAAACTGTAATATATTTGGTATTTTCACACAGAAATTAAAAAAGAGGGTTGAATATGACACTTTATGTTATTGGAGTCGATATGTTCCTTGGCTGTCATATGCTCTAACGAATTCATGCCAATTCATCAGGGCTTGTGGCCCTAATTTTCTATTGATCTGCCTGGCGTCTGTGCTACCTAGCTGTATGTAGGTAATAAAACGTATGATAAGAGTAGCTGCTTATCACAGATGTCTTTTGCTGTCACCAGTACTGGGGTTGGCTCCAGTACAGCAAACTTACTTAATGGCTCTGGAACACGGCAGGACAGAAACACTCAGGCATGCTGCGCCTACTGTAAGTGCTATGCTGATGTGGACACTGCCACATCCATTCAAAGATAGAAAGCCCAAGTCAGCTGTGATAGTCTACATGAACATGTTCAAAACAACTTGACGACCGCATTTCAAACTGTCTGGTAGGGAACAGAGTAAAGTAGCCATGACAAAGTCACATTACAGACTTTACCTATCCATGCAATTAACCCACAGTCCCCTAATCCCAAATCCTACAAAGTTAGGGGTAGGGGGAATCTGCTATTTGGAAATCCTGGTGCATTAAATTAAAAGAGCTGAAACGCAAAGGAAGTAATCATATATAACCATACCATTTGTCAGCTCAAGAAGCAATCAACACCAAACACATATAAGACAAAAAACCATGGCAAACTAAATGAATTGGTAAAACTCAAGAACTCACATACATAAACTAAGAATGCATGAATAAGAATGCAACAGCCAATATTGTGGTCTAAACAAAACAAAAAACACCACATATCTTAGACAGAATGAAAACCTAATTGGGAAACAAGAAACTCTCCACCGAGATGAATTCCAACCAGAGAATTTACTATACTACAGATACTTTCAAATTCCAGAAGGGCATTTGATAAGTTCATGAAGCACGCCTGTTCCTTTATTTATTCAGTTTTGAATGCACTAACACAACGTCAAGCACCATGTCATAACACTAGATGTCAGTGGGTATATTCATTTTACTTGAACCAGAAACTGGAGATCCTTATCAGCCCTGTGTATGTGGGGTCCAAAGCGGACTATGATGTCGGATGATGGGATACGGTCCTTCCAGTGGAAGGAAGCAAACTTGGCCTCGCCAGTTCCTAACTGATGTCTTAAAGCCTCCTTAAATTGGAATGTCTTTAATGTGGGAAACTGCTAGGTTGAGCAAAGCTCTAGTGCCAGGGTTCACAGAGGTTCAGAGATGTGTGCTCTGTACCCTGATAGTTTTACTTCTATTTGTCATTCTTTTTTATGTCTTTTGTGTTTGGACTAGCTAATTAGGTTTCATGTCATGCCCTGCATTGTATGTGGCCCAGTTATAAACAGGTATCCCTCTAGTGGTGCCACCATTCCCAAGCATCCCTCCAATTCAATCAGCAGTCCTGATATGACACTGAATAACGTGTTTCATCACTTTTGAAAGACATTTAAGTCAGTGTCCTTATAGTAAATTCACATTCACCCCAGGCTAGGTGTGTTACCATGCTACCACCTGCTTTATTCTTACTCAAAACACGAGTCCCTTCTGTCAATGCAGGAACCAGATGAATCATGGCAGTGAACCCCTCTGCCCCCAAAACCCCACTTCTGGACTTGTGGGTCCTGTTTTCAATTCACTTGAAAGTTCGACAAGATCCCGCAAAAGCACACAGACACTTCTGTGGAAGACCTAGCCAGGCTTTGCTTTATTAATGGGCAGTTGTGATATAGCAAAGGCTCTTCCCAATTTAGGCAGTATTTCTTATCATAAAGAACCATACCGAAGAACTTAAAGCAAGACGCAGAAAGCATGGGAGCTTGATATTGGTGTATTGCATGCATTGCGTACTTATAGCGAATCTTGAAGAAACATGGTAGGAATACAGACATCACTGTTTAATGTTGTTCTATTCGTTTTTTAGTCTAACTCAGATTAAATACGTCATTGAAATTTGCTACTGAAGAGACAGAACTGTGCCATTTTCCTTCCTCCTCTTCACTATCCATGCTGGCAGTGTTTGCTAACACCCAGCTTGGGAGATGAGGTAAGGCACTGAGCGTCTTCACAATGGTACCACAGTAGCTCATAGGATTCAGTTTAGTGACCTTGGCACTTCAGCTGCCTGTCCTGATCAATACAGGGTGGAGTTAATTGTACTTGGTACTCAGTGCATTCAATATGACCCTTTGCTGCACCTGAGACAGTGAACCTGTTTGCTGTCAGATTTCCTCTGGTTAAGGCATATAATTGTCATCTAGCTCTGAACCCCCTAAAGTTTATTTATGCTCTCTGTAGGTGTGCTGGGGTAGGCTATATTGCAGAAGTCTAAGCTTGACAAAAGTTGTGCTTTTATTTTATGAGTTTAGTCCAGTGTGCTGGAAGTTGGTGACCTTTACCACACGTTGGATATACTGGGTGAAGGAAAGATCATGATCAAAGATGGTGCCAATGTTTCTTACCCCCTGTACTGCTACCCCGGCTCAGTTGGTCAGTAAAATGGAAAGGACGTCTCCATGACATATCCTGATTCTCCTTCCAGTTGTACATTTGATTAAGCATTTAGTGAACTTTGTCCACTGCTACAGACTATACAATATTGAGAATCGTAGAACATTATGTCAGGGACAGGATACCCATTTAAAATAGTAGCACAGAGAGAGAGATGAAACCTTCATGAACCCCATTCAATGATCTTGTTGGGTGATATGACAGTGTTGATTTTAACTTGTTGACTTTGACATGTGAGAAATGCAACATCCAATCTAGTGCTTCTCCTGTGAACCCGGCCCAGTTTTCCAGATCATCGAATAAGAGCGCATGATTTTACTGGGACTCTGCTATTCTGGAGACAAGCCTTGGGTACTTCCAATATGTATGGTGACAAAATGTCTTTGCTGTCTTTGATGATCACTACTGGGCATAGTTTGTGCAATGCCTTGGAAGCCTTGATGTTTTTCTACAGCTCAGAGATCTTGTTAGTGGATTATTGAAGTGAATGCTGCCAGTTTTAAATTGGTTCTCATTGCGTTGATTGGAACTAATGCAGACATGGGGCTTCATTTACGGTTTGTGGAATCAGAACAATTCTGTAAACTGGTGACCCTCCTCCATGAATGAACCAGCAATTGCCACACTGTATTTGGAGTTGGGGTACCGCTGATACTCCGCTGGCTCTGATGGTGGTAATCCCATTAGTGGTCACACACAATGAAGGCTTATGGGTTTCCTATCCTAATGGTGTGTTTCACCTTTGCCCCACAGTATTCATAATTGCCTCTGGTAGTTAGATCATTTTCTACCTTTTAACCCATGTTCTCCATTGTTCAAAATACCTTTTGATGAATCACATTAATCCAGGAGCTTATGTTTCCTTTTTCCTTTAATTTGTTAGTTTGTCTTGTAGAATGAGGGCATCAGCATGCATTGCTTTCCTTTTTTAATGGGGTGGGTATATTATATTTACTTCCAGGCTTTAGTAGGTCACATGTACCAGTTTTTGTGCATTTATGTTCCTACTACCTTGCTGTCAGAGGAAATCTGTAGGTGCTATCAGATCAGGGTCAGTGCTTAAGTGTCCCCAACTGAGTGTGGTTACACTGGTCTAGTAGTTGGGAATAATACATGGTGCTGGTGAAATGGCATTCCAGATCATCCAATGTTACAATTCAGTATGGGACATGGGCCAGGAATGGCATGAGAGGAGTCTTGTGTCTACGTTCTCTATGGTGGTTTTTTGTGTGGAACATAATTAATGAAACACATGATTCCGTCAAAATCCTGGAAACAATGTGAAATTAGAACATTCTGCAACTTCATTAATTGTCCGGACTGTATGTGAAAGGCATAGGTTTCTAAACTAAACTGCATTATATACAGAAACCAGGGCTGTGCTATTTACTCATGCATGATGTATAATAGGTGAAGTTTATATAGAGGCAAACCGAGTTGGGAAGAAGCAAAGCCCTCTTCAACAGAACAGGGACAATTGACACTTGTGTACATAAGATGGTGTTAGAGGTGGTAAAGGGTAGTTGGTGGTGTGACATTTGGTATGCACCGAAAGTGAGGCGGTGTTAGTTATTAAGATCCTGCTGGAAAAGGTTGGTTGTCCATTATTTTCTCAAGAGTAGCCATGAATGAGGAAGGTTTTGTATGATAGCATTCCTAAATGTAGAATGCATTGGTTGGAAAGGGTTGTTTACTTGCTTGTCTTTTAAGATATTGTTACATTGACCGTGGTAATGTCTTTGCTTCCTCATTTTCATAGGCCTCTCGAGTTGATGGATTTTTATGGCAGGGAAAACAAAGCATTTATTATGACAGTTTCTGTAAGTCTTGAAGATAATACAGGCATGCAGAGGTAGATTGTCTCTGTCACTCTCGGTAGGGGTGATATGGTAAAATACATTTACCTCTGTGATGTCAGTATAAGTCTTGAAGATAATACAACCCTGTAGAGGTAGTTACCACAGATTCTTTACGGCACAGTCAATCCCCCTCTTTCTTACATATTTATTTTTATGTCATCCTGCGTGTTATATGCCTTCAGATAAAACCTGAACTGAACAATACAACTGTAGAAAGCAAAGAAACATAAATAGCCATTATATAAGTGTGATGAGTGTATTGCACCCAGTATTATCACACTGCGTGAGATACGACCAGACATTCTGAAGAGAGCCGTTGCGGTCTAATTTTGTATTAAAGTTTGCATCAAGTACCTGGTGGTAAAACAATTTCTGTACCAGTGGGATGGTTTTTCTTTGGCTCTTGTAAATATTGCTCTTGAAATGGTTGGATGTTGAAAATGTAGGTGCGCAATTTTTCTTCACTAGCTTTGCACTGCACGGTTTGTGTCCTGTAGTGTGGGAGCTACTCACATTTCGTTACAGGTCACCTGCAATTTTCGTCGGTTTGATATAAAAACTTTTGTTACTTAAATTACGTTCTCCAGTATAAGATATGTTAAGCTGTAACTTAACAGTTTAAAATTGGGGGCTGTCTTTGAAATATTAGGTTTCAGGTATTTTATACAAGTAATCCTGTAATTTACAGCTGAAATAAAGACGAAGAACATTAAACTCCACATATAATCAAACGAGATGAAAAGGCAAACGAAGGGATTTAGAGCTAATATGCTCCAGGAACAATTGCTCATATTCGATTTATGTAATCGATTTCGATTCAAAATTATATTTCTTGAAAATATTATAGCAGTCTGAAAATGTTAGTTGTTAAGAATTTCTTGCCAGTGCAAGAGGAACGAAAGTTTCAGGAATGTGCAAATAATTCAAGATAATACAAAACAAGAATCTATGAGATAAAACTCCAGCTAATGCACTCACTGGAATGTTCTCATATCCATAAAACACGGAGCCAATACAAACGGAGCCATATTTTCATATTAAAGCAAAATTGAATTATTTTTTTCCTCCTGCCCAATCGGCCAATATACATACAGAGGAGCAGTATGTTTGCTTCTATATATGAATATCACTCACTTAGTTTTTTAATGACAAGCTATTAGAATGTTAATGGATTAGAGCTTATGTTAAACAAGGGGCGCTTTGATTTGTTTGAACAAGTTCAGCAGATGCTCCTGTTTGTAAAGTGGCTTAGACATGTGAACTAATTCAAAAAGTAGAGAAAAATTTGATTCATTACTAAATATCAGAGATGATACTTTTAATGATTTGTTCTGCTGCACCATTGCCACCATTTGCATTTCATAAAGACAGTTATTGGGCCTTGGGACACATTTCTAAACATGCCTTCAATTTTCTATATTTATTTATTAAGGAGTTTTGTAAGATGCTATGTCTTGCATTTCAAAGTAGGACGAATAGACTGATTGTTAGATGAAGAACTTAAGATCGGTGCATGACTTACCAAGTCCTATATTTTCATTAAAAACATAATTCCAAGACGATCTAAATTGAAGACGAGTCTGAAAATTTAAAATTTAAGACGTTTTTTGGGCATCTTGGGTTTGGTTTAGCTCTGAGGTTATGGTCAGAGTGTTCAACAGTTTTGGGCCTTGCATGACCAGATATCCACTACTGTGTTGAATCCTCTTGAAGGGTCTTTGAGACAAACATGAGGGTGGAATTAAAGTGGATTCCCAGGTTCTTGACATTTGATAATGTTAATGGATGTACTCCAAGGATTGTGCACCAGGCAATGGTGAACACCAAGTTTAGGCACAACCTTCAGCTAAATGCTGGTGTTGGCTTCTCATTATTGCCACTTACAGTTTAGGAGGCTACCATTGCCTCTAATCCTACAAAACTGCAGCTCTAATGGCCACTTTGGGCTCTAATTGGAGATAGATGACTTATCAGGCCTTCAAACTATGCCATTCACATTAGCATGGGAAAACAGGATGACCCATATTTAATGAATTAGGTATAATCAATATGAGTACACTGACTTAGCCATGGCTCATTCTAATGAAAGCAGCATTAGGGAATCTAGGATTGGGGTTACAACATCCAGTGACAAGGGCGACTAACACACTGAGTATTTTATCTGGGAAAATAACGGGAATGATTTCGAAACTAACCAACCCAGAAAGTGGAGGTTTTATAGATCAATACCGTATATGTCTATTAGAAGAGACATGGTGTATCAAACCAGTCTTCAGATCAGGTTGCACTATTTTTTATGTTAATAAACTCTCAAAGTGAGTGGGATGCCAGTGTGCGGGCCTATAGCTAAGAACTGCTTCGAAGTGTAGCTTTAACAGATACAGATTACTTCCCATGATATATTGGGCATTATTGTAAATTTATCAATAGGTTTTAAACTCAATATTGACAATATTTACAATCATAAAATGCTGGGGAATGGGAAACATGAAAACTTGTCCCATTTTGAATCACATATGGAGCCTAATATTGAGCAATGTCTATTAATCATCGCAGGGAAATTTAATACAACCTATGAACCCCTGTACACTGCTCAGATTCTAGTCAAGGCGATGGAAGATGAGATGTGGGCTTTTCCCCGACCAGATCTGCTGTCTATAAAAAGTTGGTCTACTACTGCAATACAGCTGACAGCACTAACCATGACACTGGATCTCAGGTCATATTACAACTATACCCAATCAGATAACAAAAGGACAGCATACCTTTAATACAATTAACCAATTAACCATATAAGCAAGATGGATTGATTATACTAGATCTTCAATTATGGAGAGATATGATAGATGTGGCAGTAATTGATTGTAATGATGGCTGACACAATTCTCTTCATTTAACTATGAAAGGCATCTTTAATTTTGTTGAAAGCCATACAAACATGTTAAACAGCAGGGAATTGTTTGAAGCAGATGATAGATGGTCCAATAAATGGGCCTGTATACAAAACCGCTATACATACAGCACTAACATTTAGAAAGGTTATGTAGGTGATTGAGCAACTAGCACCAATGTTTTTTTTTGTTTCGATTTGTTTTTATTAGTTTTGGCATAGAACGAACGAGCCAGTGTGCTCTGTAGTCATCGGGGTGCAATCCGGCAGTCATATTGCTATGGCCGACAATCCAAACAAGATAAAAGAAAGAGAAGAAACAACCACCTACCCTCCCTCCCCTCCTACTCCCTGAAAAGAAGCACCCCTGTAGGATGAGAGAATGAGAAACAACCTAGGAAAGAACTGTCTAGAGCGTCCTAAGTGGCAGAGATGTTGGTGGCAGTCTGTGTGGGAGGGTCTGTGAGGCTCAGGAGTCGCAGGTATTTGGGGCAGGTGAGCTCTGTAAATTCTGACGTTAATAGCGTAAGAAAAGGTGCCCAAAAGTCATAAAAGGAGGCCCCTGGGTGAGACAGCGAGAGAGAGATCCTTTCCATCTCCAAAATGGCCCACAGCCTGTGTAGCCATCCTAGTTGTGTAGGGACTGTCCTGGTGCCCCAGTGCATCAGAACGTTTTGGGCTGCTGCTCCCAGAGCCAATGCCATCTGCCTACCCCTCCAAGATTTAAGGGGGAAGGTGATGGCGTTAGGGAGACCCAGGAGAACATAGACTGGGAATCTGTGCGTCAAAGTGGAAATCTACATCATTGAGAATGTGCTGCCAATATGTTTCCAGGGAAGGACATTCCCATAGCAGGTGGGTAAGGGTGCCCAGTGAGCCACAGGCGCGCCAGCACTGCGGGCTACGAGAAGGATTGCTCTAATGAAGTCTAACTGGGGTTAGGTACCAGTAGGTAGCCACGTTAGTGGCAGTCTCAATGGAGGCAACGTTGCGGGCTGTGCATCGGGCCCTATGATAAATGTCCTTCCATTCCTTCTGTGAAAGGACCCTACCTAACTCCCCCTCCCAGCGTAGTTGTCCAGACTACTTCCCGGTGTTGGAAGTGCATCTTGCAAATTTGTATAGGTTGGACGTCAACCGTGAGTCACTGTGTCGTGTGAGCAGCCACTTCTCGAACGGGGTGAGATGCCTCCCCGCTCCCTCTCGCATGCCCCTTTGGAGAACCCAGTGGCGGACCTGTAAGTACCGATACCATTCCGTTTCAGGACTGTCCTATTCGGTGTGGAGAGCTGAGAAAGAACGGGGTCCCGAAAGGTCAAAGAGGTGGCCTATGAAAAGGCAGCCCTCTTTGGTCCAATGGTGGTACTCTCCATGGTCAAGGCCGGGTGTGAAGTCAGGGTTTTGTGCTATGGGCGTGATCGGGGATGGGAATGTTGTAAGCCCCCTAGAAGCTGCAGTTTTGTCCCACGCTAACAAAGTAGGGTGAGTCACCTCCGAGAGGTATAAGTTGCGAGGTCATCCCGTGCAAGAGAGAAAGGGGACCACCCCGGTTGGTGGTGTCAGCGGAAGTGTGTGGTACAAGTAGAGAATTTAGGGCATTATCACCATTTTCACCGCTGCTATACGGCCCATCCATGAAAGGGAATTTGGTCTCCATCTCCCAAGGGAATTGTGGATATGTCTCAGGATTACCATGTAATTCCACGTTCTGGTGTCTTTGATAGTAGTGGGCCCACTGGATCGGGTAAGAGCGCTGTAACAGTCCCAAAGTCTCGGACCCTATAGACAGGTTGAGGGGTTGTGACTTGTGCACATTGATCTTAAAGCCCGAGGCAAGTGCAAATCGATCCAGCTCATCCAGAAGAGTTGGCAAAGATTCCCTGGGGTGTTCTAGCGTCGCCACTACATCGTCCGCATATAAGCAGAGCTTATGTTCCGTCCTCCCGAAGTACGCTCCTCTAATGCCAGGGTCATCTCGCACCCTCTGAGCCACGGGCTCCATATAAAGGGTGAAAAGGTGCGGCGACAGCGGGCGCCCTTCTCTGGTCCCCCTACAGATAGGAAATGCCGAGGAAGCCACCCCATTCACCCGCACAGTAGCCGTGGGCTGCGCATACCTCGCAAACACCCATTCGATGAATCGAGCCGGTAGGCCGAAGTGGACCAGGGTCGCCCGGAGATACGATCAGTGGACTTTATCAAATGCTTTTTCAGCGTCGATAGAGAGGATCACTCGCTCCGCCGGGAAGTGCTCCGATCGATCCACCAGGTGGAGGAGCCGTTTGGTATTGTCGCAGCACTGGCATCCAGGGACAAAGCCAGACTGATCTGGGTCAATCAACCCGGGAAGATGACGAGAAAGTCTGGTCGCCAGGATTTCGGTGAAAATCTTTAAGTCCACATTGAGGAGTGAAATAGGGCGGTAAGAACCGCAGAGGCAGAGCCGATATCAAGGCCTCCAGTATAGGGGGTGGAAAGGAGGGGGCTGAGGGAGACCCGACCGAATTAAAAACCCGGCAAGAGTGGGACTAGGGTCGCGCAAAACTTTTTCTGGCGACTTATTGTGTTTCAGACGGGAAACAGCCGAGATGACCTTCTCCAGGCGAATAGGGGTCTCAAACTCTGCTGCGTAACTCGGTAATAGTTTGGCCGTGGCTACACCGTGAAGGTAGTTGGCTGGCCCGCTCTCAGGCAAAGATTGAGCCGCATATAAGGTCTTGTAGATTTGCTGGAACGCATCCACAATGTCTGGGTCATCGCTACAATCCCTCCTCTGCCAGTCCCGTATCTCCGCGACCTTAGATGCTAGCTGTTGCGCCCGGAGTCGATTTGCAAGACGGCGCCCGCACCGGTCACCCCCCACGTAAAAAGCATATTTCAGGTGAAGGGCTGCATATTCAGCCCGGTCAACATCAAATCCTGCCAGTTGTGCCTTGGCCACTTTAAGGAGTTTCCAGACCCTAGGCGCCCCCTTTCATTGATGTATACGCTCCAACTAGGCTACCTCCCCTGTCAAGCGCTCCCTTTTCTCTCTCCTGACTTTGTTGTCAGACGCCACTATGCCAAGAAATTCCCCCCCGGACACCCGCTTTTAGTGCTTCCCATAGGGTTGTCATAGAAGTGGTAGGGTAGTCATTAAGATCTACATAGTCCGTTATAAATTTCTGGATTTGCTGTACTACTGAGGGGCGTTGCAACATGGTCTCACATAGGCACCAGAAGCAGCAAGTAGGGCGTCGGTGGTGGAGTGCTAGGGATATCTTCATCACCGAATGATCAGACAGGGGGCAGGGAAGGATCTCCATGTCCCGCACCTGCTATGTCAGGGAGTCAGAGGTGGGAACATAATTGATTCTGGCATAAGTCTTGTGCGGGTGTGAGTAGAAGGTGTATGACCAGGACCCGGGATGTTGGAGTCTCCAAATGTCTGTAAGTCCGGCCTCTGTCAACAGACACTTCCCTTCTGTAGAAAGGGCCCCTGTCTGCCCCCACCTCTGTCTGGAACAGTCCATTTCGCCATCAAAGGCCAAGTTAAAATCTCCCCCCAACAGTAGTGTTTTGTCCGAAAGGCCTGTGACTTTGTGTATTACCTCCCTAATAAAGCCCTCTTGCCCATCATTGGGGACGTACATTGTGGCGATCGTGAATGCTTGGGTGTCCAGGGTGAAGGTGTTTGCCAGTAGCTTCCCTCTGATCTCGGCCTTGTTGCTACCTATGTGGCCCTGGAATCTAGCAGAGACCAGAATTGATACTCCCACCTTCTTGGAAGTGGTAGAGGAGAACATCTGATGGGGGAACGCTCTGGAACGCTCTGGATCGCAATGTGTGTGTGTCAGCGGACAATAGGTGTGTTTCCTGGAGGAGGCAAATATGAGCTTCTGTCTGCTCAAGCTAGGACAGGACAGCTCGCCGTTTGGTAGGATTATTCAGCCCTTTGATGTTACGGGACACAATGTTAATGTCAGGAGACATAAGAAGGAATCTGTGGGTGAGTTCTAGAGAGTCGTTCTCGGTACTGCAGAGATGGAGAAGGGGGTGGAGTAACAAGTGTCATTCTATCAGTGAAAGTAGGAGGAGGAGGAAAAAGTCCCAAGTCCCAGAACAAAAAACTTTCAACAAGAACCATTTACTTGTAGAGTCCACAAATGTCCTCTGGTGAGGTGTGAGATGGATAGCAGAAACTCCTGCTGCTCCCTTCCCTCCCCAGGCCCATCCAAATTAAGCATGATAAGGCCCAGTAAGAATGTATATAACAGCACCTCAGGCCGTGCATTTCAACCAGCGCTATTCTAGTCTCCGAACAGGGATTGTAGGACAGCTGTGCGTTCCTTGGCAATAGTTGCTGAGTCTGGACGTGGGTTCACTGGCAAATTCCCAACCCGCTGCAATTCGTGCAGGGTCAGCCCGGCGTCTAGTGGAGGTAGCGTCCCCTGGTGTGGTGCGGTCGACCTCTGGAAGCTGAAGAAGCGTCGACGCCTCCTCAAAAGAACAAACTTGGCGAAGTCTGCCCTCCCATTTAAAGATGAGCCTAAACGGGTGACCCCAAGAATAAGCAATCTCTTTGGTGCACAAGAATGCTGTGATGGGGCGGAACTCTCGCCTTTTCTGAAGTGTGGAAGCCGCCAGGTCCTGAAAGAGAAGGGGCCTGCAGGAGCGGAACTCGACGGGGTGTTTGGCCCGTGCCTCACGTAGGATGTGTTCTTTGAGTTTAAAGTCATGGACACACGTTAGGATGTCAGGGGTAAGAGCCGTCGGTGGTTGCTGAAGTCCCACCCGGTGAGTTCGGTCAAGCCGGATCTCCTGGTCTGGAGGGCCCCCTAGGATGTGCCGGAACAGGTCTCCGACAAAGGCCTCAATATCTTGGTCTTCTGTTCCCTGAGGTACCGCTCGAATCCTTATGTTATTCCGGCGGGAACGGTTCTCGAGGTCTTCTGCATGAGTCTGGAGGTCTAAGTGCTGGTCTCTGAGTCACAGGACCTCTTGTTGGAGCTGAGATACCTCCTCGTCTTGGGTGCCATCTGATTCTCCATGTCATCCACTCTCTCCCCCACCGAGTCAATATCTCTACGCATCTCCTGGATCTCCGCCATGAGATCCTTTTCATTATTGTGGAATTCTCTCATGAGGTCCGCGAAGAGGGACTCCAGGGCAATGCGTGTGACCAGCTCCTCCGTTGGCATTGCCTCAGCACCTCCGGACCCGGCCTTGAGTAGGAGATCCTTGACAGACCTATCCTTCCGAGATTTAGTAGTAGCCATCAGGAGGAAGTCGCCAGGCCTCTCTGGCAATCAATAGGCAGCACTATGTATGAAGAAAACATACCCCGGGTTGACTAGGGGTCTTCCACAGGTCCGTTCACCAGCTCACCTCCAGCAGAGGTTTCCCCCTACCTCCGGGACAGCGTTAGCGAGTGTAGGTAAATTGGCAGCCCCGTGGGTCACTAAGCCAGGCAGTCCACGCCGTTCCTCTCAGAGCGAAGTCATCCCTGGACTCCCCCAATGTAGCGCAGGAGGAGGGCCGTTTCGGGGCTTGGCAATGGGGACTGTGCTGGGTTAAGCAGAGATCTCCCCCCGCTTGCCGGCTGCTAAGCCTCTAACCTCCGTTCGGACTCGCCTCCCAGTGCTAGGCCCCTCTCTCTCGCAGTGTGTAGCTCGCTGCTTCCAGGGCATGGCAGGACAGGGCACCTCTTGGCGGGGGAGAGCGGCCAGGGAATCAAGCAAGGGAATGAGGCCAGCGTGTCGTGACTGCTCGGGAGAGTTCATAGAGCCAGTGGTGGTAAGTCACGGCGGTGGCAGGTTGCGAGAGGTGTGGTTACGCCAGGAGAGGAAAGCTCAGTGGTCCAGGCGCATTTGGCAGCCACGCCGCGCCGTGATAAGGCTCACCTCGATGGGGTACAATGTCGCTCTTCTGGCGGGCTCAGATCTGCGGAGCCATCATGCCGCGATGGTGGGGAAGCCTTGTGCGCTCTGCCCCACTCCCGTCACCAATCACCAGGTCCGGTCACGTCTCCCACCGTTTGGCCAGTGATCAGCAGGGGGGAGCCTGCAGGCTGCAACTTCGGGCGTCACCGCTCCCGTTCTACCTCACGCCAGTCGTTGGATAGGCCGCAGGGCGCTCCGGGTCCGGCTCTTCTCGGGCCCCAATTCTGGGTGTTAAAAGGCCGCGCTAAACCAAAGTCAGGCCAGAGGTGTCAGAGCATGTCGCGGGCTCAAGGAGGGTCCGAATATGCTATTAGGACCTCGCTGGTTGTCGCTATGCAGGTAAGGCCTGGACTACGGGTTGGGAGCGATGAGTAGGCACGTCCTACTCGGCCGCCATCTTGGCCACACCGCACCAATGTTTTTGAACTATACTAGTTATAATTTGATTGCTAACATACCGGCAAACATTTATGGAAAGATGAAGCCAACCAGTCATAAAAGTAGACAAGCTCTGTGACTTAAAAGGAAATGTACAGAAGCAAAATCTTATCTACTAACGGCAATTAGGAGCAAACATTGTGAAAAGACCAGAGATACAAGGAATTTGTATGAAAAAATACAAGCAGTAGCAAAGAAGGTAGAATGGGAAGGTCATAATTATCAGGACTCACTTATAGCAGCAGAACCAAAATATAATAAAACATTCTGGCACATCTGCTCATGGTAGTCTTGTAATGGAACTACGGTTGACTTACTCATCCATCAACACACTTGGATTGATCACTTCTCCAAGTTATTTTCAAATACTGAAGACAGCAGGAACAGATTAGGGACAGCAGAACCAACTGTGCCATTATTGGCTCTTAAGCTGCTAAATATCCTTGTGGAGGGGCACACTCCATGTGTTAAAAATGTATGATGGTCCCAATAAAATACCTGGGTACATTTTCTTAGCTAAACCATGCTTACAAGTACCTCATATTAACACTCAAACAAATGCTATTTAGGAGGCTTGGAAATACCTTATACTTGGAAAGGGGCAGAGATACTTCTGATTTATAAAAAAGAACTAAGGTATAATCTGTGCAACTATGGACCAATGTTTGATAAACAGCTTGCAAAACATTTTGGGCCCGATTCACAGAACTAACTTAAGACAAAATCCTAAACTTACTACCATTTTGGTATTCACAGAAGGCACTTACTCATTTCGGTATTCACAGAAGTTAGGAGTCCCAACTTTAGGACTCCTAAATGCCTTCTGTGAATACCGAAAGTCTTAAAGTTAGGATTTTTCTCAGTTTAGGAGTTCTAAAGTTAGGAGTCCTAACTTTACTACTCCTAAACTGAGAAAAATCCTAATTTTAAGGCTTTCGGTATTCACAGAAGGCATTTAGGAGTCCTAAAGTTAGGAGTCCTAACTTTACTACTACTAAATTGTGAAAAATCCTAATTTTAAGACTTTCGGTATTCACAGAAGGCATTTAGGAGTCCTAAAGTTAGGAGTCCTAATTATACTACTACTAAACTGAGAAAAATCCTAATTTTAAGGCTTTCGGTATTCACAGAAGGCATTTAGGAGTCCTAAAGTTAGGAGTCCTAACTTTACTACTACTAAAATGAGAAAAATCCTAATTTTAAGACTTTCGGTATTCGCAGAAGGCATTTAGGAGTCCTAAAGTTAGGAGTCCTAACTATGCTACTACTAAACTGAGAAAAATCCTAATTTTAAGACTTTCGGTATTCACAGAAGGCATTTAGGAGTCCTAAAGTTAGGACTCCTAACTTCTGTGAATACCGAAATGAGTAAGTGCCTTCTGTGAATTCCAAAATGAGTAAGTGCCTTCTGTGAATACCAAAATGGTAGTAAGTTTAGGATTTTGTCTTAAGTTAGTTCTGTGAATCGGGCCCTATATGTCGTCAAATACTTAAAAAGCTCCAAGACTGGATTTTGGAGTGTGATATTTTATCCACTTTTTAGGCAAACTTTAAAAGGCAGGTCAGTGCAATCGACCAGGTCTTTGGATTCCTAACTATCTATTGGAAGACTGTCATTTTAAATAATGGCGACCATTATGTTGCCTTCATGGAAATCAGGTCTGCATTTGAACTGATACCATGTAATACATTATGGTCAGTATTAGGACAAATGGCACTGCTGAGTAACATTTTATCCATACCAATTAGGTTGCACAGTAACAAGTTTGGCCAAGTGAGTTTGGAGAAATGGGGAGAACTGACAGAACACATCACAGTAGTGAAAAGGGTACGTTACGCTTGCGTCCTGAAGCTAACACCTTTTTCCGTATGTATAAATAATGTAATCACGTATATCAACACATGCATAAATGGTTCACCAAAAGTAGCTAATCATAGGGTATAAACACTGCTTTTAGTGGATGACATGTTAATGAACTTAAAAACACCCATGGAGTTGCTGACCCTCTTAGATTGGTTCATGGACTTCTGCAGTCAGTCAGGACTGGAAGTAAACTCTTCAAAAACCAAACATAAAGCTTTTAATCTGCACAAAACCTATTGGGGAAAAACTAACGATGAGAGGATCGAAGCTAGAAAGGGTCATGGACTTCGAATATCTGGGGGTAAAATGATAAATGTGTCTCGTCCATGCAGATTATCAAAAACACCTGAAAATTACAACACAACACAGCAGGGATATCAAGAATATCTACATTAACAACCTTGAGATCAATCACCACAACCATAGACATATTAGTAATGCTAAACCTTTGGGGCTGCACTTTGTGGTGCCAAACTGTGCGGGCACATAAAGGAAAACAACCTAACAACAGTAGAAAATAAATTCCTGAAGTCCCTGGTCAACTTGCCCAGTTCCAATACTAGCCCGCTATATGGACTTGGAAGCGAATCTCATAGCCCGTAGAATAAGCATGCAGTCATTGCTCAATAGATGATAACTCAGGTGCACAGAAGAACGCTCGTCATGTAGACTAGTCCATGAAGATACAATTGTATTAAATAACTACTGTAAAATCCCTTAGGTGCGATCTTTGCTGTTCTCTCTTGGTGTGTAAGAATGATGACGTCACACGAGGAAGGCTCCAATGATAACAAAAAAACTACTAAACAAAATGCTGGTTGTATGTTGTTGAAATGCAGTATGGTAATCCTAGACATGGACCTCTTCCAGATAACTTTTTGAATTTTAAATGTTTTCCCTGCTTCGAGCCCATTTTGATGTCATTATGGCTTCCATTGCTAAACAACTGTATGCACAATTTAAAGATGGGGTTCTCCCCATTAACAGTTTCCTCTGATAAATGCCCAGTTTGTAAAACTAAAAGTGAAACTGTGGATCATTTAATGTCTTTTTTTTTTAAAAATAAAGCCTATGTACAGCCCCTAAAGGAAATGGATAATTCCCATTTGTTGCTTGATTAGAGTAACTCAAAATGCATTGGCCCTATGGATATTAAGAAATGTGGAGTGATAGTCTTTAGTCTGGCCAAATATCTCATTCCTATGTGGCATTTGAGAAAGAAGTTTCATGCTAAGCCGAATGGGAAGGTCTGACAATCTTGTATTGTAATTTTTAACATATTTTATACCTGTTTAGTGATGTGTGCATAATGATTGAGAATTGACTGTATGTCTTTATATGTTTGTCTAGCGGGGTAAATCCCCAAATGGAGACGTGTGGCTCAATGGTTAGAGCGGCAGACCCTGATGCAGAGGTCTGGCCCGGGACCAGGGTTCAATTCCCGCCATGGCGGGTCTGGGGCTCAATTTCCTCTGACCTGTTATTTCTCGCCTCGGTGCCTATTCTAACCATGGGTCCAACTCTGGGCAATAGCTTGCTTAATCTCCACAACAGCCCCAACAGCACTGGGATGCCTGTCTTCACCTTGGGGGTGCCCAGGAGTGGACATTTCACAGGGAAAAGCCAGGAAGGGTTCCACAGCGGTATGAGTACAGTGCCAGGTCACCCTAGGATAGCAGTGTGCTATACAAGTACAACACATTTACAAATAAACAAAATAATTCAATAACAATCATGTTATCTTTCATTTTATACAAAGCTGCTCTATATTTTCATCTCATGGTCAGCCTTTTTATATTAGAAAAATAAATCAAATGAAATGATGGAGGGAGCTGAGATATCTCATGCTCAAACCATGAAAAGCAGATGTATCGCTGCAGACAGCGCAATCAGTGTTGTACTGGCCACACATTGTAAGCGGAGTTTCCCTCATTTTATGTGGATGTTCACCTTTTTCATATTCCCATTACAGTAGCATACTGTAGGCTTGGAAGTCCAGATACAATACTCATGTGCTCTCCTGCTCCTGATATCTTGACTATCCCGAAATTGACTACATTTTTCTTCTGAGAGAAACTCCAATTACAAGACCCTTGATAGTGTTCCCTGTTTTATGAGATTTGCTGTCCAGGCAACTCTTAGCTTCTTTTGGAGGGGAGAGTGCACGGAAAGTGTACCACCCCACAGCATGAAAGAATGCGTTCACGCCTAACCAGACTTCAGAGAGATGAGTAATTGCTGATAGCCTTGTTGCTTGGGGACCCACTTCAGGAAAAGTGCTGATTCCATGAGTTAACCTCTCTCCTGTTCCCCATAAGATGAACACATTATTTCAGAACATTCTATGAATGTTGGGTGTAATTGTACACATATGGGTTATACTGTCATGCTGCCCAAGAACGTACGTAATCTTGCCAGGTAGCTGTTACCTCCACCCCCCACCCATGTCAGATGCCACCAATTTCTCCATCTTCCTATCACTATAGCTCGGGTTTCTGGGTTATGTTCAGAAGTTACAACAGGAAGTAAGGAACTATTTGTGTGTGGCTAAACCTGCCTACTCATGATCCAGCCTGTCAGTTTTTGGTCTGCAATTAGTTGAAGACTATCAAGAGAGTATATCTAACGTACAGAGGGTATGATGGATGCATCTAATCATCATAGATTTTGAAACACCAACTGACTATGATAATATAATGAGATTCCTGACCACCGTGGAGGTGAATTACAAATAGAAATTAAATGATTTCTTCCTAATATTTGAGTGTAACTCGGCACACAAGCGTCAAATTTTTCACAAACTGCCACATCTCTGCTTCATACACATGATTTGTGTAATATGTGGGATCCATTTGTTGTTGGGGATTCAGGACACCGACTTACACCTCTTTCACTCGGAACTTTACACCAGTAAAAATTAAAAAATCCTAAATGATCAATAAGGGAACAAAGTAATTGGAGAATAACATTTATGTATTCATTTACTTTAGAGAGGTGTTTATAGTGCCCTGACCGAGGTGTCAAAATATTTGGTAAGTTTTTGCATACCATTGCAAAGAAAACACGGGAAGCTTAGCAGTGGTCACACAATGGTGTTACAGTGACTCGGGCAGATTACCAGCAAGACAAGCACTAGGCAGAAGGAAGCTTGCTGTTTTTCAGTTTTTGCCGAGATTTTCTTTCAGATATTGGTTGGAGGCATAGCCAAGGCAGTTTTCATAAGTTGCTGTTAAGCCCTCTGCGGCACCAACCGCGACTACCCAAACCTCTTGTGGGAATTCTGTTCATACAATAGAATACTCCGTGCAGAAGTGCTTTCAGGCAACAAACAAAGCCTTATAACCTTGACCCACAGCACCAAGCATAATCATTTGGCTGCAATCTGGCAAGCAGTTTTGCGAGACAAATAATGAGTACACACGTGTGTGTTTTCTTAGGAGAAAATAATCAATGCAAGATGCTGGCACACATACATTTAAGAAAGTCCTACTAAGCATGGACAGCAATCTACATATGTATGTGGTTATTTGAAATTGGGTTACTGGTTGAGAGGGTTGAAACCTTATTCAAGCAACAACCACAATTCCTGTCAGGGTGAAGTCGCAAGAAAACGTCAGATTTACCTGTGCTCAACTCTCTAGTGGTTTGCCACAAAGCAGTCATGCTTAACTTAGAGGCAATGTGTAAAGTATTTATGCATCAATTCAAACAGTAATAAAGTGAAAACACAACACAAGAAAAATTTGGCACTAATTTAGAAAAATTGAGTAAAATGTAATAAATTACTTGACACCAAAATGACAAACATCCAGTCAGTAGAACCAGAGATATGCAATTTAAAAATGTTTAGGTAAGTATAGTGCCAAAATGCAGAAAGGCCACTCACAGTTATCTGGTTGTGCAAGACCGGGTGAAAGTCACAAGTTCAGACTGACCATGATGGAGTGCAGATACAAGGACAAGGCTATTCGCGATGAAACAGTTACCTTTAGAATCCAGCCCGAAAAATTCAGTTCAAGGTTGAAGGGGCTGTGAGGAGCAGGGAGATCGTTGTAGATGGTCATCAATGTAGCACACAGAGCAGGCTGAGCATCACCGATGGTCATCGCTGTAGCTCGAGGATCCTGTCGGACGTCACAGTTTTTGCTGGAGCTTCACATTGCCAGTCTCCGTGAGCTGTTGATGCTGTAGCACAAAGTGCAGATCTCATGTTACCGGGTATCCCCGGTGGTCTCTGTGGCGCGAGGAGTTGGGTTCACCAGAGCTTCGCGTTGGTGGGCATATAGGTCGCTAGATCTTGACACAAACAGGTGGTCGCGAAGAGCCCAAAGTTTCAAGATTTCTCCATTTCTTTGGAGAGAAGATCTACTGATGCCAAACTTTGGGCCTTATTGCAATGTCAGGTGGACGTTGTGGAATCGGGACTAACCGACCTGCTGTCGGTGGTATCCACCGCAGTATTACAATGAGACCGCACATGGTGTGGTCGCATACTCCCATTTCTCTATGGGAGCTTGTGCTGCGACCGAAAACCAGTCATAGTACAATCTCCCCATAGAGAAAAGGGAGAATATGTTAATCTCTGCACCACTTGGCAGGCACCTGAAAGTGTAGGCATTAACAGGGGGCACTATAGGTGCCTCCTCAGGCCTCAACCGGAGGCCGCAGGGAGTAGGGGACCCTGCTAGGGGCCCCCAAAGTCGCTTTCCGACAGTCTTTCCATGTTGGAATGCCCGACATGTAAAGCCCGTGGGAAACCACATTCCTAATGGCAGAAACACTGTCCTTAGGGATAACAGTGAGGCCTGTGACAGGTCGACGAGCTCCTTGATCTCCTCGGAATCCAGCCAGTATGACTAGCCGGTTTCACTTTTGACCGCCGGCATTGTAATACAGTGGTCAAAAGTGAATCCAACAATGTGACTCATTTTTGAGTTACATCATAATGATGCCCTAAGTGTCCATCCAGGAACTAAGGGGCAACTCTTGGGGGTCAGAAACTAACACCAGTAGAGGCAAGCCGGGCTCAGGCAGGTTCAGTGCAGGTCCTGACAGCAGGTCAGCTGCGCAGTGTCAGAGAGCCTCTGGAGCTTGTTTTGCCATTGAAAATTAGAACAGGATGCAGTCAGCTGACCCTTGGAGTCAATTCAACCTGGGATGAAGGGTCCAGTCTTCCTTCTCAGCAAGCATGGCAGTAGGCAGCTGGGCAGCAGCGTAGTAGGGCAGCAATTTAGCAGTCTTTCTGGTAGCAAAGCAGTACAGCAGATCTTCTTCTGTAGCATCCACAGGTCCAGGAGTGTATTGAAGAGTGGGTCTGATGGTCTTATTTTTATACCTGGAGCCTTCTTTGAAGTAGGGGAAGTTTCTAGAGAATTCCCTTTAAGAAGTTCTTGGAGATTCCTGCCTCCCCTACCCGAACTTCAAGCTGGGTGCATGAATAATGCAGTGGTGACAACTCCTTTGTCTGAAGCCTATTCAGTGGCAAGTGGGTCTGTGCTCTGCTCCGCCACCATCCTGCAAATTGATGGCCCATCCAGGCACATCTAATCCCTATATTGTGTGCAAAATCCAACTACACACAGCCATGTGACCCAGACACAAGCTGGAGGCACCAACTAGTTAGGGTAGGAATATGCCAACTTTCTAAAAGTGTCATTTTCAAAATTGTAACTTAAAATCTAACTTTCCATCAAAGAGAATTTGTTATTATAATTTCTCAGACACCAAACATGAAATGTTACCTGTTCACAATCAAATGTTAGTACTTGTTAAATGTTATAAGGCAACCCAATGTTATCCAATGGGAGAGGTAGGCCTCACAGTAGTGGAAAATTAATTTTTGAGTTTTGCACTACCAGAAAATATAAAACTTAAAAGTACATGTCCATCCTTTTTAATTAAAATGCACCCTGCCCTATGGGCTACCTAGGACCTGCTTTACTGGTAACGTATATGGAATAAAAAGGGAGTTTAAAGCTTAGCAAGTCAAATTGGCAGTTTAAAACTGCATGAGGGCTGCAGTGACAGGCCTGAGACAAGTTAAAAGGGATAATTGAATGGGTGACACGATGAATGTTGCAGGCCAAATAGTAGCATTTAATTTACAGGCCCACGGTACAGGTAGTGCCACTGTTGTAGGGGCTAACAAGAAAATGAAATATTCCAATTTGGTCTAAGCCAATTCTAACATGTTTAAAGGAGATACCACAAGCACTTTAGAACTAGTTATCAGAGGTAAAGTGCACATAGTCCTAAACGCCAACAAAAATGGGTGTTAAAAACAGGAGGGTAAAGGCAAAAAGTTATAAGTAATACAAGTATATTGTTTCAAGTGGCTAGCAATTGAAGCCTTTCATGTTGACAATAGATATATGGGTAAATAGTTTTAGCAGAAGAAGGAAAATGTTGCCACTTATAATTGATTATTTTATAGTATCTTCAGTGCCACAGTTACACTAGAGGACAGACGTCAAGACATTTTTAATGTTTTCACTGGTGAGAAGAAAGAAATTCAGAGGGGTTAGCGAAGTGTGAACATTTGCAAATGATACCATTATCTACTGTAAGGCAGAGGGCAAAAGTGCTGCAATTTTGGGTCCCAAATCTGATGCATGTGTGTTTTTGGGTGTATCAAATAAAGGACAGCGTATTTCAGTTCAAATTAACTTATGATGCAAAACTCCTATTTAGAAAATACCAGTTCCTATACCATGAAACCGCATTCTGTGCTTAACTAGTGCAAAAGGGGTCTGTGCGCTTCTCATTGAAGTTTTCAGTGCATGCATTAACCTGAAAAATCTCAGAATGAATGCATCTTTTGCTGACAGCAGAGCCCGGAAATACAGGGCAATAATTGAATGAACATGTGGATGCACAGGCAGAAATCTTTGAATAGTTTTAAAGCCCATTCAAGACAGCCACTGTGTGCATATAGAAGCTTCCGCACGACCGGGCTGCTAATCTAGTGTACGCTATTCCACTGTATGCTACTTCAGTAAATGCCACTCCACTCTACACCACTCCACTCTTTACTATGCCACTAAACTGTACCTCACTCCACACTATGCCAGTCCACTCTACTACACTCCACTGTATGCAACTCCACACTATGGCACTGCACTGTAAGCCACTCTACTTTAACACACTCCATTGTATGCTGCTGCTCTGTTCAACACTCCACTTAATGCTATTCAACTGTATGCTGCTCAACTGTATGATACCCCAGCCTACGTCACTCCACTGTACGCTACTACAACATACACCAGTACACTGTACACTGTTCCACTGTATGCAACTCCAAAGTATGGCACTGCACTTTATGCTATTCCACTATATACGGCTCTACTGTACACCAATCTAATATACCCTTTTTGACTGCCCACCGCTCCACCATACTCTATCCCACTCCATTCCATGCCACTCCACTGTATGCCACTTGACTCTATCCTACTCAGTCTATGCCGCTGCTCTGTACACTGCTCCATTATATGCCATTCCACTCTACGACAATCCAGAATATGCTATTACACTGTACATAACTTCATTCTATGCCACTCCACTGAACAACAAAACACTTTACGACAGTCATCTCAACCCTACTATTCAATGTACAACACTTCATTCTATACCACTCTACTGTATGCTGTTCCACTATATGCAACTCCACTGTGTGCTACTCCAATCCATGCCACTCCACTCTACGCTATTCCTCTACTCACCACTCCACTCTCAGCACTTTAATCCACCCTGTCAACACACTACAACACTTTCCAACAGTCTAAAACACACCTACAACCCACCACTCCACTGTACGGTACAAAAAGCCACTCCAATTTATAATAATTTACTCAATGCTATACTATGCCTGTCCACTCTACTGCCCTCCACACCACTGTACAATAGAACATGCCACTACACTATATAACAGTTTACTTCACTGTATGCTAGGCCACTCCACTCTACTCCACTCTTCTCCCTGTACTCTACCATACTTCACTCTGCCCCACTCCACTCTACCCCACTTTAATGTACGCCACTCCACTGTAAACTAGTACACTCAATGCTATTCCCTTGTACGCCACTCCACTATACCACATTCCATCTTTACTCCACTCTACTCTACTACACTCTGACACTATACTCTAAACAGTACACTTTACAGCACTCTCCCCAACTCTACGCAACTCTACTCCACTTAATGCCGATTTCAAAAATTTCCCTTTTTTATTAAAAATTAAATAACGTTGAAATTTAATTTTTTTAAAATATAACCTTTGTTCTAGTTAGGAAAAATGTATTCATTCTTTCCATAAACCAACCTTAAAATACCTAAACATTAGAAATTCTTAAGTTATAGTTACACCTTAAGTTTATAAATGATGTACCACCTTTAAATTAATATAACTATATCTTTTATCTATAAACAAAATTTAAAGTACACAGAAATTTACATTTCTAAACTTATACTTATACCTTTATCATTTATGCACCTTCAAATTTTTACAACACAAGCACCTCCATACACAGTGTATTCAACTCAATAAACACACTGCATTAACTAAAACTTTCGCCTTCTCCATGCATTGCTAATACCGTTTTATATTATCTCACTTGTACCATGCAAAATAATAGTATTTAGATGAACAGTTATACCATCACAAATCAAATCTTCTGTGAGAACACAGTGCATGGTAGAGTGGCGAGTCATAGTTAATGTGATGTAGCTGCTGAGCAGAGTACACTGTATTTGGAATTGCACGCGTTATAACAATTTGAAGGTGTTGCGAAAATTATAAAATAAAGGTATAAGTTTGGAAACTTGTTTGTAGATAAAGATTAAATAAATTATATAAATTTAAAGTGGTGCAGAAATTTTACTTATTCAAAATGTTTAAATATTATTTAAAATGTTTTAAAGGTCATTTATTTAAATTGTATTAAAAGCATTGCTTTTAACCAAGTTTACTGCAAATGAAATATATAAAACGTGAGTTGTAGATTAATAATAATTATCTTAAATTATTCTATGTTTAGATTTTACATCAAAATAATTGTATGTATTCCTTCTTAATAAACACTTTAATCATTTCCCTTTATTTTCTTATGTGTAGTTCTCCTTGATATTGACGAAGGTTTCCACAAATAGCCACAAAGTTACTAAAAGTAGTTTTACAGTTGTAAATTTGATTATAAGAGGCTCCACCCCCTCATTTGAGAGCAAGGGGATTCATAAGCCTACACCTAGGGATTAATCCCCTCTGGGAAATGGTGAGCAGCAAAAAAGTGGAGATTTGCTTAAAAGGGTGCAAATGAGTAGATCTACTCTCGTAGATTTCGCTTTGTGAATAGGGTCACGATTTGTATGAGTGCACAAGAAGACCGAAGAGTTTCAAGTGCTTGAACTTCTTAATGCCGACATTTTAAAATACTCTGTGGAACAGAGGTAAGCAAACACAGTGAAAGGGTTAAAGCCCATTTAAAGATGCATAAGTTTCAGTGCATGCACAGGATGCTGCTGACTGCAAGCAGCAGCGAAGGCCTATTAGCATTGATAGGGGAGCTTTTCAAGGAAATAAAAAATATGTAAAAGCTAAAAAGTTAAATAGTCCTATGGGTCTGTGACACTGAAGGAGACTATTTTGTAAGCTGTTGTGCATATTGAGCACAAGCAAAATGCCATCACTTTTAATGGTGCCGCTAACGTCTGAAGTGGACTGACCCATTGCCTCTTGATGTATGCTGTGGTGTGTGTTAGCACATTGTGAATGACACAACATCATATCAATAGATGGAGAGAGCTTACTGAAAGCCCCTGAATGTCTGTATCTATTTATAGGTATTTCGTAGTTAATTTAAGACCATGCGAACATTCCTGCAAATAAATCCAGATTTATTATTGAATTTTAAAATACCAAATCAATCTTTTGAACTGTATTTTTGTGTTCTACCTGTAGATATACAATGTGAAATTAATTTCATTTAGCTGCCAAGCAAACCAAATGTTCTCTAATTAAAGTGTAACTAGGAACTATGGACTTTAGCTGTGTGAAGAAGCATGTCCACGAAAACATCACAGAGTAATATTTTATTTTAAACTTATTGTGCTACAGTACATTAGTAATAAGCTCCATATCCCTGCCAAATTTCTTGTTAAGCAGTTCATACGATGTTGGCAGTGGATTTGAAAAACACTTTTCCAATGCACTGCTCCAAGGGGAAAAAACACATTAACATTTCATCTGTTGAAAGCTAAATTAATAGATCAAAATAAGTCTGAGCCAAGGAATGTCCCTGCTGTGACTGGAGTTTTTGGCTTCAGACCTGAACATATGAATCCAAGTTACCATGCTACCTCTCCTGTTGGAAGCAGGAACCACATTCACACAGTGCAAGATGACACCGTGCACTTTTCCTGCAGTGGGTGCACCTTTGCGCTGGTCCTAGAGAAACATATTTAAAGGGGAAAAGCGATCGGTTGTGAATCTTGCTCAAAGTCTGACACTCATAAAATGGCAGACCATTTCTGTTCTCCCAAGTAGTATGGGGGAAAGGCTTTTGAATAGAACTCGGAGCATTCCATGGACCATCCAAGCAGCCATGAAAAGATGGATAAATTGAGCAAACCCCTTCTAAGAGTCGCCATTGCTGTTTTGTATAGTATGTCTAGGGGTGCACTGCACAATCACACATACTATCAGCAAAGGTGTATGTAAAATGTGTGGGTCTCCCTGCAGAATGTGAAGGGGTTCTTGAGTCTCCCAACTCTCAAAGATATTCAAAGGGTTTGGAGTGGAATTTGGGGGCCCCTGAAGGTTTGGACCCCTGCGCTGCAGGGCCTTGAGTTATGGCCCTGATTGTCCATGCAATGGCTGTCACATGGACACAATTCGTACATATACATCCAGGCTTTTGAAAGGTCTTTGAGACTCTACATTAGAGGAGAGTCAGAGACGGTTCCACTATTTCTGGGGACCTTCATTGTATCCCTTACATATGGAGCCACCAGCAAACTTTGACAGATCAGCACTCTCGGAGTTACAGTGCTTTGCTCTCTGCCCCCAGTTTCTTACATGGGTCCTGTGTGGTGTGTGCTGGAGGCCACATCATTGTTGAAGGAATGGGATGCCTCTGAGCCCTTTGCAAATTGCACCCCCTTCACAAATGCACCTGTGCAAACATTGTCCTTTTCTCTTTAATTGTGAAAAGCTCCCAGAAGGGGAAAGTCATAAACCTAAGGGGACTGTGACACTTTTCCAAAGCAGTATGTTCATAAGCTGGACATTTCTACACCCAAGGCTTCATAAGCACCCACCATTACAACCACAAGCAAGGAGCAGCCTCCCAGTCACCAGATCTCCATCGATGCCCTTTGGGACCTTGTCGGTGGTATGAAGTGATATTTAAATGCTGCAATACAATATTCGGTATACAAGACTGCCATTCCATATCAATTTTCAGCGCGTCTACTGTCTGTAACCATGAAACACATGCTCAAAGTTGTGTGTGCGTTTTAGCTACTAAATCGGTGGTAGCAGTATTATTATGGTCAGTGATGGAATTGATGTAAGACAATTAGCAAATAACATAAATGATAAGAATATTATGATGGGTCTATAAAACTCAACCCCTAGATCACACATGCATGTACATATGCTGATGCTATTTATCCGCAGACACCGATGCACACACAAACAAACACATCTCTGGCCATAAACAAACTCGACCAGACCTCCCTGACCCATGCTGACAGATCAACATTCATTCAAGTAACGCAGCATATTCAACACAAGGAAAACCAGATATCAATGCAAAGAGATTTGCAGAACAGCAATGTACAAAGATACTCAGATCTATAGGCGTCCATGCACCCAGACCATAGGATATTCTGACACTGCAGAAACAGAACACCACATCACACAGACCAAAAGATATCCAGGTACCCATGCACAAAGGCTGATGTTCAGATGTCCACACAAATAATGCACATACAGACTAATGTTGGATGAAATTCCCCCAAGAAAATTGAAACATGGGAATTTCATTCGTTTTTTCCATCCGCAGAGTGGAATTGGACCTGATTTCTTAATCCGTAGGCAAAAAAATATATAGTTGCTTTTTGAAACACTGCGAGGGTCTGGCCAATTTATTTACCTTAATATTAGATGCATTAAGATAAATATATTGCCCATGACCCCAGAGTGCCCTTCAAAGCAACTTTCCCAGCATGGGAGTATGTGTGCAGCGCATGCCTGCAACTCCTCCTGGCAGGGAAGCACCGCACTCAAGCTCCCCTGCTAAGGAAGTGCCTTTGAAGATCACTGTCAGGGGCTGGACATTATAATGAACTCAATGTAATTAACATTAGGTTAATTACAGTATCCAGCCTCTAACAGTGCAAGGGGGCACAATAACTCATCTTTCTTTTCTTGCATTCCTTAATGTCCAGAACGAGGAACTCTTGTTTTATTCCAGAATTCCTCCCTTTTTCAAATTCACAGGATGCAGAAGCCGAAATGGCAAAGGTGTCCAGTTTAAAATCCGCATACCGCTGAGGGGAAAAGTGGCATTTCGTCCATCACCATCACAGATCTACACACAGCGGCACACATCGCATACATAGTCAAATAGCACAAAGGCTGGCACATTTATACAAACATGGGCAGAAAGGACAGACAGACTGACACCTGGCTGAGGTGGAGGTCTAGTATCCATGTTTATTTAACATTCCACCCTTCTACGGAAGAAGTCATATTTGAAGCAGAGAAATTAGTAGATTGTCAACACCCATTCAATTCTTGACACCCTTATAAATGTCAATTGTTATGGGTTGTCGGAGACTCAAGTTGTGCTGTCCTTCTAATCCTTGTCTTCTCTGCAATGAACAACTCCATATAACAGTACAGTGCAGTCTGTAAGCCCACACCATCCTTAGCCCTTTGGAATAATCCCACTCATACAAATGAAACATTCAGTACATTCCCTTTGCCTAGGAATACTATAAGTTGCATTTTGGTTGCCGAGTCTCTCTCTCTCTCTCTCTCTTCAGTATGTCCTGGACATTCATTTTGCAAATGATTGTAATCAAGTGTGTTAGTCCAATTAGCTGATATGAAGCGAGCAAAGACCGCTACTCCCAGAATGCACTGATCTGTTAAATGAAAACCCATGCCTAGAAAATAATAATTGGTGTACAGATCTGGCAGCCATGGTTGTACATTTCGCAGGGCCAGCTGGACTACGGGAACGCCCTATACGCAGGAACCACCGCCAAACTTCAGAATCGCCTCCAGCGCATACAGAACGCCTCTGCACGACTCATCCTCAACATCCCTCGCCACAGCCACATATCCACCCACCTGAGGAACCTCCACTGGCTCCCCGTCAATAAAAGAATCACGTTCAGACTGCTCAACCACGCACACAAAGCGCTCCACACCATGGGCCCCGAATACCTCAACAGCCGCCTCTTGTTCTACACCCCCACCCGCCAGCTTCGCTCCACCAGCCTCGCCCTCGCCATCGTCCCACGGATTCGCAGAACCACCACCGGGGGAAGATCATTCTCCTACCTGGCAGCGATGACCTGGAACTCCCTCCCCATTTACCTACGACTGACCCAGGACCATCTCAGCTTCAGGAAGCACCTCAAGACCTGGCTCTTCGAGCAGTAGCAGCGCCCCCCCCCTAGCGCCTTGAGACCCTCACGGGTGAGTAACACACTCTATAAATGGAAATGATTGATTGATTGATTGATTTCAATTTGCATGCATTACCATTCCAAATTTAATTTCGTAAACTAAAGAAAATGTGATAGTTGCAACTGAGGATAATTATTTTCCTCTGTTGAAAGATGCTTCATAATTTGGCGCATGCTACAACTTTGGTACATAATTTTGTACTTGCTACAAACAATGCATATATTTTAGATTTTGGTACTTGTCTTGCCTTTGAATTTGTTTGTCTATCTTTATTAGAGAATTGGAGGGTCCATAGCAGTAAATATGTCTAGTGGACAGTGAAGGGCTGCTGAATGTTGACATGGCTTGTTTGCCCACTCAGGGGAATAACGAGAAGATACAAACACATGAGCTGTGTGGAATTGTGCCGGCTTCAATGTTTTCTTATCTGAATAGGGTTTCTTCCTAGCAGCACGACCAATGAAGATGACCGATACAAAAATAACCCCATCCGTTGCCCATTCATAAAGCCCCACCTTTGTAATCCTCTTTCATTCAGCCAATGACAATGCTTGGAATTACACCGTTCCTTACTATTATTATTCCTTCCAGCAGAATTGGCATGTGAATGTATCAAGAAACATTGATGAAGCCAAGTCTAAAATAGACTTGGGCTATTTCACAAAGAAAGTTGTAAATCTCTACCCGTAGGGTTTTTTCCTCCCAAAGGTGCAGATTTACAACTTAGAGGAATTCACAATGCTCTCCGGCACACATGGAAAGCTGTGATATTCACAGGTTCCAGAAGTCATTAGGAAAAGCGTTTTTGAATTATGATGTTGGACTATGTGGAAGAGTATCTTCATGCATAGTTGTACATGTTGTACAATTACGCATTGTGAATTACCATTGCTATTTAAGGTGAAATACAATTGCTTTAGTGCAATGACAATTTTGTTTTCTCTACAGGGGAAATGATAAAAAAAATATTTTGCCCCTGTGGAGAAACTGCTTTTCCTACCCACACACAATTTGGCTGTTCTTTTCTCATCTTAGAAAGGGATTTATCCAGTCTCTGATGAGTAAATATCCAACCACTCCAACCACACACTACTCTGGAGCACCCACTTGCCACTTCTTGAGAGGGATCTATTGCTGTTCAACAGTACTCAAGAAAGACTTACACTCACTAATGGCTCTGTCAATCCGGCCTAGGGCACTTCTTGGAATAAACAATTGTATTATTGTGTAACTATGTGTCCAGCATTTTTGTGACTAACAGCAGTATCCTAGGTAATCAATGCAATGCAATATTACACTTTCTAATACATAAAAGACAGTTACATTCCCTACAACTAGCTCTCGTTATCCAAGCAGTTGTTTGTGTATTTATTAGCTGTGATCTACAGCTATTTGGAAGTGTTTCTGAAAAGTGTCCTAAGGGTGTCATTCCTAGCATTTTTCATGGAACAAAGTTCGTGACCTCATATTGTAACTGGCAGATATTGTTCCTCATAAAAATGAAAGTGATTGCATTTTTGCCAACATTTCTTGAACAGCAATAATAAAATGGGAAAATGATCAAGTGTGTGGTAAGGAAGGACGTCAATGTCTTTAAAACAAGTGGTGGTTAGCTGTGCAGGAGGAATAGGAAAACAAATTAAAAGCACAATAACCTGCCATACATTGGGTTTACCATCTTGTGCTAGAATTAACCCATAGTATGTTGCTCCTGCACATGAATCTTTCCGATGAACAGAGAAATAAATAAATAAAAGGAAACTGGTTTATTTAGAGATTTTTTAAAAGTTTTTGGCCTTGTAGGGATGTGAGCCCAACACATAACAGAACTTTGATTGTAGTCTCCTGCAGGTCATGGGAGGGGACCTGCAACCACCGAGATGTTGTGACTGCAACTGAGTGTCTCGAGCAGGACCAAAACTGTCAGCTACTATGGCGTAGCCCATCCCGGCTCCCATACTGGGTGCGACTGAATGTTTCGGTCAGGAGGGAGGCACTCAGTTCTCCTCCAGAAACAATATAGATGAAAGGAGGCACGGACAAGGCCCAGAGAAAGGATTCTGATAATGGTTTTGTTCTCACATCCATACTGGATTCAGCTCAAAGGAGAATAGTGTAACTCTCTGTACTGGAGAGCAGGGTTTGATTGGCCTTCCGATTTCAGTACACTACAGCTCAGGGTGAAAAGAGGGAGTGGACCATGAGTGACCTCTTGACACTGATTCACAGGGGCGACTCCTCCGTTTGAGCGGAGGAGCGTCGCCACACTTGGAAAAACCCCAGCCCATAGCTAAAAAATAAAATGATAATAAAGTTTATTTATTGCCGTTTTATTTTTCAGCAACCGACCCGTCCTGAACTGAGTGACAAGACGGGGCGGGGACAGTGCTGCCATGCCAAGTGGCAGCAGTAGTAAGTTGTGCATTCTAAAATGCGCATGTCTCTTTGACTGGCAAGCCAGAAATGTGCATTTTAAAGTTCTCTAACCTAGCTGGGTTAGACAGGTGGGTTAGAGAAAGCGCAGGCCTTCAGTGCTCTTAGGAGCACTGAGCAAGGTCGCGCCCTCCGGTCCTGGCACTGCTCTCATGATGGTGAGAGCAGCGCTAGTATTTGTTAGGAGAGTTTTCTGCTGGGTCCCTTTTTGGATGGAGCCTGACAGAAGACCGAAAGACGACGTCAACTCCATTACTAATTGGAGAGCTGCAGATGACCAGGGTGCTTCACTCATGGCTGCTCTTTATTCTTCCAGGCAAATAAGGACTCTAGTAGGGAAGGGAATTGTTTGAAACATTATCATATAGGATGGGAATAAAGGGGAATTGCAGTAAATCAGGTTTTTTATCTCTTGACCAACCTTTTTTTCTTTTTTTTAAGGAAACTTCTTATTCAAAGAGGATCAAAACATAAATTGAAAGATAAGAGTTAAACCAAAACGCTATGAGCCTTAGATATGTGTACTATATTAATGTAGATATCACCTCACATTCTGCTGAGCTTTCTTTAAAAGCAGTGTAATTTGTTTTAGAACAGGGATCCTTTGTAAGACATAAATGCCGTACTACAAAAGTTAACAGAATGCGAACTGAATTTGAGTCAAGCCTTACCGATGCGCATCTGGTGGGTGTAAAATCACATAGAGTAAACGGAAATTCCCCTCTGAAGTGCAGACATGGACTGAGCATATCAAAGGTTAGAATAAAGGATACTACCTGCGGGACTGATTGTGAACAATCACAGTATCCAAAAATATGTCCCGATGTTGCCCATCAGCGACCACCAGCACAAATTAACCGCTGGTATTAACTATGGTGACGCACATCTAAAAGGGTATGTTTGTGTCCTCAAATGTGAATATTTACAATGCATGGGGACTTGAAGCCAGAGATTTCTACTGACTGAAGTGAGTTGTGTACCCAAGATGATGAATTCCTCATACATGCATGGTTGGAGATACAAAGAGTTACTTAATGCAACACATCACTTTGAGCATACAGTGGTAGGCATACCCTCTGACATTACGAAAACTACTAAGACTTCCTGAGTGGATAATCTTAGGAACCTAAATTCCTAAAATCATTGACCCATTATGGTGCCTCTTACAACATGGTGAATTGAAACACCCTATGCAACATTGGAAATGCAAACAATATAAAAATGTTCAACACAAGCTGACACTAAAAAAGTCGTGAGAAAATTGAAAGAAGTTTATTGTTGCTAGCGCGAAGACTTTGACTCATGGATTGGAATGTAAAATATTTGAAACCAGATAACTGCTTGTACTTCCAAACAAAACAAAGCCAAGATCTCACCTCTTACAACTATTTTTCCATTCAAAGGCCAACAGGACCCATGCTGAAAAAAATGTTGTAATCAAAACCTTTCCAATCATCTGTTTCACAGGTTGACCCACAGCCCACTTATGGGGGTGATCAAGGTGTGGAGACGACAAAACTAATGCTCCTTAGGACAACTTTTCTGACCAGAGTTGTATGCTGAGATTATGAAGTTCATTATGCCCTGCCCAAACAAAGGGTTTGCACCGAGGACTTCCCTTCAGTCTCTTCCCATGCTGCAAATTCTGTTCCAAAGAACTGGCTTGAATGTGGAGACAGATTTGAAAGCCGCAGGCCAAGGACCCCCCGGACGAAATTTAAATGACACCGATATAATTCGGGTAATTTTGGAAATGTTATTTTAATTTTTGCTATGCAAATTCCCCAAATTATACCATTATGCCACTTCACATTATTATGTGGCAGTGGTAAATTTGTATCGCATAACAAGCTAACAACAGACGTGAGCAGCTGTTGTTCACTGAGCTTTTGTTTAAATGTGGCTTCATACCAGAAACTGATGTGAGGACACATTTTTAGCAAAAATATTTCACGGAATGACCGATGTTCATTCCATGTAATTATGTCTAATTGCATCTAATTTTGCCATATCCTGGTTACCATAGATACCCGGAAGCCTTCCCGTTCCGAGGCATAGTGGCACAAGGGGCCACCTTTGAAACCTAGGAACCGGGTATGAATCCCAGCTAGGCTCAGCATCATGAGTTTGTGTAATCCCCATTTAATGTACACAGTCTTGCAGATCGTTTGTCAGCCCCTCATGTATTGTACAGTAATCCGTTACTTACAGCTATGTTTGCACAAAATAAATACCGCTAAATAATTAATGAATTGTTTGAGCGAACTGATAAACAAATTACCAGATGCTCAAGAAAACATAAGTTCTGATGCCAAGGACTAAGCTAAAGTTCTTCCACTAATTTTAACTACGTTATGAAGGGCCCCACAATGTTCAAACGAAGTTAGCTCATTTAAACTACTTGTATATATCCAACAAACTTGATCACTGCTCGATATGGCCCTGGAAGGGTCCTTTAGTTAAATACGCATTGGCTGTTTAGGACCATCTACAGGCAGCATGAAAGCTACAAGTCAACCACCTAAAGCAGCCCAAATGAGCCAAAAGAATTAATAGAATCAAGGAACTCAACTTCGAACTATTCAAGTGGGAGACAAAGCACTGATGTTACTACCAACCACTTCAGACGACAAATGAACTGCATGCTGGCATTGGCACTATGAAGTGACTCAAACATTAGGGAACGTTTTAGATGGACATCATAAATGCTCGTAATGGAAGAGTCATCCATATTAATATTGTTCTCAAATGAGATGGCTGAATACAATATTTATAGATTTAAAAAAATATAATAAGATATTGAACTCGCCCAATGCCCAGAACAAACAATCTTATTGAACATTTAGGGAACGTTGTATTCATCAGTTTACTGGACTTGACTAAGGGCTTTTGGCAGGTTCCCTTTCGAACCTCTGAAAGCATGAAACAGCTTCTGAACTCATCATTTTCTGTTCAAAGTACAACCATTCAGACTTCATGGGGCATACATGACTTTCCAGTGAATTATGGATCAATGCTGCACCATGCCTATTCGTCATCTTTCTTTGGTAACGGAAAATGATTTATCCTAACTTAGAATTCCTTTTCTCACACGTGAAACAAAGCTCAGAACACTAGGCAGCTGGACATACCACCAACCTAACCAAGTGTACATTAGTATTGTGATAAGTGAAATGTTTGGACCTTAGGCTAGTGACAGGATTAATCAGACCTCAAACTGAAAACTAGAAGACAAAAATAGAACCCTCCCTAAAACAATAAAGGACGTTTGGGACTAGCTTTTATTTATATTATCTGAAGTTCGTGTCTGTTATTACAATCATCATCAGTACGTGCCTCAGAAAATTCCTTGGGGACCTGAACAATAATCTTTTGCTAAATTATGAGATTCCTTAATATTGAACCCATCCTAAGGGGTTCTGCCTTCTAGTAGACAATTTTAATTCAGACAGATGCCTCCGAATTAGTGTTAGTGGCAGTCCTGTCCCAGGAGTTTGAGGACAATGATTACCATGTCCTTTTTATCAGACATAAATTCCTACCACATGAAAGAGTCTATGCCACTTTACAAAAGGAGTGCTTGCTATAGAATGTGTGGTATAAGCATCAGGCTACAATGTGCTGAGTCAGCATTTTCATTTATATATTGTCCACGCACGCTCACTTGGGTTGCTCATCATGAGGATCAGAATCATGGTGTTGTTCAGTGGTTTCTAGTCCTCCAACCCTTTTCATTTCTGTTCTTCCACCGACCTAGTGGCCTTCAGGGCAGTGCCAAGTTCTTCTTCACTTTCATGTTCCTTCTCTGACCGAACATCAAGACCGGTTTGGGGCTCTATATAAGGGTGTGAGCCCCGTCACATATATAAACTCTGATGTCATCCACTTGCAGGGCAGTGGGAGGCACACTACGGATATTCAATCCTCTGCAAGTCTCAGGGCTGTCCGTCCTCAAACCAGCACTGTTAGCTCTCATTAGTGCATGGACGGACATAACTGCAAAAGGTTGGCCTCCTTCTGCTATGGCATATAATATGGCAGTCATTGGAATTCTGTTCCTGGGTACTGGCAAACATGATTTAGCTCAAGCGCGCCCTTAGCATTCTTCTTCAAAGACTATGGAAAATATAACAGGCAGAAAAGAAGCTTTCATCATGTGTGTCACAATGTCCTCAAGACGAAATTGCCTAGACATGATATTTTTTACAGGTTCAGTTTTACGAGGAGAGGAGACACCGTGCTCTACTAGGAGTGACTATCCAGCCTCGACATTTTACGTAATTTCTACAAATAGTAGGACCCATAAAACACAAAACTTCGAAACATCAATCTGTGCAAATGGTAAAGCTTTTTCTTACAAGGCCTAGAGGAAAG
Organism: Triturus cristatus; assembly: GCF_964204655.1. Lineage (NCBI taxonomy): Eukaryota > Metazoa > Chordata > Amphibia > Caudata > Salamandridae > Triturus > Triturus cristatus. The sequence continues at coordinate 249,541,944 of NC_140593.1, forward strand.
CACGTTTTTAGGTCTCGCCTGGCGTAGGCTGCGCAGACATGCGCAGTCTCGCTGGCGAGATTTAATGATTAGGTCTCGGCTAGCGTAGGCTGCGCAGACATGTGCAGTCTCGCTGGCGAGATTTAATGATTTAGGGTAGCTTTCACTAGCGGGTTTTAAGCCCCGCCCCTCTTTTCCATTGGCTGGCGTCACAGTTTATGCTAAATGGTGGCCAGCCATTGGAAAAGAGCTTCCAGTGATGTACACTTTTCTCTTTTAGAGCCGTCCCAGTTGGACTAACTGCCCCGACTTACTGCTGGCGTAGAAGGTTTCTTATCTTTATGGGGCCAAACACATGGCCCCATAAAGATAAGAAACCTTTCAGCAGGCGAGGCCTGGGGCGGCAGAGAAAGGGGAAAAAAAACGTCATGGTGAGCACTTGTTTGTCTTGCAATTTTATATAGCACAAACTCAACCCGGAGGTATCATGGTGCTATACACGAGCACCAGCTGTTGCAGACAGGCACATCCATGTTTTGTTAGGTGTGGGGAGATTAAGTGATTTGCCCAGAATCACAAGAGGTTGAGCCGCAGAGACTCGAACCTGGTTACCCAGCTTCGCGGTCATTCGCTGTAACAGTTAGGCCACATCTTAATGAATCCAGCCTACAGGGATAGGGGCCCATGTACTTTCACTCCAGAGTGTGTCACTCCTGGGTGTGTCACTCTTAAGTTTGTCAGTCCTGTGTGTCTCTCCTGAGGTTATCACTCCGGGATGTATCACTACTGGGTGTGTCATTACTGAGGGTCTCACTCCTGAGTGTGTCACTGGGGCGTGGGGGAGAGCAAACAACCCCGTACTGGTCACCATGTTCTATTTGTATGCCGATGCTTGTTTAAACCCGAGAGGTGCTTGGTGGGCGCTATACCCCAACCTTGTCACGTGAGAGCTTGTGTCTCACTCTTCGCCAACCAGCAGGAACTGCATGAATCTTCTGGGAGCGAGGGGCACTTATGGAGGGGGAGAGTGCATCCCCCACGAGCATGAGAGTACCTCTGAGGCACGTGACAACGAGTGCATGTGTGAGGGCGTGTAAGATCCACAGAGCCGTGTTTTTTGTCTTGCAATTTTATATAGCTCGAACTCAACCCAGAGGTATCATGGCGCTTTACACGAGCACCAGCTGTTCCAGACGGGCACATCCATGTTTTGTTAGGAGCGGGGAGATGACGTGATTTGCCCAGAATCACAAGAGGTTGAGCCGCAGAGACTGAAACCTGGTAACCCAGCTTCGAGGTCGTACACTCTAGCCGTTAGGCCACATCTTATTGATGTAGCCGCGAGACACGATATGTGGTGGGGGAGGGGGAGAAGCGGGAGTTGTGTGCGCGCGCGGTCAATGCTTGGAAAAACAAGCATTGAAAATGCAACAGGTCTCGCCTTTGATTAAGTTAAAGCCATTTGCTTTGCTAATGGTATTGTGTAGCAAAGCAAATGGCTTTAACTTAATAAAAGGCGAGACCTATTGCATTTTTAATGCTAGTTTCTTATTATGAGAAGCAGAGGGTCACACGGTTAAACAGCTCTCTCAAGCGACCTACGATTAGCTTTGACCAGCAGAATGAAGGAGTGGGCTTTCCATGGTTTCCTGCCTCCCCACCTGCATCCCAAGGCATGGAGATGATCTTCCCACTTGGCATAGTGTAGTGTTGCATTATACAGCTCTCATTGCAGTGCGTGCACGGGAAGTACTTGTTTTAGTAATTGCTCATAGCATCAGCCTGCAGACATATGAATTAAAGCATTCATGCACCCTCTAATGTTGTCTATGCGCTGCAATGGAATGTTTGTTCCACACTTATCCCGCTGTGTGAACAATTACGAGAAATCTTCCTCTTCTTTTACGTAACCTGTCAGGAAGTTATGTTTAAAATGATGCTGAATGGTGCATTTTCAACATTAAAAATATTTATTTTGAACCATTGGCTAAATTGCCATATGCTTTAGCGAATGTCCTGAAGGCATTCTCACAAAATCATTCAATACTTTAAAATATGCCACTGTGCCCAGATGTATTACTTTGACTGCAGTAGAAAAGACATGAGATGGGGGGATATTTGTTTAGGAGTTTGCAGGATACCTAGACGTGTATTTCAGAAAACTAAAGCCCAGAATTTCAGAATAATTGTGACAGAGTCTGACTCTCAAGGGACTCTAGCAGACCATGGAGAAACAAACATGGGTGATGGGTGAGGGTAAGGACACATCTGTGTCCAACGTGAGCTCTGGATCATGATCATGAGTGGAACAATGTTGCCGCCATCACCTAAATATCCATCTTCCCACAATGGCACCCATTGAAGCGGTTGTGATGGCCATGGCTTCTCTGCACACATAATCCAGGGATGAGCATATGGCCACATACATAGGATTCATAACAGCAGCTGTTGAGTGAGATCCATTGCTGTCAGGATTGTGGTGGGGGTATATGTTTGGTTTGTGAGTGAGGCTGAGATTAGGGGTGGTGGCAGTCTAACTTTTGATTGTGGCGCTAGGGAAGAATGATAAAGCACGTAAATGACACGAGTTCTTGGTGTTCAAGTGGGCGGTAGTATTGTGATGTATGTTCACATTAAAGACAGTGATAGTGAAAAATGTTGATATAAAGAAAGGTGAAAGACTATTAAGGGAAAGTTTGGAGAAATGGCCAGGACTGTTTGGAATCAGTACGGTAATAAAACATGTAAAGGAGAGTGGTAGGATTGTGAGTTATAACAAGGTAAGGGAAGATGGTAGGAGGGCGATGCAAATGCTCTGAGAAATAGGGTGGTCATATATGTTGGGGTTAAAAAGTTTAGTATAGCAAGGGATATAGAGTTTTGGGTTTATAATAAACTTGGAAGGGAAGTTAGGGAGGTGCTAGTATTATCAGGATTAGGATATTAGGTTGGAAGTTAAAGGATATTGGAACTAAGCAAGATGGTAGGATTGTGAAGCAAGTGGGGTTATATTGGGTGGTTGTACACTAGGGAATAGGTATGTTGAGGTTAGGTAGCGTGGTATGATTGTGATGAATGCTGAAATATGCAAGGACAACAGAATTTAGAGGACTGTTAGAGGCAGGAAGTTTGTCCGATGTAATGGGTTGTTTGGGTTTGGGAAGAGATGTTTATCAAAGCATGTGTGTGTGTCTGTCTGTTTCCCTGTTTTGCAGTGGTTGAGCAACGTAATGCATTCAGAATATCACCCCCTGCACACAATGTACTAGACAAATGTATATCTGTATGATGGAGGCTTTTGAGGAGCTACAACACACAAATGCACCATATTATTAATTGTAAACTGCATGCTCCCCCTCCATTATCATGCAGTTGTGCAAGCAGTTTTGATGACTCAACAATGCTAGGTTTCACAGCAATTCTCCACCAGGGGCAAACAGTCATCAGAAATGGAATGCTAGGCTGCCAGTTTTCAAATCATTGATAGGACTCATTCTGCCATACTAGCAGTTAGAGCATCCTTCCAATCTTGTAAGATTATTGAGGATCAACAAATATTTCACGGTTTGAAAATGGGAGTTTGTGTATGTGCACTGTATTTCGTTGAGAGTCCTTGATATTAACAAATGAAAGGCATCGTGTGGCACTCCTGGCCGGTAGCATTGAATAATAAATGAGCCGCTTCGGCTACTCATTTATTAATCTTTGTATTGCATTTAAAAAAATAATAATTCGGGCCCTGGTCCGACCCATGTAACCCAGCTACCATTTTTTTGGGAGGGGGGGACAGGGGAGGGAGGGCTCAAGGTTCAAACTACCCCAACCGGTTCCCTGCATTCTGGAGGAGCCGGCAATGTTCTGCTTCTGCCTGTCTGGAGTACTTGTATTTCTCCTCCCGCTGTGGGGTGGGAGTGATGCGTTCTTCCTGCCCTTGACAAGTGTGGGCAGGGCAAACACATTTATTGTGCTGTGCTTGGAGGATGTGGACCCCAGGTCATTAAATTTGCATCTGTCCCTGGGGGATGTGGCCCCAGGAGCCAAAAGGAGGAGTGCCATTTATGCCCCCTCGCCACTTTCAAACAAAATAAAAAATGTGCCATCCCCTTTGCCGCAGCCCACATTGGCGATAAAAAAAAAATAACAATTCAACGTCCCTCATTTTTCAGGAAGTTGTTGGCCAGTCCTGTGAAACTCCCAGGGGAATGTCCAACAAATTAAATAAAAAAGTTAAGTTTGGGACAAGAGGAGGTCTTTTTTTTTTTAAAACACTCCGACATGGAGCTGTATGCTCTTCAGCTGAAGTGCAGCAATCCCTTGTGGTGGGTTTTGTGGTTGCACTTTGTAGCCTCAAGAATGTTATCCAAGGTTCAGACATACTTTGACTTTTTTTATAATATATATTTATAAAAAATATTTAAGACAATCACTTTTGCTAAACATTTTAATGTGTGAATTTATGAAATATAAATTTGATTACAATTATTTGTCCCTTTTTGGCAAAAACAATAGGTTGGCTTTATATATGTTAATGTGCTGACATCTTGATAAAGCTAACAGGCCCAATTTTATATTTTGGTGTTCTGACCCTTTGACAAAGTCAGTAGGTTCACCTTACTTAAAATGACACCCTTTATCTTGTTACATCACATAGTCAGCTGTTCACAGCCAAAGACCGTGTACTGTGATGGGATAGGGTACCAGCGGGAGGTTGAGTGCAGGGCCTAGCCTTAGTCCAGCCCTGCACCCAACACTGTGCACTGCCGAAGGCCATGTGCAGCGGGAGGTTGGGCACTAGCGGATGTTTGGACTCTGGTCCTGGCCGCAATTAATGGGACCTTATATATGGGGTCAAGTATCCTTGGCTTCACCATACCACAGTAAGCTTGTAAAGTCTTCTGATAATGGCTGATTTTGTCATCTCTAAACAGCTAGTGGTGAAGGTGGTGCTGTACCAAAAAAGTGGCTGTTTTTTTTAGAAAAACAGCCTTTACAATTTAAATTGTAAAATAGAGGAGTGCCTAGTGAAGATCTTAACATGCACATGTTAGTGCCAGGGTCCATATCTAAAGGTGCCTTTTGCTTAGGCTAAGAGACAGTTTTTTTCAGCACATATACTCAATTTGTGGTAACTATTAATTGCTCGCTGATAAAAGCCTAGGAGGAGAAGGTTATAGATTAATATGGAGGTGGTCTACTCTATATCTATAAACTAGAGTACAGTTCTCATTTCAAGAATAGATACAGTTGGGGGGCGTGGCCAGCAACATGGCCGAGTAAGACGTGTTCCGCACTAGCTCTGGCAGAGCTGCTCTAAATCTGACGTTGTACCTGTGTTTGGCGGTCTGCTGGAGACGGGACTGACATGCCCGAAGATCGGAGGCGTCCACAGAGCCGAAGGACAGACACGAGAAGCACAACAACTCCGGACGAGCGAGGCCGGGAGGCAGCAAGATGGCGGCGGCTCCCAAGACCTAGGGGACGGCTCTGCGGCCAGACGGAGTGCGGAGCAGAGACGCAAGAAGCCGCCTAGACGCCCCGAGTGGACGGGCCGGGGCCGCAGATTCCCCCGCATATCCCTGGTAGGAGGAGACGGGCTGGATCGGGGGGGCTGGGACGCGTGTCACCTCCCCTCGGCGTTACAGCCAGAACCGGACGGACGAGTCCCGCAGTGGTGAACTTCGTAGGGGGGCCTGGCCAGCCTGTGAGGTACCGCTGGTGCGACGCCCACGGATCGGGGGAGCTGCTCGGGGGTGACCGCAAAAGCGGGAAATCCAGCTGCACGGGCATCTGGGGCAGCGGGCAGCGGAGGGGCCGCGAGACGGGGGAGCCGGCCTGGTGGGCCCTGGGCGCATCTTTGCCCTGACGGGGGCGATATCGTAGGACTGGGCCCCTCCCCCCCCCACCTACTCGGTAGCCTGTCTCGGGGCCCGGGCTGCGGAGGCCGCTGGCTCTGCGAGTTATAGTTAGCTGAACTAACTATAACGGGGGAATTTCAATGGTTTTGTATAAGTGAAAAGTCCAGCTAACTATAACGCCCCTGAAACCTATGGTTTCTTCAGTGAATTTCTACGGTTTTTTAAATGCTAATTCCTAACTATAACGTGCCTGAAACCTATGTTTTTTTCAGTGAATTTCAAAGGTTTTTTAAATGCTAATTTCTAACTATGCCTACAGAGATAGGGCATGTGAAGAAAGAAGAAAAAACGCACAGAAAGAACGAAAAGAAATGCACAAAGAAGCAACAGAAGTCCTCAAAGATGAAGAAAAGTGCAGGAAGAAGGATAACGTGCAGAAAGAACAAACAGAAGAGCAGAAAGAAGCCTTGTTGCATAATCATCCTGTACCCTCAACTTTTTCAGACGGATACTGGTGGTAACTGAGTCTGACTAACCAGTCCTAGAGCCAGTGCTATGTTAAAAGACACTCAGAATACAGTGAAAACACCTACATACACTAAGGAACACTATGCATCGGGGTCCCCCTGTAATTAGCATGACCTCCTCTGTAAGCCCCTAGTATATAATAGGGCAGGGGATTAAAACTACCTCTTAAAACGTGCCACAGGACGTGTTTGCACACCTCACCTCAGGCCCCGTCCCCTCCCTTCCCCACTGTGTAAACACGCACTGTGGCCATTTTAAGTTGGGAGATTAAGTCCCCTTGAATCCTGAGGGTCCCTAGGGTCCAACTAGACCACTAGGTACCTCCAGTAAGCGCCACAGAGCTGTGTTGCAGAGAGATGTAAAAAGGGGCATGGCCTAGACCCCCTCTCTGCAACGCAGCGCAGTGGCGCTTACTGGAAGCACCTGGTGGGTTAGTTGGCCCCCAGGGGCCCTCAGGATTGAAGGGGAATTATTTCCACAACTTAAAACGTGCCACAGGGCGTGTTTGCACACGTTAACTCAGGCCCCGTCCCCTCCCTTCACCACTGTGTAAACACGCCCTGTGGCCGGTTTTAGTTGGGAGATTAAGTTCATTTGAATCCTGAGGGTCCGTAGGGTCCAACTAGCCCACTAGGTACCTCCAGTAAGTGCCACAGAGCTGCGTTGCAGAGAGGTGTAAAACGTGGCACTGCCTGGACCATCTCTCTGCAACGCAGCTCAGTGGCGCTTACTGGAAGCACCTGGTGGGCTAGTTAGCCCCCAGGGTCCCTCAGGATTGAAGGGGAATTATTTCCCCAACTTAAAACGCGCCATAGGGCGTGTTTGCACACGTCACCTCGGCCCCGTCCCCTCCCTTCCCCACTGTGTAAACACGCCCTGTGGCTGTTTTAAGTTGGGAGATTAAGTCCCCTTGAAACCTGAGGGTCCCTAGGGGCAAAATAGCCCACTAGGTACGTCCAGTAAGCGCCATTGCAGAGAGGTGTATAAAGGGGCACGGCCTGCACCAAGTCTCTGCAACGCAGAGCAGTGGCGCTTACTGGAAGCACCTGGTGGGCTAGTTGGCCTCCAGGGTCCCTCAGGATTGAAAGGGAATTATTTCCCCGACTTAAAACGCGCCACAGGGCGTGTTTGCACACGTCACCTCAGGCCCCGTCCCCTCCCTTCACCACTGTGTAAACGTGCCCTGTGGCCGTTCTGAGTTGAGAGATTAAGTCCCCTTGAATCCTAAGGGTCCCTAGGGTCAAACTAGCCCACTAGGTACCTCCAGTAAGCGCCACAGAGCTCCGTTGCATAGAGGTGTAAACAGGGGCATGGCCTCAGAACACCTGTCTGCAACGCAGCTCCCTGGCGCATACTGGAGATACCTGTTGGGCTAGTTGGCCCTCAGGGACCCTCAGTATTGAAGGGGAATTAATTCCCCAACTTACAACTGGCCAGGGGGCGCGTTTGCAGAGTGCTGCAAGGAGGGGGCGTGGCCTCCGGCGCGATGCCGGTCTTTTATTTATTTTATTTTTTTAAGAAGGAGGGCTGTGTTGCCCCCATTCTTTTTCTAATTTATTGGCCCTGGGGACCCCATCCCCCAGGGCCTGCACCCTAATTTTTTTTGTTGAAGAAAATACATTTGGAAGGGGGCCACGTAGCCCCCCTCCCAATGCCTTAATCGGCCCCAGGGACCCCAACCCCCGGGTCATGGCCTTTTTTTTGGGGTGTTTTATTCTTTAGGAGGGGGGCTGCGTTGCCCACCTCCTCAGGCCACTTATGGCCACGGGGACCCCATCCCCCGGGCCGTCCTTTGTTTTTTAATATTTAAAAAATATATATATTTATAGAAACACCTAGGACATGCTGGACATACCGTATGTACCTATCACCATGACGATTTGCGTGATATTCATTAAAAGGCGACTGCATACAATGAATCCACATGGAATGTATTTACACCGCTAGTGAAGCTCTGACGTGTCTGACGCCCTACCGTGCCTAATCCCGGCTCCCCCGCCAGTGGGTACTCTCCAAGTAGACACCCTTGTTGTTTATTTATACAAACATGGGTAGTTATTGACGGGCACATTTAATACACACGCACACCAAGCCATTCAAAGGGGATTCGACAAAAATTCGACCAAACTATGCAAGAAACCCCCCTCACGGTTAATAAAACACACATCCACCGCCGGATGTGTAATACTTTTTATTTTACTCTCTGGAAAAGAGACGAACCTCACTTGAGAGTCACAGCGTGCTCCTGGCTGAGCCCAATGCTGTGTTACACCCACCAGTGCCCGCCGAGTGCCACACACCTCTGTGTTGTATTCCACCAGCTAGTGCGTATTCTATGACACTCTATAGCCCATGTGCACTGTAACACCACCCCGTGAATATGTCATGCCACACTTGCCTTCACACGGGTTATATTGCCCCATCTAACGTGCCTTCCTCCATGCCTATGTTATAACGCACAGCGCTATGCCATACATATTACAATCTGGGATCCATATCCTTGTCACAGTGCATATGCAACGTTACACTCCCCAGCACATATTTTATATTACAACTTTAGAGACTAGTTAGGTTACACAACACTGCCCTGTGCATATTACACTCCAAGGCGCATATCGCATAGCACGCGCTAGTGCCTGTGCTATCTCGCGCTCTCCAATGAATCTGTCATTGCGCACAATGTATTGCATATTATATTTCACGCCTGGTTCATCTTATATCACACTTTTTGGTGTATAGTTTATACCATATACTATATCTAGTTTTCATTTTCAATCGTGCTCCCAGGACTATGTTCTATATAACACTGCGTCCACCTACCCTTTTCACGGGCATTACATTTTGCGATGGGGGGGTGGAGGGTCAGGGGGTGTTTCTGCCAAGTGAGCCCGGAGTCACAGTCTCAAACGTCCTCTTCTTCCTGAATAAAAGTGAGATTATGCAGCATACTTGTTCATATTTTAAGTAGTTCGCACAGACACACATTTTAAAAACAATAAAGTTCCTAATACCCACCTTCTCTGAACAGTTAGCTTGCTGCCCCATCCACCTCCTCCCTATCCTCTGTTGTCTGAATCCATGGACTATCCTCCTCCCTCCTGCCATGCATGGTCTGATGTCCTGCCACTGCCCTCCAGTTAGCATGATGTACCACTCCACTCCCCCTGCCCTCCATTGCCCAATTCTATGGCCCATCATTGACCTCCTGCTTAGCCTCTGTGCTTAGCTTGCTGCCCCTATTCTCCTTCCCCCTGCCCTCCGATGTCTTTGTGCATGCCCCTGCTCCATCCTTTTTGCCCACCATGTTCCAAGGACCTGCCACTCCTATCTACTCTGAGTGTTCTGTTGAGCTGCCACTCCCCTCCCACCTGCCTAGCATTGTCAGATGACTGTAACCTGTCCCTGCCACCTCCACCCTGCCTGTCCACATGCCATGCCCCTATCCCCTTCCTCATGTCCTCCATGGTCCATTTTACTGCCACACCCTTCTGCCCTCCCTGGTCTGTTGTGCTGCAATTGCTCATCCTGCCTGCCCCGCACTGTCTGTTGTGAGGCCCCTTCCCCTGAACTCTCTTGTCTGTGCCCAGGTCCTGACCCTCCCTCCTATCTTCCATGGTCCTTTGTGCATGCCCCTGCACCCTCCTTCTTGCCCATCATAGCCATTGTGCTGCCACTAACCCTCCCGCTTGCCATGCATGGTCTTCTGTGCTGCCATGGCCCCTCCCACCTTCCCTGTGTGGTCAGCTAGCTGCCCCTGACCCTCTCCCACCTTCCCTCCATGGTCTGTGTGTATGCCATCATAGTCTCACTGTTGCTCTCCATGGTGTGTCTTGTTTCTAGTGCCCATCCTGCCTCACCTCCATGGTCATCTTGCTGCTCCTGCCCCCTTGCCCCCAGCCCTCTGTTTACATGTGCAGACCCCTATTCCCTCCCTCCTGGCTTGTCTGTTCCATTGTAATGCCCCTGATCTGTCCCTCCTGCCCTTTATGGTCTGTTATGCTGCAGCTTTCTCTCCTGTCTGTCCGTTATGGTCAGCTAGCTACCATTGCCTCTTTCCCCTCTGTTCTCTGTTGTCCATGTGCATGGTCCTGTCCCCTCCCTATTGCTTTCTATGGATTGTTGTGCTGCACTCCCGTCCCGCATGCCCTGTGTAGTGTATTGTGCTGCTGCAAACCCTGATGCCTGGCCTGTAGGGTCAGTTTGGTGCCTCATGTCCTCTGTTATCCGAGTCCATGTCCATACCCCAATTGCTCCTGCCTACCATGATCCAATGTACCATACTTGCGAACATTTGGAACTTGGTAAGAGGGAGATTTTGAAAAAAAACTGGGATATTGATTTTCCCCTTTGAGTTACATTGAAAAAGAGGAGATTGTAGACTGGAGACAGATCAAATAAAGCCCATTTGAGCTTAAAAACATTGGACGTTTCCTGGCTGAAACGGGTCTGTTGGCATGTATAGTTGTGCTACCACTGCCTCTTCCTTCTGCCCACAATGGTCTATTATATTGCCACAGCCTTTGTTGCCCCTGCCCCCCTTTCCACTGCCCTCCATAGTCTGTTGTGCTGCCACTGCCCTTCCTGCCTGCCCAATGTGGTCAAATTGTTGCCTCTGCACTCTCCTACCTGCCTTCAATTTTCAGAGTCCGTGCCCCTGGCCTCTGCCTCTCAACAGTATCCCAATGAACAACTAGATTGCTAACATTCTATATTTATTACAAAAGTGTGGAACGCCTGACGTCATCTTGATGTAATCAAAACTGTAATACCCAGAGCATTTCCTTTAGAAATTACATATATGAGAGGGTCTTATTTGCATCAAAATTATGGTTAGTACTCTAAAAAACTAAAATGAGGACATATTTTCTGAGTTTTCAAAAACCGACAAAGAACTTTTACATTATTTGTAATCTTTATGTTTTTTTATCCAGTTGACCACTTGATTAAATGTTGCACTTAGGGGAGAGGATGTGGTGTTACTTCCAGAGCTGCAGACTTTGCAACTGGGGAACCAGGTTGGAGTTTCTGCTTCAGCTCAACATTCTGTGATTCTGGTAAAATCACTTAATCTCCCCATGTCTACAACCAAAATGAATTTGATCTTGTGTGATGTAATCAATGCTCATGTAAAGCACTCCAATACCTGACAATTCTGCACTATATAAAACTGCAAATACACAAAAAATAAGTGTTTTGCACACTTCTGTCATTGGGCTACATGTGGGCTACATCTGGGTGATATTTGTGCTGCATTTGGGCTCTTTTGTCTCTAGTGGCCATCTTGGGAGATTTATTTATTATGAAGCTTCCTAATTTCCTCATTTACTGCAGTCTCCTCAGTAGGAAATACTTTCAGTTTTTTACTTTGATTCCATCAAGAAGGTATTCAGATATGTCACACATTTGCCATAAATTCTGTATGTTAGCACTCTAGTTGCTCATTAGATCACTGTAGTAAAGCTACTGCTCACCACGGAAGTCTGCTGCTGGTATTAAAAGTGCATGTTTCAGTCTGCATATCAGAATTTTTTAATGAAATAGAAGAGGATTTGAGAAGTCACTCAAAATGTGCCCTAATTTTTCTTTCTTCAGCACTAATCATAATTTCTATGGCAAAATGAACCCCCTCATTGTGTTCCTTTTTAAATTAAATGTTTTAAGTCTTACCAGTTTATTCCAATCAAGATGGCTTCAGGTGTGCCATACTTTTGTCACAAGTAAGACAGTAAGCCCTCTAGTTGTTCTTAAGAACACTCTGGGACATTCTGTCATTGGGCTACATGTGGGCTACATCTGGGTGATATTTGTGCTGCATTTAGGCTCTTTTGTCTCTGGTGGCCATCTTGGGAGATTTATTTGTTATGAAGTTTCCTAATTTCCTCATTTACTGCAGTCTCCTCAGTAGGAAATGCTTTCAGTTTTTTACTTTGATTCCATCAAGAAGGTATTTAGATATATCACACATTTGCCATAAATTCTGAATGTTAGCACTCTAGTTGCTCATTAGATCTCTGTAGTAAAGCTACTGCTCACCACGGAAGTCTGCTGCTGGTATTAAAAGTGCATGTTTCAGTCTGCATATCAGAATTTTTTAATGAGATAGAAGAGGATTTGAGAAGTCACTCAAAATGTGCCCTAATTTTTCTTTCTTCAGCACTAATCATAATTTCTATGGCAAAATGAACCCCGTCATTGTGTTCCTTTTTAAAGTAAATGTTTTAAGTGTTACTAGTTTATTCCAATCAAGATGGCTTCAGGTGTGCCATACTTTTGTCATACATAAGACAGTAAGCGCTCTAGTTGTTCTTAAGAACACTCTGGGACATTCTGTCATTGGGCTATATGTGGGCTACATCTGGGTGATATTTGTGCTACATTTGGGCTCTTTTGTCTCTGGTGGCCATTTTGGGAGACTTATTTCTTATGAAGTTTCCTAATTTCCTCATTTACTGCAGTCTCGTCAGTAGGAAATGCTTTCAGTTTTTTACTTTGATTCCATCAAGAAGGTATTTAGATATGTCACACATTTGCCATAAATTCTGAATGTTAGCACTCTAGTTGCTCATTAGATCTCTGTAGTAAAGCTACTGCTCACCACGGAAGTCTGCTGCTGGTATTAAAAGTGCATGTTTCAGTCTGCGTGTCAGAATTTGTTAATGAAATAGAAGAGGATTTGAGAAGTCACTCAAAGTGTGCCCTAATTTTTCTTTCTGCAGCACTAATCATACTTTCTATGGCAAAATGAACCCCCTCATTTTGTTCCTTTTTAAATTAAATGTTTTAAGAGTTACCACTTTATTCCAATCAAGATGGCTTCAGGTGTGCAATACATTTGTCATAAGTAGGACTGTTAGCGCTCTAGTTGTTCTTTAGAACACTCTGGGAAGCTGCAGTAGAACACAAAGGAATCAACTGACAGTCTCTGCCCTTGTTGGATGTACATGTTTTACTGAGAATGTCAGACTTCGTTCTCACAAGACTGAGAAATATAATGTGAATTTACAGAAAATATGGTCTCAGTTTAGCTTATAGATCACCTTCCAAACCTCTGTGGGAAAAGCATGAGAAAATAGCTTTCTCTCAAACATGATTCATGATATCACAGCAGAAGGCTTTTTCACATGGTAAAATCACCTTAGAACACACCACAATTCCTAAAATGAGTATGGTACCATTAACAAATGATTTATAATGTAACAAAATTCTTAAAACCTTCTATTAACTGCAATGCTTTTTAATGAGGTGCTATCATGTATATTGGTCCCAAGATGGCTGCCAACACTTCTTGGACGAGGTATTGACAGCCAATCAGATCTCACGATGAGATGTGTGGTTAGGCTCCACCCAGATATATCTATCTTTTTAACTCTAATTTTCTCAGGAACTACTGAACGGATTTACACCATTTAAGCAAAAGGCACGAGTCTGAACTGAGGACTACCTATTTGCCAAATTTGGTGTAATTCCGTTCAGCAGTTTGGGCTGTAGCTGCGTCAACAGGTCCTATGGGAAAATGCATGGGGAAAACGTGTTTTGGGACCCCCCTTTTTTCTCGGCCCCCGCTTGACGAATCACCATGAAATTTTCAGGATATGAGCGAACCGGAGCTGGCCAAAAGTTTGGAAAATTTTGCGAAGATTTGTCAATCGGCACTAACGTTATTCCAAATAGAATGTTGCGGATTTCCTATGGAAAATAGGTCCTAACTATAACTACCTACTGGCGACTGCCAGTAGGTAATTACACACACACACATATATATATATATATATATATATATATATATATATATATCACTGCTACGAAACACCAGTCAGGTGCACTCACAGGCGGGTGCTTCTTCGTGCGGGGGTGTACCCGCATTTAATTTTTTGCTGCAACTCTCCTTCTCACAACCACCATCCAAAAGAGAAAGACAGCACTCGCGGGGGCCGTTTCCAAAATTTATTAAGTGGAAACTATCACGAAAATAAATATATATATATATATATATATATATATATATATATATATATATATATATATATATATAAATATATATATATTACTGAATACTCTTTTTCTTTATGACTTCAACAAAGAAAAACGGAACGGATACCACTTCTTCTGTGCTTTGTTATTTTATTTATGCATTGGTCGCTATGACGCATTTCTGGCTTCAACGAGCCCTTGATCACTTATATATATATATATATATATATATATATATATATATATATATATATATATATATATATATATATATATATATATATATTCATCACCAAAATGCCCTGAAGCATTGAAAGGGCACTCAACAGCACTTCCCACCATTAGGTCACTTTGCCTCGCCGCAGCTCGCCTCTCTCTTGCCATTCTTTATTTCATGCCGATGTGTTTCGAGGCTGACACGCCTCTTCTTGATGAGCTGCAAGACAAACAGGCATTGAAGGCTCACTTCCGATCATTTCCGGCATGCTTTTATTAACAATTTCACCAATGGGCTTTGCTTAGTGCAATCTTTCCTTAGTGCAATGTCTTTAATAGATGATGGTACTTGTAGTCCCTAGAGGTGAGTACAATTGAATAGCTTAGTAGGTTCAATGGCAGGTTTGTATCTCTTAATAGCATATTTACATCCTTTGTAGGATAGGCAGGGTCAAGTCGGGTCAAGTCGGGCTCTATTTTCATTCGGGAATGATGTGCTGCACGGAGTACACCAGTTCTACTCCACAGCCTTTATTTTGCTTCTTTCTGATCTCTATTTTGCCTCTTTCTGCTAGTTTCTTCCCCAATATTTTGCCTCTTTCTGCTAATTTCTGATCACTATTTTGCCTCTTTCTGTTCATTGCTGACCTTTTATTTTGCTTTTTACTGCTAGTTTCTGACCTCTATTTTGCCTCTTTCAGCTCGCTTCTGACCTCTATTTTGCTTCTTTCTGCTCGTTTCTGACCTTTATTTTGCCTCTTTCTGACCTTAATTCTCCCTCTTTCTGCTAAATTCTCACTTTTATCTTGCCATTTTCTGCTCATTTCTCATATTTATCTTGCCCCTTTCTGCTCATTGCTGACCTTTATTGTTCCTCTTTCTGCTCCCATTTGACCATCCCCCTGGATCACGGGGTGAGCCTCAAGGCCCCCTCAGTCCCAGCCGGCTCCCCACCTCCTGCGGGAGCTGACATTGCTGCTGTACACAGGGAACTGCTGAAATGCATTTATCTCTGTCCCTGCCTGCATGTCTGAAGGCAGGGAACGAGATGAAACCTGCACTTCCAGCAAGCAGGAGCACTTTGAGAGCTCCCACCTGTTGGAACCAGAGTGTTTGCTATTGCTTGGTGGGAACTGTCACAGCTCACGCCAAGGTAAAGAAACAGTTATATCCTGAGGGTGGGCAATCCAAGACACAGCAGGAGCCTGCCCCAGGGGGTGGTGGTACTCAGTGCCATGTGGCTTCAGGAGGGGGGGCTGCATGGCCCCCCTTCCTTTATCTGCATGGGCCGACCCAGGGGAGGGGGTGGTCCCCGGAGCCATATATGGCCCAGGAGGAGGGCTGCGTGACCCCCTCCATGTGTAAATTTTGAATTTGGCCCTGAGGTGGGTGGTGGTCCCCCGGCCTGGGGGTCCACACAGACCCCCTTCATTTTGTTGATTTAGCACCAAGGAGGTGGTGGTCCCTGCGGCTTTAAAAAGCTCTAGGAGGTTCATGTGGCCCCCTTCTTTTTTTTAAAAAGCTCCAAAAGTCCCCGGGGCTCGTGGAGTCAGTGTGGTTCCCCACTTATATGCTATGTAGCCCCAGGGAGGTGGTGGACCCCGGGGCAAAAAAATGCCTGTGGCGGGGGCCAAGTGCTCCCCTTCCTTTTATATTTACTGTATGTAGCATGCCCCTGGGTCCTGGCCCACCCAGGGGCTTTATTGGAAACAAGAGCAGGATGCAGTGCTTGGTTTTTAAAAACCTTTTGCTGCAAATTCGTGGCTCTGTCAACTTTCTGTGGTAATTTTCTTTTAAAAAGTGCTTTTGTTTGTCATGGCGGGGTCCCTCTGGGACAACAAGATCCAGGCTTAGGGGTGAGGGTATTCCTACCCTGCCCCCTTTTCTTTTTTTTTTGACTGAAGACAAGTCCTAAGATGGCTGTCAATATTTCCTGGTTGAAGTCTTGGCAGCCAATCACATTACAGCACAGGGACTGTCAGATCCTCGAAGGATCCATGTCCCTATATTTCTAAAGTTGGACTTCTTTTAATATCTCAAAAACTACTTAACATATTTGCATCAATTCACAAAAAGGTTGCTTTCTGAACCAACAGCTACCTTTCTGCCAAATTTGGTGTAATTCTGTTCAGCAGTATGGGCTGTAGTTGTGTCTAAAATCCCTTTTGGAATTTGCCTGTGGAAAATGTGTTTTGGGGCACTGCCCTTTTCTCTGCCCTTGCTTGTTGGATCACCCCAAAACTTTCAAGACAGCAGCTGAAGTGAGCATCATACTAATTTTGAAAATGTCAAGAGGATTCGTCAAACCGTGCCAAAGTTATTAGCAAAACAAAAATGCTTTTCCTATGGAAACAAGGTCCTAACTATAACGACCTACTGTTTTTTTCCCAACGAGAATAAAACATGAGCTGTCGCTCATCACTGTGCACAGTCTCTTTCTTAGAAAATGTCATTACAATATGCTCAGGCTATTACTTTTGTCCATAGAAGGTTTTCTATTTTTCATCACCAGGAATCTTTCCTTCTCAACTCTTTGAACAATATGACTGCCTGTATATAGTCCACTTTAACCAACCCTCCTTCTTGATATGAATATTTGGTCTCCTCACCTAGGAGTTATAGCAGCAGTGCCTGAAACAGGTGCAGAGTGGAGGTAATGATTGTAACCTGAGAAACCTCAACCACCTACCACCGTGACACTCTGGGTCGCATTGGACCCCTTCATGGATGCCATGGAGGAGTCATCAGGGGTCATAGCTGCGACTCCTGGCTTGCCCTTTGTGACCCCTGGCACTGCCTTTTTGATCCCTGGCCTCAGGGATGGCAAAACCAATACTAGAAACAAAGGAGCAAATCTGCCTTATGGATGCTGGTTGGGGTTCCAATTTCTTTGTGGTCTGTCAAATGTTTATTACACTAATAGTAAATATTATTATATTATTCACAATAGTGTAATAACATGGAGTACAATTCGCTGGAATATGACCCTCCCTGGTAGCTGAGGTAGTATAAAATGCTTTTAAATGTATGTTGTGTGCGTGCTTGTGGATGAGAGTGTTTATGTGCGAGACCATGTGTATATGTTTCGATTTGTGTGTATGTATAACTGTGTGAGTGAAAGTATAGGTCAAATGGTGTGTGATGTCCCTTTCTTTACCCCTTGCATTTCGGTGACTTCAGGTCCATCTACTCCTTCAGGGCCATTTCCTATTGCACTGATTTATAGTGTTTCCTGCACCCTTTGGCCCATTCATCTTTTCATTGCCAGAGATTAGCAAGTCCCACATTATTTTCATTTATTTTTTGTCACCACATTACCACCCCATGAGTCATTTTGAAGCAGTTTCCAAGCACTCTGGAGATATTTAAATTCATTTTATTATTTGCATTTTATGCATTTTACTAGCCTTGCATATTGTCCAGCTATGACCACCAAAACCACAACAAACATTTGACAGGACACCAAGAACATGTTTTGAACAAGCGATTTTTCCAAGAATACTGAAAATCATGGGCTAATATACTGTGTTCTAGTAGACAACCGTCTCTCTCTTAATTAAAGTAGTCTTTGGGTGGGCAAATTATACTGTAAATAAAACAAATACAGATGTGTAGTTGCAGATGCTTATTGCATGGAAAAAGCTACCCAGCTAAATATCAGGGACCCAATTCACAGGAACATTAGTAAACTATTCTTCAAAACCCCTGCAGCTACAACTTGTACAGCGCTGAAAAATCCCAACATATGTATTTGGAAAAGATATGGAAATCAAATATTTCTGTTCATGCTGCCCAGTAATATTCCATTGAATTGTTCATAATGTGAACAATTTGCAGATGGTGGGTTGTATCGAATCTGAAATTGCTCTCAATGCTTGGAAATAAAGCCTGGTAGTAACATCTTTTTTCTAACATTCTCTGAAAATATGTGGGTGTTAGTAGCATTTTCCTATCCCTAAACACTTATCAATCATACTTAGAGTAGGTTTAGATGCACATTCAGACTGGGAAATACTTCTGAGAATGTTTGTGAATGCCTAAAAGGTTCTAGGTAAGTGGCTCCCAGCATGACTCTATCCTTGTAGTACCCATGCTGTTGCCACTTTAAGATATGTCTGTCTAAAACATCTGGCCACTAGGAACATTTTTTGCAGTTGTAAGTATTATATTGTATGGTATTGTATTGAAGCATTTATAGTGTGCTACATACTACACTGTGGTGTACCAAAGTGTCTTCACAGCTTACAAAATGGGAAAGACAATGGTTTTGGTGTTATGCATGAGTGAACATGCTCTTATTGTGTCTTGGGGCAGGGTGTTTAGTGGTGCTGGTACGTGAGAAGGTTAATATCAGTTCACCACTTTTAACAATGGTTTCCAACTCCACGCCTTGATCTACTCCAGGTTGACTGAGTCTTTACTACCATTTTAAAAATGGAGCATAATATAATATCAAATTGCAACACTGCTTCCTACGTTCTGTCAATAATGAGAGTTTAAGTAAGTTTTAAAAGTTTTATTTATCTTTTTAAGTTTAGTGGTTTGAGTTTTATTCTCTTTATTCTAAATTCAAATTAGTTAAATCA
Organism: Triturus cristatus; assembly: GCF_964204655.1. Taxonomy (NCBI): domain Eukaryota; kingdom Metazoa; phylum Chordata; class Amphibia; order Caudata; family Salamandridae; genus Triturus; species Triturus cristatus. The sequence goes on from NC_140593.1 coordinate 249,561,079, forward strand.
GTTTACAGAAATAGCAAGAAAAATAATGGTTAGCAACAAATAGGTAAATATCACAGCGTGTTCCATAAAACATCTTTACCAAAATCCCTACACTTCTCTAATAGATCCTAACCTAAGAACCCATAAAGAAGCGAAAATACTAAGGATTATTTAGAAATGGCAATTAAAGTTTAGTGAGCTTCTCATGAAGAGAAGTTCCGGAAAACTCATCCGAGTCTTCTCCCAATCAGGAATCAGTTGCAGCACTTGCTGTATGCCTAAAGAAAGTTCTGAAAACCCCATCAGCAGTAGCTTCCAGAGTAAAGGTAAGAGATAGTCACAAAGCATTTAATCTGAACCACTCTGATCAGCAAAAGGGTCTCAGTGCGGTTCTAAGGAATGTGTTGTGGAAAGTGTTTTCTAGACTCTGACTGAAATCTAACTGGAAAACATATATTAAACACAAAAATGTATGTATCCATCCTTTACGGTGTCAGGGCATTATCAGCCAATGGTGAAAGGATAATCTGATGGTCTGTCGCATCCCTTCTTCATTCCCATGGTAACATACGAAAGCACCTAAAATCTTCAAGTGAAATACTAAGTTGCAAATGCTTATGTACACTGGTTTCACATTGAGTTACCATGCGAACCCTGTAGCTTCATATCTCAGCTATTCAGAACTCCACTGCGTGACATGAACTAGTCTAAAGCAAAACCATTTTAGTTGCAGCTACTACAGATCTATATCATAGGCTTCATTTTCTATGAGTACACTTATTGTTTAATACCTTTTGACTATTCAGCATTAAGAACAAGTGATAGCTAAAGTCTATCCAAAGAGGATGAGAACATGCAGCTTTGGAGGGAAAGAAATTGTTTGTCGAAGTCGGCACATTCTGCAAGAATGACAATTTCAAAATCTAATGTGAATTATTTAGTTAATGTCGCAGTATGCCACATGCTTAAAGACGTTGAGAGGCAAAATAAATGTAATGCAGAGGATAGAAAAAAAAATTAGGCCTAGCTTAACTTGACAATAAAAATGCAATATAAATGGATGCCTACTACATAAAAATCAGACTAAATATATCACATGTTAATTTGCATGTTTAGTGAAAGGCACATTTTCATTTTTCTGTTTCTTTTTGACATGCTTCATGTTAATGATTTACAAGCAAACCATGTTACTTTAAGCTACATTTTCTTGCTTCATCAGTGGTGCAGCGGATGACAGCTGTATGAGTGATAGACTTGCAGGTCATGGTTCCAATTGACTGGTTAGTTCTGCAGGCACCTGAATATTTCACTTCATAATCTTTATTTCGATCATCAAGATCATAAAAGACATTCACAACAATACACTCAACCTTTCGATTGGGGAGGTATGCACCCTTTTTTGCCATAGTACCTTACATATATACACATTTAAAAACATAGAGTTTGAGGACTTCAGGACCTGAATATTTCTGATTTATTATCTTTCAGATACTTTCTAGCATGACTTCAGCAGAAGGGTGTCCACTTGAGGCATTATGGCTTCAACATGGATATAGTTTCAGTGAGAGTGGGGAGAAATTGGCCTGGATGATTGTGTTATCGTCATCCCATGTATGATTAGTAATAGAGCCAATCGGGGATTCATTTGATTCAGGACCTGCATAGATGGATTACATTAGACTTCTTAAATTCATCAACCAGATTGGCAGATCTTTACACCTATGCATGCCTGTCTATCTAGTATTGAGTGCTTAATCATAGTGTACTCATAATAGATTTGAGTGGTAGAAGCAGGTCTTGCAAGGTTGATGTGTGGTTGAACTTTTATGGCCGAATAAATTGGGATGAAATTTACTATGCAGCCAGGGAAGAATACATTCAGGTGTAAATGACTTTAGGTACCTGAGGACACAGGAATTGTAGGAGCAAGGTTGTTGCAACTCCAGCTTAGGTGATGATGACCATATGAATCTTCTCAGTGTGGTGGCTGTGGGTCTTGATATGGGTGCTCAAAGTCATTGCCAATGCCCTGAAGAAAATAGATCATCATGCAGTGCTGATGCCAGATCCACTGTTCAGAGAATTATCTAAGCAACTGCCATGTGTTTCCTTACTTCCTAAATTTCAGGTGTTTTTTTTTAAATCGGTATTTTGGATGGAAAAGAGTTCCATAATCCTACTGCAAGGACTAAGAATACAGATCTGATTATACAAATGATTTTGTGTAGGGAAGGGGGACCATCGACTCTTGGAGTTATTCTTGAAATATCATTCTATTCTTGAGAATTTTGGACCTCAGTTGTAGATATAGTGGCCAGTTCCTTGAGTAGCTTTGTTAAAGATGAAGAGAACATTGAAAATTGATCATCTCACTGTGGACAGCTCCTGTATAACTTGTAAAAGTGGCTTCATGCGCTCTCTTGAGTAGTAGTCTTGCAGAAGTATTCTTATTCCATTGTAGAATTCAAATTAAGAAGCAAGAGGTACTAGGGTAAAGCTGGTGGTGCAAAGGTAACTTTCAGATTTTTTAGCCATCCAAAAAAAGGTAGAGGCTCCTCACCATTCTTATTGTATCAAAAGCGCTCTTCCTAAACATGAGGGAACAAGTAATGGCCTGAATCCATGGTCACTTCAAGATGCCTTGATATTATTGGTGGGGCTTCAAGTTCCTCTGCCATGTACTTGGAGGATGGTGAGCATAACATTGCTCATAATTAAGGATCCTACTTTTTGCAGTGTGGAGCTTTAAATGGTTAGCCAACATTCATGCATCTATAGCATGTAGGAAGTCATCAGGACTAGATGTGTGAAGATCTTTTATATTGTCAGTTTTTAACCATAATTTGCATCTCCTCTGCCTAACTGTAGCATTTAAACTATAAAAAAACTCTTCAGCTTCATCAAAGGGTTCAAGCAGAGATTGAACAGTCTAGGGGAGGTTGTAGAGGCCTGTGGGAATGCCACAGTATGAGCTGTTAAAGGAGCAGTAAATGTTGGCATATAAGCCAATCTTTGTCTATTCTTATGGTAAAAGGCAATCCACTTTAGCTGCTTCTAGATTTACCTATATGTCAAGTCTGAGTAGTAATGTTTGATGGTGGATGAAATCAAACACTGCTGTTACGTTCAGAACCAGTAGTTCTTCTGCACTGTATATGTGTGCCGTAAGGTTTGTATCATCCCAAATGCATACAAAATTCAGTGCCTTTGCCGAAATCTTACGCATTTGTACTCATTACAGTTAGAAACGAGGTCAAAATATGCTCTTTCAATCAGCATACACAAGAATGGGTCATTTGGTATAGGTCTAATGTTTGCTAGTTTGAATGATTCAAAGTTCTTTTTTTGAGAAGCGGTCTGACCTAGCAGGTCATCAGTTAGGATGTAAAGGATCCTTGTTGTAGGAAGCTTTTTAAAGTAGTCCTAGCTATGGAAAAATATCTTTGAAGATATTTGAATGAGCTGGGTCCATTTTTGATCCTGAGGGTTTGCTTGTTTGATGAGGTCACAGATTTCTATTTCAGAGACCATGTTGAAGAAGATAAGGGATTGTTGAGTTGACTGGTTGAATCATTGTTTAGGGTGAGCCAGTCTTTTCTATGTTAAGTGTTTGAGGTGATATTCTTGAGATGTAGTCTTCTAATTTTATATAGTGGTGCCTTTTGAGATGCAAATTTCTTGATTTTGAAATTCTTATAAAATGTTTTGTAATTCCTTCAATGGGCAGTCTGCATTTAGCATGTATGCGTATGTAGTGGTATCTTTTTCTGTTTTTTTATTGCTGCTTTGTATACCCTGTTAAAGTGGCAAACTAGGACTTCATCTTTCTTATCATGTTCTTTTCTACATTTGTGCTGCAATATGCAGCTTTAACTTATTTTAATCTTATCATTGTTCTTTGTGAACCTTTGTTTGGGTTTAGCTTTGGTAGATTTTTTTAATGGACCTGGTTATCTGGTCCATCAGGGAGCCAGTTGTTAAATGTAGATATTTATATATTGGTTGTTTGTTAGCTGGCTTTTTATGAAGTGAGAGTACAATGTTGAGGATTAAAAATGTTCCCACTATGTGTGTAAGTTGCTGCTGTTATGGGATACCTTTGTTGCTGATTGGCAAGCTGGGAGCTGGAGCCTAAAGGCGCTGCTGTGGTGGCCACTGAAGATTGCTTGGAAGTTACTAGTCATTGTGGCATGTCCAAGGGTGATGACGACTTCCAGACTGTGTCCTGCTGAGTGAGTTGTTTCAGTCACAGCTTATGGATTTACTTAGAGCTTGATCCTGATGGTCGAGCTAGGGCCCTCATTGATGGGATGTTGGCATAGGGCAGCCCAGCAAGGCACCTTGGTGCACTGCCCTACGCCAAAGTGGAAGGGAATGCACCTTATTTATGCAATACGGTGCATTCCTGTCCTTTCTCACTGCACTGGCGCCATTTGTGCAGCTTAGTGCCAACGTAAGCACCCTTGCACTATTGTGCAAGGGTGCCTCTGTTGCAGACAAGGTTGTTTTTGTGCAGGAAGGGACACCTCCCTACATAAAAAACTCTCTTAAGAGGTGTTTTCTTCTTTCTATGTGTTGCTATGTGTTGCTGCAGAATGCAACACACATAGAAAGAGGAAAAAACGAGGAGAAATAAACATATTTCTCTTCGTTACACGTTACCTCAGTAGGGGTACGGATTTGGTATTTCCCCAAGTTTACATGATTTTGTAAATTTGAGGCAGGGTCAAAATCCATGGGTGCTGCATGGGAAAACCCACCTCAACACCCATGGAACACCTCCCAAGCACAGAGTAAGGCAACGCAGCCATTTGCGTTGCGTTGCCTTACTCAAGATTTATTCAATCCGACCACTCAAAGCCAGGATGGCTTTGTGTGGCTTTTTTAATTAGATTGAGAGCCCTACATTACGCATGTACCACTACGTGGTGCAAAAGTGATGCAGGGCTCTCATAAATAAGTTAAGATTAGTGACAATGTATAGGTGAAGGTGATTTAAGGTTACCGTTGCTACCAAATTCAGTAAAACATCCCAGGATTTTCCATTGCTTGGAAGTGGTCTACGTATCAGGACTAAATAATAGGTAAAGGAGGGTGTGGATTAGCATCTTACGAACATCGATTCACAGTCGGTCATGGTGAATTTCTCAAACTATGAGATTTATACGAGTTTCTTGAAAATGACAGTGAGGTCCCTCAGGTTTTTTGGATGCAGTTCCTTAAGATGATATCATATTTAGTGGAAATGGCTTCATAACAGATGAATGTGGCTTCATCACTGAGCTAAGCTTCTATGATGAAGAGGGTGTGCATTGATTATTCTGAAATTAGGTCAAAGATATAACAACATTTGTTTCATGGATCATGCATTGAAGAGCATGCACTTTAGTCCCTGTGCTGTTTTTTCCTTGCTGTGCTTTGCCTGTATGGGAATGGGCACTGAGGATGGAGTAGAGGTGGCGAGTTGAGGTTAGATAGATAGGTCGAAGCAGGGAATTGTATGGCTAGGTGGCAGTTGATTGGAATTACCATGTTGGTCTGAAGGCACGTGGCAATGATTTAAGTGGACTTCATTTGATGGGTGGTAATACTGGGGGACTAGGATGTAGCTGTGGAGGATCATAATTATTGGAATGGCAAGAAAGGAGAAAGTAAAAAGGTGCCTCCTGGGTATCTGGCAAGTATGTATTTATGTTGAGATCTGATTTGTAGTGTCCGTTTGGTGAGAAATATTGTTGCTGGGGTTTTGGAGTACTATGGTAGAAGAGGTCTCCTTATGGTTAACAGGAAAGTTGGCTATGACCCCTTAGTGTATAGAAATTGTTGTTTTCATTGTTCTTTCTTGGTAACTTGTTGTAGGGTGGTTAGGCTAACACCGTGTAGCAGAATCCTAAATTCATGTTACATTTGTGCCCATACATATTAGCAGATTATTATAAAAATGTAAAGTGTAGAAATAATGTAAAGACATGGCAATATCGACATTAGACATGCAATGTAAATTGTTGTCATTGTCTTAGCACTAAGATGCCCTGGGGTGTGTACTGACTTTTGCAAAAGCTCACATGCCTTTGTAAATAAACACAGTCTGAGTGTGTGAATCAACATCTGTCCTTTCTGCACACAGACTACAATTTTGATAAACAACTGTTATGCTATATTTTACTCACAAGAATGTAATTGCCTCTTTGATTTCAGCCATATAGAAATGTGCAAATCAATTAAGTCAATTTAATTCTGGAATAGTTTAATAAATAGAATGGTTTGCTAAATGTATTTTGGGTTGTGATATAGCAAATATCTATATCCACGGAGTACTTTTCAGCACGATTTCTTGAACCTGCTCTTCATAGAACAATAGGGTGTGAGGAGCCCGATTGTTACTGGTATACAGAAGTAGAAAGTGGAGGAAATCACTGGTAAAATGAAAATTCGACATACAGACCATGTTAGAATTGCACCTTAGAATACATTTAAACTGCTGCAAAAATGTTTTCACGTAGAAAAATTACACATAGAAAAAATTTGCTTACTTCATAAACATGAAAGAATCCCTATTAAGGCTGTAAATAATATATTAATTAATCATCTATGTAGGGTAAAGTGTGTTTATTAAAGTATATGAAAGTATGTAGAAAAATCTTGTACTCGGCAATCATTCTAAAATGTGCCCCTTTATTTAGGCATAAAAGCCCTTTTTCTTTCAAATCTTGCTCCTAGCCTGATATACGTTTATTTAGAACATTTTTCCTGGTGCCAGCAACTTGCTTAGCAATGTACTGACATTAAGCTGATGTTTCATTAGCCTCAGCACACCACATTAGATCACCTACCAAATACAGTGAGCTTTGCTGTGACTGCTAGAATAACTAATGATTTGGGTATATTTTATGAATGGTTCACAGAATATTATTACTAGTTTGCCTCATCATATCTGACTTGTTTTGTATTTACAATGCACATAAAGCACATCTTTTAGCTTAGATAAGAAGGGTCTCATGAGAACTTTCCTCCATGTAACAAATTTCTGAAACAATGTTTTACACGGTAGCATCGTGAATATTTACCGTGGGAATCGGAAGAAGAAGCACCGGATGTTGATGACACCATTGGATGAGCTGTTTTCTTTGTTTGAGAGGAGCTAATGTCTAATAAGTTTTGATACATTATTGTGTGATTTTATATTAATGAGTGTTCCTAGCTAGTTAGGAGGAGACTCACAGACTGATCCAAATCTTCTTTCCCTGCTTTCGACTCTTCTAATGGAGAGTTAGTACTTTACTTCTGTTGCTAAAAGCTACTACTTAAATGTGACTTTATTCTTTCTTTGTCCATAGACCCTTTCCAAGATTAATGCTACTTCAAAGTTCATTAGATTTTGTATGGTTGCTACTGCATCTCCAGGAAACTCAGCTGAGTTTCCAGAATGACTCTTTATGGGTAGTTCTTCTTATAGTCTGAGCCTTGCTCTTTTCTGAAAGGAACTCTTAATGAGTTCCATTTAGGATAGGTTAGGATCCTTAGCTAGCTTAATTGCAATTTCCTGCATGGAACACTTTGTTTTGATTTATACTGTCACTAATCAACCTTTTATTGATATTTCTGTAGCCCAACTAATCTGAATAAAGATGACAAAACAATACTAATCCTTTAAGATATATAAAGGTGTTGAAACTTCATCACCCTCTCCTCATTTACTGAATAGTAATAATCTGATTGTTGTTGATATATGCATATTTTATGTCCTCGTTAACACGGTGACAAATGTCTTTTGACCTTTCAAGAGCCATTAGTATTTTCCAAAGGACAAAATCAGTAAGTTGGGTGTTTGGTCTTAAATACCATTCTTGGCTAATCTTCAGGCTCCCGCAAAAGTGATGGGTCAGAGTGTGTAATTGGGACATTATTATTCATTCATTTTCACAGTATCATCATTCATTTTACAAATTCTTTTGTTTTTCAAACTTGTGGTAAAGGGGTTATAGTAGTTTGCTCAGAATGACAAGACTCTCAGCACTGCTAACAAGTTAGCATATTGTACTCTGCATATATGTTAAGTCATGGCATTTCATTTTTATTTGATTTTAAAAAGGTGTCTAATCAAACCAGAATGCAAGAGGCTAGATTTGTGCAGGTTGTTAAAATTACATTGAAGAGGCCGTCTGACTATGAGGAGAGTTCGTATCATGTGTAACCTAATAGTAACATGCAATATGTAAGACAGAAAACATTGTTTTTCACAGGCCAATTTCAATGCACTCTGATAATAAAATAGAATTTGATAATTGCACTGTAATACGCTTTATTTCCACTGCCATGCTTTAATGTATCTATGCTTACACTGCACACTTCCTGAAACCTCTTCTTTTTGTATTAATCAGGAATGTTGTAATGCCCATTGCCACTGAGTTTGATCCAGAGATCGTCTTGGTTTCAGCTGGATTTGATGCAGTTGAAGGACACGAGCCTCCTCTGGGTGGATACCAAGTTACAGCTAAATGTAAGTAAATGGATTCTAAGGATTTTCCCATTTACACCCTTTTTCTCCCCTCTCTCCATCTTGAAGGCGACTGGTATTGTACTTTTCTCTTCCTCTGAACAGCCCTTCTAATCCTAATTTCTCTCTTACTCGTTTTCTACCTTTCTTGACATTTCCCTTCAGTTCCTGTTCATACTTTTTAAGCCTCGCCTAGCCAGCGCGCATGCGCTGCTCTAGGAGGGCCTTTAGCCATCGGTCTTCACTTTTCAAGCACTGCACTCGTGCTTATGGCGGCATCCACCTTGCGGGATCGAGCAGCGGCACGCCACAAGTACGAGCGCAGTGCTTGAAAAGTGAAGACTGCTCTCCCAAGCGCACGCACGCGCACCACTCGCGGGCTCACCTCCTGCTCCTTTACGAGACTTTACTTTCGTTTCTCATGCCGGTTTCTTTTATGCAGATTTATATAGCGCAAACTCGACCCGAAGGCATTGGAGTGCTTTATTCGTCTTGCTTGTTTGTCTCAGTTACCTCCAGGCACAAGGCCATCTCAGGGCTGGTTGACTTTTATCTCGGAAGTTTAATACATTAAAGTTTATTTCAAAATATAAGCGTCTCCAGGTAGTTTATCAGCTTCCTGTTCATCGGTTCGGGCCTTTCGTCACAGGATAATGATCGGGATTGTATTTGATTGCATTTACCCAGTGCTGATCATACATCAACATTAAGCCCTCTCCAATGGTCTCAGAGGGCACTGTCCTGTCCGAGTTAATAGGCTGCCTCAGTCAATGGGAAATTATGCACTTCACTGACCTGGAAACCCCTTGCAAAGCCTTCAAGGTTGTAATTGATGCCGCTGTTCGGCGCCATAAATAAAAACACATTTTGTAGCCGGCAGCTTGTTATAAGCGTTGATGTATTTCTGCATGGGTGTGAAGTCTCGTGAAGTCGTATGGCTTATGTTTGTTAATAACTGCCTTGTAACAAGAAGTCTATCATTCGTAACGCACAAGTACTGTCAGTGTCTACGCACTGTTAAAGGATTGCTTTCTTTTTTTTTACATTTGTCAAGTCTCTTGATCTATTGAGCGTCAGCAGTGATGCTGATGGGAGCTGGGGGAGGTGTTTGCGAACTCTGCTCGTCATGGTTTTGAAGATATATATAAAGTTAGGTAGCTGTTGAGATGCTGCAGTGCTAGCCTGATATGGTTGCCAATGCCAGATCAGTGTCTCTCTAAACAAGCATTGGTATAGCCAACAGGTCTCGCCTTTGGAGCCTTATAAGTATTTAGTTATGCAGCACAATATCCATGGTGCAACAACATCAACTGTTGCATAGCTAAACACTTATAAGGTCCCAAAGGCAAGACCTATTGGCTATGCCAATGTTTGTTACTGTTTCTCTCCTATGCTCTCTTATGACTATTTTTGTTCTTCCTTCCTCCTCTTTCTCAGCCCAGATTTTGCTCTCTTCCTGCTTTTCAGTCTCTTTTCATAGCTCAATTTCCTCTCCACTCTTCACTCGCAACAGTTTTCCACCTACTCTTTCTGTTTTTCCCTCTGTTTCTTTCCATACATTATCTGCATCGGTATTTGTCAGATGCTTCGTTGGCTCTTAGTCTACAGTGTTATATTTTCTTCGTATGGAGATCTTAATCTATGTTGCTGTTTTCCTGTGAAGTACACTGACTTATTTTTTGGTTGAGTCGCGCTACATAAAAAAAATTAAATAAAGAAATACTTAAGTATGCGCACTGAAAATGTATATGGTAACAGTATTTAACAGCTATGAGACATTTGCCGACCAACATTTAATCCTGCAGTTCCGCCACATATGTAGAGTGTTCCACACTCATGTGTTGCATAGAATGAAATAAATTTACCCACTAGTTGTGCTTAATGCACATGTGGTAAAAACTATTCCCACACATGTATGGACCCTTCAACTTAAGCCTGTAACAAGTGGTGCACTAAGCTGTGCTCTAAGTATGGGAATGTCTATGTCATGGGTACTCACAAACTTTCTCTCGGGGGCCAAATTTACAGTGTGGTTTCTGGCTGAGGGCCGCACCGGTGGGGGCGGGGCCAGTGGGGGAGGGGGCGGGGCTAGAGCAAAAAAAAACTATGACCATGAGGTTGAACACAGGCCCCTGCAGCGGACGCCTTCATCCACTGAGCCACCAGACCCGGTATGCACACATATCTATCTATCTATCTATCTATCTATCTATCTATCTATCTATCTATCTATCTATCTATCTATCTATCTATCTATCTATCTATCTATCTATCTATCTATCTATCTATCTATCTATCTATCTATCTATCTCTCTGTTTCCCTCCCTCTCTCTCTCCCTCTCTCTATTACTCTCCCTCTCTCTCACTCCGTCTCCCTCCCTCTCTCTATCTCTCTCTCCCTCCATCACTCTGTTTGTCTCCCTTTCTCTCTGTCTCCCTCCCTCTCTGTCTCACTCACTCTGTCTCACTCATTCTGTGTCTCCCTCTCGCTCCCTTTGTCTCACTCACTGTTCGTCTCCCTTTCTCTCTGACTCCCTCACTCTCTGTCTCCCTCTCACTCCGTCTCCCTCCCTCCCTCTCTC